>NC_064631.1:84443063-85643063 GCF_023864275.1 Schistocerca cancellata | reverse complement strand
CTCTGTTAAAGTATGACTCTAATATTGGATCCTCTTTGTTATCCATACCAACTACCATTTCTTCTTCTTCCATTCCATGAGACAGTTTCCTCTTCCGTATGGATCTTGAATATACTTGTTCCATCTGTCTACTTTCTCCTCTGCATTTAACAGTTGAACGCTCACAGCAGTCTTAATGTTGGCACATTTGCTTATAAATTCACCAAAAGCTTTTTTGATTCTTCTACATGCCGAATTAGTCCTTCCGGCAACCATATATTTACCAATTTTTATACATTTTATTGCATCCATTAACTGAGGCTTCCTTGTATCTGCTATTTCTTTTTTCTTGTATTCCAGACTTTTCTTGAATATTTTTGTGTTTCCTTCATTCCTTGGTCAGTTGCCCAAGGTTTCTTAGCAGTTACCTTATCTTTATGTACACCCGTCTGTGCTACGTCTGTGATTTCCCTTTCCAGAATTCTCCATGCCGCATCATCTGAACTGTCTAATATGGTAGCCACTTTTGCAATACCTGGAACACGCATCAAAATTTATCCGTAACTCAGTATCCCACTTCTTTCGCCATTCATTCTATCGGACGATTCTATTAAATTCTAGTCTACTTTTCATTATTACTAAAGTGAGGTCTAATACCGTACCTGTTTTTGAATAGGTCTTAGGATTCAATATCTGACTTCAGAATCTCAAACTTACCATGATTTAATACAACTGGAATATCCCTGTATCTCCGAGTCTTTTCAAAGTACGCCTTCACCTCTTGTGATATATTACTAGTTTAAATATTTTGCAAACCTCAGATATCTTCTCCTCTCTCTTAGTCCTACTGGCGAGCACGTATTCCCTTCTAACTAGATCGTCTGGTTTCTCATCTACTACTGTGTTCCAGTCATATAGTTTTATCATATTAATATACTGATCTGCTCACGTAATGTCCACACATCATATCTCCATCCCTTTGTCTGTGGCACTGCATGTATATCAAGACCTGTTGTTTGCATTTATTTGCTATTTATGGTGTATATCACTGAAATGTTGACATTCTCCGCCCTACCTTACTAGTCACAACAAATCCTACAACTATAATACAATTTCCTGCTGCTGTTGATATTACCTTACGTTTGGCTAGTAATAAATCTGTACATTTGTTTCGTCTACACATCACTGACCCCACATTAAATCTAAACTGAGCATTTGGATTTCCATTGTCAGATTACGTATCTTCCACATAACATGCTGAAATTCTACATTTCATGGTCATTAAACACATCCTGCAGAGCAGAAGCACTCGTACAGTTTGACCTAAATTACAGTAGCGTTGAAATCTTGTTAGGCCATGGTCCTCTTGAACACAAACCGAAAAGGCTGAACAGCAACGGAGTCAATCCACGGAATGACGTAATACGTTTAGAAAGACGAAAATGCACAACAACAAAAATTAAAAATATATTATCTCTACACCTGAAACCGCAGCAAAATTACTGACTCGGAGCAGAAGAACTTACTTTTAAATACCTGGGGGGTCAAATAATGACACCGTGAAGTTTTATATGAACACCATTCGTATTATTCTCGAAATCAGCTGCAATATTGGTTTCGTTGTTCTGTGATTTGGCACCGGGGGAAGAAACAAGTAACACTTATCTACACGGAGACACTGAAATTGAAGTTGTTTCAAACAAAAAATATGCATCTTTTGTGAAGTCCACATAGGTGCAATACTTATGGGCGAGAAATCATCACTTTTGAAGTTAAGACAAAGGAGAATATGAAAAAGAAGAGCACACACCTTGAAATTAAAGTGTTTTGGTAACCACAGATATTACACCAAATTCCATACACCGCGTCACTATCTCCTGTAAATTAAAGAGCGCTCCATGTTTTTGACGATATAGATGACAAAATGAAGCAGGAGCACTTGATGGAAGGGGCTTCTTCTCTTTCTCACGATTCTCTAGGAAAGAGTTTTTCTGTTCTTTGAAGAAAGTACAGAAAAATATTGATTTACATCCACTTCATCTCCCTTCTTACAGTTTCAAGAACCGTTACCTTTGACACCTATATAGTATAAGTGGGATGTTGTGACTTGGCAAGACAACCAAGCCACTCTGAGGAAGCCGAAAGGCACGCGTTTAAGCTCACGGAGGCTGGCGTGAGGTCTGGAACAGGTAAAGTAATTATACTAGCAAAAAAAGGTACGTAGCTTCTGGAATACTTAACTTTAATCCATAATTGGTGAGCATCGGTCTGATGGTACATGCATCACAAGATAAATAGCAAATGATAATGGCGCCTTGCTAGGTCGTAGCAAATGACGTAGCTGAAGGCTATGCTAACTATCGTCTCGGCAAATGAGAGCGTAATTTGTCAGTGAACCATCGCTAGCAAAGTCGGCTGTACGACTGGGGCGAGTGCTAGGACGTCTCTCTAGACCTGCTGTGTGGCGGCGCTCGGTCTGCAATCACTGATAGTGGCGACACGCGGGTCCGGCGTATACTAGCGGACCGCGGCCGATTTAAAGGCTACCACCTAGCAAGTGTGGTGTCTGGCGGTGACACCACATGGGAAGGAGTTGAAAGATGGTGTTAGACATTCATACCGAGGTAGTTACCACCTTCCTGATGGCTTAAAGGTTTCGAGAAGACGAGGAAGCTTCTAACTTATTACAAGATGGTAAATTAGTATTGATCTTTACGCCGGACCGAATGGCGCCAGTCCACTGGCCAGTTTCCCTACACACAACCTGACAGCAACTGACGATTATTACATTCAGGACACAAAGGAGATAATGACATTAACGGCCAGTGGGCATTGATTTAAATCAATGGGAAAAGTTGAAAATTTATGCCAGACTGGGATTCAAACCTACGTTTCCTGCTTACTAGGCTGATTCACTGGCTTCTTCGCCACCTAGACACAGTGGTCATCGCAGCTGCACGGAATATGCTAGCACACCTTCCGTCAGACCTAAAATTGTCAACCTATCCACACAATACTTAAATAGTACCCTTTCCGCTATATCAGCATTACTCGTAGCATTTCGCTGACTCCCGTAAGAGTTCGAGCGTGGTATGCATCCACTCTAAAGTGATTATTGACCGTCCTCGCGTTAATTATATGAGTGGTGTCTGTTCTTTCGGATATGTGCCAAAGAATAAACACTATATGTTTCATTATTTCAGTGCCAGAAACAGTACCATCCTTCACTAGTTGGTGAATCGTGTGATTGCAGTCTGATTGTTGTCGGCTGGGGCCATAAAAAGGAGAGTCCCATAACTCTTAGTTTTTCCTGCAGTGATTCTCGTACGCTTCCCTGTATTGGGACTGCCCGTAACGGGTCCGGCGGTGCCGAATTCTGTGGCTCGGGTACGCGTCACAGTGCAACAAGGATGCCGCACGCGCCCCACCAGCCGTCGCTTGTCGTTGTCTGGCAACGGTAGTAACAATACTCCTGTGATCTCGCCGCGAGTTGTCTCTTTCCTTCAGAACAGCGTTGTCTCTCTTCTTTTCTCCCATCTTGTGTAGCCGAAATTCCTTGACTTTCATCCACTGCCACGAAATTTTACACGTGAGTCGAAAGGTGGAAAGGGGCCACAACGTTATTGCAACTTACGCTACACTTTTCCAACCGTCACTATCACGCATCCATCTAGGTCATCAGAGTTTTATAGTGCTGTAAATATGCCCGCCACCAAAGCGCAATCCTGATTTACTGTCTGATAATGGAGGAAAGGCTTAAGAAAAATTTCTATACGTACAAAGCATTCGTCTAATCGGTAAAGGTATTCGACTGCGTAAATTAGAGCAAGATGTTCGAAATTCTGAGAAATATAGGAGAAAGCTATAACAAAATACAGGCTATATACAATACATACGAGAACCAAGACAGAACCATACGAATAGAGGACTAGGAACGAGGTGCTCCGATTAACAACGGTGGATGACAATCAAGTCATCTTTTGTCTCCACTGCTGAGTTATAAACTGAAGTTGCAGTGGTGGAAATACTCTGCACAGAAACTTTAGACACCTTCTAATGGTCTCCCATTGCGATGCATAAGACTGGAATTTTGCTCAAAGGTGCCTATTAACTCTCTCTGTAAAGATATAAAACCGAGACTCCCTGCGGGGTCGCCTTCGGCGACGCTTCAAAAAGCGAAGAGCAGAGAATCTGCCAGAGCTCAGAAGTTCATGTCATATGTGAAGAGGGTTATTGAGATCACATTGTCACCAAATTTCACCCCAATTCAGTCCAACTCCACCACTGATGCGCCACGTGATGGGAAGGTCGTCAGACCCCTCTTACCGATATTTCACCCCTTCATTTGACGACACCGCAATGGAAGCCAGAAGCCACGACCTATTTTATAGGTGGCTGTGGAAAACATTTCAGACACACTCCCGCTCAGCATCGACACAGAAAGGGCTCAGGGGGTGGCATAAATGGCCGTCAGTGAGACGAACCCTTAAACTGAGGAGTTCATTTGTACACATTTCACGGTTGAAAACGACGGTTCGCAGTGCGATCGGCAATGGAACCGCTTTCTTCACGACCTTCGACACTGGCTGGTAACCCCCAGACGATTCAGCCATTCTCTAAGGACATCTTGGACCACCATCGCCACTGACGGTGATCACACCACTTTGGAGCTTAGCGCGGCCACAGTTTTTGCTCTGCTTTACACGGTCGACCCACTAGAGAACGCTCAAACAGTTGGACAAAATTTATAGGCGCTTATGCTTTTTCATCCTTCATGTTCCACGGCCTCCAATGGTGTGATCATTATGGGGGGGGGAGGGGGGGGGAGAGAGAGAGATAGCAAGATTGACGCATGCACATATAAAACGGAAAAGAGTTCGTTTAGGAATCCCCAGTTCGACAACACCCTCAGTGCCACCCGCGACATTTGTGAAGCACTTTAAAAATATACATGTAAAGAGGCAGTCGGCCACCGGTTAGGTTACAAGGCGTCAGTGCGACTGACACCCCTTTTTGCTTGCGACCAGGAAGTGATACTTCAGTGACTTAACGCTACTAGTCTCAGGGTTGTCGAAATGGCACCTAGTAACCAGTGACAGCCTCTCTCTGCACTGGCTCCGTTTTGAAGTTCTTAGCAAACGTGCGAGGGTGGCGCACTGAGGGTGCTGCCGAACTGGAGATCTCAAAGCGATCTTTTGCCTTTCTTTTGGTGAGTTTGTCAATGTGCCCCCTCCCCGTGATCAATCCCAAGGAGGGCGCAAAGCAGGAGAGCTGAAAAACATAAACATTCTTTGATGCTTCGGATGACGTTTAGATGTGGCTCTCAGCACTGTGGGGCTTGGCTTCTCAGGTCATCACTACCCTAGAACTTAGAACTACTTAAACCTAACTAACCTAAGGACATCACACACATCCATGCACGAGGCAGGATTCGAACCTGCGACCAGAGCTGTCACGCGGGTCCAGACTGTAGCCCCTAGAACCGCTCGGCCACCACGGCCGCCTACGTTCAGAAATCGTTGGACGGTTCTGAACTGTCCGTAGTCTTTCCTCGGTGTACATCAGACCAAACACTGTGGTTACGTTGCACTTCAGAGCGATGACGTTTAATGGTTTGCAGCGCCACGATGTTGTTAGATGAGGTTTGAATTGTGTTGCAGGGGTACCAGCAACCCTAAAGATTGTCAAGTAGGCCGTCCGGTTGGTCATTGCACTACTAATTGTCGTTTTCAGTCACCAAATGCGTAGGAATTATGGGCCCAAAGGAAACGACGGCTTCATTGACGCCATTTATGCTACCCTCTGTGACCTTTTCGTGCCGTTACTCATTGGAACTGCATCTGAAACGTTTTCCTCACACACATAAGAAAATCGCGTGATGTGAACGCTGGGCGTCATGTTCTGATCTTCATTCCAGTGGTGTCAACCGAATGGTTGGGGCGGGGGGGTTAAGTGAGTAAGAGGGCACGAGGACGTTGTTATGGTGTGACAGGCCCATGGTGGCTTTCTTTAGAATTTTGGTGAAATTTGGTGCCAGTGTGACGTGATTAACCGACTTAACACCTAACATGAACTTCTCAGCTCTGGCCTTTCTTTCATCTCGCACTCGAAGGTAACGTCAGAGGATGCCACGCCTTCGCACCATCACAGAGAAAGAAACAGGCGCCCTAGAGCCAAATTTCTAACTTCGGTATCGCAATGGTATACAAACACAGGGTGTCGAAAAAGTTACCTTTTAATTATGTATCACAACGGGAAAGAAAGGTTCAAAAGTTGAATTTAGATCAGAGTGAAATGAGTTCCATGACAACATTGGGTAATGACACTGCCGTACGCATTCGAACTGAAAAAGAATTACGGGACGTTTTTAATGGACTGCCCAGGCTAAAGTGTACAGAATTCGGATTGAGAGTATCAACAGAAAGACAAAAGGAAAGAGAAAATGAGAGCAGCGATATACTTAACAAGATTGTAAGGAACACTTATGCGAAAACAAGACAGATAGAAAATAATAAAAAACAGCAGCCATATAAGCTCCGGGAAAGTCATGATTATCTTTATCCTTAACTGCAAAGATCAACTTGTGAATGACTTTCTGGAACACGGTATCACAACTACCTCTCAGCAATACGTGAATAGTCTTCAAACGTAGGAACGTAGAAGCGTGCCTTCAAGTCAAAACTGCAAGAAATGTTGACGTACGGTATCTGTCCGTATCAGAATAGAAAAGAAGTTGATTTAGAAAGCCCATAAACCTCTCCCATACAGTACCGGTACCTCCCCGTGTGATCTACATATTTTTGGAGCACAGAGGAAAGGCACTGCTGGCTGAAGTTACCCTTCGGACGAAGAGATGAACGCCTGGGTCCAACTATGTTTCCGTAGGTAACTGCCAACATTTTTTCTTGAAGGCATTAACCTTCATGTCTTACAATGGGTGAAACGAGGGTCGCCCAGAAAGTAATGCACCGCCATCTTTTTTCTCACCCGAAAACAATGCTACGAGTGCAAAACGATACGTATGTATTATTTGAAGTCAGCTTGTTGAGCGCGCCAAGTTTCCGTCTCTTCTCACGGATAGGGTAGCAGCAGGGCAGGTTAAAAAGGGCGTCTGTACGTGATGTACGTTACAAGCAAGGTGCCGGCATTGAATTTCTCACTGCAGAGAAAGAAACTGTGGGGAACATTCACAAACACTTGTGCAAACTCTATGGAGCATCTGCTGTAGTCAGAAGTACACTAAGGGACTGGGCACGGAGGGTGAGGTCATCAGAATGGGGTTCGGTGGAGCTCCACGATTTTTCACAATTCTGAACATTTGCTTGGAAATCATATCAAGATCAGACTGAATATTTGTGAAGCTAATTTTCGAACAGGACTTCATTACAGATAATGACGTCATCACGTAAAGCTTGAAGATACTATTAATATTATGTCCAAGGTAATAAATATATATCATGAACATCACATGCTCTAGTACACTTTGCTGGAACACACTTGAATTTACATTTATATCAATCGATGGCTCTCCATCTAAAATAACATACTGCGGTCTCTCTATCAAGGAATACTCAATCCAAGCACAATATTCGCTTGATACCCCATACTCTGTGACCTTTTCGTGCCATTACTCAGTGGAACTGCATCTGAAATGTTTTCCTCACACACATAAGAAAATCGCGTGATGTGAACGCTGGGCGTCATGTTCTGAACTTCATTCCAGTGGTGTCAACCGAATGGTTGGGGCGGGGGGTTAAGTGATTAAGAGGGCACGAGGAGGTTGTTATCGTGTGACAGGCCCATAGTGGCTTTCTTTAGAATTTTGGTGAAATTTGGTGCCAGTGTGACGTGATTAACCGACGTAACACCTAACATGAACTTCTGAGCTCTGGCCTTTCTTTCATCTCGCACTCGAAGGTAACGTCACAGGATGCCACGCCTTCGCACCATCGCAGAGAAAAAGAAACAGGTGCCTTAGAGCCAAATTTCTAACTTCGGCATCGCAATGGGATACAATCACAGGGCGTCGAAAAAGTTACCTTTTAATTATGTAGCACAACAGGAAAGAAAGGAACAAAAGTTGAATACACACTACTGGAAATTGAAATAAGAACACCGTGAATTCATTGTCCCAGGAAGGGGAAACTTTATTGACACATTCCTGGGGTCAGATACATCACATGATCACACTGACAGAACCACAGGCACATACACACAGGCAACAGAGCATGCACAATGTCGGCACTAGTACAGTGTATATCCACCTTTCGCAGCAATGCAGGCTGCTATTCTCCCATGGAGACGATCGTAGAGATGCTGGATGTAGTCCTGTGGAACGGCTTGCCATGCCATTTCCACCTGGCGCCTCCGTTGGACCAGCGTTCGTGCTGGACGTGCAGACCGCGTGAGACGACGCTTCATCCAGTCCCAAACATGCTCAGTGGGGGACAGATCCGGAGATCTTGCTGGCCAGGGTAGTTGACTTACACCTTATAGAGCACGTTGGGTGGCACGGGATACATGCGGACGTGCATTGTCCTGTTGGAACAGCAAGTTCCCTTGCCGGTCTAGGAATGGTAGAACGATGGGTTCGATGACGGTTTGGATGTACCGTGCACTATTCAGTGTCCCCTCGACGATCACCAGTAGTGTACGGCCAGTGTAGGAGATCGCTCCCCACACCATGATGCCGGGTGTTGGCCCTGTGTGCCTCGGTCGTATGCAGTCCTGATTGTGGCGCTCACCTGCACGGCGCCAAACACGCATACGACCATCATTGGCACCAAGGCAGAAGCGACTCTCATCGCTGAAGACGACACGTCTCCATTCGTCCCTCCATTCACGCCTGTCGCGACACCACTGGAGGCGGGCTGCACGATGTTGGGGCGTGAGCGGAAGACGGCCTAACGGTGTGCGGGACCGTAGCCCAGCTTCATGGAGACGGTTGCGAATGGTCCTCGCCGATACCCCAGGAGCAACAGTGTCCCTAATTTGCTGGGAAGTGGCGGTGCGGTCCCCTACGGCACTGCGTAGGATCCTACGGTCTTGGCGTGCATCCGTGCGTCGCTGCGGTCCAGTCCCAGGTCGACGGGCACGTGCACCTTCCGCCGACCACTGGCGACAACATCGATGTACTGTGGAGACCTCACGCCCCACGTGTTGAGCAATTCGGCGGTACGTCCACCCGGCCTCCCGCATGCCCACTATACGCCCTCGCTCAAAGTCCGTCAACTGCACATACGGTTCACGTCCACGCTGTCGCGGCATGCTACCAGTGTTAAAGACTGCGATGGAGCTCCGTATGCCATGGCAAACTGGCTGACACTGACGGCGGCGGTGCACAAATGCTGCGCAGCTAGCGCCATTCGACGGCCAACACCGCGGTTCCTGGTGTGTCCGCTGTGCCGTGCGTGTGATCATTGCTTGTACAGCCCTCTCGCAGTGTGCGGAGCAAGTATGGTGGGTCTGACACACCGGTGTCAATGTGTTCTTTTTTCCATTTCCAGGAGTGTAGATCAGAGTGAAATGAGTTCCATGACAACATTTGGTAATGACACTGCCGTACGCATTCGAAATGAAAAAGAATTACGGGACGTTTTTAATGGACTGTCCAGGCTAAAGTCTACAGAATCTGAATTGAGAGTATCAACAGAAAGACAAAAGGAAAGAGAAAATGTATTCGTACGCTTTCCTCAAGTCAATGAATATATCAATGCTGTGCTACATGACGCTTTCAGATCATGATCTGAAAAACTGCTTGTTAGGTTCCACACAACCGATTTTTTCAGGATCCGAGCTGGTTGGCACGGAGGGCTCATTCTGTTCGACATTCCTCATTAAGTTTGATATCCGAATATGATCGAATATTCACCAGCAAATGGATATTAGATGTATTGAGGGGTAGTATTGTGAATCACTTCAGCTACCTTTTTGTGGACGGATGTCATCTGTCTGCCAACTACTGGTCATGGTTTTATGTTCGAGGTGTTTACAGTATATTATTCTTTAAAGAGGGCTAACAGTGGTAAATTCGGTATAGAATTACATACAGATTTTATAACGAGATTTCTTCAGTTTTAGTTTTTCAGGTATTCATAAACAGCAGTGATGTAGTCATTACAGGGCGTTCCGCTATTATTTTCATCAACAGGACGAAGGAGTAGATGACAATTAAATAGGCAAGTAATGCTAATAAACATACATCCGGAAGCTAACGGTTTCACCGATACGACATAGTGCGACAGAATTCGTGAACGCCTCATAATAGCATCCCCGCGGATACAAACTGCAGATATGCACTTGAGGACAAAGGCAGTACACAAATGCTGCCACACAGCCACTGCTTATGTAAGGCCAGGCCTCAGTGCGCCCCCTTATCAATGTCCACACATGATCAGGTATCCCAGGGATATTCTGAATGTTTTTTCAACTATCCACAATGCGTTTTCGGAGAGAATCGACTATATCAACATGAATGGTGAACAGTCAGAAGACATGGAAGACTATTGTATGGAACAGACACGACTGATACACTTGTTACCGAAGATTAAAGCTACGGATTCCCGATTAGCCACATGAAACTACCACTGCACCATCATGCATTTACAAAATTCGAAATCTTTCACTACCTGGAACATCATCCAAAACGTAGCATTAGCCATTAACAGACATAACAAAGGCACACTTGCACATGAACACACATCTTGGAAGGTGTCTGTTATGGCAAGCTTTTGATATAGGTTTCTATGATCATATGATATCTTCCTAAAATGTCTTACAGATGCTTAATAAGTACCTGGAATGTGAATAAATAATAACGAATTTTCATTTTATCTTGATATCAGCAACCTTTTTCCATTTCCCACTTCTTGAATTATCACTGTAAAGTGTGAGCGCCTGTTGTTGTTGTTGTTGTTGTTGTGGTCTTCAGTCCTGAGACTGGTTTGATGCAGCTCTCCATGCTACCCTATCCTGTGCAAGCTTCTTCATCTCCCAGTACTTACTGCAACCCACAACCTTCTGAATCTGCTTCGTGTATTCATCTCTTGGTCTCCCCCTACGATTTTTACCCTCCACGCAGCCCTCCAATGCTAAATTTGTGATCCCTTGATGCCTCAGAACATGTCCTACTAACCGGTCCCTTCTTTTTGTCAAGTTGTGCCACATACTCCTCTTCTCCCCAATTCTATTCAATACTTCATCACTAGTTATGTGATCTACTCATTTATTCTTCAGCATTCTTCTGTAGCACCACATTTCGAAAGCTTCTATTCTCTTCTTGTCCAAACTATTTACCGTCCATGTTTCACTTCCATACATGGCTAAAATCCATACAAATACTTTCAGAATCGACTTCCTGACACATAAATCTATACTCGATGTTAACAAATTTCTCTTCTTCAGAAACGCTTTCCTTGCCATTGCCCGTCTGCATCTTATATCCTCTCTACTTCGACCATCATCAGTTATTTTGCTCCCCAAATAGCAAAACTCTTTTACTAATTTAAGTGCCTCATTTCCTAATCTAATTCCCTCAGCATTACCCTACTTAATTCGACTACATTCCATTATCCTCGTTTGTTTTTGTTGATGTTCATCTTATATCCTCCTTTCAAGACGCTGTCCATTCCGTTCAACTGCTCTTCCAAGTCCTTTGCTGTCTCTGAGAGAATTACAATGCCATCGGCGAACATTAAAGTTTTTATTTCTTCTCCATGGATTTTAATAACTACTCCGAACTTTTCTTTTGTTTCCTTTACTGCTTGCTCAATATTCAGATTGAATAGCATCGAGGAGAGGCTACAACCTTGTCTCACTCCCTTCACAACCGCTGCTTCCTTTTCATGTCCCTCGACTCTTATAACTGCCATCTGGTTTCTGTACAAATTGTAAATAGCCTTTCTCTTCCTGTCTTTTACCCCTCCCACCTTCAGAATTTGAATGAGAGTATTCCAGTCAACATTGTTAAAGCTTTCTCTAAATCTACAAATGCTAGTAATGTAGGTTTGCCTTTCCTTAATCTATTTTCTAAGATAAGTTGTAGGGTCAGTATTGTCTCATGTGTTCCAACATTTCTGCGGAATCCAAACTGATCGTCGCCGAGGTCGCCTTCTACCAGTTTTTCCATTCGTCTGTAAGGAATTCGCGTTAGTATTTTGCATCTGTGACTTATTAAACTGATAGTTCGGTAATTTTCACATCTGTCAACGCCTGCTTTCTTTGGGATTGGAATTATTATATTCTTCTTGAAGTCTGACGGTATTTCGCCTGTCTCATACATCTTGCTCACCAGATGGTAGAGTTTTGTCAGGACTGGTTCTCCCAAGGCTTTCAGTAGTTCTAATGCAATGATGTCTACTCCCAGGGCCTTGTTTAGACTTAGGTCTTTCATTGCTCTATCAAACTCTTCACGCAGTATCATATCTCCCATTTCATCTTCATCTAGATCTTCTTCCATTTCTATGACATTGCCCTCAAGTACATCTCGCTTGTATAGACCCTCTATATACTCCTTCCACCTTTCTGCTTTACGTTCTTAGCTTAGAACTGGATTTCCATCTGAGCTCTTGATACTCATAGAAGTGGTTCTCTTTTCTCCAAAGGTCTTTTTAATTTTGCTTTAGGCAGTATCTATCTCACCCCTAGTGATATATGTCTCTCCATTCTTACATTCGGCCTCTAGCCATCCCTGCATAGCCATTTTGCACTTCCTGCCGAAAAATTATACCCTTCCTCTATGCCCCACCTGCTTTCCCATCCACTGTCAGCAAGAAATGGTGTGCAGTACCATATCTAGGTGAGGTATGACTGATTGTAGCCAAAGCACTGAAAGCCTCCAAGTATAGGCTTTCCTATGTTAAGAACACGACAGCCAGTGTATTTTTAATAGCAAAGAGAAGATCCAGTTATCAGCGAACAGTGGGGTATACAAAATCACCTGTTCTGATTGTGACAAATTTTACATAAGTCAGGCAGAGACACAGCAACTAGGCTGGCTAAACGTGAATGCAGCTGGAGGTTGCAGTATTCTCACTCCGTATTTACTGAGTATGTACTAAGTGAGGGGACAACTAGTAGCCCGCATCCCGTGGTCGTGCGGTAGCGTTCTCGCTTCCCACGCCCGGGTTCCCGGGTTCGATTCCCGGCGGGGTCAGGGATTTTCTCTGCCTCGTGATGGCTGGGTGTTGTGTGTTGTCCTTAGGTTAGTTAGGTTTAAGTAGTTCTAAGTTCTAGGGGACTGATGACCATAGATGTTAAGTCCCATAGTGCTCAGAGCCATTTTTGACAACTAGTAGCCAGTGTCCTATGCACTTCGCTTAGCAAACAAAGGCCATAAACTCAGCCTGCTGGAAGCCCTGGAAATTAACAGGTATCTTGCTCACAGTCCAGATCTACTCCAAATGACCAGACACAGCTCAACACCTCCCTTTCTCCTAAACTTCACATTATAATCTCAGTTGATCATTACTTCCCACACTGTCTGTTCCTACATATTCCCATTTTCCTGTATTCATTAAGTTTTTTGGTTTTATTGAAGTTGTCTGTGTATTCCATATAGACGTAAGTTTCAATTGTTAAATCTTTCCTTTAACTGGTACTTGTATTACTGTCCATGTGTAACACCTCTTGCTGTTGTCTCATTAAGTATTGTCTATATTTTACTTGCTTCAATTATTTAATGCAAACTGATACATAGCCCCAGTTTTGAATATAATGGTGAAGTGCATTACCACCAAACTCTCAAAAATTGCATTTACTGTATGTTCCCTCAAACACCTCCACTTTCCTGCGTTTATTTGTTTCTGTTTATCTTATTGATATTGCTTAAATTCCTTACGTATTGAGTGGTTACATTGATAATTGTTTCTTCTTTTAATTTTTTAATGTAGCACTCTCAATGTTTTATAGCTCCTGATGTAGACTTTTCAAGTACTAATTTTATTTTATTTTATTAGTTTTGTTTATTAATCGAAACTGTTATGTAGGCATACTGTTCCTATTTTGTGTTAAGGTTTTTTCTGTCTCCTCCACTTTTATTTATTTACTGTTCAATTTTTTTACTACTTCATTGCATTACCACCACACTGTCAAAGATGTTACTTACTGGATGTTACTGTCTCAGTCTGGAGTTGTTACTTCTTGTTACTTCTTTGGTGACAATACTCAGTAAATGTCTGACGATGGTCTTGTAAGTCGAGAACCGGTTAGCACAATAAAACTAATAATGCAGAACAAAATCAGACTGGTGCTTTTCATTTATTACTTGGGGATGGTTTATTAATAACGGGATTGACCCCAATTTGCCCGTAATACAGCTGTGATTCTTCTTGGAATGCTTGCATATATTGATTGATTAGTCTCCAGTGGCTGCCACTCTTCGACCAGAATCTCTTCTAACTCCTGTAGTGAGGAGGAAGGCGTGAATTTGCTCCGGAGTGTGAGCTCCAATACCGCACACAAGGGTTTGATAACGTTCAGGTAAGGGGGCCGTGCTAGCCAGGGAATACGCTGCAGTTCAGTTGCACGTCCCTCATACCACGACTGTACTGTCCTGGCTGCATGAACGGGTGTATTATCGTCCTGAAATATGGCACCATTCTTGGGGAACAACATTCGAATCACGGGGTGCACTTGATCATCTAAACTGTTCACACAATTGTTTGCCGTAACACGGCCTTTGAGAGTAATGATGGGACCAGCAGAATACCACGATATGGTTGTCCACATTATCACACTTCCGCCTCCATGGTTAACTGTTGGAATCAAGCAATGAGGATTGTAGGCTTGTTTCGGCGCTCTCCAGACGTAAACCGGGCCCAGAGCAGGAAATAATGAAAACATTGACTCGTCGGACCATATGACGTGTTTCCATTGATCAGCCGTCCACGGTTTATGTTCCTGACACCACGTTTTACCCTTCTTTGCGTTGGTTGTCGTCACTGCTGGTTTCGGTATAGCAGCTCGTCCACGAATATTCGCTTTATGGAATTCTCGGCGGACGGTGTCGATAGATACGAGGTCTCGAAGATGGCTGTTGAGTTCTGCAGTCACTTTAGCCGCCCTAGTGTTGTGTTGTTTTGACACAATTCATGTTACATCACGACGATCTAGTTTTGAATTGCGCCCACTGCTACGTTAACACGATGATAACTTTCCATTATTCGTGTAGACTGTCATGACTGTTGAAACAGTTGCTCTTGAAACATTCAAAAGTTGGCAGACTTGGTTAGTGATTCTCCAGATAATCGAGACCTTACGATCTGCCCTCTCTGTAACTCTGTTAGGTCTTTCATTGCACGTCGATCTCGGCCTCTGAACGCAAATACAAAGTGTGCACTACTCGTAAACAACCGTGCACTACTCGTAAACAACCATGCACTACTCGTAAACAACCATGCACTGATGCCTAGTCCGAACTGAACACGGACAGTCCAGCGCCTCACGTCCCTTACCTTCGTTTTTGACCGTCAAACACAACCATCCCATTGCTACCACTGTTCATATTATTTTGCCTATTCCACTTGCTCGTTTCATTGTCTCTACACACATCTCTCGTTCGTGCCGATAATAGTACCGAACACTGTGTATCACTAAACTTACTTGAATCTTGAGCAAACTTTGAAATAACGGAAAGTAGACAACTGTGAAGATGTTTGTTGCAGTGAACGAAATTAACGCGCTGGGGCAGAAGAGCAGGCAGGCAGGGTTGCAAAGCCTAATGAGTTCTTCGGCGCCGGCGCAGAGAATGGCGGCTTTCGCTGGGGCCACGGCGCAGGCAGCGGCTGGAGCCGGCGTCGAGTAGCGGGAGCCACCACCCAGCGGCAGCGGGTAGGCCGCGCGCCCCACGCCGTTCTCGCCAGAGGAACACACTTTATATCACTTGTAATCCTACCACTGTGTACGATACGAGTTACACCGAAATACAGTGATTTCAAATCTCTAAGGTCACACAATTACTTCAGTCAGTTAGTTCTCACAGTAAATTTTCTTCACTGATAAAGAACACGCCTGCAACTGAGAGGTTATTGTGTCAGGCCGCCTTGCAGAGGATCATGGCTCACTTGCGACAGATGCTAGGGATCCTGCCTTGTGCGAATACTGGGATTAGATGTACTTTGCCCCATGCCATAATGATGAGTGACTCGATGGAGAAGTAGCGACCCTGAGGTATCGAAAGCTTTCATACAACACATACATGGTGCCCATCAACAGACATAGGAATGGTGTTCAGGCAGCATCGTGTGGCCTTCTGCACTTAATTACTAGAGTGCTGCAACGCTCCATGTTTGACCGGTCACGGCTCGCCTGTTGACGGGGGGACCGAGCAGCTCGTGTCCGGCCCCACACGACTCGGCTCGGTCACGTGCTCGCCCCATGTCTGTTGTCCGGATTCCGGACACGCGGATAACCGAGCACGACCGGTCACCGCTGACGTCTCACCTCCCCTCGCCCCGGCTCGCTGCTCTGTACTGTACAAATCCAACGCCTCCCTCTCTCTCTCTCTCTCTTTTAATACAAAAGTAACGTTTCCAAGAACGGGTACGTTACACAGCTAAATTCATAGAGCACTTTCTTTTATAATATTTACTCCCGTCTTCCTAACGTCCGGGAATTTTGTTGTAAATAAAACATTGATCAGAAGAGACCAATCTGTGTTAATGTAATGAGATGTAAGCGTCAAATAGTGCATCTGATTATGCGAATCAGTCCACATATCAACTATCGCAGCACATGTTTTATTAATAACTTCCGCAATAACAGAAGGCATTATACTGTTTCGTATTGCATCAGCTTGTTCTTTGACATGTCTGCTTATAGTAGAGGGATGAGGCATGACATCTGCCACGTTAACTTTTCCATAATGCGCACCTAGATGTATTAATTCTTGGCCTAGTTCTCTGAAACCTTCACCGCAAACAGCATTAAAAGGTCTCATATCTTTAGCACACATTGCAACACGCTTTGCTGTAATACTATTTTTTATTACTGCCGGTATTCCTGAAGGAGCTGTATCTTTGTGAGGTTTCTTGCAACTGTGTTTCCTTAAAAGAGTGATTCCCCATTGGAAACACAATAATGTGGAGCAGTTTATGCACGATACGTATCCAGTAGACGTACTGTTTTCGTCTACAACCACCAAAAATATGCTCCGTACTTGGCTTTTTAGACCTTCCCGTCTCTTCAATGTGTAAACATTGATTTCAATCTTACGTCTTACTGCACTGGTTTCCTCGCACTGCATGATTGCAGAGAGAGAGAGAGAGAGAGAGAGAGAGAGAGAGAGAGAGACCACAAATGAGAAGCCCGTACTGGCTGCAGTCTCAGACGGATAATGACACGTGTAATGTGTTTGAAGTTGCGTGCTACGTATTCGGTCAAGGCTTCTATGCTCGGTCACTAGAACTAGTGCGGGCAGCCTATCCAGTTAGGGTGTGCTCGCCCCACCTCGTATTTTGTGGCTAAAAATGGTTCAAATGGCTCTGAGCACTATGGGACTCAACATCTTAGGTCATAAGTCCCCTAGAACTTAAAACTACTTAAACCTAACTAACCTAAGGACATCACACACACCCATGCCCGAGGCAGGATTCGAACCTGCGACCGTAGCAGTCCGTCGGTTCCGGACTTCAGCGCCAGAACCGCTAGACCACCGCGGCCGGCGTATTTTGTGCTCGCTTAGTCGGTCATGCAGGACTCTATTAATTACCCAGTAAGAGATGTGCAAGTTGCTTTTATATTGAAATACCTATTCACTACAGTAATATAGTTTAGTACAGAAATTCGAAGATATATTGGAACTTAATGCAAAAATTAGCCTTAGCCACAAAGCTTTGCACATGCATGCACACATCTCCTCCTTCCTCTCTCTCTCTGTCCACCTCTTCCGTTCCTCCTTCCCTATCTCTGTTTATCTGTCTCCTTCTCTTTACACTCTCTGTCTCCTTATCTTTTCCCTTCACTCTCTTTGTCTATGTCCTCCATTCTCTCCGTTCATACAGATATTCCTTCCTGCTCCCATACGCAACTCACTCTGTTCTCTCTCTTCCTCTCCTCCTCTCCATCCTCATAGTGCACTAATCCACAGCTCCACTACAATTTCCACCTCTGCCTGCATCTCCTGCATCTTCCGTATCATCCCCTCCACCCCAACTTCTGTGCATCCCTTCTCAACCACCTCACTCTGTCTACCTGTGCTGGCCGCGGTGGCAGTGCGGTTCTAGGCCCTTCAGTCGCAGGTTCGAATCCTTCCTCGGACATGGATGTGTGTGATGTCCTTAGGTTAGTTAGGTTTAAGTAGTTCTAAGTTCTAGGGGACTGATGACCTCAGATGTTAAGTCCCATAGTGCTGAGCCATTTGAACCATTTCTCTACCTGCACATACCTTCTCTCTGACTTTTAAACCCGTCCTACCCCTCCCTCTCTCCTTCGACTCCCTGTGCCCCCTGTCTCACCATCTGTCCCCTCGTGCACCCCTCTCCGTCCTTACCCCATCTCTCGATCACAGAATTCCCACAGCTATGCCCATCCATAAGTGTAGTACCTGCAAAGCTGGCCGATAAAGGGGCAGTACAAGACCATGCAGCCCTACAAATGTGTCTCCATTCTTATTGTAGCTAGGAGGCTATAAACCCCACTGTGTTCGTGAAGTTCGTTGATTGTGTGCCAAATTTGGTTGAAGTGGTTGGGAAGAGATCTCACCACACAAACATACTTGCAGTCTGCTTTATATATGAAAGGCAGTGAAATGAAAACCGATAATCTGCCAGGATGGGGCCATTGAACGATTCCATTCAGAAGTAATCTCCAGATGTGAAAAGACATTTATAAGACTGGGACACAAGACGATCAACTCCTGGGTGTTTTAACTTTATGTTACATCACTGTGTCTGCAAAACGCCATCACAGCAGTGCGCATTCTACGCAGAAGAAACTCGATGAACATAGGACTCCTGCTGCTGAACAAGAAGGTTATCATGACCTTACCACAGTTCTTGTTAAAGGCTTTGGAATTCTTTGGCGGGGGAGATATGGGATGTTTTCACTGCTGGCTGTGCCACTTGCCCTCAGGCTGTTGGAATGGTGTTGATCAGAATCATCCTCTTTCAGAATAATGCCAACCCCACACTGACAGTTTGGTGAAGGCTCCTCTTCACATTGCAGCATCCTCCGTACATCCTGGATGACTGTGTGATTTTGACAGCTTTAGTGATCTGAAGAAAGATATGCATTTTCGTCAGTTTGTCAGAAAAAGAAGTGTAAGAGTGGGTGTGGTTCTGAATCCTTCAGCGGTCGATCTCATTCTCCGTAACAGTAACTCATTACTGCTTCTCCCAGTGGGACAAATGTCTTAAGGGTTCTGGTCCCATTACGGCAGGAGTTGAGTTTCCATTTGGCTACCCTTATGTATACAAGTCTTTTTTCCACAGCTTCGTCAACATACGTGTTTGACATCTGTATGTATCTCTCCTTCTCCCATCTCTGTGACCCCCTCTTCCATTAACATCTCTCTCTCTCCACTTTATCCCCCACACCTATTTATCTCTTCCTCCCCAATTTTACTTGCCCTCCATCTCCTCCTCTCATTGTCCATTCCTTCTTCCCCATCACTCCATCTACAGGTCCCCTTGCCGCTTTTCTAAGTATCTTTCTCCCCCTCACTTGTCCTCCCTTTTCCACTGGCGCACCATCCTCCACACCTTCCACCTGCCTCCTGCAGTCGCCCTTCCCTCTCTCTCTGGCGACTTCCTCCTACCCCATCTCTCTACCTCTCTCCTCCTTCCCCTGTCTCTGTTCATCCACCAACCCTCCCTCACTGTCTGTCCATATTTTCCTCCCCATCTTTATCTATCTTCTCTTGCCTCCTTCTTTCTCACCCTCTCTGTCATCCATCTGCTCCCATCACCTCCTCTTTTTTGCTCAGGTGCGCCTGTATGCAGGTGTAACCTATGTTAGGCCTCCCAATACCACCATCACAGCACGATTCTTCTCCCCTCTATATCAGTTGTGAACGTCTCTGCAGGAAGGCTGAGCTGTTCTTGGTTGAAATACAAGGCACTACTAATCCCAACTTTCAAGACTGTTGTGCATAGTAGTCTACCCATCAAGGGTATAAAATGTTTTCATATCCCTATCATTTACCTGGTGGGTGCTAGGACCTTTTAACTGAAACAATGCTGATTCACAAATAGTAATAAAAATGTGTACCAAATTTGGTTGAAATAGATTCGCTGATTTTGGAGTACTGCATGTATTCATTCTATTTTGTAGAAAAACCTTTCCCAACAACTTGGCCTGTACACTTCATATTTAATGCACCCAATTCTTCCCCCTCCCTAAGTCCATCTCCTCCTTCTCCCTCTCTATCCATCTCCTTCTCACCTTACTCTGTGCCAGTCTCCTCTTTCCCCTACCCAGTCATCTCCCCCTCTGCTGGTCTTCACTTACTTTTTGTTCCCTGACCATATTACCCTCCCCGTGTCTCTTTCATCTTCCCCTCCCCTTTCTCTTCCCATTTCTCCAGCCCCCTTCTCTTCCATCAATACTCCCCTACTCCCTGTCTGTATATACTACTCCCAATCCATCCTAACCCTCCAACAGCCACGCCTATCAAATGTGTAGCCCCAGCAAAACAGTTCAATGAAGCAGGCCGGCCCGCTGGGATGGCCGAGCTGCTCTAGGCGCTACAGTCTGAAACCGTGCGACCGCTACGGTCGCAGGGTTAGAATCCTGCCTCGGGCATGGATCTGTGTGATGTCCTTTGGTTGGTTAGGTTTAAGTAGTTCTAAGTTCTAGGGGACTGATGACCTTAGAAGTTAAGTCTCATAGTGCTCAGAGCCATTTGAACCACTTTTTTAAAGCAGGCCGTCACTACTCCTACAGCACACCTGTTGTGTCACATAGCCTACATGTCAAGGACTGGAAAATATTTTTTAGCCATTGCATGCCAATTAAGCAGGCTGATACTACTACAACACAACATGAATTCTGTGCAGGACAGCCTATATTCTGGGACAGCAAACCGTTTCTTGCTACTGACATGTAGACCAGTGTGCCACGCAGGTGGACAGGGCAAGTTAATACTATTCCCAAAGATTACATCTGTCATGCATAGCAGCCTATAAACCAGAGGCTGAAAACACGCGGTTTTGTCCACAACTCTGCTCATACTGGGGCTAGGAAGTTATAAACTGCAGGGTGATGGTACTCATGAAGTTTGCTGTTGTTGTTGTTGTTGTCAGCCCTGAGACTGGTTTGATGCAGCTCTCCATGCTACCCTATCCTGTGCAAGCTCCTTCATCTCCCTCCCAGTACTTACTGCAACCTACATCCTTCTGAATCTGCTTAGTGTATTCATCTCTTGGTCTCCCTCTACGATTTTTACTCTCAACGCTGCCCTCCAATGCTAAATTTGTGATCCCTTGATGCCTCAGAACAAGTCCTACCAACCGGTTCCTTCTTCTTGTCAAGTTGTGCCACAAACTCCTCTAATACCCAATTCTATTCAATACCTCCTCATTAGTTATGTGATCTACACATCTAATCTTCAGCATTCTTCTGTAGCACCACATTTCGAAAGCTTCTATTCTCTTCATGTCCAAACTATTTATCGTCCATGTTTCACTTCCATACATGGCTACACTCCATACAAATACTTTCAGAAACGGCTTCCTGACACTTAAATCTATACTCGACGTAACAAATTTCTCTTCTTCAGAAACGCTTTCCTTGCCATTGCCAGTCTACATTTTATATCCTCTCTACTTCGACCATCATCAGTTATTTTGCTCCCCAAATAGCAAAAATACTTTACTACCTTAAGTGTCTTATTTCCTAATCTAATTCCCTCAGCATCACCCGACTTAATTCGACTACATTTCATTATCCTCGTTTTGCTTTTGTTGATGTTCATCTTATATCCTCCTTTCAAGACGCTGTCCATTACGTTCAACTGCTCTTCCAAGTCCTTTGCTGTCTCTGAGAGAATTACAATGTCATCCGCGAACATTAAAGTTTTTATTTCTTCTCCATGGATTTTAATAACTACTCCGAACTTTTCTTTTGTTTCCTTTACTGCTTGCTCAATATACAGATTGAATAGCATCGGGGAGAGGCTACAACCTTGTCTCACTCCCTTCCCAACCACTGCTTCCTTTTCATGTCTCTCGACTCTTATAACTGCCATCTGGTTTCTGTACAAATTGTAAATAGACTTTCTCTTCCTGTCTTTTACCCCTCCCACCTTCAGAATTTGAAAGAGAGTATTCCAGTCAAATGCTAAATCTACAAATGCTAGTAATGTAGGTTTGCCTTTCCTTAATCTATTTTCTAAGATAAGTTGTAGGGTCAGTATTGCCTCACGTTTTCCAACATTTCTGCGGAATCCAAACTGATCGTCGCCGAGGTCGCCTTCTACCAGTTTTTCCATTCGTCTGTAATGAATTCGCGTTAGTATCTTGCAGCTGTGGCTTATTAAACTGATTGTTCGGTAATTTACACATCTGTCAACACCTGCTTTCTTTGGGATTGGAATTATTATATTCTTCTTGAAGTCTGACGGTATTTCACCTGTCTCATACATCTTGCTCACCAAATGCTAGAGTTTTGTCAGGACTGGCTCTCCCAAAGCCATCAGTAGTTCCAATGGAATGTTGTCTACTCCTGGGGTCTTGTTTCGACTCAGGTCTTTCCTGCTCTGTCAAACTCTTCACGCAGTATCGTATCTCCCATTTCATCTTCATCTACATCCTCTTCCATTTCCATAACATTGTCCTCAAGTACATCGCCCTTGTATAGACCCTCTATATACTCCTTCCACCTTTCTGCTTTCCCTTCTTTGCTTAGAACTGGGTTTCCATCTGGGCTCTTGATATTCATACATGGTCCTCTCTTTTCTCCAAAGGTCTCTTTAATTTTCCTGAGGCAGTATCTATCTTACCCCTAGTGGGATAAGCCTCTACATCCTTACATTTGTCCTCTAGCCACCCCTGCTTAGCCATTTTGCAGTTCCTGTCGATCTCATTTTTGAGACGTTTGAA
Source organism: Schistocerca cancellata (assembly GCF_023864275.1). Taxonomy (NCBI): domain Eukaryota; kingdom Metazoa; phylum Arthropoda; class Insecta; order Orthoptera; family Acrididae; genus Schistocerca; species Schistocerca cancellata. The sequence goes on along the minus strand of NC_064631.1, from coordinate 85,620,048 downwards.
TTCCCTTAGGCCTGCCTCATTTACCGAATTTTTACATTTACTCGTTTCATCAATTAAATTCAATATTTCTTCTGTTACCCAAGGATTTCTGCTAGCCCTCGTCTTTTTACCTACTTGATCCTCTGCTGCCTTCACTACTTCATTCCCTCAGAGCTACCCATTCTTCTTCTACTGTATTTCTTTTCCTCATTCCTGTCAATTGTTCCCTTATGCTCTCCCTGAAACTTTGTACAACCTCTTGTTTAGTCAGTTTATCCAGGTCCCATCTCCTTAAATTCCCACCTTTTTGCAGCTTCTTCAGTTTTAATCTACAGTTCATAACCAATAGATTGTGATCAGAGTCCACATCTTCCCCTGGAAATGTCTTACAATTTAAAACCTGGTTCCTAAATCTCTGTCTTACCATTATATAATCAATTTGATACCTTCTAGTATCTCCAGGATTCTTCTATGTATACAACCTTCTTCTATGATTCTTGAACCAAGTGTTAGCTATGATTAAGTTATGCTCCGTGCAAAATTCTACCAGACGGCTTCCTCTTTCATTTCCCTCCCCCAATCCATATTCACCCACTATGTTTCCTTCTCTCCCTTTTCCTACTCTGGAATTCCAGTTGCCCACGACTATTAAATTTTCGTCTCCCTTCACCACCTGAATAATTTCTTTTATCTCATCACACATTTCATCAATTTCTTCATCATCTGCAGAGCTAGTTGGCATATAAACTTGTACTACTGTAGTAGGCATGGGCTACGTGTCTATCTTGGCCACAATAATGCGCTCACTATGATGTTGGTAGTAGCTTACCCGCACTCCTATTTTTTTATTCATTATTAAACCTACTCCTGCATTACCTCTATTTGATTTTGTATTTAGAACCCTGTATTCGCCTGACCAAAAGTCTTGTTCCTCCTGCCACCGAACTTCACTAATTCCCACTATATCTAACTTTAACCTATCCATTTCCCTTTTTAAATTTTCTAACCTACCTGCCCGATTAAGGGATCTGACATTCCACACTCCGATCCGTAGAACGCCAGATTTCTTTCTCCTGATAACGACGTCCTCTCGAGTAGTCCCCGCCCGGAGATCCGAATGGGGGACTATTTTACCTCCGGAATATTTTATTCAAGAGGACGCCATCATCATTTGATCATACAGTAAAGCTGCATGCCCTCGGGAAAAATTACGGCCGTAGTTTCCCCTTGCTTTCAGCCGTTCGCAGTACCAGCACAGCAAGGCCGTTTTGGTTAGTGTTGCAAGGCCAGATCAGTCAATCATCCAGACTGTTGCTCCTGCAACTACTGAAAAGGCTGCTGCCCCTCTTCAGGAACCAGTCGTTTGTTTGGCCTCTCAACAGATACCCCTGCGTTGTGGTTACACCTACGGTTCGGCCATCTGTATCGCTGAGGCACGCAAGCCTCCCCACCAACGGCAAGGTCCATGGTTCATGGGGGTGAGTTTGCTGTTGGCATGACTAATTTAGTTGAAATCGATATTGGAGCTTAACAGAAGGTCCCCAACCATAAATAGATAATTGCATACTAACAGCCTTTAGGGTTTCAGGGCTAGAAGGGCAGATATTTCTATTGCTCAGTCAGGACGGTGAACTGAGTAACATTATACCAGTATTTACTTCATCCAAAGACTAATAATTGTCACTATCAGATGTCGTATGTTTTTAGATTGCTTAGTACCTCCAAGTGCATGTGAAAAGAGCAAGTCATTAATTCTTATTTTGCCGTGGAGGCAGTCAGATGCTGAGTTTTTTACATGTGGACGCAGAACAGTTAGTGTATACTGACATGTGTAGTCCACTTCCTAGTGCAGTTATTGCCATGCAGAAAACATCAGATCATAAAGATTGTGACATGTTTGTGGGAAAACTGGTAGATGCAGACAAGAAACAAACAACATACTACAAGACAGGCAAGGAGAGAATGAACCCACCTTGAAATCATCTTTAAATCAACAGTTCCAGCTACCACGAAATGACGCAATTGTGTATGTTATATTTCACTTACAGCAGCATCAGCACTCCCATATTTCCAAGGTAAATTCAGGAATAATGACATCTTGCCACATGCCAGGACGAATGAATCGTGGGGAGGGGGTGCAATTGCGCTAATAATATTTCGCTACCAGCGGCATCAGCACTTTCTTATTGCCAAGGCCCTTCCAGGAATCATGACATCAGCTGCAGCACGTCTTGCCATGTGCCAAAGGTATGGATAGGAGAGAAGAGAAAAATGAAGTACCCCTATTTCCCTACCACACCCATATTCAGCAATCAAATACATCAATGTGTGTAAACTGCCAGAAAAATTTGTTTGTATTGCTGCTACCAAAAATTAATTTAGGGACTGGCACACAGGGCATGTTGGTAACTTTGACTTGAAGCTATGAGTCACCCCTCCTTCAATATTGGAAGGAGTAAATTGCATGTTTCTGTATAATATTTTTTCATTAAATACTATCCGACAACCTCCGTAAAAGCAAGGAAAAGTAAGTCTACTTTCGCTACTGTTACCAGCAGACTGTTGTACTGGGGACAATGGGTGCTTAACACCACCACCAGCAAATGGCTGCACTGTAAAACAAGGAAGTTAGATTACTGCAACACGATTTTGTACTGGACTGATGCACAGATAAAAAACGTCCAGTGAAGTAATTTATGTATTTTCCAAATATAAGAGGCTGAAAAATTCGAAATGTCTGCAAATACGTCAGCATCGCAAAACGTTCCGTTTCCATAGCTTCTTGAGGTTAATACATGAAAAACACTGTCCGTTTCAAATCATTTAATGTGAAGCCACAATACTGCAAAAAAAAAAAAAAAAGTCTGCAGTGTAACAGAAATCTCGAGTTCATTTACACAGAAGCACACACACTCCAAATTAGTGCCACAAAAATCTAAGGTATATGCCTCCAGAGTATATTTCAACGCCTAATAACATCCAAGCCAACGGTCTTGCCGCAGTGGTAACGCCGGTTCCCGTCAGATCACCGAAGTTAAGCGCTGTCGGGCTGGGCTAGCACTCGAGTGGGTGACCATCCGGCCTGCTGAACGCTGTTGACAAGCGAAGTGAACTCAGCCCCTCTGAGGCAAACTGAGAAACTGCTTGATTAAGGAGTAGTGGCTCCGGTTTCGTAGACTGACATACTGATAGGAGAGCGGTGTGCTGACCACGTGCTCCTCAATATCCGAATCCAGTGACGCCGGTGATATGAGGATGACACGGCGGCCGGTCGCTACCGTTGGACCTTCATGGACTGTTCAGGCGGAATTTAGTTTTAATAAAAACTGACACTTTAGAAGTTAGTCCTAACAATTTCAATTCTTAAGGCTGTCCTGACCAGGCATATAACTGCACACAAATACACTCCTGGAAATTGAAATAAGAACACCGTGAATTCATTGTCCCAGGAAGGGGAAACTTTATTGACACATTCCTGGGGTCAGATACATCACATGATCACACTGACAGAACCACAGGCACATAGACACAGGCAACAGAGCATGCACAATGTCGGCACTAGTACAGTGTATATCCACCTTTCGCAGCAATGCACGCTGCTATTCTCCCATGGAGACGATCGTAGAGATGCTGGATGTAGTCCTGTGGAACGGCTTGCCATGCCATTTCCACCTGGCGCCTCAGTTGGACCAGCGTTCGTGCTGGACGTGCAGACCGCGTGAGACGACGCTTCATCCAGTCCCAAACATACTCAATGGGGGACAGATCCGGAGATCTTGCTGGTCAGGGTAGTTGACTTACACCTTCTAGAGCACGTTGGGTGGCACGGGATACATGCGGACGTTCATTGTCCTGTTGGAACAGCAAGTTCCCTTGCCAGTCTAGGAATGGTAGAACGATGGGTTCGATGACGGTTTGGATGTACCGTGCACTATTCAGTGTCCCCTCGACGATCACCAGTGGTGTACGGCCAGTGTAGGAGATCGCTCCCCACACCATGATGCCGGGTGTTGGCCCTGTGTGCCTCGGTCGTATGCAGTCCTGGTTGTGGCGCTCACCTGCACGGCGCCAAACACGCATACGACCATCATTGGCACCAAGGCAGAAGCGACTCTCATCGCTGAAGACGACACGTCTCCATTCGTCCCTCCATTCACGCCTGTCGCGACGCCACTGGAGGCGGGCTGCACGATGTTGGGGCGTGAGCGGAAGACGGCCTAACGGTGTGCGGGACCGTAGCCCAGCTTCATGGAGACGGTTGCGAATGGTCCTCGCCGATACCCCAGGAGCAACAGTGTCCCTAATTTGCTGGGAAGTGGCGGTGCGGGCCCCTACGGCACTGCGTAGGATCCTACGGTCTTGGCGTGCATCCGTGCGTCGCTGCGGTCCGGGCCCAGGTCGACGGGCACGTGCACCTTCCGCCGACCACTGGCGACAACATCGATGTACTGTGGAGACCTCACGCCCCACGTGTTGAGCAATTCGGCGGTACGTCCACCCGGCCTCCCGCATGCCCACTATACGCCGTCGCTCAAAGTCCGTCAACTGCACATACGGTTCACGTCCACGCTGTCGCGGCATGCTACCAGTGTTAAAGACTGCGATGGAGCTCCGTATGCCACGGCAAACTGGCTGACACTGACGGCGGTGGTGCACAAATGCTGCGCAGCTAGCGCCATTCGACGGCCAACACCGCGGTTCCTGGTGTGTCCGCTGTGCCGTGCGTGTGATCATTGCTTGTACAGCCCTCTCGCAGTGTCCGGAGCAAGTATGGTGGGTCTGACACACCGGTGTCAATGTGTTCTTTTTTCCATTACCAGGAGTGTATGTATTAACTAAGCAAGCAAATAGAAAGACTGAATATAACGAATAGGACCATCAAAGTATATTTTTCCACGTGTAAAAATGTTTTTAAGCGCGATTTTAGGAGGGACAAGAGATATATGTTATTCATTAGAAATAATATGAACGAAGCTGTTAAGTAGTACTTATTGCTGTTACCACAAATGATACCTGATGACTGAAGGCTCTGTAAATAATAGCATTTTTCTTGCAGAAATCTCCCCATTAGAATTTTGTAGACTTTACTTATCCTATATTATTGCTCACAATGTTTCAAAAAATATGTCAGCAGCGTCCAAAGTGCTCCCTTCTATGTGGCTGCGGTAACTAAACACGTAAAGTTAGTATTAAATCTGAGAAGTGACGTTAGAGATTCTATCAACACGTGATGCTGCCTCAACTAACGAAAACGCTTAATAACAAACCCTCAGCTATATCGTCCACCTTAGGACTTCCAATAAACAAAATGGCCGTAAATATTACGTGGTATGCTACCTCTACATTTCAGTGTAACAGCATGACAGTGCCCGTTTGCAGAGCCTATGACGCCACATCGTTACACACATATACTGGAGACGAAATAATACCATCACACCAACCATAGCGGCGCAGATTTACCAATAAGTAGAAAAGCTATGTATTTATTGTTGTGTCTAGACAAGACAGTCTAGACACAGGGTGAGGAAGCCGAAACGGCACGCGCTTAATTCACGCAGGCTTGCTTAGGTCTGAAACAGGATACGTAATGAATGCTATAAAGAAAAGTACGTAGCTGCTGGAATACTTAACTTTAATCCATCATTTGTATACAGCATTCTTGATGATACAAGTGAGACTCTCTCTAGGAATGGTTAATGGCGCCTTGCTAGGTCGTAGCCATGGACTTAGCTGAAGGCTATTCTAACTATCTCTCGGGAAATGAGAGAAAGGCTTCGTCAGTGTAGTCGCTAGCAAAGTCGTCCGTACAACAGGGGCGAGTGCTAATAAGTCTCTCTAGACCTGCCGTGTGGTGGCGCTCGGTCTGCGATCACTGACAGTGGCGACACGCGGGTCCGACATGTACTAGTGGACCGCGGCCGATTTAAAGCTACCACCTAGCAAGTGTGGTGTCTGGCGGTGACACCACATTTATATTATATAAAAGAATAGTTGAAAGTAAACATACAAGTATTCAAATACTTAGCCAAACCGTTTTGCACAGAGTTCAAACACGCGATGCATTTTGCAGTGATCTCCACCCTTGTAATAACATGTTCTTTAGCCAAATAAATCGTAAAAATGTTTCCTGTAATCGTACGCCTGCATACTATACAAAAATCATTTGACGCAGAGTAGAGTGGAGTACATCATAAACAGTATTGGATGGTATTCAATACTCATACGGCGTTTTGCACAGGGTCAAAGCACGTGATCAATCCTGCTCACAGCTACAAGAGTCTGCTGAAACCTTTATTTGAATTCTGAGTGGAGTGCTGTTGTATCTCAACACAAACGAGCTGCGTGTAAAGTTATGATGGCAACAACTTAACAATGATTTACAGAGTTTAAAATTGATGGAATAGCCACCTGGAATGGTAATTCGGAAGCGACCCATGGCAGTTTGCTGTTACATTCCAGTGGTGAGCTTTTCTGAAAACAGAGAGTCAATCTAGATATGGTGTTCCTCAGTTCTTATACTGGATTAGTAAGTCTTCTAATCACGGTTAGTGTGTTACGTATACAAAAGAAACGGAATCGGAAATGTACGACCTCGAATGAAGTCATATAGGTTTTGCTACAGTTTCAGCTACCTAGTTTCATCTTCTTCTCATGTCCATACAATTACCCACATCCACACACAAAGATCATCGTAAATCGGTTACTTTTTAGGTTTTTTCTCAGGGCAGTGTATAAGAAAGCAAAATAGATTCTCAAACTATATTAATTCTTGCATGTTTATGGCACATAGCAGTTAACCCCACCCTTTATTTTATTTGGTTTATCTGTAATAACAGCCGGAGTATTTACAACCTATAATTTAAATCTAAATTGGACTCTTACAATCCATTCTCCAGCCAATTTGAAAAGTACAAGGAAGGTATATTCTCAAATTCAAATACAGGTCCAACTATTTTCCCGTAAACTGCCTCTTTTATGGCTTTCACAATTAGCACGGTTCCAGCCAACATTTCTGCTAGGCGTGAACATTCGGGAATTTTAATATCACCTCTTATTTCCTGTTTAACACTATTGTTCAAAATTCCACATCATCCTGGATGCACGCTACCAGTTCTTCTGATGCAAATTCTTGGGGAATTTACGTATATAAGTTTATGTTTCCAACTTTTGCAAACGAGTGATTATTAAGAGTTGTTATTCCGTTGATTTTAGGCTTTGGAAACGGTTATTCTGTTTCATGGTGCTAAACATTCAGCCCAGTACATTTAGATACAATGTAACCATTCTGTGTAAGCAGTTTTGAGGTGGGAATAGACGTTTGTAAGCTGACTTTTTTAGATGCCAATTAATGCAATAAAAACATGATCCATTCCATCATTTTTGGTCGGCACTTTAAGATATGACTGCATCTGCGTTGTCGATAGTAAATTCAGGTATTATACAGTCCCCAGTCGTTGTCAGATTTCGCCCTTTTTCTTTTCTCTCTTCTTCCCATTAACCAGTGAGGCTTCTGTCCCAGTTTCTCCTCTGATGACCATCTTCTGCACCTCACCCATCTCCTACCCTACCAACTCAACTCTCGTTAACCTGCTAGTTAGGTCTCCCTCGATATAGAAAAAGTCTATGAGCATATTTGGCATTCCAGTCTCCTTTTCAGACCCCAGACACACACACCTCTGATCAACTATGTGTAACTTATTGCATTCTTCCTATCTAATCGCCCATTCTTTGTCACTATTAACAATACCAATTCCCATAAATTCTATCCTACTGCATGTATGCCCCAAGGCTCTGTCCACTCTACTCTTCACTGTCTCCTCTACACCGCTACTACGCACAAACTACTCCCACCAGTCCACTTCTTTCAATGTGCTGATGACACTGCTTTCCAAGCCCTCAGCCCCACACCCTAGAAATCCCAACAAGCCCCTCCAAGCCGCGCGTGGTAGCCGTTCGCTCTGAGGCGCCTTCCACGGTCCACGCGGCTCTCCCCGTCGGTTCGAATCCTCCCTCCAGCATGGGTGTGTGTGTTGTCCTTAGTGTAAGTTTGTTTAATTTAGATTGAATAGTGCTTAAGCGTAGGGAGCGATGACCTCAGCAGTTTGGTCCCATAGTCCTTACCACAAATTTCCAAATTTTCCAAACCCTCCAAATGTATGAGTCACTTTGTCTCCTGCCATAACCAAGGGCGCTTCAAGATCAACCTCTCCAAAACCCAGCCAATATTTATAGAACAAATCATCTGCACCCTCCGCCTCCTACCATTGACAACTGACCTACCCAACTAACTAGCACACTAAAATATCATGCTCAACCAGCAACTAAAGTGGACACCTCACCTACTAACCCTCCAATAGAAAGTCCTCAATAGGCTGAAACTACTAACACACCGAACTTGGGAGTTGCACTGCTCCACTATTCTGCACATCTCCAAAATACTGATGCGACCCATCCTCTGCTATGCAAATGTTGCGTAGATATCTCCTCCACAAAAATTCTATAAGTTCCTCCAAAATCTCGAACGCCATGGCCTCCATCTACCTTTCCGCATCTGTTTACCTTTCACTATCTGGATACTCTACCATCTCATTAAATTTCCACCCCTCCTCACCCAAATCAAATACCTAAGCATCTGCTATACTGTCCATAATCTAGTTTCCACTAGCCACTGGTTTCCGACGTGGTATGCTGCAGTGCATTCACAAACACGATTCTCCATCCCTACACATACAAACACCCCATATTGTATCCCAACGCAACTTCAAGCAACTCTCTCTTCAAGAAAATGAGATACACTCCTATATTTGTCGCTTCTACTGACTTAACTCTTCCCCACCTATCCCAAACCATGGCAGGGCTCATCTCCCCTTTCCCTCTTCATCCTACTCCGTCCCTTTCCTCTTACAACCACTGCCCTATCCGCAGAACACACTACTCCTCACCCTCTGTCTTTCGCAATGGCTACAATTCACACTATCGTCTCAGCTCCTGGTTGGTTGGTTGGTTGGTTGGTTTGGGGAAGGAGACCAGACAGCGTGGTCATCGGTCTCATCGGATTAGGGAAGGATGGGGAAGGAAGTCGGCCGTGCCCTTTCATAGGAACCATCCCGGCATTTGCCTGGAGTGATTTAGGGAAATCACGGAAAACCTAAATCAGGATGGCCGGACGCGGGATTGAACCGTCGTCCTTCCGAATGCTCAGCTCCTGCCTCTCAACTCAATAGTTCTCTACCTAAAAGAGCCCTCTCTTCCTAACCACATCCCTCAGCCCTATGGAATACACCCTCTCCCGCAATACCTCTCGCCCTAGTGCAGGTCATTCAGATTTTAAATGAAAGTGCCATGATCCAGTATTTTTATCCAAAGAATTTCACTTTCCTGCGAAGTGTTTTTAATCTGTACATATTCCCGTTGTTTATAACTGTCCATCTTTGATTTTTAATTTGAAATAGAAAACAAACTTTTGTCTGTATTTCTCATTGTTTTTTTTTTAAATTTGCATGACTGAAGAAGGGGAACTGTACCACTGAGAACACACTCTCCGCTCATATTGGGTGAGGGGATGAAATAATAACAAAGAAAAAAAAACTGTTAATATTACAGGCGAGCCAGCTCTCTTAAAGAGACCTTTGGAAGCCAGTAATGCAAACATAGTTCACAAACGTTTTCGGCCAGTCAGATGCTTTACCATATAAGGCTGCTGAGCAGATGGCTTCATGCTCTCCTCCCCTTCTGTCCCTCCCTGGCTTTGACATGTAGCAGGACGTCATGATTGCTGGAAAGACCTTTAAGGTAGCAATGTGCTGATGATGCTTTCAGTGAAATATAACATAATGCGTCGTTTCGAGGAAGCTGACAATGATGATTTAAAGCTCATTTGAAGGTTGTCTAGTTCTCTTCTTACCACACTGCTCGCAATGACGTGTGTAGATATTAAGGTACCACTTATAAAAATATCTGCACGAACAGAAATTAGTCACCGAAACATTTACGTATATTGACTTTGATTGTTATGTCTTGGTAATGTATATGTATATGTATAAGTATATTTATATTACATTTTATGTTTCCATTTGATCAGCCTTGATCAGTATCTTCAGCTATGAAAACTTCATTACTAATGTTTCACATTAAGGACAATCACATCCACGCTGTTACGATGCTGTTTCCCAAAGAGAGCAAAAACATATACTACTATGCATGTTGTGAAAAAACTAATAGTTGATATACTTGCACTCAAATTTCGTACGATAATTATTTGTTGATGCAGCGCTGATTTATTTTAAGACCTTTTACCGGCTGCCATTATAAATTAACTAATTCCAGGTGAATAATGTGCTACAATGTTCACTTTTCAACTTCTGAAACTAACACCAGAAGTAATTTCACTGACCCAACTCTTAAAACAGTTCTGCTGAATGCATACTAGTAGCTCTCATGTGATAAAGATGAGCTGTAGGCTGTGGGGAAGTGGCGCTTGTCGTATCGTTCACTTGTTACACCACACAGTGCTTTCATAAATAACTCTGATTGGCCCCTGTTTGCTCATCAAGTCAGTCTGATCACAGCTATAGGAAGCTGCCAACCACTCAATGGACTTCAGCAAATGTCTTCATAATCCTATCGCACCCGAGGCTGTGTCCTCCACGTCAGATCGGTGTTGAGCTGACCTCCCCTAACACCGGAAAACGATGGGAAACTGGTTTCAGCCTCTGATACACTTTTGAAAGCGTTGTACAGAAGCAAATGATAGTGTTCGATTTCTGTGTGTAAGAGTAAGTGTCTTCTCTCCTCTCTCCACTAGTGTCGTCTGACGCACACTAACTAGAATCTCACTCCAAAAAGCACATATTGGAAGGCATGGGCAGCTCTACTGGGTGTCGTTTGCTACTACCATTGATGTTATATGGCACTGTGACACTGCACCGAATGGAAGGTACGGAGCGGAGAAACTAAAATTTCCGTCGAAAGTGTTTCGTCAACCTTAAGATACGCAACTCAACTTACATTATATGCCCATGGTGCGAATTATGCTAGTTGGATTGCCTATTTTATGGTGGATGAAACATCTTCCAGCTCTGTTTTAGTTTGCACAACCTGCATGAGCAGCCCCAAATTTCATTGTCGCAGAGATTTTACGTGCAGTACATATTAAGAGAAACGTTAACTCTAAAACAAATTGCTGTGTGGCTACCCCTCCACACATACTGTGCAGTCAGTGTAATCTATTTTATTAGCTGTTCTACAATTCCTATTAAAGGCTTTCAGGGGTTGTAGGGGAGTCCTCATAGATGATGTTTGGATAAGAAACCCACGTCCAGATATGTACCGTTTGAAAATCTGATGACTCTATCACCTACAAATCTACCGCTTTATAGTCACACAAACCGGAGAGATTGAGCTCTGAGATGTGTGCTCTACAGGAGCCCGTAGCATCGGCTATGTTTACTGGGATCGTCATTGGGTTCTCTGTCACATGACGAACGACGACCTCTGCAAATTCGAGACTGTCGCACGTCTGTGGTGCACCAGAGTCAAACTTCCTAGCTGCAAACGTGCCATGTCGTCGCAGCCGTTGTTTTAGTGGGACAAAAACGGTATGTGATGTTGCAATCACTACAGAGAATGACGACGGCGTCCTCTTCTCACATTTTATCCTTACCGTGCATCAGCAGATTTGAAAAGATCCTATGTTCGAACACATTTTACACTATGCTCGGAAATTCCCGTAACAAACTTGTACATAGTATTTTGATTAGGAACCCACGTACCGTTTCCGTGCTACAGCCTTTTGAAAATGTGTTTGCCAGGTAGGCATGTATCAGGGTAGTCATGGTTAAGGGTGGTGGTGTAGGACCGGCTGATGCCATTTCACGTCTGTCCTACCTCTCTGACCTGGCTCGAACCTCTTCGCGGGTCGGTGAGTGATAGAGCAACATCATTGACTGTACGTATGCAGAAACACCGGCATGATCCTTCTGAATGGCGAAGGTAACCGTAATGGAAGAGCTGATTGTCGCCTTTGTGAAGATTGTACCCCAGCCCCCAACGTCCGACTCCATCGCATACACTTTTCGCCACAAGTACGCAACAGATTCGAGAAAGGGTACCTTCATGACGGCTGGCATGGCTGTGGTTGTCCAAGAAGACGCCACACACCCGGATTGGAAGATACTCGTCAACGCGTACCCGAGCAATTGATTTGGTTTTTAATGACTGTAATTGTAAAATAAGTGATGTACTGTGTCATACGTAACCAATTACTTCTAAAAGTGGTCGCGTTATCAACATATCTTCAAAGAAATCCAGTAAGGAAATGTTACGTTTCCAGACATGCGTTCCGATTCAAAATATTATCTTCTCACTCCTCTTTGCAAGTCCTAGAAGTTTCTAACGAGAGTTTCCGAACACATTGTATACCCAAACAGTAGGTTACCCATATATTAACCTCTACAAACCACAGAAGCCTGTTATAGGAATTCTGAAACATCGACTATATGCCACGAAACATTGGTTAGTTTTCTCTAATCCCATAATTCCCCATTTTATGCAAAACTAAATAAGTTTTTACAATAGGATATCGAAAAGTCTCAAGCAGTACAAAATAATCGGTTCAAAAATGGTTCAAATGGCTCTGAGCACTATGCGAATTAGATTCTGAGATCGTCAGTCGGCTAGAACTTAGAACTAATTAAACCTAACTAAGCTAAATACATCACACACATCCATGCCCGAGGCAGGATTAGAACCTGCGACCGTAGCGGTCGCTCGGTTCCAGACTGTAGCGCCTAGAACCGCACGGCCACTCCGGCCGGCTACAAAATGATTAACTGCATTTATGAATGATTTTCTTTTCGCAGCGAAATAATGGTTGTGTCTTATATACTGGTAACATTTTGTTACTATGGGCAGGTCTTGTCTGGTACACTCCATTTCATTGATAGTTGTAGGATTTGAGGGTAAGTCAGTGCCCGGACATTAATTTCCTAAAGAAATAGCAATATTCTGACGAAAAAAATCGTCTTTGAAGAACATAAACTATAAGTGCATTTGAAGTGCAAAACGTTATTGGCATGTAAACCTATTCGTCAACAGGTAAAGGCGGAGCATAGCAAGACTGTAATCCTAAAGAAACTGGTTCGTATCTCGCCAGCAGTATGCGTTTTCTGTACATTTATTTAAATTCGATATTTCTCAACAAACGGAAAAAACAATTAAACAATATTTAACCACAGTTTCTTTGAATAAAAAGTCCTCCTTTCATTTGTAGTTACAATTCAAATGCGAGCATTCACAATAAATTAGAATTTGGTACTAAGAATCCAAACGTCGGATAGAAAATAAAACACTTGTGTTATGTCTTGAGATTAACGCTGTTATTTGTGCATACATTTATCTTATTTAATAAGAGGCGTTTCCCATACATCTACGAAGTTTTAATTTATTTTTATATGACTAATATCTAAATATTATAAAATTATTAAATAAAGAACTATGATTCAAAATTTGTTTATATAAATTTGCTAATAGTTGATAAATATGGAACTTGTCTAAAATTTAAATGTAAATACGTATACAGCCTCTAACGGGTATAAATGTAAATGTTTCTGTTGTCGACTGAGGGCAGTGCACTAAACATCATTACATCGCTATTTATGTCATTTATAGACTAATAATTACAGATATTGCAAGTCGTGTGTTTTTTGGTTCGTTGGTACATTCAAGTATGTGTGGGAATTGTCTGACATTAATGCTTATGTTCCTCTGGGCAGTTAGATCCTGAAACGTGGATGCATAAACACATAACCGTAAGTCTATACTGACAGGCGTAATCCACTTAGTGCTGCAGTTACGATCATGCAGAAAACATCAGGTCATAAAGATTGTGCTATGTTTCTGGGAAGACAGTTCGATTCTGCGAAACGAACATCCGACACACTGATGTGTATACATATCTGCATCTATACCCGTTACACTCGGTATGTAGTAGGAGATTCCAACCTTCAACATTATAATTACAATCCTGTTTCGCTATGCAGCTATCTACGAATGCTATGATAATCAAACAATAATGCCTGGGACGTAAAAGCACTGGGATATAATCTGACCATTAAAGGGAATTTTTTTGCAGTTGTTTTGAGAAGAGTCTTGTTCTGCCTTACGAAACTTATGTCCTGGAACTATACTACAAATTCTGTAAGTAGATATAAGATCGCAGAGTGCCAACCTGTAATGTAACCTTGTGCTATATACTACTAATCTGTTACAGGCGCCCTTTTCAAAATTTTTCAGGAGCCTTAGTCGAAAGTAAACTGATCTCTGATTGACTTCGTTATGTCTTCCGTCTTCTTTAAAGAGTGCTTTTAACGACAAGTACTTTAATGTCAAGAAATTTACTGCACTTGAACGAAACATTGAAGTTGAATTGACTTGATATTTCGCAGTACCCATGTAAGTCCTAATTCTTTATCTTATTATCCGATTCGATTTTCTACATTGTTGTTTCCTACATTGCACTACCTACCTAGGAACACCACATGCCTCCTTCATCGATAATTTAACATCTCACTTATTCAAAGAAACCGTGAGTTAAAAGTTCTGGCGGACCACTAACAATTGCATTCTCTCACAGATTAATACACAATACGTTAAACGTTCATTTTCGTCCTTATACCTTTTTTACATCTTATCATATAGCTTTAGCTATTTTCTGAAAGCTCACTAATCACTTACATCACTGGGTTGTTGTAACAAGTTTTACGCCATTTCCAGGCACTTCGTGGTACTGTGTGTAGTAAATTCTCTAAACAAGTTATGGCTCTTACATGTTACGCTCTAGCTGCCATTTCCTCCTACACAAGTTCTAATTTAATTAACTGTCAAAACTCATAATTCGTTACTACTGCCTTAATGTTAACAACTTTTAATCTCAAAGTACTATCAGACACTGAGAAGAACATACACTCCTGGAAATTGAAATAAGAACACCGTGAATTCATTGTCCCAGGAATGGGAAACTTTATTGACACATTCCTGGGGTCAGATACATTACATGATCACACTGACAGAACCACAGGCACATAGACACAGGCAACAGAGCATGCACAATGTCGGCACTAGTACAGTGTATATCCACCTTTCGCAGCAATGCAGGCTGCTATTCTCCCATGGAGACGATCGTAGAGATGCTGGATGTAGTCCTGTGGAACGGCTTGCCATGCCATTTCCACCTGGCGCCTCAGTTGGACCAGCGTTCGTGCTGGACGTGCAGACCGCGTGAGACGACGCTTCATCCAGTCCCAAACACGCTCAATGGGGGACAGATCCGGAGATCTTGCTGGCCAGGGTAGTTGACTTACACCTTCTAGAGCACGTTGGGTGGCACGGGATACATGCGGACGTGCATTGTCCTGTTGGAACAGCAAGTTCCCTTGCCGGTCTAGGACTGGTAGAACGATGGGTTCGATGACGGTTTGGATGTACCGTGCACTATTCAGTGTCCCCTCGACGATCACCAGTGGTGTACGGCCAGTGTAGGAGATCGCTCCCCACACCATGATGCCGGGTGTTGGCCCTGTGTGCCTCGGTCGTATGCAGTCCTGAGTGTGGCGCTCACCTGCACGGCGCCAAACACGCATACGACCATCATTGGCACCAAGGCAGAAGCGACTCTCATCGCTGAAGACGACACGTCTCCATTCGTCCCTCCATTCACGCCTGTCGCGACACCACTGGAGGCGGGCTGCACGATGTTGGGGCGTAAGCGGAAGACGGCCGAACGGTGTGCGGGACCGTAGCCCAGCTTCATGGAGACGGTTGCGAATGGTCCTCGCCGATACCCCAGGAGCAACAGTGTCCCTAATTTGCTGGGAAGTGGCGGTGCGGTCCCCTACGGCACTGCGAAACTGTCGAAAATGTGGTAAAACAGCTGTAGTAGGCGGTGCTTGTTGCGTTGTGCGTGGAGCATTGACCCGTAGATGCTGCAACGTGTCGTGTCGAGTAACGTGGAGATCTGTTGCGTCTGGAACTGAAACATCTGAATTAGCTGTGTGGCATGTAACGCTTGTGACTATGGCGCCTGAGCAGGAGGCTTGACAGGTGTGGTGGCCAAGTTGGAAGACACAAAGGCAACAAACGGACAAGGCAAGCAAAAAAAAGAGCAAAGAAAATTTCTGAAACGCCCACCTGAAAACTCTGATCAGCAAAAACGACAAGAAACTGTTAAAGCAAATGAGCACCCCTGCAAAGTAAACACAAGAGAAATCTAAGTCACGAACAAAGAAACGAATGTACCGTTGTCGTCGGGCGTTGCGTTTGCCGGATACACGTCGCCAAATGTGGGGCCCTCCCACTCGTCGCTTATAGGATGCCTAAAGGACGCTGATTTCTTGAATAGATATGCAACAGTTCAAGCAAATAACATTAATAATAAAATGTCAATAGAGCAGAATTGACGATACATAGCTTGGAATTTACAACGGTGTCGTAAACGATGGGCGACATGCTAACAATCAAAATACTTTGCCGTATACAAGGTCCATGTAAGGAATTGGTATGGATCACACGTCACTGCTATCGTAGTGCTCTCATAGACCTGTCCTAATACTGTTCTCTAATGTCCGGCCTAGGCTGGAAGGAGCGGCGCTTGGATTCTGCTAGAGGGCGCTCCATCATCTCTGTCGTTGATAAAATTTTTAAAAATGTTGTCGTGCGTATGCGCACTGCAAGTTGACCAGGTGTCTGAAGTTATTGCTGCACTGTCACGCAGTTCGCTCGCGGTAGGTTTGAAGTTTTTCCTTTTGTGCCTAAAGCTCCGGGCGTTCCTCTGTAGAACAGTAAAAGGAATGCTCTGTGAGTTGTTCTGCATCCTGTCGCTTGTTCTGACAGCGATGTATTTACAAATAATTTGTGCTTTACAGGTTGATTCAGCAGCGCCTAACGACGTCGTATAATGCAACCCACAATGTTATACCAGGCGTTTAAAAATCCTGCTCGCAAACAGGAAACTATTAGTCCTACACAAAATGAGCAGCATCTTTCCGTAGGAATTTTAATTGGTTAAATTTCGTATTGGGATGTATTTCCGATAGAGGGGGTAGTTTTAGAGTTATTGCAAAGAACGTATGAAATAACCTTCAAACGCACCCGCACTTCCATACTCCGCCCACACCGGTCAGATTTCTAGTGTGTTGTTCATGGATCTCCTTGCTACCACAGTAAAAAAAAATTGCGACTGTACTATCTGTCACATTCGACTTTTTCTGCTTTTCACTGAGTGGCCTTATTAAGCCACTGGCTTAGTCGACCACTCACAAATCGTAAAATTGACATTTGCGTAAATTTTTCCTAACAGTTTTCTGAATTTTGACAACATATGCAGTTCCATCGTTGTATTCGTCAGGCCCCCTGACTACGAAACCACTGCCCTTATAAGGGCTGAGTTTGGATCGATTTGTCAATTTAATTAGTTATAGCGGTAGAGTGATGTTTACAATAGTATGTTCCCTTTCATTATCCTCACTGTCTCGTCCTAATTAGTAATGTTAACGAAACAGTCTACAATGCTGGTTCCATAATAGTCCAACTAATAGAGACCAAAAGAGATCGAATATCGGGAATAGTTCCTGAAGTCCGAAATTTTTGTAAGTTTGTGACAGGTATTGCCACGAAATCGCACTAGACATTCTGACCGGTAAGGGATGAATGGGGGGAGAAGGGGTGCGGAGTGAACGTGCGTTTGAAGGTAACTTTTTCACGTTTATCTTGAATAACTCACGAAAACCGTGGTCTCCAGCGAAGTCGTATCCCGGTACGAAACTTAACAACATTAAATTTCCTACCATAATGGTATTTTTCATACTTTCTGTAGGACCAACGAGCGAAAGAAAATGAAGTTCTCATGTGCAGTTTCTTAAGGCCACATATAACATAGTGATTTACAAAAAAATGACATCGACAGGGACATCTGAATCGCAATGTATTAAGTAGTCGTATGGCATGGTTTCTTCGAAGGATTTCCGTAAGAGACCTAAAGTCAGTCTGGAAAGTGGAGGCTACGGGCTTTTGATATTATCTCTCATTCACATTTAACACAATCACTATGAGGCAACTTCTGTTGCTCTATAGCAGTTCCTTCGGATGTCCCAGGCATTTAGAGATTTTGCCTGATGGTGCTATGGGTCCAGTATACTGGTACACCATGTCCGCCTCATTCGGGATGTTGTATTGTCTATGTAACAGTTCAGTTGGAAGAACGTTGGTCTCAATGAGGAAACGACAGAATGTTTAGGAGTCGAACATGTTATTTGGGTCGGCCCGTTCAGCTGAGCTGTGTTTGTGGATATCTCGTGGAATGTTGGCAATTGTGTCGGATGGCGGAGATTTGGCGGCAGCTGTCAGCTTCAAGTACAAGGGACCATGGAACTGTGAAGATTGAGTGCCAAAATATGGTGGTGCCATTATAGTTGACAGCAATGTAGGATATAATGGCCAGTCCCAGGCCGTAGGTTGGTGATTCCCAGAGAAGTACAGGCACCTAAAAGCTGATGTTGATTTACACTGTGTTAGATCGTGTTCACCACGACATCTGGTACAGAGTGGCTTACTCTGATACTCTGCCCTTACTTAATAAAACCGGAGGCAGTTATAACATTGTCTAACATTGTCTAACTAGCGGTCTGTGAGGTTGGACCTCACATCTTAAGCCGTGCAGGAAGACATAACCTGGTTGTTGTTGTTGTGGTCTTCAGTCCTGAGACTGGTTTGATGCAGCTCTCCATGCTACTCTATCCTGTGCAAGCTTCTTCATCTCCCAGTACCTACTGCAACCTACATCCTTCTGAATCTGCTTAGTGTATTCATCTCTTGGTCTCCCCCTACGATTATTGCCCTCCACGCTGCCCTCCAATACTAAATTGGTGATCCCTTGATGCCGCAGGACATGTCCTACCAACCGATCCCTTCTTCTGGTCAAGTTGTGCCACAAACTTCTCTTCTCCCCAATCCTATTCAATACTTCCTCATTAGTTATGTGGTCTACACATCTAATCTTCAGCATTCTTCTGTAGCACCACATTTCGAAAGCTTCTATTCTCTTCTTGTCCAAACTATTTACCGTCCATGTTTCACTTCCATACATGGCTACACTCCATACAAATACTTTCAGAAATGACTTCCTGACACTTAAATCTATACTCGATGTTAACAAATTTCTCTTCTTTAGAAACGCTTTCCTTGCCACTGCCAGTCTACATTTTATATCCTCTCTACTTCGACCATCATCAGTTATTTTGCTCCCCAAATAGCAAAACTCCTTTACTACTTTAAGTGTCTCATTTCCTAATCTAATACCCTCAACATCACCCTACTTAATTCGACTACATTCCATTATCCTCGTTTTGCTATTGTTGATGTTCATCTTATATCCTCCCTTCAAGACACCATCCATTCCGTTCAACTGCTCTTCCAAGTCCTTTGCTGTCTCTGACAGAATTACAATGTCATCGGCGAACCTCAAAGTTTTTATTTCTTCTCCATGGATTTTAATACCTACTCCGAATTTTTGTTTTGTTTCCTTTACTGCTTGCTCAATATACAGATTGAATAACATCGGGGAGAGGCTACAACCCTGTCTTACTCCCTTCCCAACCACTGCATCCCTTTCATGTCCCTCGACTCTTATAACTGCCATCTGGTTTCTGTACAAATTGTAAATAGCCTTTCGCTCCCTGTATTTTACCCCTGCCACCTTCAGAACTTGAAAGAGTGTATTCCAGTCAACATTGTCAAAAGCTTTCTCTAAGTCTACAAATGCTAGAAACGTAGGTTTGCCTTTTCTTAATCTTTCTTCTAAGATAAGTCGTAAGGTCAGTATTGCCTCACGTGTTCCGGTATTTCTACGGAACCCAAACTGATCTTCCCCGAGGTCGGCTTCTACTAGTTTTTCCATTTGTCTGTAAAGAATTCGTGTTAGTATTTTGCAGCTGTGTCTTATTAAACTGATTGTTCGGTAATTTTCACATCTGTCAACACCTGCTTTCTTTGGGATTGGAATTATTATACTCTTCTTGAAGTCTGAGGGTATTTCGCCTGTTTCATACATCTTGCACACCAGATGGTAGAGTTTTGTCAGGACTGGCTCTCCCAAGGCCGTCAGTAGTTCCAATGGAATGTTGTCTACTCCGGGGGCCTGGTAGCAATTGAGATTTGAATATCACCAGAACCCCCACTATATGCTGGTGGGAGGCTTCGCAGATTATCGTTTTTTGGAGTATATCAGTTGGTGTGTCCTCATTAACATCATCATTGATATCAGTACAGATGTTGTGGATAATTGGCTAGGTGTATAACATTCCCAGTTTCTCTCTTCCACTAATGATGTGGTTACAGGTGGATTAGCGGCATTATCCGGCCTGAGTTCAAGTCTTACCCCATTTCTTTCTGCTGGCCTGATTTCAGCAATTTTATCTTCCCCCTCGTTTCTGTCTTGTCTTTGAATAAGATTCTGCCTAGAACCATGGGAATTTTTCCACTGTTTTGGGATTTCCTCTAAATGTAGACAATATATGACCTCTCATCGGCGCAATCGTGCCAGTTGATTTTACAGCTATAGTCATTGCACTCCTGTTCTCTACAATCTATTACGGTTAGAACTATCGCAAATACTGCTGATTTGAGTGGAATGGCTCCCTTGATTGTCTTCCTACACAAGAGTGCGAACCATTCCGTTCATCTCCGAAATTTTTGAGCTGCATAGAACAAGTAATTTTAGCTGACTTGCCAGTGCTGCAATCAGTACTAGACATTCAGAAACTGATCAGACCTACGTAACGGCCGATATGCTCATTTTTCGCAAGGATAACGGCGTCATCGCATCAAAATGCATTTTGAGGTGGTTGCTCCATTACACGCTCGTTGATTTGTTACTTAGGGGCACCTTCACTGTTAGTTTGATTTATAGGGACTTCATTCCCTTACACAATAGTGGGGTCAGTAGAAGATGCTGAGATTTCTACCGCTATCATGTGGCCAACAACTATAGGGGGTGTTTCCCTATCTTTTTTTTAGAACCACCATACGGAAACGGTTTCTGTCAATTTTATAAACAAATAGCAGTAGGTAATGTAGTCCTAACTGCACAAATTCTGGTGCTTACCCGAGTATTTTGGATCTAGATAAACTGAAAGAAACAGAGGTTGCAGAGAGTTTCAGAGGGAGCTTTGGGGAACGATTGACAACAGGGGAAAGGAATGCAGTAGAACAGGTAACTCAAAGACATGAAATAGTGAAGGCAGAAGAGGATTAAATAGATATTGAATCTAACCGATGAAAGAAAAAAACATAAAAATGCAGTAAATGAAGCAGGAGAAAGGGAATACAAACGTATAAAAGCGGGACTGACAGGAAGTGTAAAATGGCTGAGCAGGAATAACTAGAGGACAAATTTAAGGATTTAGAAGCACCTACAGGAAAATTACGGAGACCTTTCGAGAAAATAGTACCACATGTATCCATATCAATAGCTTAGATGCAAAACCAGTCTCAAGCAAAGAAGGGAAAGCAGAAATGTCGGAGATGTATATAGACGGTCTATACAACCGAGATGTACTTGAGGGCAATATTATGGAAATGGAAGAGGCCGTAGATGAAGATAAAATGGGGGATATGATACTGTGTGAAGAATTTGACAGAGCACTGAAACACCTAAGTCGAAACGCACCCCGGTAGTAGACAAAATTCCGTTAGAACTACTGATAGCCTTGGGAGAGTCATCCAAGACAAAACTTTTCAATCTAGTGAGTAAGATTTATGAGAGAGGCGAAATACCCTTAGACTTCAATAAGAATATAATTACACAGAAAGCAGGTGTTGACACGTGTGACAATCACCGAGCTATCAGTTTCGGAAATCACACTATAAAATCATAACTCGAACTCTTTATAAAAGAACGGAAATACTGGTAGAAGCAGACCTCGAGGAAGATCAGTTTTTATTGGGAGAAATCTGGGAACACGCCAGGCAATACTGACCCTACAACGTCTCATAGAAGATATGATAAGGAAAAGCAAATATACCTTAATAGCGCCTGTAGACTTTGAAAGCTTTTGGCAATGTTGACCGGAATTCTCTCCTTCAAATTCTAAAGGTGGCAGGGGTAAAATACAGGGGGCGAAAGACTATTTAAGATTCGTACAGAAACCAGATTACAGTTATAATAGTCGGTGTTTGGGGGGAGGGGGTGGGGCGGCATGAAATTGAAGTAATGGTTGAGAAGGGAGTGAAGGTAGTCGAATTAATTCGGTGATGCTGAGGGAATTAGATTAAGAAATGAGATACTTTCTGTACTAGATGCGTTTTTCTATTTAGGCTGCAAAATAAATCATGATGGTCGAAGTATACTGACAATGGCTAGAAAAGCGTTTCTGAAGAAGAGAAATCTGTTAACATCAACTATAGATTACGTTTCAGCCGTAAGTCTTTTCTGGAGGTGTTTGTATGGAGTATAGTGCTGTGTGGAAGTGTAACATGGGCGATAAAGAGTTTAGACAAGAACATAACAGAAGTTTGGAAATGTGGTGCTACGGAAGAAAACTGAAAATTAGATGGGTAGATGACGTAACTAATGAGGAGGTACTAAATAGAACTGGGAGAAAAGAAATTTGTGGACAGCCTGATTAGAAGAAGGAATCGGCTGTTAGAAATTATTCTGAGAGATGAATGCAGCACCTACTTAGTACTGGAGAGAAGTATATGTGTGTGTGTTTTGTGTGTGTGGGGGGGGGGGGAAGGGGTGCGGGAGGGGTGGTGTAGGAGGGAGGAATTCTAGAGGAAGACCAAGGTATGAATGTGGTGTCACCGCCAGACACCACACTTGCTAGGTGGTAGCTTTAAATCGGCCGCGGTCCATTAGTACATGTCGGACCCGCGTGTCGCCACTGTCAGTAATTGCAGACCGAGCGCCACCACACGGCAGGTCTAGAGAGACGTACTAGCTCTCGCCCCAGTTGTACGACGACTTAGCTAGCGACTACACTGACGAAGCCTTTCTCTCATTTGCCGAGAGATAGTTAGAATAGCCTTCAGCTAAGTCCATGGCTACGACCTAGCAAGGCGCCATTAACCATTTCTATAGAGAGTCTCACTAGTATAATCAAGAATGCTGTATACAAATGATGGATTAAAGTTAAGTATTCCAGCAGCTACGTACTTTTCGTTATAGCATTCATAACGTATCCAGTTCCAGACTTCACGCCAGTCGGCGTGTGTTGACGCGTGCCCTTTCGGTTTCCTCGCCTTGTGTCTAGACTGTCTTGTCTAGACACAACAATGAATACAGTAAGCAGATTTAGAAGGATGTAGATGTCACTAGTTACTCAGAGATCAAGAGGCTTGCACAGGATAGAGCAGAAAGGAGAGTTGCATCAAACCAGTCTTCGCACTGAAGACCACAACAACAACAACAACAACAACAAGCGCGGAGAAAGAGGGTGTAGTTCTTCTCCCAACCGCTGCTCACAATAGATGTATGTGCAGTAAACAACTTAATAGTCCAGTAAAGAATTTAAATTAAATTAATAACCACAATAAAATGAAATTAATACGACAAAAGAATACTGACGACTAACTTAAAGAGTTATGAGAAGTATGAACGATTTCTATTAGTATAAGAAATATGTTTGTATTTCTAATAAAACAGCGAGATGGTTTTGAGTACATAGTTACATTAAAAGAAATAAATGCACAAAAATGGAGGAAAAAATGGACCGACATACTGAGAAAATATAGAAATATGGGCCTCAAATTTAGTTAATGAGAGGGGTATTACTGTGCAGTGTGTTGTTATTTAATATTAAATGACGTTTCTGTTGAAAATGTTCACCGATTTCCATACTTCCTGAAGACTAAGTTTTTCCTTTGCTTGTGACGTGGTCCTCACTCAGCACAGTTGAAATTATGAAGTTTTCTATCAAGAAGTTGTGGAATAATAATTTAATGCTGTGCCTTGATGATACCGAATGAAGATCCGACACGCAGTTAATCACATTATTGGCATCCGACGACCTTCCTTCACGTAATCAAACTCTGTATTTATCCTGTCTGCTTGACCCATAAACGATTCTTTTCAGTGATGGCTACTTTCTTTGTAGCTGATAGGTACAACATACTTCATGTTAAATACGTGGCTCATTTAAGTGGGTGTAACTGATATACTTTTTCCTCTTTCTGCAGCGGACCGTCCATGAAAGTGAACGTGCACGATCAGCAACACTGAGAAGAATCAGCACGGCATCTGGAACCACCCCAGACACGGTTCGCTCTCCATGAAGACATCACATTGGAATAAAAACATGTTTCCAGCACGCCTTTCAGTTTCACGATCTCATAACAGCAATGTTCTCCTGTAGGCTTATTAATTGCGAATTAAATACCACTGTACCGAGAGGCCTCTTATGCTGTACTAGTTGCTACTTGTCCCTGTGTAGTAGAACAGTAATCAATGCATTGACAGTTATTGTATCTTTATAATGGCTACGAATACTATTTATAATTGATATATATGTTGTCTACCCTAATAATTCCCACTCTTACTCCAAATAAGCCGATCTGTGCCCACGTCCGTTGTATTCCTTATAGAACATGAGTATCCTCTCAGAGAAATTGGAAATTTGTGGTAAGGACTATGGGACCAAACTGCTAATGACAGCGGTCTCTAGGATCACGCACTACTTAATCTAACTTAAACTAACTTAATGCTAAGGACAACACATGCACACATCCATGTCATCTTCTGAGAGCTATATTATAATCTGATACGTTCACTACAGTACTATAAACGGCGAGTGCTTACCGAGAGAAATGTAATGTCTGGTGGGTGTCTAGGAAGCATGTTCTTCGCTCTTTGTACTGTCAAACAACTGAGCAAGTGATGGCGGTCGCGTTGAAGAGAGAACGATGCTCTAGTAAAGGCAGTACAGGTAGTCTTCATAATAGACGAGCACAGAATGGGCTGGCCGTATGATATCACGGCATTGGAAAGAAGCCGCACAGTATGGGTGACATTATGTAGAAATTGTGATGTCCTAGCAACTATGTTGAGTGAAAGTATACTCCATTCCGAAACAACGTACACTTTCAATGTTATTGGAATTAGCAGTTTTGTATGGAGTAAAATATGATGTTGGCAAATCATTTTTGTTACCTAGAAATCTTACAGCAGAAACACAAAAATACCAGCAACGCACAAACTCTACGCTTGACTGAACACTCTAAGTAATTCGGTTGATATCACGAAGCATGGGTAGTCACTCGGTTTAAAGCAGTCAAGTGCCTGACGACTTCTCTACGAACCAACAGTTTACCTGTTGTAAATCTCCTTTCTAATCCCGAAAAGCACGTTAGTATACAATGTATATAAGTTGTGACACATACAGGTGTACTACATTTCATAGCAACAACTGATATGGGTAAAATTCTATGATTTTAGAAATAAAATCGTTGTAGCGAGCAAAGACCCACGAATGTGTTAGTTTTGAGATGACTACAATGTGTTGTTACCAGGCGCCACTACTTCAGTGTGAAATATTTTTTTCAAGTTTGCATAATTCTACTTCAAACACAAAGTTTTGGATTAAATCCCCTGGCTAACAGGGTGATGTCGTCACCCATGACCTAACTGAACGCAAATAATGACAGCTTAACCTCTGGCAGTTTATCACAGAAGCCACATATTGCGTGCTGCCTGATGTTTTGTTCTCGTCGCCACTGTCGAATCTTATACCATAGAAATGAAGGGAGAAGGTGTTATTCGGTGACCACTATACTGTTTCTACAACACAATCGCACACATGTATTGAGAGGGTTCTTTATTTACATATGCAGAAAGCTACTTAACTTTAATAACCCATGAGTTGTGCTACAAGCTCTTCCATAATAGTCTACATTAGCATCACTGCCGGTGAAGTACAACCCCGCTATGTACACTAATCTGGTCGCAATGTACTGACAGTCGCCATCCTGGAGTGCGAGTTGGTGCTTAAGTGGCTGAGCTAGTCACTGAGTGCCTGGGCTAGACACTGAGACTGAGACACTCCTGATAGGTACGCTTCTCCCAGTGCCTGTTATCGATCTTCTTGCTACACTTTTTGCAGGCCGGTCTGCTAGCGACAGTTTACTCCAGAACACCTGATGTGCATGCAGCTCACACAACGTTATTGTCTAGCGGCTGCCCTTAAGTCTTTACGGTACAGTCATTTTTCCATAGAAAGCGGTATTTTTTCGACTATTGTTTTGTGTTTGCATGAAAACACAAAAATAAATTTATTTCATCAATTTTCCGTGTTTGAAAACAAAACGCTTCTACACATTACGAAAAAATAATTTATAATGCCTGCAGAAAAGTAACACTTCTTATAAACTATAATCGAAGTGTAATTATAAGCTACATTTAAAAATAATCATCGTAAACCACTATATTAGCGTGCACAACAATAAATGCAATATATAACGCAAGTACACGTGTTTTTGCAGTCTCCATTTGTTGATCTGTTCCTTCATTATGCACTCCTGGAAATGGAAAAAAGAACACATTGACACCGGTGTGTCAGACCCACCATACTTGCTCCGGACACTGCGAGAGGGCTGTACAAGCAATGATCACACGCACGGCACAGCGGACACACCAGGAACCGCGGTGTTGGCCGTCAAATGGCGCTAGCTGCGCAGCATTTGTGCACCGCCGCCGTCAGTGTCAGCCAGTTTGCCGTGGCATACGGAGCTCCATCGCAGTCTTTAACACTGGTAGCATGCCGCGACAGCGTGGACGTGAACCGTATGTGCAGTTGACGGACTTTGAGCGAGGGCGTATAGTGGGCATGCGGGAGGCCGGGTGGACGTACCGCCGAATTGCTCAACATGTGGGGCGTGAGGTCTCCACAGTACATCGATGTTGTCGCCAGTGGTCGGCGGAAGGTGCACGTGCCCGTCGACCTGGGATCGGACCGCAGCGACGCACGGATGCACGCCAAGACCGTAGGATCCTACGCAGTGCCGTAGGGGACCGCACCGCCACTTCCCAGCAAGTTAGGGACACTGTTACTCCTGGGGTATCGGCGAGGACCATTCGCAACCGTCTCCATGAAGCTGGGCTACGGTCCCGCACACCGTTAGGCCGTCTTCCGCTCACGCCCCAACATCGTGCAGCCCGCCTCCAGTGGTGTCGCGACAGGCGTGAATGGAGGGACGAATGGAGACGTGTCGTCTTCAGCGATGAGAGTCGCTTCTGCCTTGGTGCCAATGATGGTCGTATGCGTGTTTGGCGCCGTGCAGGTGAGCGCCACACTCAGGACTGCATACGACCGAGGCACACAGGGCCAACACCCGGCATCATGGTTTGGGGAGCGATCTCCTACACTGGCCGTACACCACTGGTGATCGTCGAGGCGACACTGAATAGTGCACGGCACATCCAAACCGTCATCGAACCCATCGTTCTACCATTCCTAGACCGGTAAGGGAACTTGCTGTTCCAACAGGACAATGCACGTCCGCATGTATCCCGTGCCACCCAACGTGCTCTAGAAGGTGTAAGTCAACTACCCTGGCCAGCAAGATCTCCGGATCTGTCCCCCATTGAGCATGTTTGGGACTGGATGAAGGGTCGTCTCACGCGGTCTGCACGTCCAGCACGAACGCTGGTCCAACTGAGGCGCCAGGTGGAAATGGCATGGCAAGCCGTTCCACAGGACTACATCCAGCATCTCTACGATCGTCTCCATGGGAGAATAGCAGCCTGCATTGCTGCGAAAGGTGGATATACACTGTACTAGTGCCGACATTGTGCATGCCCTGTTGCATGTGTCTATGTGCCTGTGGTTCTGTCAGTGTGATCATGTGATGTATCTGACCCCAGGAATGTGTCAATAAAGTTTCCCCTTCCTGGGACAATGAATTCACGGTGTTCTTATTTCAATTTCCAGGAGTGTATTATTTACTTTTGTTGCTATAGATGTAGTACTGCATTGAGATACGTAGACAATTTACGAATACTGTCACAGGGCCCTTTGATTTGATTTGTTGAGGAGACCTTATCCTTTATAGTTGCTATTATATCATATATTTGTTTTGTTTAGATCATACACATAAACTATACTGGTCTGGACGATGAACGCCTTTCATGTGTCAAATGTACTGATTTACAAACAGGTGTCTTATTCTATCTTCTTCGATTTTTGTATTTGTCGTTCCTGTATTTGAGACAGAAGCGTCATAAATCCATACGAAGGGAGGAATGTCACCTTTCGTCCAGGTAACTATGTCGCCGTTCTTCATTCACCTTTTCGCTAAAACTCTATTTACTGTATTAGAACCACAGACTCGGGTTTTGTGTTTCAGTAGTAACTCTGCAATAAAGGTATTGAATAATATTTATCCTGATAGATACTATGCCACCGACCAAGATAAGCGCAACAACTTAGAGAGCAGATTCTCTCACTTTCTTCCTTTGACCATTGTGTGTCTCCGTACTGCAGTTATAGACTGTGTCGCTGTCGCACACCCTCCTAGCAAGTAACCCATAACTTGTATTCTTTGTGGGGTTGTGCGTTCGAAACCACAGGTGTCTTTCTCATTCTATCGTCCAGAGACAACTGTTTCATTTGTGTGCAGACTGTCCTGAATTTATCGAGGAAACAATCCAGCACACGTTGAACTCTGAAGGGTCTCCCAGAGCTATTGTTCAATTTTGTATCTAATAAAGTGACAGATTGTGAAAGACTGTTAATATCGATTGCGATTTATAGTCTGTGAAAATATTGCGGTGAATACTGGAACGTCTGTTGACCAATAACCATTCCATCTCTCGTTTCTTGTTTGTCTCACTAAATAATTAGGGCAAGAAACTTCTTCGTTTCTCTTTGCGTATCATGAGAACACTTGATTGCTTTATGCGACGTTTTACGTTTCACTGAGGTTTGAAGGTGGTAGATGCATAACTTCTTGCAAAACAATTCAAACAAGTCGTCACCAGACATTAGGCTAATAATTGACGCTATAGAGCCACAATGCGTCAAAAATGGTAGGTCTGTTGGAATCATCGTCAGAACCACACAGGCATTTGTATCTTCTTCTGACTGGAACTGTCTGTATAAGCATCAGCAAAAACATCCAAAAGTATTTCAGAGTCATTCATTTCCTTCCGTTTTTTGAACAGGGCCATATCTAAATGGAGGAGGAACTTCAAGACGGAAATGATACGTATTTGAAATATCAAAATGCACTCACAGTGCTAAATAAGGAAAAGGTACATGAAGGCAATCACGTCCCAGCGCTGCCCACTTGTGTAAAGACCTAACTCGACGAAGTCTACGGGCAGGGAGTAATCTCGCGTTCCGTCCCCAAAAAGCGGCGCGCGTAAAACAAGTAGATTCGGGATCTGTTCGCAATGTGTGAACAAGGAATACAGCACTACTCCAGCACGTTGCTTGTTGCGATTTACTCCACACTTCTACCTGTTAACCCCGCATTATGATATAACCATGCACTGATCTCTGCGGTAAGGTATGAGCTATTTGAAACAGCTTCGGATAATCTCGTAACTTTTGACGTGAATGTTCATTTTTTAGATACTTGATACTGCTTCAGTCACTTCTTACTATTTGTTAGCGGGGCGCTTTTCGGCACCATCTGCCATCATCAAGTGCATTACACTTATCTGTACATTATATTAATCTGAAATCTGACAACTTCATTTCGTCAGATCGCATGCAGCGGAGGAACAACACAAACAACGGATACAATGTAGGACTAACACCAAAAACGGTTAACAGGACGGGTTGTGTAATGCACATCGGTACGTTCAACTAATAGCTAATCTAGTGAGTGTTCATAGTACTACAGGGGAATATCTTTCGTTGTTACATTAAGAACTATGAAAGAGGAACACCATCCACGACAGTCATATAGTCACTTTTAGCGTATCCTGTTGCTTGCAGAGCGTGTACGAAGGTAAGGATGTAAATGCAGATACGGCTCTCTGAGTCAATGAGCAAATACCTCGTGGAGCTCTGGTTGTCCTCACCCAGTTCGTGAGTGTTGAATTAGGGTTTTCTGAGCTGGAAATTGCTCTGCGGCATCGTCAAATGCAGCACCCGTTTCGACGATCACCAGGGGTGCTGTGAGATGCGTAGGCAGTGATGCAGTGCTAAGACAAAGGATTAATTCTCCTGAGTTGGTGATTAAAATCCCCGTCCGACCATCCTAATTTAAGTTTTACATAATTTCCCTAATTCGTTAAACCCAAACGTTGCTCTTTTTTTTTACGTGGCGTCACTTATGTGCAATGGAATTGACAGATCTGTGTCTTAAATGAGTCATTGGCTTAAAGGGGAGTAAACTTGTGAGGATGCCATTGAGGGAAGCATTCATTAGTGCATCGTATCAGGGACTGCCACAAGTCACCAGAGGCGCAAATTCTTTTCGGGCACGTCGCACTCTGCTGTGCAAGATCCGTACTTCTCACATTCTTATCTACAGCGCTATGAGAATAATATGGACACACACACAAACAAATGTAACAACGAGAAAGATATACCCCTGTGAGTGTGTGTGTGTGTGTGTGTGTGTGTGTGTGTGTGTGTATGTGTGTGTGTGTGTGTATGTTTGTGTACACATACAGGGTGTGAAATCTGGTTTTGCAGTACGGAGCGGATCAGGTTGTGGAAAGGGGCCCAAATTAGTTGCTGTTAGTTGCACAAACATACAAACTTTATTTTGCTAAAACAATCACACAAGACCTTAAAAGAATCCAGAAAGAATACCGCTGAAGGCCAGATTACAGGTTATTAAAGTTGTCTTAAGGGGCTCCGGAACGCCCTATACTTGCAATGTTAAAATAACGCTTATAAATTACATCTTTCCTCACAAAGTATTTGAGGTAGGAAGTTGAACTTTTTACAGATTATTTATTGGAATATGGGCTACAACTTAACACAGGGATTTTACAAAATTTTAGTTCAGTTATTAAAGATGATTTTTTTCAATTGTAATGAAAATTCACAACATTTTTTTGCAATTTTTTATTTATATATTCAAAAATATACAGTTTTTTGGAAAAAAGGCTGTGTTAAATTATGCAGAAGGTACTGTGTAACATTTACTGAAAGTTTGAAACAAATATGTTTGGAAGATCCTTAGAAAACATGTAATTAGTATAAGAAAATAAAAGTTTTGGGAATCGAGCGACAAAGAATGGATTAACTTTTTAGCGCATTCCAGGTCCATAGGATGGATTATCTTCATCCTCTGCAAACTCCTCCTCCAGCTTCCTCTTGTTCCTCCTCCTGTTTACTCTTGCTTGTATTTCTAGACTCTTTACAGCCCTGTCTGCAGCCCGAAGGCGTTCCTTGTCTAAAGCGAGCATCGCTCGTACCATGTTAGAACCTATCTTCATTCCCATATTTCTAAATACCTTGCACCTTACAATGTTGCCATCATTGAAAGTCGCAACAGCATCATACACACCAAAGTGAAGTGTTTCTATTCCAACAAATACAGTCTTGGGGATTCTCGACCATATAACACTATTTACACTTTCATTGGGGTTTTGAGTTTTACCGTGAATACACTTTTTCAACAGTTCAGGTGCTGCTAAGTCTCTGAAAATAGGTTAGCCACAACACATACTTTATCTCACATCACTAAAATGTACCTGATGAACACGGACGTTAATAATAACACCATTTGACAGCAGTTTAACAGCGCCACAGTGGGTCACGCCCATGTAGAACACATTTCAAAAAAAATTTAAAAATAGTTGTAGTCTTCGGAATTGAATAAATTATATATCTATTAAAAGGTAATAGTCTGCAGATTCAGAAAACGCAAAAAAGTAAAAATTGAACTTTTCATGATTTTGAGCCTTTCTGGAGCCCCTTAAGGGACACACATGGCTGAAGGCCTTAGTTACCAAATAGAAGAACTGATGGCTTAAGGCCTGAATAACAAGAATTTCTGTAAGAAAATTTTAAAGGGTTTTAAATAAATGACCTTTCAATTTTTAATTTAAGATGGCAGAAGGCCTTATCTTAAAATATTTCACATATGGTTCGGTTGAAGGCCATATACTGAACATAGGACAACTCAAGGCTTAAGGCGTCGATAGCAATATTAAGATAGAGAGGACCAACGGCACAACAACCGAAAATATCAGTGAGGACGAAGATTCTAGCTATCTTGAAAATTGGCGTCTGAATACAGTCAAGGCACAATAACCAATCCAGAAAAAAATGTGAACAACACCCAGA
Source organism: Schistocerca cancellata (assembly GCF_023864275.1). Taxonomy (NCBI): domain Eukaryota; kingdom Metazoa; phylum Arthropoda; class Insecta; order Orthoptera; family Acrididae; genus Schistocerca; species Schistocerca cancellata. The sequence goes on along the minus strand of NC_064631.1, from coordinate 85,587,772 downwards.
CTCTCGAACTACGTGCCGTGCCAGACCGCAACAACATGGTGAGGAAAACACACTGCCGGAAAACTAAGCTAACGACCAGGGCAGGTAACTGGAAAGTTAACGGCCACAAAGCAGAAGATAGCGCTGGTGCACTTCACTAATAAGTTACAACCAATTCAAAAGTTAAACACCATACAGGAAGATAGCTGCAAGGCACACCACACATTGTTGCTTGCAGGAACGGCCCAGGAAGCAGCAACTGGTAGTGAACGAAGAGATGTCACAACACAGGTTAACTGATTACTCAACTCCAGTATCCAGGCCCTGTGGGTGTAGAACTTTGCAGCTCTCACAGCTAGTGCCTCACAAATCCGACCATGCGTGCACGCCGCCAGCGGCCCTGGCATGACACCGTGCCGTGTAGTCTTCCTCGCTGCCCTGTCGGAACAAACCGACTGCCTACTCCGGCACGCAGACAGCATTGACATAGCTGTTCAGTCGAAATTACACAAGCGAGACACAGTTTCACGAAAACACTTCCACAAGAAATCGAACAATTGCAAAATCAATCATTGGGAACAACAAGGACGAACGATGAGTCGACACATTCAACCAAGGTCGTCCTTACTCAAGTCATGTGTGTCAGCAATGGTTTGGCGAATCTTGGCTGTCCGGAGCTCAGTGCAGCTCCATCCCGATTCAACTCCATGTCCGTTCGGAACTCGGAGACACGGTGACTCGGGCACACTGGCTCGGACCCAACCATGCAGAGGTAACACTGGCCCATTGGCCACCCGACATCTCTGTTCTAGGAAGGAACCGACCCAAGACCGGCAAGATGACCAACTGATGAGGCTCAGAAACAGTCGAAAGACCAAATACACATCGCCCGATGTGACGATCTACCGAATGACCAACCAACAACGGTCGTTCCCGCTCCAGTCTCCTTCCGTCGCATAGTGCATGTGTTTCGCCTGCGGTCGGCGAGTACTGGCTGTCCGGACCTCAGTGGTGTCCATCCCGACTGAACCCCAGACCGACGACGAGCTGGAAATACTGGCGGTCGCTTCAAACATAATACGACAGTGCTCTTATCGATACGCGCTGCTGCTGCCACTCATTGGCAGGCAAGCCAGCAGCTTAGTGACGCCAGTAAATCGAATAAGAAACGAGGCGGCAGTTCCGCTAGGAGACGCTGTCAAGCAATAAATGGCATGGACACGAGCCGCGCGCGGCTCAGGATGTACATAAAGTCCGGCAACACTTTCAATTAATTATTACACAAGAACCAAGTAATGTACACATATCATACATATGTCATTTTTAAGAGAAACCCTGAAAGTATTTTTTAATTTATACCGCCACAGCGCAGTTTGGCAATTTGTCGATAGTAAGCGCTAGTCGCAAACGTGGCGGTTGTGCTGCAAAAGGGGACAGCTGTTTCACGAAATTGCCTCCCTGATCACCAGATTACTCTGTTTGACTTTTTTCTGTTGGGACCATTTCTAAGTTTCAGCAAATTGAGGATCTCTCGAAAACCCGTCCTTAATTGTATGATTTGTTATAACAAAATGACATTAACCGTCATGTACGTCGTTAAATAATTATTTTAACTTGCGTATGATGAAAGTACGTCGTTTCAGTGCGACGGCTCACCATGGATCCATAAGAAACGCATTGTTCTTGCTACAGTTTAATTAAATGCCATTTAATAACATATCTGCGATTGAAGCTTTCAGTTAGTAACAACTCTACAATTAATTCATAGTATGGTCAGAAAATGAGTATGATTAGTATAGTACAATGAGTCGAGTCGTAGAAATGTGACGTGCCAGCTTATCTGTTATTTACTCGCGTCCCACTGCATGCATTTTTTTTCCTTTTTACTTTGCTTCGCGTTTTCCGTTCAGTTCCTCTTCTTTCTTACTTCTTCAATAAATGTACACTCGATGTAATGTAAATATAGGTGCGTTATCTCTGAGGAGGGAGATTGTTTGATTAGTTTGACATAAGAGACAGCGTGCTCTACTAGCAGTAAGATATTTTGCACCTTATTGTTTTAAGTTTTATGTTTCATATGTTGTAAAGATTCTAGTGTTGAACAGAAACGATGATCAACTGAGAATAACATTAGTTTTTACTAAAAGTCATAATGGTGACCTAACTTTTATCTTATGTGGAAAACCATTGTACATTTTTCCCCACTATATGTAATGGAACTTTTGTAAGCTGATGTCCTTACTGACTGGAGATGGATATTGAAGTTTTTATTTATACATTCTACAGCCAAAACGATATGGCTAGCATGTGGAAATTGAGTAAATGTGCATTTTGATACAGCTAAAGTAGGAATTTTACGTCCGTCCATTTTGTAAACAGTGTGGTTTGTGAGACAGACGCTGCCGAGAAATGGCGCTGAAGCGGGCTGTGATCGTGTATAACAAGGTAATGGACATGTACAGTATGCACCAGAAGCATTGTTTCCGACCGTTCGCCTGAATGTTGAACTCTGCATGGTCAACGTTGACGTTCGACAGCAGGGTCCCTTTGCCGACGACTTGATGCTTATCCACGGCTTTTCGTTCTTTATTGTCATATAGCAACTAGCACAATGAAAACACTCACACTGCATTTGTATTAATAATACAGGGTGAATATTATTGATCTGTATGATGTAAAATCGTCATAACTTCTGAATGGTTTATGTTAAGACGTCATACTGCACGTTTTTACGCGCAGCGTGGTGGGAACTCGTATGCGCATGCATGATTTGGTTTAGCGACGAAGCCCACTTTCATTTCGATGGGTTCCTCAATAAGTAAACTTGGCGTATTTGGAGGACTGACAAGGGAACCTCCCCATCGCACCCCCCTCAGATTTAGTTATAAGTTGGCACAGTGGATAGGCCTTGAAAAACTGAACACAGATCAATCGAGTAAACAGGAAGAAGTTATGTGGAACTATGAAAAAATAAGCAAAATATACAAACTGAGTAGTCCATGCGCAAGGTAGGCAACATCAAGGATAATGTAAGCATAGGTGCGCTGTGGTCTCGTGGTTAGCGTGAGCAGATGCGAAACGAGAGGTCCGTGGTTCAAGTCTTACCTCGAGTGATAAGTTTACTTTCTTATTTTCGCAAAGTTATGATCTGTCCGTTCGTTCATTGACGTCTCTGTTCACTGTAATAAGTTTAGTGTCTGTGTTTTGCGACCGCACTGCAAAACCGTGCGATTAGTCGACGAAAGGACCGAAAACATTTGATCGCAAGGTCATAGGTCAACCGATTCCTCCACAGGAAAACACGTCTGATATATTTTATACGACACTGGTCACGGCATGTGCGTCACATAACAGGAATATGTTGTGGACCCACCGAACTTGTACACTCGGCGAATGGGTAAAAAGATTCTTCTACCTTTCCGGATTTAGGTTTTCATGTGGATGTGATAATCACTCCCAAAAAGGGATGAAAACATAAGAGTTTGTGAGATAAACTGAAAACAAAAAATTAAAATTTCCACTTGAGGGAAGACTTGAACCAAGGACATCTCGTACCGCATCTGCTCACGCTAACCACAGGACCACGGCGCTGTACAGCTCACCCTCTCCTTGATTTTGCTTATGTTGCGCATGGACTACTAAGTTTGTATATTTTGCTTATTTTTTCATAGTTCCACACAACTTCTTCCTGTTTTCTCGATTGATCTGTGTTCATTTTTTCAAGGTCTATCCACTGTGCCAACTTAGAATTAAATCTGAGGGGGGTGTGATGGGGAGGTTCCCTTGTGAGAATCCGCATTTCGCGATCGACACGTCTCTTCACCCCCAACGATTGACTGTGCAGCGTGCAGTGTCCAGTGAAGGAATAATAGGGTGATATTCCTTTCTCGCAGGGTGACTACCGTATGGTACGTGAAGGTTTTGGAAGATGATTATGATGATGATGTTTGGTTTGTGGGGCACTCAACTGCGCAGCCATCAGCGCCCGTACAGAATCTCAATTTTTTTCACTGTTCAATTTTTTTCACAGTCCAATCTAGCCACTGTCACGGATGATGAGGATGACGATGAAATGGTTTTGGAAGATGATTTCATCCCCATTACCCAAACTGACCCTGATTTCGTCAAGATGTGCTTCATGCAAGACAGATCTCTACCAAATCAAAGCTTGAGAGAGTATGATGTGCTGAAGGAGCTGTTTGAGGACTGCATTCTGGCTCTGGGGTACCCAGAGGTCACTGTCACAGGCCTCGATAGGCCGTCATACTCTCCACATCCGAACAAATGCGACTCCTTTATGTGGCTTTATGTTAAAGAGAGACATACAGAGGCGTATAGCAGTAGTTTTTCCCTCGCTCTGTTTGCGTGTGTAACAGGAAAGGAAATAGCTAGTAGTGGTACAGGGTAGCCTCCGTCTCGCACCGTACGGTGTCTTGCGGAGTAGATCAGGCAGAATACTGAGCATGCAAGGAATCATCTCAGAACCAGTGATGCGCTGGATGATGAAATATGCACTCCTGGAAATGGAAAAAAGAACACATTGACACCGGTGTGTCAGACCCACCATACTTGCTCCGGACACTGCGAGAGGGCTGTACAAGCAATGATCACACGCACGGCACAGCGGACACACCAGGAACCGCGGTGTTGGCCGTCGAATGGCGCTAGCTGCGCAGCATTTGTGCACCGCCGCCGTCAGTGTCAGCCAGTTTGCCGTGGCATACGGATCTCCATCGCAGTCTTTAACACTGGTAGCATGCCGCGACAGCGTGGACGTGAACCGTATGTGCAGTTGACGGACTTTGAGCGAGGGCGTATAGTGGGCATGCGGGAGGCCGGGTGGACGTACCGCCGAATTGCTCAACACGTGGGGCGTGAGGTCTCCACAGTACATCGATGTTGTCGCCAGTGGTCGGCGGAAGGTGCACGTGCCCGTCGACCTGGGACCGGACCGCAGCGACGCACGGATGCACGCCAAGACCGTAGGATCCTACGCAGTGCCGTAGGGGACCGCACCGCCACTTTCCAGCAAATTAGGGACACTGTTGCTCTTGGGGTATCGGCGAGGACCATTCGCAACCGTCTCCATGAAGCTGGGCTACGGTCCCGCACGCCGTTAGGCCGTCTTCCGCTCACGCCCCAACATCGTGCAGCCCGCCTCCAGTGGTGTCGCGACAGGCGTGAATGGAGGGACGAATGGAGACGTGTCGTCTTCAGCGATGAGAGTCGCTTCTGCCTTGGTGCCAATGATGGTCGTATGCGTGTTTGGCGCCGTGCAGGTGAGCGCCACAATCAGGACTGCATACGACCGAGGCACACAGGGCCAACACCCGGCATCATGGTGTGGGGAGCGATCTCCTACACTGGCCGTACACCACTGGTGATCGTCGAGGGGACACTGAATAGTGCACGGTACATCCAAACCGTCATCGAACCCATCGTTCTACCATTCCTAGACCGGCAAGGGAACTTGCTGTTCCAACAGGACAATGCACGTCCGCATGTATCCCGTGCCACCCAACGTGCTCTAGAAGGTGCCCTGGCCAGCAAGATCTCCGGATCTGTCCCCCATTGAGCATGTTTGGGACTGGATGAAGCGTCGTCTCACGCGGTCTGCACGTCCAGCACGAACTCTGGTCCAACTGAGGCGCCAGGTGGAAATGGCATGGCAAGCCGTTCCACAGGACTACATCCAGCATCTCTACGATCGTCTCCATGGGAGAATAGCAGCCTGCATTCCTGCCAAAGGTGGATATACACTGTACTAGTGCCGACATTGTGCATGCTCTGTTGCCTGCGTCTATGTGCCTGTGGTTCTGTCAGTGTGATCATGTGATGTATCTGACCCCAGGAATGTGTCAATAAAGTTTCCCCTTCCTGGGACAATGAATTCACGGTGTTCTTATTTCAATTTCCAGGAGTGTAGATGATCTAATGCCTGTTACGAAGCCCCTTACGAGTGCTATTTCCAGTTCCCTGAGGACTTACTGTTCCAGCCCTGAGAAGCGTGATCAGTGGAATACAGTCAGTCAGGACGACTCCCATGTCGTCCGAACAATTTCAACACAGGCATCAGCTACGTCTTAGAACAAGTCTAACCTTTGGCGTGCCACAGGGGAGTGTTATGGGACCATTGCTTTTCACAATATATATAAATGACCTAGTAGACAGTGTCGGAAGTTCTATGCGGCTTTTCGCGGATGATGCTGTAGTATACAGAGAAGTTTTAGAAAATTGTAGCGAAATGCAGGAAGATCTGCAGCGGATAGGCACTTGGTGCAGGGAGTGGCAACTGACCCTTAACATAGACAAATGTAATGTATTGCGAATACATAGAGAGAAGGATCCTTTATTGTATGATTATATGATAGCGGAACAAACACTGGTAGCAGTTACATCTGTAAAATATCTGGGAGTATGCGTGCGGAACGATTTGAAGTGGAATGATCATATAAAATTAATTGTTGGTAAGGCGGGTACCAAGTTGAGATTCATTTGGAGAGTCCTTAGAAAATGTAGTCCATCAACAAAGGAGGTGGCTTACAAAACACTCGTTCGACCTATACTTGAGTATTGCGCATCAGTGTGGGATCCGTACCAGATCGGGTTGACGGAGGAGATAGAGAAGATCCAAAGAAGAGCGGCGCGTTTCGTCACAGGGTTATTTGGTAAGCTTGATAGCGTTACGGAGATGTTTAACAAACTCAAGTGGCAGACTCTGCAAGAGAGGCGCTCTGCATCGCGGTGTAGCTTGCTCGCCAGGTTTCGAGAGGGTGCGTTTCTGGATGAGGTATCGAATATATTGGTTCCCCCTACTTATACCTCCCGAGGAGATCACGAATGTAAAATTAGAGAGATTAGATCGCGCACGGAGGCTTTCAGACAGTCGTTTTTCCCGCGAACCATACGCGACTGGAACAGGAAAGGGAGGTAATGACAGTGGTACGTAAAGTGCCCTCCGCCACACACCGTTCGGTGGCTTGCGGAGTATAAATGTAGATGTAGAAGTTGTGCACATTCAGTCTTCTCTATGATCTACGCCTAAGCAAAGAGAACGATTAGGTTGGACTGCAGGGATGACTGATCTCGTCCGTAGAGCAACTGAAAGTTTGCTTGGTACTGAAATCCTCTGCACAATTGTGGAACGACCGTACCAGTGTCGTTCAATACCATCCATCATCTCCTTTACTCAAATACAGAATATCAGTAGGGTGCAGCCTGTAACGAAAAACACTGTACCCAGCACGTCTGGCCATACAGAATGCACACTAAACGGTCTTGAAGTACTGAACCGCGTGTGCGACGGGTTTTCATGTCCTCTTGTCACAGTTCAGAAATCAACGTTTCTTCCTAAATTTGGAAGATCTACCATCGTGTGGATGTGAATTTATGTGCAGCACTTTTTAACACTTCGTTTATCACACTGATGCCACAAGCACACCACATGACGAATTTGTTCGGGACATTATGGAACATTCCCTTTTCAGCCTCTACAGCTTCAATAAGTTCCGATAGGTGGTGGCGCTATACGGGGTGCGACTACAAAGTAATGAGACTGATTTTCTTTGCAAGATGTGGCAACCCTGCAGGCTTGCGTAGGCACAATATCTTTGACCTTGGTGTCTCTGCTTCTAGTCCAAGTGGCACAACTACTCAGTCGTGAGTTGAGCCGTAATAAGTTAACACTTGTTTGTGTCTCTCGTCACGGAAATGGAACTGCGTAATATTGCGCAACGGTATGCCAATTCTTTTTGCGTTAAATTGGGTGAAAACGTGACGACAACTTACGGTACACTCCAGAAGGATTTTGGAGAGGAGGATATGTCAAGAGCTCAAGTCTATCGTTGGCATAAAATGTTTAGTGAAGGCAGAACGGATGTTGAAGCTGAAGACTGCAGTTGGACGACCATCAACCTCAAGGACAGGTGCGTGAACTCGTACAGTCTGATCGAAGATTATCCGTGAAAATGATTGCAGAAGAGCTGAACATCAATCTAGAAACTGTTCTTTTGATAATAACTGAAGATCGTGGTATGAGAGATACTGGATTCTGCATCACGATAATGTGTCATCCCATGCTGCTCTGCCAGTACAGCAATTTTTAACCTCAAAACAAATTTCAGTACTACCAAAGCCATCTTTTTCACTAGATATCGCTACCAGCGACTTTTTTCTACTTCCAATAGTCAAAACGGCGGTCAAGGAACACCATTTCCAAAGATGTCCAAAAGGTGTGACGAGGGTCTTGGAGGATATTACAGATGACGAGTTCCAGAAATGTTACCATCACTGGTAGTTGCGCTGGAAGAAGTGAGTGCAATCAGAAGGGAACTACTTTGAGACAACGCTAAACTTGACTAAAATTGTAAGCAAAATGTTTTTCACATCAGTATCATTACTTTATTGTCACACCTCGTATGTAACCTTCAGTATGGTGTTTGTAGCGGAGTTGCGTTCCAAGCAGAAAGCTGTTATTGAGTTTGTATTGGCAGATATACAAAGGCGCCTGCACAATGTATACAAAACCCAAGAAGTAAAGAAAGGCACAACGAGTCGTTGGACGTTTGTTATCATCGGAACAATACCGCAAAAACTTGCCCGATTTCCCATGTTCCGGCCGGCCTAACAAAACTGTTTCCTGCAACATTGGAAAGTGTGGACACTCTCATTCGACGGATCACAATCAGACACTTCGCTGCTCAACTGGATGTCTCTGTTGGTAGTGCTGACACTTTCTTCCACCATTTGAGGTACTGAAACGTGTGTGCCCCTATGTTCCCCGCTGCCTAACAGAAGACCATAAAGAGCAACTAAGGACCATCTCCGCGCACTTGATTTCGCATAGTAGGCTGATTCTGACAATATTTGTGTCAAATATCGTCACAGGCGATGAAACATCTGTTCATCACTTCGAAATGGTAGAAAACGAGAATCATGGAGTGGTGCCACACCACCTCTTCTTCGAAGAAAAGTCTAAATTCACTCCCTCAGCTGGCAAATTAATAGCGACGGTCGTCTGGGACTGGAAAGACATTATTATATTTTACGTCCTCCCTCATGTTACAACTACAACCATGTATTGTATTGTGCTACCCGCAGGAAAGTGATGAAACGACTTCAGCGTGTTCGTCACCACAAAAATGCATACTAACATCATCTTCTCCATGAGAACATAAGGCCTCACACGTCTGCACACCCGAGAAAAGTTCAGGAAACATCATTGGACTGTTCTTCCTCATCCACCCCACAGCTCACGTTTCACACTTTCCCAATGAAGGATACACTCCGCGGAAAGCGGCACATGAGCGATAGGGGGAGTTACTGATGCAGCAAAAGGTTGCCAGTAGATTATCAAGCAGGCACACAGGTACTTTTAGTGATGTGGCGTAAGACTGTCACACTGAACGGAGATTACGTTAAAATACACTCCTGGAAATTGAAATAAGAACACCGTGAATTCATTGTCCCAGGAAGGGGAAACTTTATTGACACATTCCTGGGGTCAGATACATCACATGATCACACTGACAGAAACACAGGCACATAGACACAGGCAACAGAGCATGCACAATGTCGGCACTAGTACAGTGTATATCCACCTTTCGCAGCAATGCAGGCTGCTATTCTCCCATGGAGACGATCGTAGAGATGCTGGATGTAGTCCTGTGGAACGGCTTGCCATGCCATTTCCACCTGGCGCCTCAGTTGGACCAGCGTTCGTGCTGGACGTGCAGACCGCGTGAGACGACGCTTCATCCAGTCCCAAACATGCTCAATGGGGGACAGATCCGGAGATCTTGCTGGCCAGGGTAGTTGACTTACACCTTCTAGAGCACGTTGGGTGGCACGGGATACATGCGGACGTGCATTGTCCTGTTGGAACAGCAAGTTCCCTTGCCGGTCTAGGAATGGTAGAGCGATGGGTTCGATGACGGTTTGGATGTACCGTGCACTATTCAGTGTCCCCTCGACGATCACCAGTGGTGTACGGCCAGTGTAGGAGATCGCTCCCCACACCATGATGCCGGGTGTCGGCCCTGTGTGCCTCGGTCGTATGCAGTCCTGATTGTGGCGCTCACCTGCACGGCGCCAAACACGTATACGACCATCATTGGCACCAAGGCAGAAGCGACTCTCATCGCTGAAGACGAAACGTCTCCATTCGTCCCTCCATTCACGCCTGTCGCGACACCACTGGAGGCGGGCTGCACGATGTTGGGGCGTGAGCGGAAGACGGCCTAACGGTGTGCGGGACCGTAGCCCAGCTTCATGGAGACGGTTGCGAATGGTCCTCGCCGATACCCCAGGAGCAACAGTGTCCCTAATTTGCTGGAAAGTGGCGGTGCGGTCCCCTACGGCACTGCGTAGGATCCTACGGTCTTGGCGTGCATCCGTGCGTCGCTGCGGTCCGGTCCCAGGTCGACGGGCACGTGCACCTTCCGCCGACCACTGGCGACAACATCGATGTACTGTGGAGACCTCACGCCCCACGTGTTGAGCAATTCGGCGGTACGTCCACCCGGCCTCCCGCATGCCCACTATACGCCCTCGCTCCAAGTCCGTCAACTGCACATACGGTTCACGTCCACGCTGTCGCGGCATGCTACCAGTGTTAAAGACTGCGATGGAGCTCCGTATGCCACGGCAAACTGGCTGACACTGACGGCGGCGGTGCACAAATGCTGCGCAGCTAGCGTCATTCGACGGCCAACACCGCGGTTCCTGGTGTGTCCGCTGTGCCGTGCGTGTGATCATTGCTTGTACAGCCCTCTCGCTGTGTCCGGAGCAAGTATGGTGGGTCTGACACACCAGTGTCAATGTGTTCTTTTTTCCATTTCCAGGAGTGTATAAAGGATTTTCTGGCTTAACAGTGAGGAATAATATTGTTTATTGGAATTCTGAATAAAGCCAACCAGCTTCCAGAAAAGAAAGTATTGCATATAATTCCTTCATAATCGACCTCATGGGATGTAATTTGAGGTGATGCATGGACGTATACAGACCGAGCCCACCCATAGGATTAGTTCAAATGGTTCAAATGGCTCTGAGCACTATGGGACTTAACATCTATGGTCATCAGTCCCCTAGAACTTAGAACTACTTAAACCTAACTAACCTAAAGACATCACACAACACCCAGTCATCACGAGACAGAGAAAATCCCTGACCCCTCCGGGAATCGAACCCACCCATACGAGTCTCGCAAACTCCACTCTGCAGACCCAGCTGGCCACTGTGTCACCGTTAAGTCCCCCGATATGGCACCAGCCGGCTGTCTGAAGTCACCGCTTTCCCGGTCGCCATCTTCGTACGTACTCTTCCGCTCGTCACATACGACCTGTCTCTAGTCTCTGCGTTGCTCACGCCACCGCCCTGGTGCCGCCACTATGCTGGCACCTCCAGTTTCCTGGCGCCGTCTCGCGTTTTCTGGGCGATGACATGTGTGCCTCACCCTTCACTGCGCAAGTATTGCACAGAAAGTAGGTGTAACGATTAACCATCGTGACTGGCAACGATAAACTGCCAATTAGGCTACTCCCATGTTGATTTAACTCCCATCTCCACCTGTTGCATTCCCTACCGCAAATCTTATTGCACCGTCAACTTGCACTCCCGAAATGAAATTGAGTACACCACTGACAATAATTTAAATTGCTACTAGCTGACTGATTCTTTCATCCAGTATTCGTGTATTAATAAGATCAGTTTTGTCGTTTACTTTGTGAGCAGGACTGCACTAAATTCTTGAAGAAGTTCGTCCTTGGGTAAATCATAAACTTAATTGCATATTTAATATTCATAAAGTGACCTCCAGGTAACAAGCTACAGCACAGAATGGAAAGTGGAATTTATCGCCATATGTCATACGCATTCAGTTAGACAGGAAGTTACATGTTCCATAGATACTTCATTTGAACGATTCTTTCATCGAAATGATGCAGAACGAGTCAGCTTACAGGATACGTATACATGATTAATGTTAACATTAATGAATACATTATGATTTTATTACTACTTATGCACCTTCGATTTAAAAAGAAGTTTAATGGAGTAGAATATGTTGATTCTAAATTGGCTTTAAAACTTGCTTCGCAATGTGTCAGATATTTTATGATATTAGGTAAATGATCAAAATTTTTATTGCTGGCTATTGTACTTCTCTCTGAGCCACTGCAGCTTTAACGATGGGTAATAAAGGACACTTTTCCCTCTAGTGCGGCCTGTGTGGCAAAGCGGTTCTAGGAGCTTCTGTCTGCAACCGATCGACTGCTACGGTCGCAGGTTTGAAACCTGCGTCGGGCGAGGATGTGTGTAATATCCTTATGTTAGTTATGTTTAAGTAGTTATAAGTTCTAGGGGACTGATGATATTAGATGTCCCATAGTGCTCAGAGCCTTTTGAACCATGTTTCCCTCTAGTGTCACACTTACGTATGTTATTGCTCTTCTCAAATTATGATGAATTATGAATGACGAAATTCATTAGCGAAAATATGTGTTTGACGATGCAGCTAGAATACTTAGTTCCTTGAAGAGGTACCTACGTGACGTCCGTGGTCGAACACCATACATTATTCTTACTGTTCGCTTTTGTGCATTCAACACTTTCCTTCTAAGTGATGTCTGAATATGCAAAATAAGTCGTAAGAATGATGTGTCTGTTTCTAAAATTATCAATTATACGAAGAGCAAAAACATCTGGCCTTAATCATTTGAGAAGCTCAGTAGTATGCCCCTCTCCGTTCTAGTCTTCATCAAAATGTATACCCAGAAATTTGGAGCATTCTACCCTATTTACTAACTCCTACTCATGTGTAACATCATTTGTTAGTAGGGCTCTATTCGTTGTACAGAAATGAACGTAGTGTGTTTTTTCAAGACACTAACTGACTGTCCTTTCTCTCATTTGAGAATTTCCCACATGATCTTAATCTTACTATCTTCATTATTTATTTGTCTCAGGACCTGCATACTTCTGGAGACATTGACGACTTTCCTTAAAACACTAATTACTGTCAGATCTAGACTTACTCAAGACTCTACATTAATTTTCCTCTTCTTCTGAAACAAAATTTTAATTCCCTTGGTTATTCATTGCTTTTTTGATTTTTAATCGAGCTTTGCGATAATTTTTAGGAAAACAACTTCACAATATTGACACAAATTTACTATGGAATAAATTGAAACTGACAGTAGCATATTTTCTACATGTACATCATCCTATACTATCCCTTTTAACTTACTTTTCTTTCATTGTATCCTCATTAATAAGCCTTAGGGCTTTGAATGAATCTGCGTCCGGGTTGTAGGGTGCCAAACTGTTTATTTCTATTAATTGTGCATAGTGATGAAATTGTCCATTAGCACTTGCTTACACATTAATTTTTTCATCCTGAGTACTGACTATAAAAATATTATCAATCAGTGTCCTACTATTTCGCTACACATGAGTTGGAAAACTGACCACTAAAATTAGACTGAAACACAAAAATGATAATACAAGTTCATTCTTCCTGTCTGTAACTTTTAAGAAATCTGCATTGAGTTCTCCATAAACTACTAACTGTTTCTTCTTGTCTAGCAGCAGATTTCTCATAAGTAGCTTAAAGTTTCCTAGAGGGGATCTGTAGACTTTCAATATTCTGCAGTGAAAACTGAGAAGCACATGCTTGTAGGTTCTGATTAACACAAAGTCTATTTGCTTCGGTATTTTGACTTTGTACCTAACTTTTACGTATGTTGCAGGTCCTTATTTTTCCATATTAACTTTACACGAAAATGATCCAAGTCTATGATCCCAGATATTTAATTTCTCGACCTGTGTGGTTACATGATGTTCAGAGAGGCACAGTACATCGACCCCTTCAGAGGTATCTATATCCTCTAGGCAATCAATAAGCTCATTTATCTTGTGTTTAAATCCTCTAATGTTCTTATGAAACAAATTAGTTTTATTTTTCTGGAAAATGTTGCACATATTAAGGCCTGCTCTTATTTCTTTCCATACCCTCTATCTGTAACCTGACTGTAACCTAAAAAAATGCGCCCCTTTGATTACAGTAATCTCAGGGATTTTCTCCTGTGTGCTCGTATCTGCTTTACACTTTCTGCAAGGTGCCCAGGTAACCTATCCTTGCCCCTCTTACTTAGGTGCAAGCCGTGATTATTCTAATCTCTTTTCCCGAGCGCAGAAACAGGCGCAGCAAAAGTACAAGCCTTGTTTCAATCAAAAGCAACTCGCTTAGCTCTTGCTTCACATGGCTAACAGCCATATTAACACAGGATGCTCATGTCGCAGCGAAACTTTGACAAAACCCACACGAGTGTGTGCTGTTGCTCTCCTATTTTCTCCACGTCACCTTTAAAGCAATGCTCTAAGTTGTTGGCCACGCCGTTTCCTGCTCCTCTTACGATATGTTCCTTATCCTGGCAATCAAAATCACTACTCAAAGCCCCTATGTTCTCTGTCACCTGACTAAGCTTGCCACTACGTGTCACAATGCGTGACCTACTATTCTATGCCTAGATTTCCCTATAGCAATATGCCCACACCTCTCCTGTAATAGCTCCATGGTAGTAAGATTCTTCTTTCTACAACATCAGTGGAAAAATGATAATGAGGATAAATATACCATCTGTTTGAGTGGATGAATATGTTGTTATTTACTTGGCACCCTATTTCTTTTACAAATCTGATAAGTCAATGTTACGAGTAAGAGCTAGTAATATCGTGAGAAAGGCTGCTGTGCTTCAAAATTTTCTTGTGCACAATACTAGGACTATCGCAGAGGTAGGGACTAAGCACGGACCCTTGATGTAACCCTACTTTTAAAGGAGTTTCCAGCAAAAGTAGGGTTACATCAAGGGTCTGCGCTTAGCCCCTACCTCTTTGACCTGATTATGGATGTGCTGATGAAAGATGTGAAGAAGGAAGCGTCATGGAATATGATGTTTGCGGATGATATGGTTCTTTGTGAGCAGAGCATCGACAGACTTGAGGAAAAGCTGGAGGATTGGAGGATGGCACTATAAGAAAGGGGGATAAAAATTAGCAGGACAAAGTCAGAATAATTAGCACAGAAGGATGTCCAGATGAAGTCTTGCAAGATCCAGGATGATGAGCTGAAATCGGTCGGCAAATTTGAATACCTGGGGTCGTACATACAGAGGCGCGGAGGACTGGAAAGCGAGATATAACACCAAATAAATTGTGGTTGGAACAACTGGAGGAAAATGAGTGGAGTGTTGTGTGACAAGAAGGTGATCATTGGGTTGAAAGGGAAAGTATACAAGTCGGTGGTAAGGCCTGCTATGATATACAAGGCAGAGACATGGCCAATCACAGTACCCCAGGAAAGGAAGATGGAAGTGGCGGAAATGAGGATGCTGAGGTGGATGTGTGGGGTAACAAGGAAGGATAGAATTAGAAATGAATTTGTTAGAGGAGCTGTGAAAGTGGGAGCCATGGGGAAAAGGATACAAGAGAGCAGACTAAGGTGGTACGGACACTTACAGAGAACAGGGGAAGAGTATACCAGAAACAAATTTGAAGATATAAAGATTGAAGGAGCGAGAAGGAGAGGAACGCCGAAGATGAGGTGGAAGGATAAGATACTTGGGGACCTAAGGGAGAAAGGAAGAGACAATGGATAGAGTAGTATGGAGGAGAAGGATCCAGAAGAACAACTCCGACCCTACGTGACGTGGGACAAGGCGACGATAAAGAAGAAGACGAAGAAGAAGATGAAGAAAAAGAATACTAGGACTATCGCACAACTCACTCTAATAGCATAACACTAATCCATTTTTGGTTGTGTTCTCGTTATCGCCAATGGCTAGAATCACGAAAAGATATTATTTCACAAGTATATAATATGTGTATTTTCTTTTTGTGTCTGCACTGATTAATCTGTGACTGAAGTGTCATCCTTTACACATATGTACAGTGCGAATATTGTCTGATGAGTTAATTTTTTGTTTGTCACAAATAATGAAATATGTCAAACCCAAAAATTACATCTGCATTTACGATGTCAAACTGTATTTCACAGAATGTTATTTAGTTTCACATACCTAATGTACAACACTGATGAACTTCATAACTCTAATTTAAATACATGTAATTCTAAAAACAGTGCCTGATTTACAAAATTCGAAAACAAATAATTTGTTTTTTATTTTCTACACAGATTTCAACACAGCACACAATACTTTCTTTTTCTTGCAATAGAAAACAATTTCTTCACTACTTCTAGTGAAGTACGTATGTCAACCACACGAATAAAATACCTTCTAGAATACTTTCTTTTGTTGAATACAGATATCAGCAAACAATCAGGTAAGTAACTCTCTCTTTCTTACAAATGTTATGAATTACCTTCGTTAAAATGATTAGTGCTTCACGGTACTACTTACCTAACTTGCACTTGGGCATACGAAACAAAGAAATTTTAAACATGTCTTCTACAATGGGAGAAGTTAGTTGTTTTGTTATTCATGTTTGTGCCTCTTTTCCTTAAAACATAGAATGTCACTTACACAATATTCTTTGAACAAAGAAATTTTAAACATGTCTTCTACAATGGGAGAAGTTAGTTGTTTTGTTATTCATGTTTGTGCCTCTTTTCCTTAAAACATAGAATGTCACTTACACAATATTCTTTGACACCAGTCTTTTTTTCTGTGGAATGACCTGGGCCAGGGGCATGGTATTCGGCGGACATGGAAATAGACCGTACACATATGAAGTTTTAGTCACACCACATTCGTAACGTGTGTTATACGTCAGTGGAATATAAACTCGAAACATTTTGAAATTACTACGAAGTAACGACTTGTGACATATTTCACAATGTTTATATTCTTTTGGTTGTTCCTGTTAATCATACTTTAAGCGTTTTGTCTTCGTGACCAGTATTTCTATGAAATATTCAAATAAAAGTAACGTTGCCGTGATATAAAAATGCTATTGTTGTTGTAAGAGGTTACGGCCAGATGTATCAGAAATGAAAAAGTGTGGACGTGGTGCCGGAAGGATGTGCGTTCTTCATGTCAGCGTTATCTGACGGAAAGAAAAGGGCTGGCGTATCTGCAAGACTTATAGGGGTCGTGGAGCTGAAAAATCTTTACGCTCCCGAATTTGTAACCAGCTGCTTCGTTATTGTGACGCTCCTATTTCATGACAGCCGTTATCTTTCCTTTGGACAGTGACTACTATCTTCATGCAAAATACTAAATCTATACATCTATACAGGTGCTAAATTAAAGTACCCTGCTGTATTTCTCTGTCTCCATTTGAAGGCTAATATCAGGAACTACTTCAGGGGTTTTGATACCGTTTTCAATAACAGTTAGACTGATTCACAAGGAAGATGTACGTACATAATTTACTATCGATAATGCGGGGCAGATACAGGGTGTTTCAAAAATGACCGGTGTATTTGAAACGGCAATAAAAACTAAACAAGCAGCGATAGAAATACACCGTTTGTTGCAATATGCTTGGGACAACAGTACATTTTCAGGCAGACATACTTTCGAAATTACAGTAGTTACAATTTTCAACAACAGATGGCGCTGCGGTCTGGGAAACTCTATAGTACGATATTTTCCACATATCCACCATGCGTAGCAATAATATGGCGTAGTCTCTGAATGAAATTACCCGAAACCTTTGACAACGTGTCTGGCGGAATGGCTTCACATGCAGATGAGATGTACTGCTTCAGCTGTTCAATTGTTTCTGGATTCTGGCGGTACACCTGGTCTTTCAAGTGTCCCCACAGAAAGAAGTCACAGGGGTTCATGTCTGGCGAATAGGGAGGCCAATCCTCGCCGCGTCCTGTATGTTTCGGATAGCCCAAAGCAATCACACGATCATCGAAATATTCATTCAGGAAATTAAAGACGTCGGCCGTGCGATGTGGCCGGGCACCATCTTGCATAAACCACGAGGTGTTCGCAGTGTCGCCTAAGGCAGTTTGTACCGCCACAAATTCACGAAGTATGTCCAGATGGCGTGATGCAGTAATCGTTTCGGATCTGAAAAATGGGCCAATGATTCCTTAGGAAGAAATGGCGGCCCAGAGCAGTACTTTTTGAGGATGCAGGGACGATGGGACTGCAACATGGGGCTTTTCGGTTCCCCATATGCGCCAGTTCTGTTTATTGACGAAGACGTCCAGGTAAAAATAAGCTTCATCAGTAAACCAAATGCTGCCCACATGCATATCGCCGTCATCAATCCTGTGCACTATATCGTTAGCGAATGTCTCTCGTGCAGCAATGGTAGCGGCGCTGAGGGGTTGCCGCGTTTGAATTTTGTATGGATAGAGGTGTAAACTCTGGCGCATGAGACGATACGTGGACGTTGGCGCCATTTGGACCGCAGCTGCAACACGGCGAACGGAAACCCGAGGCCGCTGTTGGATCACCTGCTGCACTAGCTGCGCGTTGCCCTCTGTGGTTGCCGTACGCGGTCGCCCTACCTTTCCAGCACGTTCATCCGTCACGTACCCAGTCCGTTGAAATTATTCAAACAGATCCTTTATTGTATCGCTTTTCGGTCCTTTGGTTACATTAAACCTCCATTGAAAACTTCGTCTTGTTGCAACAACACTGTGTTCTAGGCAGTGGAATTCCAACACCAGAAAAATCCTCTGTTCTAAGGAATTAACCATGTTGTCTACAGCACACTTGCACGTTGTGAACAGCACACGCTTACAGCAGAAAGACGACGTACAGAATGGCGCACCCACAGACTGCGTTGTCTTCTATATCTTTCACCTCACTTGTAGCGCCATCTGTTGCGAAAATTGTAACTACTGTAATTTCGAAAGTTTGTCCGCCTGAAAATGTACTGTTGTCCAAAGCATATTGCAACAAACGGTGTATTTCTATCGTTGCTCGTTTAGTTTTTATTGCCGTTTCAAATATACCGGTCATTTTTGAAACACCCTGTAGCTAGTCTATTGTACATTTTCTTTTACTGTACTTCACTACCACTTCCTTTCCTATGCATGAACGGTAGACGCGAAGTGTACTCCTAGATGACAGTAGTAGATTTTCGTACTGTAAGTACGCTGAAGGTATTTCAAACCGCACTCTCTAGAGTAGATTCGTATATGAAGCTACAGACGTATGTTCTCAAAACGTTTACAGATTGTCGGAAATTGTTCCAGTTAGGTCGCCCATTCGAAGTAGTAATGTGATGATGCAGAGTGGAAACAAATAGGAAAATCTGACATTACCATTGTTAGAAACAGATGCGGTTATTTTACACAGACAGCCGATAAAGCTCCTACTAGAGTTTCCCTTGGAATAAGCACTTCGCAGCAGTGATACGCTTCATCTACATCTACATCTACATCTACGTGATTACTCCGCTATTTACAATAAAGTGCCTGGCAGAGGGTTCAATGAACCACCTTCATGCTGTCTCTCTACCGTTCCACTCTCGAACGGCACACGGGAAAAACGAGCACTTAAATTTTTCCGTGCGAGCCCTGATTTCTATTATTTTATCGCGATGATCATTTCTCCCTATGCAGGTGGGTGCCAACAGAATGTTTTCGCAATCGGAGGAGAAAACTGGTGATCGGGTGATTGGAATTTCATGAGAAGATCCCGTCGCAGCAAAAAACGCCTTTGTTTAATGATTGCCACTCCAATTCAAATATCATGTCTGTGACACTATCTCCCCTATTTCATGATAATACAAAACGAGCTGCCCTTCTTTGTACTTTTTCGATGTCATCCGTCAGTCCCACCTGATGCGGATCCCACACTACTCAGCAGTACTCCAGAATACGGCGGACAAGCGTAGTGTAAGCAGTCTCTTCGGTAGACCTGTTGCACCTTCTAAGTGTTCTGCCAATGAATCGCAGTCTTTGGTTTGCTCTAGCCACTATATTATCTATGTGATCTTTCCAATTTAGGTTATTTGTAATTGTATTCCCTAAGTATTTAGTTGACTTTACAGCCCTCAGATTTGTGTTAGTTATCACATCAATGATCTCCCGACGTATTTTCTATGGACGCTTACCTAGCATCCAATAGACTGTCGTCTCGGTCTTGTCCATCTTTCAAAATTCATAAAAGAACTCTTTCGGATGGGCTACAGTCCAGTCCGTTTGCGGCGGCGCTTTTCCTTTCGTCCATTATCTGCACGTAACTGTGAACTCGCTACAGCAGATTGCCGGTAGGAAAGCCGAGCGGAAACCTACCGTACTACAAATCGCACCAGGCTGCATACAGCGTAACTATTCTAAGAATCGGGAAAAGGTCTTAATTTTGAATGAAAGGTAGAAATATTGGCAAAACTTCGTTATACTCTGAACCTTGATAATGTATACGTTCACTGCCAAACCTATGCTAATCTTAACACAGTTATGCACAAAACCCTTCATACACGTTAGCAAGTTTATGGTAACGTATTTCCCAAAATCTGAACATCCACTAAGCACGGAGTGTTCTTAAATGCAAATGCTCGTCACATTATTAAGTTTATCGGTGTCTAATCGACTCATGTTTTTAGTCACCGATCTGCTAAATATGCCAGGTGGAAGTACTGTCTTTTCCCGTGCACCAAATTCCTTAAAAAATCCGTACTTTCTAAAACACAGACAGGAATAAATATGCCTTAACTTTAAAAAACTTTTGAAACTAGTGTTGTTGTTGTTGTTGCGGTCTTCAGTCCTGAGACTGGTTTGATGTAGATCTCCATGCTACTCTATTCTGTGCAAGCTTCTTCATCTCCCAGTACCTACTGCAACCTACATCCTTCTGAATTTGCTTAGTGTATTCATCTCTTCGTTTCCCCCTACGATTTTTGCCCTCCACGCTGCCCTCCAATACTAAATTGGTGATCCCTTGATGCCTCAGATCATGTCCTACCAACCGATCCCTTCTTCTGGTCAAGTTGTGTCTCAAACTTCTCTTCTCCCCAATCCTATTCAATACTTCCTCATTAGTTATGTGATCCACCCATCTTATCTTCAGCATTCTTCTGTAGCACCACATTTCGAAAGCTTCTATTCTCTTCTTGTCCAAACTATTTACCGTCCATGTTTCACTTCCGTACACTCCATACAAATACTTTCAGAAATGACTTCCTGACACTTAGATCTATATTCGATGTTAACAAATTTCTCTTCTTCAGAAACGCTTTCCCTGCCATTGCCAGTCTACATTTTGAAACTAGTAGCACAACTAAAACCGGCAAATTATAACTTACTTCGGAGCTCGTACCACACAGGACCATACTATTGAAAGGCTGGGCTCGAACTACTCTAGATTGCTGTAAGCGTTCTCTTTCTCCATGAGAAATGACGCGCGAAGAATACTCCGTTCTGATTTGTCAGTTTTCTTTAAGGCCAATAGAGAGACATTATTCTCCCACGTTAGTCCGCGCTTTTCATTTCTAACCAACCAACAAATACCAAACATTCAAACTGTGCTTTTTCCCAAGATAAATATTGAACATTGAGATATTTTCTTTATACTTTATGTTACTAACTATTTTAATTTGCACTCGAATTAGCTTTGCTTTTACCATAAACTTACTTAATATATCATGATACAAAATTTTCCGTCGTGCAACGTTCATCAGTAGAACAATAATCAACATGTTTTCTTTCGACCACATTCAACCATCATTCACACTACTAAAGAATATAAAAAACCTTACAAACATAAATAAACAAAAAAGCCTTCAAGAAATAAACAGGACAATTCAAAAGAACATTCTTTTTACTTGTTTCTTGAATGTCTTTGTGTACTACTGTCATCTAGCAGATGAAAATTATAACTATGAAATAGACTGAACCCGCTTCTGACCATCTGTCACTGTGCATGCTTTAGTCATTCTCCCGAAATACAGGTCGAGACTAGAGATGGGGGATCCGCTCTTGAACTAATTCATAGAATTGAATCTTTCAAAGGAGTGAACAATCAGTGATTCAGAAAAAAAGAGAACGGTAGCTCCAAACATTTCCCACGGCAGAGAGAGAGAGAGAGAGAGAGAGAGAGAGAGACGGAGCATATCAGCAGCGCCTCTGCTGGTCACAGCACAGTGCACGCCACACAACACAGCCAGCGCCGGCCTCTGCCCTGCTTCTACCTTGGCTGCCTGCATTGTGCAGTTCCCCATTGGATTTTGTGTTTCACATATGCCGTGGCGTCTCTGTGCGTCGTCTGCCACGTGCAGTGTCTGGTGCAGCTTAACTTCGCATCACACTCTGTCGGCGATCGTTTCAGTCGCACGTCCTGCCCTCTGGGCAGTTGATGCGAGCAACAGGACAGAGAGCCACCTAGCGGATAACATAGGAACTACTTGCAACAACCTGCTCGCAAGGGAACGGACGATTTGTCTCAGAGCGGGTGAGTTCACTGCTCCCCCCACCTTCGGAACTCGCCCGCTCAACGCTCACCCCACCGTTCTCGAGTCTAGCCAGAGCGTTGAGCAAAGCAACTCAGGTGTCACTCTAGTCTCTGTGGTCTTAGCTCACACAGTAATACAGCTCGCGGCTCGACCTGCTCGACTCAGTGCTTCTGCATTGGAGTTCATCTCTACTGGATATTGTTCTTCGTAGTAATACCGCTATGTATATTACATTATTATGTTATGTATACATCATTTACTGGATATTGTTCTTCGTAGTAATACCGCTATGTATATTACATTATTATGTTATGTATACATCATTTGTTTCGGATTTTGCGATTTTAGGCGTCTTCGGAAGGAAACGTTCACTTTAAAAATATATGGCTTGCGATGTATTTGTATGAAATTTTAATACATTGTAGCCAAATATATTGTTAATGTAAATCTCAAGTTACATTTTCCGATCACCCAAAAAACCGCGATAGTGCAAAATAAATCAATAATCAAAAACTTTGTCATATCGTGGAAATTTCAATAAACAATACAAAATTCTTAATCATATCTGTGTTACTTCAAAATAGGATCAAATAAGATCAAAATACAGGTATAGTACTGGAATAAACCAAGTTTAAAGGGCAATGTGCCTTCCATTTATTTTCTATTGTAAATGAGTTGTGAGTCATGAAAAAGAGCTAATTCATTTCAGGGAGTGAACAGTTCTGATCCGATCTCTGAAAAGAACAGTTTTGCCCATCTCTAGTCGAGACAGGAGCGACATGAGGCGCCACGCCCCACGCTGCCGTAATGTCTGACATCCAGGGCAGTTGTAATAACGACTTCCACTCGATTATGTCCCCTAGTCCAATTGCTTGTTTTATCAAGTTTCATCGTAAGCCACAGCATATATCTATTCCTTGTTCGGTGAACTAACCTTAGTTTTAGCATTTCAAATCTATGTCGCACCTCCGTAAGGTATTTTCGCGAGACAATGTAATGGAGGACTTTATGAATAAATTTTAACCATCGAGTAATGTCTGTTTGAAATATTATAACACTGAAAGTTATTCATATTGCGGTCTTCAGTCGTAAGACTGGTTTTAAAGAGCTCTGCACACTATTCATTCCTGTGCAAGTCTCTACATCTATATGTCATTGTGGCAGCCTATGTCGCTTTGAATCAGCTTACTGTGTTCGTCCCTTGGTTTCCCTCAACAACTTTAACCCATCACACTCCCCCCTTCCCACTTAATGTAATTTACCATTCACTGATGCGCAGAGTATATCCTATCAACTAATTATTTCATTACTTGAGCTGTGGCAAAAAATCATTGTTCCAGTTCGATTCAATTCCTCCACATTAGTTATCTAATGCAGCCATCTCATCTACATTGTTTTTCTGTAACAAAACCTCCTCCCATGAGAAACGGGCCTTGTCGTTGGTGGGAAGGCTTGCGTGGCTCAGCGATACAGATAGCCATACCATAGGTGCGACCACAACGGAGGGGTATCTGTTGAGAGGCCAGACAAACGTGTGGTTCTTGAAGAGGGGCAGCAGTCTGGCTGATTGACTGATCTGGCGGAAGTACTGTCTTTTCTCGTGCACCAAATTCCTTAAAAAATCCGTACTTTCTAAAAAACAGACAGGAATAAATATGCCTTAACTTTAAAAAACTTTTGAAACTAGTAGCATAACTAAAACCGGCAAATTATAACTTACTTTGGAGCTCATACCACACAGGACCGTTCTACTGAAAGGCTGGGCTCGAATTATTCTAGCATTCTCTGTCTCCATGAGAAATGACGCGCGAAGAATACTCCGTTCTGATTAACCAAAACGGCCTTGCTGTGCTGGGACTGCGAACAGCTGAAAGCAAGGGGAAACTACAGCCGTAATATATCTCGAGGGAATGCAGCTTTACTGCTCAGTTAAATGGTGAGGGCGTCCTCCTCAGTATAATATTCCAGAGGTAAAATAGTCCAGTAAATTAAATTTCTTTGACTTGACTCTTACTATAGGAACAAATAAAACGTCTTTCAATAATTTTCGTAAAGTAAAATATACCGACCAGATCGTTCCTGTATCTTCTACTCATTAACAATCGCATAAAAGAGCCTTCTTTCATTCTTCTGTTCACCGAGTCATTTCCATCCCACTTTCGAAAGAAAACTTCAACGACGAAATCAATTTACTTAAAACAATAGCAGTTCCAAAAAAATGGGTCAAATGGCTCTGACCACTATGGGCCTTAACTGCTGAGGTCATCAGTCCCCTAGAACTTAGAACTACTTAAACCTAAATAACCTAAGGACATCACACACATCCCTGCCCGAGCCAGGATTCGAACCTGCGACCGTAGCGGTCGCCCGGCTCCAGACTGTAGCGCCTAGAACCGCTCGGCCACTCCGGCGGGCCAATAGTAGTTAACAACGGGTGTAAACCTAACATAGTAGATGACGTTCTTAAAAAGAAAACTGCTAAAAGACTCACTACGCTAGGCACTTCTGTTATCGAGTCATCATCATCATCATCATCATTTAAGACTGATTATGCCTTTCAGCGTTCAGTCTGGAGCATAGCCCCCCTTATACAGTTCCTCCATGATCCCCTATTCAGTGCTAACATTGGTGCCTCTTCTGATGTTAAACCTATTACTTCACGATCATTCTTAACCGAATCCAGGTACCTTCTCCTCGGTCTGCCCCGACTCCTCCTACCCTCTACTGCTGAATCCATGAGTCTCTTGGGTAACCTTGCTTCTCCCATGCGTGTAACATGACCCCACCATCTAAGCCTGTTCGCCCTGACTCCTACATCTATAGAGTTCATTCCCAGTTGTTCTTTGATTTCCTGCCATTGTTCCCATCTACTAGTACCTGCAATCATCCTAGCTACTTTCATATCCGTAACCTCAACCTTGTTGATAAGGTAACCTGAATCCACCTAGCTTTCGCTCCCATACAACAAAGTTGGTCGAAAGATTGAACGGTGCACAGATAACTTAGTCTTGGTACTGACTTCCTTCTTGCAGAAGAGAGTAGATCGTAGCTGAGCGCTCACTGCATTAGCTTTGCTACACCTCACTTCCAGTTCTTTCACTATGTTGCCATCCTGTGAGAATATGCATCCTAAGTACTTTAAACCGTCCACCTGTTCTAACTTCGTTCCTCCTATTTGGCACTCAATCCGTTTATATTTCTTTCCCACTGACATTACTTTCGTTTTGGAGATGCTAATCTTCATACCATAGTCCTTACATTTCTGATCTAGCTCTGAAATATTACTTTGCAAACTTTCAATCGAATCTGCCATCACAACTAAGTCATCCACATATGCAAGACTGCTTATTTTGTGTTCACATACCTTAATCTCACCCAGCCAGTCTATTGTTTTCAACATATGATCCATAAATAATGTGAACAACAGTGGGGACAGGTTGCAGCCTTGTCTTACCCCTGAAACTACTCTGAACCATGAACTCAATTTACTGTCAACTCTAACTGCTGCCTGACTATCCATGTAAAGGAAAATAGCGGGTAGGTCGGGGAAGAATGCCAGTGTGCACTCGGTGTGCTTGCCGGGGGGTCTCGTCCGTAATGTGGAGGAGGCCCTTCCGGCAGCTATTGAACGCACTGGGTGTGACCGGCTGCAGATAGTAGCACATGTCGGAACGAATGACGCCTGCCGCTTGGGTTCTGAGGCCATCCTTGGTTCCTTCCGGCGGCTGGCTGATTTGGTGAAGACAACCAGCATCGCACGCGGAGTGCAAGCTGAGCTTAATATCTGCAGCATAGTGCCCAGAGTCGATCGCGGTCCTCTGGTTTGGAGCCGTGTGGAGGGTCTAAACCAGAGGCTCAGACGACTCTGCGACTATAATGGTTGCAAATTCATCTACCTCCGTTATTGGGTGGAGAACTGTAGGGCCCCCCTAGACAGGTCAGGCGTGCACTACACACCGGAAGCAGCTACTAGGGTAGCAGAGTACGTGTGGCGTGCACACGGGGGTTTTTTAGGTTAGAGGGACCCCCCCTTGGGCGAAACGATAAAATACCTGACGGCTTACCAGAGAGGACATTATCATCGTTGATAAAGAACGTCCGTCCTCAGAGACCAAAAACAGGAAAAGTTAACGTAATATTGGTAAACTGCAGGAGTATCCAGGGCAAGGTTCCTGAATTAGTATCTCTTATTGAAGGAAATAGTGCGCATATAGTATTAGGAACGGAAAGTTGGTTAAAACCGGAAGTGAACAGTAACGAAATCCTAGACACAGAATGGAATATATACCGCAAGGATAGGATAAACGCCAATGGTGGAGGAGTATTTATAGCAGTAAAGAATTCAATAATATCCAGTGAAGTTATTAGCGAATGCGAATGTGAAATAATCTGGGTTAAGCTAAGTATCAAAGGTGGGTCAGATATGATAGTCGGATGCTTCTATAGACCACCTGCATCAGCAACCGTAGTAGTTGAGCGCCTCAGAGAGAACCTGCAGAACGTCGTGAAGAAGTTTCGTGATCATACTATTGTAATAGGGGGAGACTACAATCTACCAGGTATAGAATGGGATAGTCACACAATCAGAACTGGAGCCAGGGACAGAGACTCTTGTGACATTATCCTGACTGCCTTGTCCGAGAATTACTTCGAGCAGATAGTTAGAGAACCAACTCGTGAAGCTAACGTTTTAGACCTCATAGCAACAAATAGACCGGAACTTTTCGACTCCGTGAATGTAGAAGAGGGTATCAGTGATCATAAGTCAGTGGTTGCATCAATGACTACAAGTGTAATAAGAAATGCCAAGAAAGGAAGGAAAATATATTTGCTTAACAAGAGTGATAGGGCACAAATCGCAGAATATCTGAGAGACCACCATCAAACGTTCATTTCTGAGGAAGAGGATGTGGAACAAAAATGGAAAAAATTCAGAAACATCGTCCAGTACGCCTTAGATAAGTTCGTACCGACTAAGGTCCAAAGCGAGGGGAAAGATCCACCGTGGTATAACAATCATGTACGAAAGGTACTACGGAAACAAAGAAAGCTTCATCATAGGTTTAAGAGTAGTCGAATCATAGCTGATAAGGAAAAGCTGAACGAAGCGAAAAAGAGCGTAAAGAGAGCAATGAGAGAAGCATTCAACGAATTCGAACATAAAACATTGGCAAACAATCTAAACAAGAACCCTAAAAGGTTTTGGTCATATGTAAAATCGGTAAGCGGATCTAAATTCCCTATTCAGTCACTCGTTGACCACGATGGCACCGAAACAGAGGACGACCGAAGAAAGGCAGAAATACTGAATTCAGTGTTCCGAAACTGTTTCACTGCGGAAAATCGTAACACGGTCCCTGACTTCAGCCGTCGCACGGACGCCAAAATGGAAAATATTGAAATAAACGATATCGGAATTGAAAAACAACTGCTATCACTTAGTAGCGGAAAAGCATCCGGACCAGACGAGATACCCTTAAGATTCTACAGTGATTATGCTAAAGAACTTGCCCCCTTTCTATCAGCAATTTATCGTAGATCGCTGGAAGAACGTAAAGTACCTAGCGACTGGAAGAAAGCGCAGGTCGTTCCCATTTTCAAGAAGGGTCATAAATCAGATGCGAATAATTATAGGCCTATTTCGCTTACGTCAATCTGTTGTAGAATAATGGAACATGTTTTGTGTTCTCGTATTATGACGTTCTTAGATAATACAAATCTCCTTCATCATAACCAACATGGATTCCGCAAACAGAGATCATGTGAAACTCAGCTCGCCCTATTTGCCCAAGAAATTCACAGTGCCGTAGACACTGGCGAGCAGATTGATGCCGTATTCCTGGACTTCAGGAAGGCATTTGATACGGTTCCGCACTTACGTTTAGTGAAAAAAATACGAGCTTACGGAATATCGGACCAGGTTTGTGATTGGATTCAGGATTTCCTAGAAGAAAGAACACAACATGTCATTCTTAACGGTTCAAAATCTGCAGATGTAGAGGTAATTTCGGGAGTACCGCAAGGAAGCGTGATAGGACCTTTATTGTTTACAATATACATAAATGACTTAGTTGACAACATCGGTAGCTCCGTGAGGCTATTTGCAGATGACACGGTTGTCTACAAGAAAGTAGCAACATCAGAAGACTCGTACGTACTCCAGGAAGACCTGCAGAGGATTAATGCATGGTGCGACAGCTGGCAGCTTTCCCTAAACGTAGATAAATGTAATATAATGCGCATACATAGGGGCAGAAATCCATTCCAGTACGATTATGCCATAGGTGGTAAATCATTGGAAGCGGTAACGACCGTAAAATACTTAGGAGTTACTATCCGGAGCGATCTGAAGTGGAATGATCACATAAAACAAATAGTGGGAAAAGCAGGCGCCATGTTGAGATTCATAGGAAGAATTCTAAGAAAATGTGACTCATCGACGAAAGAAGTAGCTTACAAAACGCTTGTTCGTCCGATTCTTGAGTATTGCTCATCAGTATGGGACCCTTACCAGGTTGGATTAATAGAAGAGATAGACATGATCCAGCGGAAAGCAGCGCGATTCGTCATGGGGACATTTAGTCAGCGCGAGAGCGTTACGGAGATGCTGAACAAGCTCCAGTGGCGGACACTTCAAGAAAGGCGTTACGCAATACGGAGAGGTTTATTATCGAAATTACGAGAGAGCACATTCCGGGAAGAGATGGGCAACATATTACTACCGCCCACATATATCTCGCGTAATGATCACAACGAAAAGATCCGAGAAATTAGAGCAAATACGGAGACTTACAAGCAGTCGTTCTTCCCACGCACAATTCGTGAATGGAACAGGGATGGGGGGATCAGATAGTGGTACAATAAGTACCCTCCGCCACACACCGTAAGGTGGCTCGCAGAGTATAGATGTAGATGTAGATGTAAAGACCTTTAATTGCTTGCAAAAGTTTGCTTCCTATTCCATAATCTCGTAGAACAGACAATAACTTCCTCCTAGGAACCCGGTCATATGCCTTCTTTAGGTCTATAAAGCATAGATACAATTCCCTGTTCCACTCATAACACTTCTCCATTATTTGCCGTAAGCTAAAGATCTGGTCCTGACAACCTCTGAGAGGCCTAAACCCACACTGATTTTCATCCAGTTGGTCCTCAACTAACACTCGCACTCTCCTTTCAACAATACCTGAGAAGATTTTACCCACAAAACTGATTAAAGAGATACCTCTGTAGTTGTTACAATCTTTTCTGTTTCCATGTTTAAAGATTGGTGTGGTTACTGCTTTTGTCCAGTCTGATGGAACCTGTCCCGACTCCCAGGCCATTTCAATTATCCTGTGTAGCCATTTAAGACCTGACATTCCACTGTATTTGATGAGTTCCGACTTAATTTCATCCACCCCAGCCGCTTTATTGCACTGCAATCTATTGACCATTTTTTCCACTTCCTCAAATGTGGTCCTGTTTCCATCATCATTCCTATCCCATTCTACCTCGAAATCTGAAACATTACTGATCGTATTTTCACCTACATTGAGCAACTCTTCAAAATAGTCCCTCCATCTGCCCAAGGCATCCACAGGATTCACTAGCAGTTTTCCTGACCTGTCCAAAATACTTGTCATTTCCTTCTTACCTCCCTTTCGACGACTGCTAATTACACTCCAGAATGGTTTTCCAGCAGCTTGACCCATAGTCTCCAACCTGTTTCCAAAGTCTTCCCACGATTTCTTCTTGGATGCTGCAATTATCTGTTTGGCTTTGTTTCTTTCTTCAACATAACTTTCTCTGTCTACCTGGGTTCTGGTATGTAGCCATTTTTGATATGCCTTGTTTTTCCTTTTACAGGCTGCCTTGACTGCATCATTCCACCAAGCTGTTTGCTTCATCCTACTTTTACACAATACTGTTCCAAGACATTCTTTAGCCACTTCTAGTACTGTGTCCCTGTACCTTGTCCATTCCTTATCCAATGACTGCAATTGACTACATTCAACTAACTGGTACCTTTCTGAGATCGCTGTTATGTACTTGTGCCACTCTTATCTTCCTACATATGGACCTGACCTCCTCCACTTTCAGCCTCACAATCCCAATTTCACTGCAGATTAAATAATGATCAGTGTCATCAAAGAATCCCCTGAATACACGTGTGTCCCTCACAGTCTTCCTGAATTCCTTATCTGTTATTATATAGTCAATGACAGATCAGGTTCCCCTGCCTCCCCAAGTATACCGGTGAATGTTCTTATGTTTAAAAAAGGAGTTTGTGATTACTAAGCCCATACTGGCACAGAAATCCAAGAGTTGTTTCCCGTTCCTGTTGGCCTCCATATCCTCTCCAAATTTACCCATAACCTTTTCATACCCTTCTGTTCGATTTCCAATCCTGGCGTTAAAATCACCCATGAGCAGAACACTGTCCTTGTCCTTTACTGTAACAACTACATCACTGAGTGCCTCATAAAAACTATCCATCTTATCTTGATCTGTCCCTTCACAATGCGAATATCCTGACACAATCCTAATTTTCTTGCTAGACACTGTCAAATCTATCCACATCAGTCGTTCGTTTACATACCTTATTGCAACTACGCTGGGTTCCATTTCTTTCCTGATGTAAAGCCCTACACCCCATTGTGCTATTCCTGCTTTGACTCCTGACAGGTAGACCTTGTATTCTCCCACTTCCTCTTCTTTGTCACCCCTTACCCGAATGTCACTAACAGCTAAAACGTCCAGCCCCATCTTACTTGCAGCCTCTGCCAGCTCTACCTTCTTCCCAGAGTAGCCCCCATTGATATTAATAGCTCTCCATCTCATTACTATTTGTTTGCCAAGTCGTATCTTAGGAGTCCATGGTTTGTCAGTTAGATGGTTCAAATGGCTCTGAGCACTATGGGATTCAACATCTTAGGTCATAAGTCCCCTAGAACTTAGAACTACTTAAACCTAACTAACCTAAGGACATCACACACACCCATGCCCGAGGCAAGATTCGAGCCTGCGACCGTAGCAGTCCCGCGGTTCCGGACTGCAGCGCCAGAACCGCTAGACCACCGCGGCCGGCTGTCAGAGGTGGGACACCGTCACCTCCAAAGGTCCGAGGCATTTTGCTCTGATTGTTGCCAGCATTATATTTAAAGTACCAGGGAAGCAGGTTGCTAGCCTTACTTGCCTCGAGTCTCATTGGGTTTTATCCCTAACGGCTGAGGGACTAACCGGTGGATTTGGTAGTCTTTGCCGTATGAGCACAAAGGTGACCACGACTGAGAAGATGTCCAAGATGCCCAGCTTTATTCCAAAGCAACTGGTACCCCGACTGTCGGGACCATTTACTTGGCCACTCATACGTTGCCCGTGGTTCATGGACTAGGGCATGACTACAGGAACCCACACCATCAACCACCAGTGTCTCTGTTCCTTTTGTAAGGGCCTATCTCTTATCAGATTCAATGCATTCTTCGAAAGAAATACGATTGAAACGTTGCTTTTTCTACTAATAACAATTTGAAAAAAAACTTCATTCATAATTTACATTCTATGCGTTCCCCTTTAGAAAATTCTGGTGTCTACAAAATTGTCTGCGATACTTGCTCCTCTTACTATACAGAACAAACAGGACGTGCCTTCACTACCAGATACAAAGAACACTTGCTAAGAAAAAATGGCACTAGCCCCCAAAATTCGTCTTTTGTCAACCATCTTCTAATTACTGGTCATTCACCTAAAGCCATCTGCGACAGCAACATTTTGCACACCCAAAAGAAAGGGCGTAGACTAGATATTCTAGAATAATTAGAGATTTTCAAGCACTTTGCTCGAAAGGATGGCCTCATCCTTAATGAACAGCTACAGCTACGTAACAAAAATTTTTTCAACGGTATAAAACCGTTACTAGTTATCTGACTTCGGGTCTCCTTGCGGAGGTTGCCGAAATGTTATTTTCCTTCTAAGGTACTCCTACGTTTTTTCAATTATCAGATGTTTCTTGGCTGCATTTCACTTCAATATTGCTTTCTACAAGTTGTCATTCAGTACTATCTACATTTTCATAATGACGTTTTCATGTTTTATCTTTGATGTAGACAAAATGTTATGTTGTATGCTACTATCAAACAAATATTGCTTTCCACTATGTACCAAATACTGTTCATTTATAATCATTTCTGCCTATATTTCAATGTAAAGTAGCCTACTTGTATCTACGGCTACTGGATGGCGCGCTCGTTGCAGTGCCATGTTCAGCTGGCCGCATTTGTTAACATGGACACCTCAGTCCGTTTTGCAACCTGCACCACGCAAATAACGAGCAGCCCTTAGTGGCTCGCCATCACAGTTTTCTTTATCTTAAATATCTTTGTGACTAATGCCTTTTTGGCATATTTATTATTTTATAAATGACATATAAGTACTGTCAGTCTTTCACGATAATTCCGTACTTATACTCTATCATACGTTTTTAATATCATAATTCTGTGACAACGTTATAGAATATAGACCATTCTTTGATTTAAATTCTGAGGAAGACACTCCTAGCAGTGTTGAAACCCGTTTAATTCGTTAAAAATAGTGACCGATGGCAGTTTTCCTTTCAATTGTAGCTATTCACGGTCTCTGAACGTGCAGCCATGTACAAAATTTTGACAAACTGTTTTCTCCAAGGAGAATTTAAAACTTGTGGTGCAAGACCATTCCTCCAACCACCTGATCGTCAGCTGCAATAGCCGAGTAGCCGTGGTGAGGCTGGAGGATGCGCAGAAGACGGAGGAGTCGTTCACGAACAAGGAACATAGTGCTGGACGTCGCACTGTGGACGTACTACTATTAATTGCAGCGGCGAAAACATTGACAGTTAAAACACTCCATTGAGGGATACCATTCTCCTGCCTAAAACGGTCAGGCAGTAAATTCCCAAGCTTGTATCTAAAATACCTGTTGGACAGAAATGGCCTTATGAAGGTCGGTTGACGTCCACGGAATTCACACTGATGGAACTGCGAAAAACATTATACTCCAAGTAGCACCGTAGGTATTTCCGAAATCGAAGGAAACACCGCTAAGGTATTGTTTGCGAAGGATAGCTTGTTGAATTGCTGCTTTGAGCAGGGTCAGGTTATCGTGCGTGGAGCGATACCTCCTGAATCCACACTGGGAACGACTAAGTAGGGACCTTGAAACGTTCCCTTTGAACAATTATACATGACTGTGCTTAAACTGACACACAATATTTTTAGCGCAACGCAATCTGACTTTCAAAAATCCCTACAAAAGAATGGCCCTGACTAACATTAACCTATACCTTTCACAAATCACTTACCTCACAAAAATCTTCATTATTGAAACTACTGCAATACAGCGAGCGCCACTACCGCCAGCTAAATAAAAGATTCAAACTACAGAAGGCACTAACTACTGATAGGCATAGTTAGCAAATGAAAGATTTTAATAGAGAACAAACAATGTATTTACCTTAATAATCATAATATACATAACATCGAGTCTTACACATTTCAAATCTCCGCCATTTCTCTCCCCACATCCACCACTGCTGGCGGCTCACCTCCAACTGCGCAACGCTATGCGCTGTTAACATCCAGCTGCCCAACACTATAATGGCAGACAACAATGCTAACTAGCCACATACTGCACTGAGCACAGCCATTGATTTTCATACAGAGCGCTACGTAACGTTGCCAATAAGAAAATATAAACAGCCTACTTACATAGCCCCCATGCTCCCCACAAAAAATTTTACAAATTGTTTTGGGCAGTGGCCAATAATGATTTGATAAAATTCTTCATAATTACAATAACAAAGATATCCAATGCACACACTTATTAATACAATGTTGGACAAAAGCTAAAATTTTCTCACAGTCCATAAAGACAGTCCTGATCATTCATCACAGTAAAACTGCCGTTTCTTTTATCAAAGTCTGAGCAGTAAAAGACAATGCACACAGAAGTAGTGGATTTCCATGCAGTCTTGAAGTAGTGTTGTCCTACCAACGGAAAGACAGTGCTGACTCTTTACATGCTGACAGGTAATGGGCACAACAGAGCAAACCCACAGCAGAGTCAGTCGAAGTCTTGAAGAATATTGGTAGGTAGGTCATCACAGAGCAGACCCACTGTAGTCCTGGTAGAGAGTATGGTATTGGTGGGCCACCAGAGGCGCAGACCCACTGCAGTCCTTGTAGAAATAATGGTATTGGTGGGCCATCAAAGATGCAGACCCACTGTAGTCCATGTAGAAATAATGGTATTGGTGGTCATCAAAGGGGTAGACCCACTGTAGACTTTGTAGAGATGGCCAGCAGCCATCTGTTGTGACTGTGCAGGTGCACAATCACCACTGAAGAGTCTTGTGGATAATACAGCAAGTCCATAACCACCACTTGTGCACTCATAAAGTTTTTGGAATTGTCCTTAGAAGTCCTGCAGACAATATAGCAAGTCCATAAACCACCACTTGTACACTCACGAAGTTTTTGGAATTGTCCTTAGAACCAGCAATGCTGTTATCCAGTCCCTTGCTGAATTAGTAACACACGTGCAAACATTAACAGTCCCAACTTCTCACATATTGTGCATTACTATGACCAACAGAAATGTGTGCAGTGAAATGAATGCTTACAGGTTACTTAATTTGATGAACTGGTGTCAATTACAATATTATAACATGAGAATACAATTACAAAGGTACAAAACAATACAGATAACATTTGTAGTACAGGCTTTACAAAAGAGTCGAAATAACATATACATCAGTGTTACAGGAATTATGACATGAGTACATACATAAAAGATCAGAATAACTTTCGAAACATCAACTTCACACGTAAGCATTAAAACAAAACAGAATAAATAATGTCTAACATCTGTATAAAGTAAATAACATATTATTAATGCAAATTATATTTGAGGATAACAGTATTCCTCATCATAGTAGCTGAGTATTAGAAAAATTCTACAACATAAGTCTTATCAGATAAACATATAAAGACAGGAAGAACATAAACACACAAG
This sequence comes from Schistocerca cancellata, assembly GCF_023864275.1. NCBI lineage: Eukaryota > Metazoa > Arthropoda > Insecta > Orthoptera > Acrididae > Schistocerca > Schistocerca cancellata. Next base: position 85,552,381 of record NC_064631.1, on the reverse strand, counting down.
GGTACACAAACACATAGTGGGATAACACAAAAGGAAAGGACAGGGTTTGTTTTCAGTGCAACATTTGGTACTGCAGTCCAACCCAAAACTTCATTCCATAGATCTTTCGTCTTATTTCAACCTTTGCTTCCACCAAAACATGCTATTCAAGCATGCTTTCTGTATTTATTTCACATATTTCTTACCTCATTATTTATTTTCCATTATCTTACCTCATCATTTATCTCCAAGAAAATCCTACCTATACCTGCTTTCTGTACTTCTTTCGTATAAATTCTCAATGCATTTCTTCCAATTTGTCGCAACTCATTCTCTTATATAGTCTACCCCCTCTTGAGCTAACTTAAATCTACTGAGCTCAGATGCTAAACTAAGGGATGAGGCAATGCAGCAGCACAAAACAATTAACACAAACATCAATGACAAAAAATTTAAATAGGCAAAGCAATTGCAATATTACAACTAATATAAGGCAATGAGCAGCAAACAAGAAAAATAAATCAGTAGTAAACTGGCTTAGCAGAGTAACACAAAGTCAAATTCAGTAACACTATGCCTGGCAAACAGCAGCAGCAAATGAAATAACTTATATCTGAACATGACATAGCTCAAGCAGAAAAAATATTACACTAAAGACAACAATGCAGATAAAGAAAATGTATTATCACATCTTAATGTCTATATAATTAAAGTGGTGCACCACAAGAAGTTATTCTACCAAAAAAATTACCAAGTAGTTGAAAAGAAAATTCTGTGTGCAATTCCTGTGAAATATTTTTGTGCTCCTTCGTTTTTTTTAAGTACATCATAGTTATTCCTTACTGGGTCTGTAGGCATAAAATATTTATATTAATACATCTATAAAATTTTATTTTAACCATTGCTGCAGTGCAGCTTGAAACTAGATATTAAACAAATGAGCAAATATATACATAAAGCAAGCCATATGGCATTTCACTCAACTCGAAAGACAGTAATCATAACCAGGTGTATAGACATAAAAATATTTCTCGTCATTTCATTAGGCATTGCAGTAAATATCATAAATTAAGAGCTCCACAGTGTTATCATGTTTTCAAGTTTGAGGGTGTCGTATTTACGATTCTTTCTACAAAGGAATGTCAATAGCAAGGATAATGGCCTCCCTTTTTTTTTACCTGTGCCTCTGAAAGGCACTCACTAATGACTTGTTCTCCCGGCGTCTGACACAGCTGTGTGCCCACGATGCATTACGTGCAGGTGGTCACTTAACTTTCTTACGGAAATATTTACGACAGCAGTTTCCGCTACAGTGACAGTCTCATATACAAAATTTCATGGGTCGAGAATTTGCGTTGCAAATGTGTAGAAACAAAATCTTATAAATTTAACAGTGTCCAAAAAATTTTCGCCTGCATTGTGATACATTCACGCATTTACACACATTTCATAACTCTTAAAGTACGATTCTTGGTTTCCAACATCCTCTTCCGCAAGTCAGAGTCCCTAACCACTATTCATTACTCCTTACCTTATTACACATATATATATTCGTCGATACGGCAATCTTGCTACGACACTTCAATATTTCATCATAACAGATACGTAACATAATCAAATAACTCATATAGCATCAGCTTATTGATCATAAACATACCTCAGCAGCATAATACACATCGTCGTCATAACAATAACATCATAACACCTCAGTCAAATCTGAAAAACGTCGTAGCTTTCTGTAATAATTTCAAAACCTAAAGAAAATTCTCTACTCATTTCAATAGTGTCATCTACTTCAAACGTACTTTAAAAATCATGATCTCATACCAAATACATCATTCAAAGCTCTCATTGTATCACAATGGTTCCGAAAAAATATGAAGATTTCACACAGTACAGACAAAATAAAAATTCATAAGTGTGAAGTTATCCAACGGTGTAATTACGTAAACATGTGTCACTGACATAGCAAAAAACATGTTTATCTCTCAGTTAAATGATCAGATAGCTGTGTAATTTATGTGTTAGAGGAATATGGTACCGATGTGTAAAGTTGTATAAGCAAATACCATATTAGCTAGGGCTCCTTGTGCTTGCCAAACACATGGTACACAAAGTAGGCGTGTACCCCCCTGACGATTAATGTAATTATACCCTCAGGTATTACAGATTACAACAATGGAATGAAATGTATTACGGAAAACCTTTGTATCATTGTACTTCAAATATCTTGAAAAATAAATTATTTAAGTACAAAATTAATCACTCAAATACGTGTCCTATAGCGCTAAATGTGCGTCTTGCTGTAAGATAATCTCTGTGGAAGTGTTGTAGTTATTGTCCTCCGAAAGCTAAGTTCTGCAGAAGTCAATGTACTTACCTAATGATAAACAAAAGTGAAGTGCTTTGCGTATAGATATCTTAGTTATTACGCTTATTGTTGTGATGAAGAAATTACTGTGCTGTAACGTATTGTTGTGCTACAGAAAAGGCTGTCTCATTGTAGCTATACCACAAAAGTTACTACTAAAACATGTTTTACTTTCCAGAATAAGTCAGAAAAAACTGTGCAGATGTAAAACAGATACACCGCAAAATCAACATTGTAAATTGTCACTCATTAGCAGCGTTGTGGTATAATCATGTAGCTGTCAAAGAAACCAAATACTGAATCATCTTTAATCTCACAGAAAGTACTTCAAATAAAGAATGTCTTTTCAACTAAACCAAAATGTTGCATTAAAATCTCATTAACAGTATATGTTCTAAGTATGTAAGCCGTATATTCGTTACGTAATCGTGCAACTAACAAGGAAGAATGTACACACACAGTAACACTGTGTTTTCTGTTCGTAATAACAATGCATTCGTAATTTCTGTTTAAATAAGTTCTCTTGGTTCTTGACTGGATATTTAACTTCAAACATTGTTGCATGGTAACAGTTTCTAAGTCTGACAATGCATACTAGAAATGTGAAGTGAAACGTTTTATGGCAAAGACAAAGTTAAAAAGCAGATTATCTTTCAATAAACGGTTTTACAAGTGAAATGTGGTGTAACCCTTTGCTCTTCCTAGTACGCAGAATTTCAACTTTAACGCAATTATCATGTGGTATATGTCGGTAAGGAATACTGGAATTTTTCTCAAGGTTAGCGTCTATGTTATTTTTCTCTGAGCCAGCCGGCGCACGCGGCAGCCTGCGGTGCGAGTCATTGTCTGTTCCTTTGTTGGCGCGCGTCGTTATTGGGATTTGGAGACCTAACTTCTACAAATTCACCGTGACGAGAGGGCCCTGCCCTGTTTAAATCTCGCCAGTTCTGATGCAATTCAGGTCAGTCGTTACGATTATATCGTCTGTCGTCATGTCGGTAGAATCTATAGTTTCTTTCTTGCCAGTCACGTGTTGGGGAATTTCTTCCTGAATTGTAACTGCGCGCTGAACTGTTGCATCTGAAGTTATTCTGTCTCCCGTGATAATAATAGTTCTGGTTGCCAAATTGTCTGTTTCTATGATTGTCTCTGTCATATTCATTACTACGGAAATACGAACTTTCTCTGTAACTATTACTCTGCCAGTGGTTGTCATATGGGTGGTGTCTGTTTTATTCACGATTTACGTTGTAAGAATAGGCTTGTCGTGTCCAGTTATTGTTTCTATTGTCACGGAATTGTGATGGATGTGATCTGTAGTGATTGTTTTCCTGTTTTCGCATCCCGCGACTGTCTGTGTCAATTTCTAATTCTTGTAAGAGTCTCTTAAAAGCTTCAATGTCGTCTTTGTAACGTCCTGCCAAAATAATATGTCGTAAACGTTCAGGCAGCTTGATTAAGCAAATGCGGATGAGTTCTGAGGGGCTGTATGGGTTTGAAAGATACTGATTCTTATGCAACATGTCTTCAAAATGTTTCATAAGACTGGAAAATTCAGATTGTTCGAAATGTTTCATCATCATGATACTATGTTTTACTCGGTCTTGTGTAGCTTGAGACCAATATGCTGAGAGGAAGGCATGGTAAAATTCTCCTTCACTGTGACAATCGTGAATGACCGATCGCATTCTTACAGCTGGTTCATTCTCTAAGTAGCCACATATAAATTCTAACCTGTGCTCCAACGACCAGTTGGGAGGAAAACAATGAGAGAATTGATGGAGCCACGCTTGTGGATGAATGTCGTTGGCAGAATTCTTAAACGTTTTGAATTTACGTGTAGTAATGAACAGCTTATATTCAAAATCATCGTGTCGGTGAGTAGCATATCGGCCATTGTTACGTCGTGTCGGCGGTTCCATCTCAAAATTCGGTGTACCTTGCCAATTTCTTTCATAATTTCCGAAGTGCCCTGTGTTATTATTTTGTGGCTGTTCCGTATTTCTATGTCCCTCTTCCCGTATTGGAGCGCGAGTGGCCTCTGAAATACGTAATTCTTGTATTACCTATGTCAGCTGATCTTGTGCTTCCCAGATTTCTCTTTGGTGTTGCGTATTAATTTGATTCTGATTTTGTTTGAAATTCCTAATTTGTTCGCACTCTTCTGTGTCAGTGATGGCTACAGGTCTTGTGTCATTCAGATCATCATCTACCTTTGCAGATAAGTTAGTGAACTGATCCGAAAGTTCGGCTACTTTCTCCGATAGTGTACTTATTTCCGCAGTGTGTTTTTCTGAACCAAGTTTCAGAGTGTCCATTTGTGTTGAAATCGTATCTACTGTGTCCTTTAAATTTTGTTGAGTTTTTGCAAGTTGCGTAACTGAATCAGCAGATGCCACTGAGTCAATTTTAGCTTGCAAGGTGTCGTGATTTTCATGAACAATAGTTTGGAGTTCTTTTATGGCTGCTTCGTGATTCTGTAATGCATTTTCATGCCGCGAAAAAGTAGGTTGAAAATGCTCACAAATTTGTGTTTTTACATCATTACAGACTTTTTGACATTTCGATTCAATGTTATGTAACTCAGTAGTTAAATCTTCACGTGTTTGTTCAAGCTTATGTTTCACTGAGTCTAACTTTTGAAGCTTTTGTTCCATTGTGTCTAACTTTTGAAGATTTTGTTCCATTGTGTCTAACTGTTGCTGTGTTTGTCTCTGGTGTTGTTCCATTGTGTCTAACTTTTCAAGCTTTTGCTGTGTTTGTCTCTGATTTTGTTCCATTGTGTCTAACTTTTGAAGCCTTTGCTGTGTTTGTCTCTGATTTTGTTCCATGTGTTGCATTAATTGCAGTAATAATGTATTAGTGTCTGGAATCTGTTCCTCTATGCATTTCGGCAGTGCATTTGCACCGGCAGCATTCACATTTTGACAAGCAGAAAATGTGTTTTGACTTGTCTGAGAAAACGGTGAGGCCCCAAAACCTGAATCTACAGTATTTGCAATATTGTGTTCTGTCATTTCGGATTTCTGAGGCGAGCTGTTGCCGACCGATCGATCGATAATGCTTCCCTGTTCACTAATTGTTTCACTGCCTACACCATTATTTGCAGCCCGCTCCATTTCCCTATGCACAATTACCAAATTACTACTTCGAATGTCTGTTAATTCACTACACAGTGGTGCTGATAAGCTACGCTCGTCGTCACTATTATTTCTCAGTCTACTTTGAAGCCTAGTGTTACGTTTTTCACACGCCATTATTGTCACAATATTTCACACGATAACACAGAAAAGCACAATTTGAAGAGCAACAATAAGAGAACACATTAACATAGCACTGAAAATAATATCTTGTTAATTGCAAGCGCAGCTGCGAAATACTTGGTGCAAATCTACATGCATGCCACAACTGTTTTACTGTACAACAATGAAAGACTGCAACTACAAAGGAGATTCTCTCTACAATTACGTGCTAGCAATAAACAAAAGCTACACTAATTACACAAACTACAAGAAAAAATCAGAAGATTCCAGTGAGGTATCCTCGGCTAAGGGTCGACATATGAAACGTCCCCTTTGAACAATTATACATGACTGTGCTTAAACTGACACACAATATTTTTAGCGCAACGCAATCTGACTTTCAAAAATCCCTACAAAAGAATGGCCCTGACTAACATTAACCTATACCTTTCACAAGTCACTTACCTCACAAAAATCTTCGTTACTGGAACTACTGCAATACAGCGAGCGCCAGCTAAATAAAAGATTCAAACTACATAAGGCACTAACTACTGATAGGCATAGTTAGCAAATGAAAGATTTTAATAGAGAACAAACAATGTATTTACCTTAATAATCATAATATATATAACATCGAGTCTTACAAATTTCAAATCTCCGCCATTTCTCTCCCCACATCCACCACTGCTGGCGGCTCACCTCCAACTGCGCAACGCTATGCGCTGTTAACATCCAGCTGCCCAACACTACAATGGCAGACAACAATGCTAACTAGCCACAGACTGCACACAGCACAGCCATTGATTTTCATACAGGGCGCTACGTAACGTTGCCAATAAGAAAATATAAACAGCCTACTTACAACCTGGTTTCCAGAACCCGCACTAGGCGCAGATTGACCATACGCTCCAGTGTCTTTCCTACGCAGCTTGTCAGGCTATTACTACAATAACTACCGGAATCAGCCCGATCCTTCCCAGGTTTTAAAATAGGGATTAAAATAGATTCTTTACATTACTTTGGAAAGTCGCCTGTTATCCAAATTTTATTAGGGATCTGATGGAGGACCTCCTTCGAACGTCAGGTTGCTGTAGGTTACCAGGTCGTTTCCAGGGGTTGTATCACAAGCGACTGACAATGCAGAATCTAGCTCCCACAGGGAGAAAGGCTGGTTGTGTTCCTCCATGTTGACGAAACGGAAATCAAAATCAGCCGAGTGTCTCCCAGTAGCGACGGAAAGTGGGTTCCTGGCTGGAACTGGGTATAATGGATTTATAAGATTCAGTCATTGTCTGAACTATGTCCCCAGGCTATGTTACGAGAGGCTCCTGTATTCGTACAGCTGCTATTTGCGGTTGGGAGTTGTGCCTTTAGATCCACCTGATGGCTTCCTATACTTTACTTGCAGATGCAGACCTATTGATGCAGTTCAGCAATTCTTGCAAATACCTCTGCTGACTCTCCGAAATCATTCTCCTTGCCTTTGCACCTAGTCCTGGACACCGTCAAACTGCTCGAAAACAGCTTACTGCCTGTAAAGCATCCAGTTACCCTTTTTGAACAACCATCTTGGTGGCTTTCTTTTGGGATCTGCTCCATCAGTCAGATGGATCCAGGCAGGGAAACGGTCACTATCGTAAAGGTCATCGACCACTGACCACTGAACAGTGACTGCAAGAGCAAGCGAGCAGAAGGAGTGCTCTATGGCTGCAGATGAAAGCGTAGTGGTGCTAAAATGTGTAACTTGATCCATGTTCAGCAGTGTGAGATCTGTTGCGAGTAGCAGATCCTCAAGAACGTGACTTTGGGGCAAGTGGTGTTAAACCCCCATAGTGCAGTGTGTGCATTTAAGTCCCCCAAAAGTAGAAAGGGATGGAGTAGTTCATCAAGAAGACGAATGAGGACCCCATTGTCAAAAGGATCATAGGGTGGCAAGAACACAGAGCACACGATGATGTCAGCATGGGCCGCTATCAGAACAGCAACCACTTGTTTTTAAGGGAATAGCTGAGGAGTGAAAAGTGTACTTTACGAACACTGCAACCCTATCTTTTGCCTTGTCACCAGTAAGGTCGTCTTTTCTGTAAAGGTGATAGCCTCCAACAAAAGGTATGTGAGACTCTTTAAAATGAGTCTCTTGAAGACAGAGGCAAAAGGCTTTGTCCTGTACGAGGCGCCTCTATTCCTTGAGATGAGTCCGGTATCCATTTATATTCCATTGGAGTATGGGAGACAATTCATCATCGTTGTCTTGATTTACCCTTGTCCTTGCGCCAGGATGGCGAGGAGCTCGTAGAGCGAGGCGAGGTGGAGGGGCTGACTGTATTTGTCGATGAGGCATCAAAACCCATGATGTCCTCATCTTCAGTCAGACCGCGCCAGAATGACGTTTGATGGCGCCTGGGTCAGCTTTCGCCTCGAATGCTGAAATACTTTCCCTGCACCCTCTCCGAGCATAGATGATGGTGAAAGGGGACAGTGAGAGACATTTTTCTTTGAAGGAAGTGGGCATTGAGAGGCACTCTGCTTTCGAGGTGCCTTCGGCTTGGGCACTACGAAAGCACTGCTGATCTCGTCTGTCGTAGCTGCCTGGATCACTATGTCTTTAACTTTGCATTGACACATGTACGAGGGCAGTTCAATAAGTAATGCAACACCCTTTTTTTCTCGGCCAATTTTGGTTGAAAAAACCGGAAATTTCTTGTGGAATATTTTCAAACATTCCCGCTTCGTCTCGTATAGTTTCATTGACTTCCGACAGGTGGCAGCGCTGTACGGAGCTGTTAAAATGGCGTCTGTAACGGATGTGCGTTGCAAACAACGGGCAGTGATCGAGTTTCTTTTGGCGGAAAACCAGGGCATCTCAGATATTCATAGGCGCTTGCAGAATGTCTACGGTGATCTGGCAGTGGACAAAAGCACGGTGAGTCGTTGGGCAAAGCGTGTGTCATCATCGCCGCAAGGTCAAGCAAGACTGTCTGACCTCCCGCGTGCGGGCCGGCCGTGCACAGCTGTGACTCCTGCAATGGCGGAGCGTGCGAACACACTCGTTCGAGATGATCGACGGATCACCATCAAACAACTCAGTGCTCAACTTGACATCTCTGTTGGTAGCGCTGTCACAATTGTTCACCAGTTGGGATATTCAAAGGTTTGTTCCCGCTGGGTCCCTCGTTGTCTAACCAAACACCATAAAGAGCAAAGGAGAATCATCCGTGCGGAATTGCTTGCTCGTCATGTGGCTGAGGGTGACAATTTCTTGTCAAAGATTGTTACAGGCGATGAAACATGGGTTCATCACTTCGAACCTGAAACAAAACGGCAATCAATGGAGTGGCGCCACACCCACTCCCCTACCAAGAAAAAGTTTAAAGCCATACCCTCAGCCAGTAAAGTCATGGTTACAGTCTTCTGGGACGCTGAAGGGGTTATTCTGTTCGATGTCCTTCCCCATGGTCAAACGATCAACTCTGAAGTGTATTGTGCTACTCTTCAGAAATTGAAGAAACGACTTCAGCGTGTTCGTAGGCACAAAAATCTGAACGAACTTCTCCTTCTTCATGACAACGCAAGCCCTCACACAAGTCTTCGCACCCGAGAGGAGCTCACAAAACAACAACCCCTGTTTCAGAAAAAAAATGAGTTGCATTACTTATTGAACTGCCCTCGTAGGTTTAATTAAAGGTGCTGGTGGTTGATAATGGTACATTGCACATCGTCTGCGTCGAAGCGTTGACCTTTGGAACGGGTCTCCACGCCAAGGACGCATAAGATGCGGCAAAGACAGGTGTTTCATCTCCTGATCGTCGATTTTGGCTTCACTTTGATTTCCTGACTTTTGCGTTCCTCTGCAAAAACAGAGCAGTCGTGGCTCCAGACGGAGTGGCTCCCAAAGCAGTCAGTGCAGACTGCTGGGGATGGACAGTCACTCCCAGCTTCATGGGCTGCATTTCCTTACTTCCCACAGGTCGCTTCGCCTCTGCTATTCAGCGTTGTATGGCCAAAACGCTGGCATTTGAAGTGCATAGGGTTAGGTACATAGGTCCTAACCCTAAGTCGGAGGAAACCTGCCATCATGTGTTCAGGTACCCTTGGAGAATTAAAGGTCACAATGAAAGTGGTAATGTTCTCACTTTCACCATTGTTCTTACGTGTCCTCTGTTCCACAGCTATTATCCCCTGTGCTGTCCACTCTTATTTGAGTTTGGCAGCGTCTATGTCCATAATATCATGGCACGTTAGCACACCTTTGCTGGAGTTAAAGGAGTTACGCAACACAACAATGATTTCATACCCACCCAATTTTTTTTGACTTCGTAAGTAGTTACACCTGCTTTGCACGATTAGTATCTATCAGCTAGGAACCAATTCATAATAACTTAATAGACTTTATGGTACCAGCAAGACTTTCTAAGCCTTTATGGGTATATAAGGGGGACACGTTTTCAAACGTCCCCTCCTCCCTCTTGGTCACTACAAAGATATTCTGATCGATTATCAGGAGAACTAGCCTCCGTCATTCTTTTCGATGAATGGGTTTGAGTACACCCAGGCAGTACACCCTTCCTGCTGGGAGGAGAATAAGAAGATTTCGAGGGTTCCACCCCGGTGCCACTAGCAGCTAGTAAAATAGCGTGCCTGAGAAAGCCTAATAGACTCCTGGAAATTGAAATAAGAACACCGTGAATTCATTGTCCCAGGAAGGGGAAACTTTATTGACACATTCCTGGGGTCAGATACATCACATGATCACACTGACAGAACCACAGGCACATAGACACAGGCAACAGAGCATGCACAATGTCGGCACTAGTACAGTGTATATCCACCTTTCGCAGCAATGCAGGCTGCTATTCTCCCATGGAGACGATCGTAGAGATGCTGGATGTAGTCCTGTGGAACGGCTTGCCATGCCATTTCCACCTGGCGCCTCAGTTGGACCAGCGTTCGTGCTGGACGTGCAGACCGCGTGAGACGACGCTTCATCCAGTCCCAAACATGCTCAATGGGGGACAGATCCGGAGATCTTGCTGGCCAGGGTAGTTGACTTACACCTTCTAGAGCACATTGGGTGGCACGGGATACATGCGGACGTGCATTGTCCTGTTGGAACAGCAAGTTCCCTTGCCGGTCTATGAATGGTAGAACGATGGGTTCGATGACGGTTTGGATGTACCGTGCACTATTCAGTGTCCCCTCGACGATCACCAGTGGTGTACGGCCAGTGTAGGAGATCGCTCCCCACACCATGATGCCGGGTGTTGGCCCTGTGTGCCTCGGTCGTATGCAGTCCTGATTGTGGCGCTCACCTGCACGGCGCCAAACACGCATACGACCATCATTGGCACCAAGGCAGAAGCGACTCTCATCGCTGAAGACGACACGTCTCCATTCGTCCCTCCATTCACGCCTGTCGCGACACCACTGGAGGCGGGCTGCACGATGTTGGGGCGTGAGCGGAAGACGGCCTAACGGTGTGCGGGACCGTAGCCCAGCTTCATGGAGACGGTTGCGAATGGTCCTCGCCGATACCCCAGGAGCAACAGTGTCCCTAATTTGCTGTGAAGTGGCGGTGCGGTCCCCTACGGCACTGCGTAGGATCCTACGGTCTTGGCGTGCATCCGTGCGTCGCTGCGGTCCGGTCCCAGGTCGACGGGCACGTGCACCTTCCGCCGACCACTGGCGACAACATCGATGTACTGTGGAGACCTCACGCCCCACGTGTTGAGCAATTCGGCGGTACGTCCACCCGGCCTCCCGCATGCCCACTACACGCCCTCGCTCAAAGTCCGTCAACTGCACATACGGTTCGCGTCCACGCTGTCGCGGCATGCTACCAGTGTTAAAGACTGCGATGGAGCTCCGTATGCCACGGCAAACTGGCTGACACTGACGGCGGCGGTGCACAAATGCTGCGCAGCTAGCGCCATTCGACGGCCAACACCGCGGTTCCTGGTGTGTCCGCTGTGCCGTGCGTGTGATCATTGCTTGTACAGCCCTCTCGCAGTGTCCGGAGCAAGTATGGTGGGTCTGACACACCGGTGTCAATGTGTTCTTTTTTCCATTTCCAGGAGTGTACATCTGAGTGGCAGCAGGTTCCCCAAAGCTTGCCCGCTAACGGCTGTTCTACCCAAACAGTCTCATCATCCAGCAGCACACCTTGAGACTGTTTTTGTTTATATATATAGAGGTTTACTCCATCCCCGCGATTCAGGCGCTTAAGTAAAGATCCCCACTCGCTGTGACTCACAGTGTTCAGCACGGTGGTGGCTGAGGCATGCCCAGAGCTTACAGTGACAAAGGACTGTCGGCGCTTACCAGTCCCCAGCTCGGGAACACTGGAGTCGCCAACCTGTGCTCAGCAAACAAATGCTGAGCACCTGAGGGCTTGTCTTAAGTACTGTAGGACCGGCCTGCCGGGAATTCTAAACTTTTTTGACATCCTAGTAAATGTTGGGATAGCCTTGTCTAGTGCCATCTGTAACGCTTTCACCAGTTCGTCCGATTTGTGGTCGACATCAAATCCGCTTCCTTGCAGTGGTTCTATCTTGAATCCTGCCTTTCAATGTTCCCAATGCGCCTTGTGTAGATTGTACAGTCGCTCGGGCTGGAATTCAGCGTCTAAGTTATTATCTGTCTTTGTAATTGTGAAGTAAATGAGGTTAAGGTCACTTGTATGTCCATCATAGACATTCAAGTTGGAAATGTGATCACTGACTTTTGAGTGTGTGACGTTTATTTCTATATTTGTTGATGCATCTGCGCGATTTTGGAAAGTGGGTGTGCTGAAAGGCTTATTCATTACATGAAGGCCGAGTTCTTGTATATCGTCCTGAAGGTAGCTTCCTCTTTTATCCACTGCTCTGCTGTGCCACAATGTTGATTTTGCGTTTTCAACCATTACGACAATGAGTCCGTCATGTGGACCCACTATTGCTGTTATTTTTACGTTTTCCGTATGTGGTTGTATCTCCTCACTGTAATGAAAATATTAATTTTCCTACGGCAGTCATTATTTCTATTGTCACCACGTGTTCGTCTCAGAGCTGCTGTTTTTGTTTCACTGTTATGTCTTTATCCGGCACCAAACAGCTTCCATTGGATGATGACCCGATATTATGATCTGTGCACTGACAGGAATGTGGACTAATGTCCCGTTCCTGGAATATGGCTCCTGTGTATGTACCGAGTGTAGGTCCAGCTCCTCTAACACTTTCCTGTATCCTTACATCACCATGACACTCAGCATCGCATTTATCTGGCCGGTTTGTTTATGTTGCGTTGCCACTGTGGTGCGATTTCACTATAAGTGAAATCCACGAGGGACCAGTCTAAGCTGTAATCATATAAAATTTTGGAGTGTACCATCACTAATCGCCTGTACATATGCTCATTATCAAGTGTCTTCGTCTCCTCTTAAAGACAACTTCAGGTAGTGCCTACAGTTCCTTTGTATTTGTAAGCAACTTGTTGATACTGATCCGAATATGATCTCTTTTTCCGTTTCATTTTATTTTATTTTACACGTCTAGTTTCGTAGGACCAAATTAAGGAGCAAATCTCCATAGTCATGGAACGTGTCAGTACTTTAAATTACAACAGAAAAGTAATATCAGATCAAATAAAATGTTTATGAATCCTAAAAAGGTGTCAGGCTATAAGTTTATGTAAACGCAACAATAAAACACAGGAATAAACTTAATTTTTGAAGCAAGTTGTCGATAGAATAGAAGGAGTAGCCCACGAGGAAGTTCTACGGTTTATATTTGAAAGCTCATGGATTACTGCTATGAATTTTGGATTCTTGTGATAACTTATTGACGGATGCAGCAAAAAACTGCACACCTTTCTGCACAGGAGCCAACGAAGTTCGATCCAAATGCAGATTCGATTTCTGTCCAGAGTAAACTGAGCGAAAGCTGCTAATTCTTGAGAACAAGTGGGCATCGTCAATAAGAAACGACACTAAGGAATATATATATATTGAGAGGCCAGTGTCGGAATACCGAGACAAATGAACAGAGGTCGACAAGACGGTTCGCGAACTCACACCACTTACTTCCCGAATTGCCCATTTATGTGCCTAAAGTACCCTTTGAGAAGCAAAGCAGACTACTTTTCATGTCGAATTATCACTTTCATCAGACACTGTTCTCATAGTAAAAATGACAGCATTGAGTCTTTCAACAAGATGCTGAAGGTGGGCTTCCCACGTCTTAACATCTAGAAATCTGAACTGTTCGTTTTTTCTAATCAAATGCACATTCTGTGAAATTAAACCGCTAGATTTTATTGAACTGAGTGTTAGAAACTGAAATAAGTGAGTCCTACTGTGATTTATCGTTAGTCTATTTTCTACAAGCCGTGAACTTATGTCCTAACTTGCACTACTGAAAACAGTGCCAAAGTTGCGCTCAACACCTGTAATACTAGAGGCCATATCATTTATATAAATATGGAACAGGAGTGACTCCAGCACCTGGGGCACGTCGCCCTTCACTCCCCCCCTTCCCAACCATAGTCATTCTCAATACTGTGGAGAACGACCGTCTGCTGTCTGTTCTGAACGTAAGAGGTGAAGCAGTTGTGAGCTACTCCCCGTATCCCATAATAGCTTCTGGAGCTATATGTTATGATCAACAAAATCAAACACCCTAGTTAAATCAAAATACATGCCTAGCGCTGGAAATCTTTTGTTTAACCCATCCAGTACCTCACAGATAAAAACGAATATATAATTTTCAGTTATTAAACCACTTCTAAAACTAAACAGTACATTTGAGAGCAAAGTATGTAATCAATGATACTTACAGTCACAGCCTTTTAAATGACGTCACAGAAATTGGTCCAAAATTGTCCACATTATCCCTTTCTTCTTTTTTATAAAGCGGCTTTACTACTGAGTATATTACTCGTTCAAGAAACTGACGATTCCTAAAGGAAATATTGCACATATGGCTAACTACAGGGTTAACATGTGCAGCACAGTACTTAAATATTCTCTTAGGTATTGCATTATATCCATGAGAGACCTTAGTTGTCAGTGATTTAATTATTGACTCAGTCTCCCTCTTGTCAGCATGACAGAGGGGTATTTAAGATATCAGTCTTGGAAAGGCATTTTCCAAGAGAGTTGTATGGTTGCACATACAAACAAAGTATTTATTTAATTCACCAGCAATTTTCAGAAAGTGATTGTTAAATGCTATACATATCAGAGTTCTCAGTAACAGAAACTTTTTTACCACGTATTGACCTTGTATCTTCCACCTTGGCTGTTGACCATGCACTTCCTTCAAGAATGACCATATGGTTTTAATTTTATTCTGTCAATTAGCAATTATGTTTACGCACCACTTAGTCTTCGCCTTCCAAATAACATTTTTAAGCACCTTGCAGTATTGTTTGTAATGGGCTACTGTAGCTCTATGGTGACTACTAACTTTTTGATATAATTCCCACTTTGTTCTACATGACATCCTTATCCCACTAGTTAGCCACCCCGGCTGCGTTTTGATGATAATACACTGTTAGGACGTTCTGACGGAAAGCAACTTCCAAGAGCATGAGAAATGTGTTGAGGAAAGCATTGTATTTGTCGTCTATGTTACTGGAACTATAAGCATCCTGCCACTCTAGTTCCTTAACAGGTTTAAAAAACTCTCTGTTGCTATTACATTAACTTTTATTTATAGCTTGTAATCATACACAACTTTTGTTTGAACGTAAAAACTGTTTAGTGCTAAAATTTGTACGTCGTAGTCTGAACGGCCATTCACCCTTTTACTAGCAGTGTCCATCTAGCATTGAAGAATTAATAAAAATATTGTCTATGGCTGTGCTACTGTTCTCCTGAACAACGCATGTTGTAAAAAAATCAGTCTGCATCAGGTCATATGAATTTAGATCTTCCAACATCCTTATCGCACAATCATATACAAAATTAATGTTGGTGTCTGCAAGTACAACAAACTTTTGGTACTTCTATAAAATGAAAAAGAACGCTCTTGCTTGAGTAGAAATGCTCTGAAGTCAGGGTTAGGGGGCCTATAAATATCAACAATTAGGTGTTTAGTTTCAAAAAATTCAAGTACCCCTGCACAACGTTCAAGTATCTGTTCAGTGTAGTCCTTTGATACACCTACAGACTGAAATTGAATACAGTTTTTTTTGCCCACATGACCATTCCCCCACTCTAAAAAGAACTCCTTGAAAAACAGCCAGATAACCTGTATCCTGGTAAAGGAAGCGTCTGAGTTGTCAAAATATTTAAGTGGTGCTCTGGTATTCCAATAACATCAGAGTCAACATCTATAAGCAGGTCACTAGATTTATCTCAACTACCTCTTATAATTTGATGAAATATGCTAATTGGTTGACTGCTTGCGTAACTGACCTTTTTTGAAAGTGGTTCCCTTGTTAGAGAGACTTCCTTTGAGCAGGGTACCTAAAGACTGATTTCAATCTAAAAAAGGTGCAGCTCTGGCACCAGCTACTACAGGAATTTTCTCACAAGAGATACTACTACACTGTCACCTATAATATTTGTCAACCTCCCCTTCCCGTACCTATTGAGGTGCAAGCCATGCCTAGTGGGAACCGATCTATTGATAGACTCAACTGCCACCACTGAAAAGTGAGCTGTGCCCTGCGCCGTAAGGGACATCTCAAGTTAACACGCCTAGGAGCAGCATTAAGATGAAGCCGATCATGACACACAGTTCCACTAAGTGCACACTTATGCCACCAGTTTGAGTAGCTAGCTCCTCCTAGCTGCCTTCTTACCAACTGTCGGTTCCCGTTACCCGGCTCCCTTCTCCCTCCTCATCCCATCTTGTTTCGCCTTTGCGTTTTGTAACTGCATCTGAAGGGTACAGGTCTTTCGCTCCTGCTCAGCTATTGTCTTATTTATGCTATAAATTCTGCATTTCCAGGAGAGGATCTCGCTAAATGCTCACTGGCTTTCCCACTGCATTCTCCCCAATGAAATACGTTGAACAAATCTCACACCGTACACCACTACTCACAAATCTACGACAAAGCCCACACGTCTACGCTACCTAATTTCAATTACTACAGCAGAACGATTTAAAGGACTATAGTGATCTCCAGTTTCGCTCCCTACTAAGAAAGCAACTACTTCTGTTAATATTAGTAAACCACGACTAACGTAAATGCTATAGAAAGTTAACACAATTTCTTATCTGAAAACCAAAATTCAAGCGTCCACTGGAACACTCAGTGAAATTAAACACAGTGAACTAAAGTTTTTACTGAAGTACTTCGCTATAAACAGTAAGAAGCATCGGTTGAAAACTACTATACTAATTTTAATAAAAGACTACAACGCACAAAGAAATTTTCAAAATCCAGGGAGCGAAAGTTACCGAACGTTTATTAAAGTGTTATTTCACCAGAAACAGCACGAGAGAGCATATTATATCTCTTAAAAAAAAGTAATGTAACTATTTATTTTGAGGAAACACTCTCCTAGTAAATTCGTTTGTCCTTTGATTTATCGTGATCTGTTACTGATTTTTAGTGGAGTTAGTTTTTACTTTTAGCTTTAAAAAAAATACAAAAGAGATATAATAAGCAAAATAATGAATTTCGTACGTTGCCAATTACGTATTATATCTGGTTTTATCGAGCGCCAGGCTCCCTACAAATTACTGTAAATGCAATAGCGTAGTAGTACTCAGCTCTGAAATTATTACTATCACAGAAAATAGACAAGTTTTAATGAAATTATTTCACTGGATTACTTCAATTAATCTCACAGAATATTTTTACTTAATTTCTTCCGCTCCGGCTATTAGACATAGTGCTGTGAAAAAATATTTTTAAATGTACCGCGTAATGGCGGCTAATTGTTAACAGTCAGAGATTGCTGTTACTCGCTCCGCAGCAGCTGGAAACATGCTAAATAATTTTCGTTAAATATTCTTTTCATAAGATAAATGTGGCGTAGGTTCTTGAAATAACACACGGAGATCACTTTATACTAATATATTCTTACTAGGACACAGTTTACACCATTAAATATTTGCAATTACGTTACGACAGAAACAAAATGCTAGCGCAGCACAATAGCTTGCGTACCTTATTCCAGCTAACACCAGAACGAACAGAACAAAACAGACTAGACCGAAGAATGGACATTGCATTGTGTTTTATACTCTTACAGAGATGATAATACTTCTTTTAGTTACTTACACATTATAATCTCATACACTAAAAATAATGTCTTTTCTGCATTTATCGATATATATTGTATATTTTTACAGTTAAATCAATGATAAATCAATGTTTGCAATTCATTTTGAGTCACATACAGTCATTTTTATTTATTTTTCACCTCGATAATGGTGAATATTGCAAAAGGGACACTACACGGCCCCTGGGCTACAAGGAACACACTACTTAATGTTTGGTCCTTGTAGACCACGAGTGTCACTTTTCTTTTGTTCGTTGGTCACTTTCAGTTCACTTTACCGTGTATTAGGCCATGGGTACATATTCATTTTGAGTCTTTCTACATAACATGGCTGGGGACAGTTGCAATATAACAAGCTCTTCCATTTGGACGAGGGCCGCAGGGAAACCCCAGAAAAACCTCGGCAGAGCTGATTGATTTAACCCTTTGTGTTACTT
The DNA here is from genome assembly GCF_023864275.1 of Schistocerca cancellata. Taxonomy (NCBI): domain Eukaryota; kingdom Metazoa; phylum Arthropoda; class Insecta; order Orthoptera; family Acrididae; genus Schistocerca; species Schistocerca cancellata. Next base: position 85,534,135 of record NC_064631.1, on the reverse strand, counting down.
ACATAAGTTGGTTCTACATGTTTTGGAATTACAAGTATTTACATCAAATATAAAATTTTCTGAAGAAGAAACAAACATATAGTTTTTATATGAAAGTGTTCAGCAAATTTTTTATATTGTGTTGGTAATATTTTGAAGTTTTTATTTTTATTTTTGTCGGCGAATTTCTCGTCGTGTGGTGTGGATGACGCTGTATGTCGCTACCACTATGCCTCGTGCGCGTTGCCATGGAGCGTCGGCTGGAAACTGTTGTCTTCTTTCTTGTCCGTAGGCGGCGGTCCGGATGTGGAGTAGGGAACGACGTTATTTTGTCTGCGGGCCGCTCGCTAAAGTTTTCAGCACGGGAGAGGATGTTGACTCGTGCAAATCATGAAACAAATGCACATATGTTATAGAACGGATTTTGTAAGATGTTATGGCTGTGGGTAAGAATTAATTAGTCAACATTATTGCATCATCGAGGTACAGTCTCAGTTACTTGGTATTTTCGTGTTCGTTTGCACGTACTGGTGCTGAATGATGCAGGAGGTATGATGCTGAAGTAAGCACTGCACATCCCTGTTGCCATCACTTCGTATGGAATATTTATGTTTCTCAATTTTTGATTGACGGCGTTCCACCGTAGTTGCCATTGCAGTAACGTCCTACTACGTGGTCCGTGACGTCATATTAATTGTTGGCGCACAGGAGGTAGCGTCCAAACTAAAAATGTTGTCTGTACAGCTTCGAACACACACTGTTCACAGTTTTGTGTTTCCGATCACTGCACACAGATATGTTTAGTTAATTATTGTACCTCGCGTTTTTTCAGTTGTACAGCACGTAAGTGTTCACTGTCCAAGTTGATCACTAATACAGTTCTCAAAGTTCACACCCTCCGCGAATACCAACACACTATTATAGTTCCTGTTAGTATTGCTTACAGCATGACTTTGATACAATTGTATTACATGATTACTGGTTTTTTTTATATCACATAGTGACACAGATGTCTGTTCGTTTACACAATATGTTACAATGAAATTTCACAGATCAAAAGCACTTTTGTTCTGTTATTGCATACAATTAAGTGTTACATCATACATGCAACGGATTCTGGCCTGACTTGCAATATTTTTATATTTAAGCATTAATAAATTTGTCATAGGGTAGATTCATTTGGGGATTAGGACCGCTGCGCATGTGCTAGCTCCATAAGCTGTTAGCGTAATCGCGTATTCTATAAAAGGTTTGCAACTGTCAAAAACAGGCTCTAAAGTAGAGCTCTTATTTAATCTCCAATATTGTGGCTAGATGCTTATACTTTCTCTTTTACGGTCGAAGCACAGCATCACAGATGTCACATGGTATGTGCACAGTCTTTTGCATACACCATTTCTATTCATTTTTCATGTGACAGATTAGAATATTTAGTGCATTCTTTAAATAAACATTTCTCACACAGCATAATAAAATTTATAGTTACTAACTCTGATAACCACTGAAAAACATCTTACACTTACTGATTATATTTCTAAACAAATACTATCATTGGACTGATGGTCCTTCAGCTTCTTTTTACTCATTTTTGAAGGCTGATGTGTAAATCATTCCTTGACATTAAGACAAAACATCTTACATACTAAGCACAAACAAAACATCAAATTCTTACAACTACACAAAAATATATATTGAAGTCTGTGCAAAACTTACATATTACATAAAAATACGGTAAACCATTCATGTCCTATTGTCAGGTAACACAAATTTCTTTAAGTCCTTATAGGGATACAATCCTTTGATCTTCCCGCTCATCACATCAGCTATAAGGTAGCTACAACCGTGCGGTATTTGTATAATTTTAAAAGGTCCATTATACAGCATTTGCCATTTCTTGTTCTTCTTTGTTATGAGTGACGACTTAGGATGGTTCCTTATCAAAACTAAGTCGTTTATCTGATATGGGACTGTCCGTTTTATTGACTTGTCATATCGACTCTTTCGTTGACTCGCGCAGCTCGTCATGTTGCTGATGGCGTTCTTTATTTTATCCTCTTGCCTTTTATCTGTGCGCGGCAATTTTGGTAGTGGCGTGATCCATACATGTTGTTCTGCAGTATTAAATAATAACTCATTGGGCGTGTATCCGGTAGCTGGATGAGGTAGATTGTTGTGTATATTTTCAAAGACGGGTAACAATTCCGGCCACTTTGTATGTTGCTGATGAGTATATGTTCGGATAAATCTGTTGAGTTCCGAAAAATTCTCTCTACGGGACTTGCTTCCGGGTGGAAATGTGCAACTAATATATGCTTTATGTTTTGGTCACGTAGAAACTCCTTCCACAGTTGACCAGTGAAATATCTAGCATTGTCTGTTAGAACGTTTAGTGGTTTTCCTGTTTTCGGTATGAATTCTTTTGATATGCGTTGTATCATCTGTTTGGCAGTAGTGGTTTTCATTGGAAACAATTTCACATGCTTAGTAATGGTATCGTAAACAACTAATATATATTTCATTCCACCGCGAGCCGTAGGTAATGGTCCTGCGATGTCCATTGACACAATTTGAAGTGGCTGTATCGGAATAATTGGATGCAGTTCTGTTTTGTTGCTTCTATTGTTGGCTTTAGCTTTCTGACAAACGTCACACGTTCGTAATATCTTTTGGACCACACGTTTACTATTCGGGATGTAACAATATCTTTGTATTATTGCTACACACTTCTGTATTCCTACATGTCCCCATGCGTAATGCGTGTACCAGATAAAATTTTGTATGTATTTGTACGGGATATACACGCACCAGTTTTCTGAGGCAGTGTCATTTCTGTGGTACAATATGTTGTTCTCCACTTTGTACCGCGAATTTTCGCTGTTAGTTTGCTCTAATATTAGTGATCGTTTCACTTTCATCCAGGTATGATCATCGTCTTGCAGCTGTCCTACATTCTTGCACAGGTGCAAATATTCACGACGGTATGGTTGCGACGTCACTAATAAAACTCTATATTCTGACGCTCGCTCGATCATTTCATCTAGCTGTGACATGCCTACTGGTAGACGGGATAAAGCGTCCGCAATGACACTATCTTTCCCTTTTATGTACATAATTTTTAAATTGTATTCCTGTAGTACTAATGAACAACGGGCTAGTCTGGCATGTAATAGTTTGCAGGTTAACAGGAAGCTTAGGGCTTGGTGATCACAGAACAATTTAATTGACTTGCCATAAACATAATAATGAAATTTTTGCAGAGCCTATACAACACTGAGTGCTTCCATTTCGGTCTCCGAATATGCTCTTTCACATTGAGTAAACACTCGGCTGGCAAAAGCTATAACTCTTATTTCACTGTTCCCATTGGTTTCTTCTACTTGTAACAGACATGCTCCTAAACCATAGGATGAAGAGTCTGTGGCTATACAAAAATCCCGGGTCATATCCGGATGGTAGAGCATTTGTGCATTCACTAAGGCTCCTTTGATATCTTCATCAGCTTGCTGACACTCTGCGGACCAGTTCCATGTGACATTTTTTCGCAGTAAGGTGAGCAAGGCTTCATTGTTGAGCAGCTGATTCGGCACAAAACGTCGGAAAAAGGAGACTAGTCCGATAAATGATTTTAACTGTTTTTTGTTTGTGGGCTGTGGAAATTCTTTGATCGCTTGTATCTTCTTGGTATCAGGCATTATTCCGGAAGGTGATATGATGTGCCCAAGGAATTTAAGCTGATCCCTCCCAAATTTTGATTTTTCAAGATTTGCAGTTAATCCTGCTTCTGCGAGCTTATTTAACACTCTTTCCAGGATTTCTATATGTTCTTCCCATGTGCTTGTGGCCACTAGAAGGTCATCCACGTAAAGAGTAACTTTTTCTAGCAAGTCTGCGCCTAGCGCTTGGTCCAATGCCGTAATGAATACGCCTGCGCTTACGTTGAGTCCAACACTTTGAATTGATAACTCCTTCCATTGAAAATGAAGGCGCTGAATTTTCTATATTCCTTGGTTAGCGGGATTTGCCAGTAACTACTTCGCATATCTATCGAGGTGAGATATTTGACTCCATAGAATTTCTGTATTTGTTCTTCTAAATTCACCGGTCTCGTCCTAACGGGTACTATAATTTTATTAATGTTCCTGGCGTCTAGGACTGCTGTACGGCGAAAGGGATGGTTCTATTATACCCCATTGCAGCATTTTTTGTATTTCTTTGTTAACTGCCTCCCTTTTCGTCCACGGTACTGAATATGATGCTTGGCAGAATATCGCATGGAGAAACACATCTATATTATACATATACCCTTTGATGATTCCAGGTTTTTCAGAGAAAACATCACTGTAGTTATTCAATAACTGTGCGAGCTGCTTTCTTTGGAATTCAGTTAGATAACCTGATTCTTGTGCTTTATTGTTAAGGGTTTCGGTCCAGCGAAGCGTTTCGTTGTGAGCTACGTCCGAATAATATTCTCCCTGGCCCCTTAAATTGCTGCTTAATTGAAATATGGGCATCTCTTCGCTTTTTACTCGTACGCTCGGGCAATCTTTACCGGGTGTACTTACTGTTCGTGTTAAATCCAGTACAATCTGCTTATTTTTATTCAGTAGGGAGATCTTCCCGCTGGAGAAATCAATTTTTGCTTTTTTCTCGCTCAGGAAACCTCCCCCCAGGATGCAGGTTACTTTCAATCCTTTGACTACGAGAAAGATACATTTTACGTTATCTTCCCCTAGGCATAAATCTACCAGCACCTGATACTGAACGTTTTGTGCTTGTGCTCCCATGGCTCCAATGACACAGCAGTTTTGTACAGGAAAGGTCGGTAAGTTGCGGTTTTGGATCAAGGTTTTGAATAGATCATAGCTCATAACATTAGTAGTGGCACCTGTATCTATGTATATTTCTACTGGCAATTCATTAATTCTAGATTTTATGATGGTTTGTACTTCAGTTATTTCTTTTTTGTTACATCGGTTTGATTCCATAAGTAAATCATGTTGTGTACTGTTTCCATCTTGGTACCTCAGTATTGTTTCTAGGAGTGCCCCCTGTTTTTTCGCCAACCATCAATTGGGAGCTTATTGTGGCCGTTGTTCGTTTGACAGTCTTGAACTATGGTGGTTTCCGTCCGTGGGCATTTCTACTATCCTTACGCTGCTATTCGAGTCTGTCCATGTTTGTGGTATTGCATTAGTATTCTGCATATAATTCCTATTGTCACACTGGTACTGGTTACCGTTAGGAGGCGGAGGTGGTGGCATAGAAGTTTGCATCCACTGCACCGGGTAAGTGCAGTTGTTGGCACTACTGCTTTGTTGTGGCCATTGACCTTCACTTCGACGTTTGTTATTGTAACTATTATTACTGTTAATGTAGCCGGGATGTCCTCTATCTTCTCACCTACGTTTTTGATTGTAAGATGGTTGACCGTTTCCGTTCTTCCTGTTTTGTTATGCGGATTGATCTTCCTTTCAATTTCCGTGGCTTCCAAAATTGGAACTGTTATCGCCATTTTTAAACTTGCGTGGTGAACCATTACCGTTTTCCCGGTCTTTATTTATCCATTTTCTTCCTGGGAGAGATCGATTTCGTCCAGCACAGACAAGTACCGTTCCAGGTCATTTTCGGGTACATTTATTAATTTGTCTCGTATATGACCGGGCAATCGTAATTTTAAGATTCTGATCACATCACGGGCTGATATGGGGTCATCCCAATATGTAGTTTTGTTGATATATTTTTCAAAATATTTACGGAGTGTACCCTGTTTGTGATTGTACATTTGCGGACTGTATACTTCAGCCCTCAGGCGTTCTTGAATAGCCTTAGACCAGTATCTGTCTAGAAAATATTTTTCAAATTGTGCCAGGCTATGGCAATTTTCTATGACTTCATTTGCCCATAAGACAGCGTCGCCTTGTATATGTGCGACTATGAACTGAATTGTTTGGCGTTCATTCCACGCACTCGGTAATAGATTTCGGAATCCTTTTATGAAGATTACCGGATGCACTGTCTTCTTTTCCGCGTTAAATACTTGGAATTGTCTGTGTTTTATTAAGCTTTCATCAATGTTATTGCTTGTGGAAGTAGAAGCTGCCCCCACGGGGTTATGAATAGGAATGCTTCCTGTAAATTGTGTGTTTTCTCTTTCCGAATCGCTTTTTTGTTGGTATGAACTGTACATAATATTCTCATTACCGTACACGTTCCTAAGAGGCGTGCCACAGTTGTTAAGCATTTGCAATTGTGCACGCTCGAGTTCAGCAATTTTGTGTGTCATTTCTTGCTGCTACAGCGGTACTGACAATTTGTATCTCGCTTCGCTTTTTTCACCTGCGAGTGGTAGCGTGTCTACTGTGGGTTGTTTACATACAGCTGCTCCGTTAATTAATTTTTGCAGAGCAGACTGTATTTTGCTTTCTACACGTTCTGTGATCTGGCTTTCTTATTCAGTGAGCCAGTCATGGAACTCTTTTTCTACTTTCTGGGCTTGATCATTTAAATTCGTTTCTATGGTTTCTTTTTGTGTCATCTCTAAATTGTCCATTCGGTTCGAAAGCTGTTCTACTTCGTCCCGGATGACTGTGTGTGCCGTCTGAAGCGTTTGCACATCTTGTGCTATGTTGCTTACAATGTTCGGCAGTTCGGCTTGGGCTTCCTTTATTTCTGTCATTTCTGAATGTATCTTTTCGAAAATTGTACCTATACTTTCTATTAAGACCTTTTCTCTTTCTTCATTTTGTTCCCTTATCTGATTGACTAGCTGGTGATTCCTCTCTTCCCTCAATCTCTCTCTTTCTTCGTTTTGTTCCCTTATCTGATTGACTAGCTGTTGATTCCTCTCTTCCCTCAATCTCTCTCTTTCTTCGTTTTGTTCTCTTATCTGATTGACTAGCTGTTGATTCCTCTCTTCCCTCAATCTCTCTCTTTCTTCGTTTTGTTCCCTTATCTGATTGACTAGCTGTTCGTTCTTTTTCTATAATTTCCGTAAAAATTCAGCAAATGGATCCGATATTGGTGAGCATACCGGTGTGGTAGTTGTTCTAATCATTGGAAAATTATCACTAGCCCTGCTAGTAGCACTTATCGGTTTTACTGTTTTCGTCTGCTGGCTACTTCCTGGCATATCACCGGAGACTACGTTGTTTACATTTTCTCCCCCTCGATCACTATTAATATTTAGTAAGTCAGTGTCACTATCCATATCGCTCAATAATTGCACATTATTTGTAACATTGGACACATTATCTGGTTGCACGTCTAACACACGTCCAACTTTTCGCATAATGACGATAACTTTCACTGGGCTAACTACAAAAATTGTTCCTAACTACAAATGCGGACTAAGTTCAAAAGTCAAACTGCTTACTGTTTCCAAAATCACACAATATTAATGTCTACACCACTGTACACCATGTACCATCTATGATACTATACTTTGATGATACGGGCCTATGTAGCAAGCTTTTATGCATAGTGGTCCTTACTTTGATTTCTTTTTTCTTTTCTTTTCTTTTTGCTATCTTGTCCTCTCAGGGTCTATACAGTTCTTCTCCGCTTTCCTCGTTCAAGTTTATACATGAAATGGAATTTGATAGACATTAGAATACATACAATACATGTTAACAATTACATACATACAAACCCAAAAAAAAAAAAAATTTATCTCTTCGGGCCCCACGTAACAGGGCGCTATTTATTATATCTCTTAAAAAAAAGTAATGTAACTATTTATTTTGAGGAAACACTCTCCTAGTAAATTCGTTTGTCCTTTGATTTATTGTGATCTGTTACTGATTTTTAGTGGAGTTAGTTTTTACTTTTAGCTTTCAAAAAAAAAAAAAAATACAAAAGAGATATAATAAGCAAAATAATGAATTTCGTAGGTTGCCAATTACGTATTATATCTGGTTTTATCGAGCGCCAGGCTCCCTACAAATTACTATAAATGCAATAGCGTAGTAGTACTCAGCTCTGAAATTATTACTATCACAGAAAATAGACAAGTTTTAATAAAATTATTTCACTGGATTACTTCAATTAATCTCACAGAATATTTTTACTTAATTTCTTCCGCTCCGGCTATTAGACATAGTGCTGTGAAAAAATATTTTTAAATGTACCGCGTAATGGCGGCTAATTGTTAACAGTCAGAGATTACTGTTACTCGCTCCGCAGCAGCTGGAAACATGCTAAATAATTTTCGTTAAATATTCTTTTCATAAGATAAATGTGGCGTAGGTTCTTGAAATAACACACGGAGATCACTTTATACTAATATATTCTTACTAGGACACAGTTTACACCATTAAATATTTGCAATTACGTTACGACAGAAACAAAATGCTAGCGCAGCAAAATAGCTTGCGTACCTTATTCCAGCTAACACCAGAACGAACAGAACAAAACAGACTAGACCGAAGAATGAACATTGCATTGTGTTTTATACTCTTACAGAGATGATAATACTTCTTTTAATTACTTACACATTATAATCTCATACACTAAAAATAATGTCTTTTCTGCATTTATCGATATATATTGTATATTTTTACAGTTAAATCAATGATAAATCAATGTTTGCAATTCATTTTGAGTCACATACAGTCATTTTTATTTATTTTCACCTCGATAATGGTGAATATTGCAAAAGGGACACTACAAGCATTGAAAACTTCTAAATCTAATAACGGAGTAAGAGTGCACCAACAACTTTCCCAGTACTTAAGATCCGCTTCAGCTGCAACTGCATTCCGCGAAATGTAAACACACGGCTAATACTTGGATCAACTATTGAGAACTACTAAATTTAATATACGAATACAGAGCACAAATAACTTTGTCAGTACTTAACTTTAGAGCCGGCCGCGGTGGTCTAGCGGTTCTGTCGTTGCAGTCCGGAATCGCGGGACTGCTACGGTCGCAGGTTCGAATCCTGCCTCGGGCTTGGGTGTGTGTGATGTCCTTAGGTTAGTTAGGTTTAAGTAGTTCTAAGTTCTAGGGGACTGATGACCTAAGATGTTGAGTCCCATAGTGCTCAGAGCCTTAACTTTAGAACTGCTGCAGCTGCAACTGCGTGCCGCGAAATGTAAACACACTGCTCAGTCTTCGATGAACGACGTATGCACACTCGCGAGTAACGGACAATTCAAATCAATAACACAAAAATAATTTACTTTTGCAGCAAATGCTAACGCAAATAATTGTTACAATAAGTAGATGAACTAAAAAATTTATAAAATATCGGTGAGCGATTTGAACAGCAGTCCAACACACGCGACAGGAAAATTTTTGGAGCAGCCTTTTCGATGAATGTGCCTAACCAGGTGTCTTATTGCTATGTTAAAAACATGCATATCCTCCAATTCAGATATTCTCATTGCATTTTCACACATTTCTTAAACAGGCCGCGGGTCTGACCATAAATTTATTCCATTTTTCATTTAATTTTCGTCACCGTTTGCATTCCTTTCGTAATTGCCGTAGAAATCTGTGGGTTCTATTTGTATATCTTCTTATCTCTCTCAATTAGCTGTTGCGTGATATCACACTCCCCTACTACTACGTGTTGCGGGCTGTCATACCTTGCATTCATGGCCGGCCGAAGTGGCCGTGCGGTTAAAGGCGCTGCAGTCTGGAACCGCAAGACCGCTACGGTCGCAGGTTCGAATCCTGCCTCGGGCAAGGATGTTTGTGATGTCCTTAGGTTAGTTAGGTTTAACTAGTTCTAAGTTCTAGGGGACTAATGACCTCAGCAGTTGAGTCCCATAGTGCTCAGAGCCATTTTTGAACCTTGCATTCATTGCACATTCAGTTTTTTTTTTTGTTATTTGAGAGCATGTTCTTCTTTAGTTCTTCCTTGTCAAGATGTAGGCATATCGTTCGTTCCTTATTTTCCTCCCTTCTTAAACACTTCTCTCAATTATCCTTATCATTGATCTATTTATAGTTCGTCTAGTTATCATCCTTGTCTATTTGTCCAGTCACGTTTCCGATTTTTGTCTCTGTCTCACACTGGACGAGAATATTTTGGCTCTTTCTGCATCTCGTTTTCTTTTCGCCAGAGGTTTCCGTTTATTACAAAGATGACAGGTATGTTTTCAAGCCGCTTGATCAATGGGCACGGGTTCAATAGTTTTGTTCCTGTGCAGCGTTTCGTCCTCTATACACTGTTGGAAGTTGCATGTAATTCTTTCCGTAGTTTCCTAGGAGTGGAGTGAACAGCAAGGTCAATACCCCATAAGGTCCGAAGGAACGAGTACCATCTTAGTACTCAAGACGACAGTGTGCGGCCAATTGCTAAGCCTGCGAGTTGTGGCATTGTCTGGATCTTGCATCAGTCCTTCTGCTGGGTGCAAAGCGGTTCCCTAAGTACACTTCATGTTACGCATGACCCGGCCATCTTCTTGAGAAAGTCGGGTAACACTGTGAGCGAACACTTAGGTATTCGCTGACTCACAGATTTAACAAGCCAGGGCAGCCGACTGCAGCTGTTGACAAAAGAACTTTGTTTTCGCGATGGAATATTCAAAAGAGAGTGGAGTGGGACGGTGGTCGCATTACGGTACAGCGGGAAAAGACGAAGCCCTTTTTCTCCGCCGCCGGGAACAGCCACGGTGCTTGTCGAAAATTTGCAACAGAATTTCTCATTGGTTAACAATCATTTAGCAGGGGTAAATGATGAATGTGACTTTCCAGAAAACCAACCTGGATCTCAGCATTATGGGTGTTGAAGAAACTAAACTGCAGGGAATGGCAGAAAGAATTCTTAAGAACTGAGTAATTCTGTAGGTTAATAGTGTAGAATTATTGCTAACTCTGAAATTACCCGTTTATGTACTGCCCTACCACCGGACAGGCTATCGCAATGCCGTCTTATTGTACTCACAAAGTTGTGCAGTCCTTGTCCACAGAGCGAGCCCGAATCACTTCTTCTTCAGCGATAGACAGACAGTACAGATTTCTCTAACGGTGGGCAACGAGTTCACTTCCACTGTGGAAGTTTACAAATTAGAGACAGTCACGAGTTCCTTATTGTTCTTTTGTTCGGGCTAATCTTATAATGTATTTTCAACATATTGTCCACTCCGTTCGATTGTTCTTCCAAGCCTTTTGCTGTCTGTCACAACATTAGAATGTAATCACCTAACGTCGAAGCTTTTATTTCTTGTTACTGGGCTGCTTGGTTAGCATACAGATCGCATAAATTGGAGACAGCCTAGAAACTTGTCTCTTTCGCATTTCCACCACAGCTTTCCCTTTCTTCGACTGTTGCAACTGCAGTCTGATTTCAGTACAAGGTGTAAATGATCTTTCACTCCCCGTAACCTTCAAAATTTTAAACTGTACAGTCCGGTGATAGTCTCGAAAGGTCTCTCTTAAACTGCAAATTTTGTGATGGAGCTTTACCTTCCTTCAACCCGCGTGTTAAGGGTCAGTGTTACATTGTGCCATCCCACTTCTCTCCAGAACCAATATTGATCTACCAAGAGCCGGGGTTCAACCAGTGTATTCATTCTTCTCTAAATAAAGGGTGTCAGTACTATGTGGTAACATTGAAACCCTAAAATTGAGACGGCGCTACGATTCTAGCCTTGACCGCGAGCGCCATTTGGCATGACCCCGATTCCTTTGATCGATGTCGTGTTGCCCTCTAGCGTGATATGTCATCAGTTCATTAAGGTTTTGTTGGTGGCCTAACAATGAGACCACAAGGCTATCGAATTTTTAAAACTGATGGTAGGTGAAGTTCAGAGCCCAAACATAAGGCTCCCCGAGCAGTTTGATGCAGCTCTCAAAAATTTTCGAGAAAATCGGCTTTGAAGTTTTACACTGATCAGCTAGAATATTATGATCATCAATCAGTCAGCAGACCACCTTTGGCATGGATAACAGCGGCGCCGCGTCATGGCATGGAAGCAATCAGGCCTTGGTACGCCGCTGGAGGATGTTGGCGCCGTGTCTGCACACACATGTCACATAATTGCCGTGCATTCCGGCGAGGGGTCCAATGGGCTCTGACGCCACGTTCAATCACATGCCAGATGTGCTCCATCGGATTCAGATATGACTAGTTGGAGGGCCATCACATCAATTATAACTCGCAACTGTGTTCCTTGAACAACACCATAACACTCCTGGCATCGTGGGATGGCGCATTATTATGTTGGAAGTGTCGCTGCCATCGGGAATCATGATCGTCGTGAAGTGGTGTACGTGTTCTGCAACTGATGTATAATACTCCTTGGCCATCATGGAGCCTTGCCACGAGCTCCACTAGACACAAGGACGACGACGTAAACATTCCCCAGAGCATATTGGAGACGCCACCAACTAGTCCCAGTCCTGCAGTACAGTTGTCAAGGAGGGATTCACGTCCTCCCACCGACATTCTGAAGAAAGTATCGGGATTCAGCAGGCCATTCAACGCTCTGCCACTGCACCAACGTCTAGTGGCGTGATCGTGCGTCCATTTCAGTCATAGTTGCCGATGTCGTTATGTTAACATTGGAACATGCACGAGTCGTCAGCTGCACAATCCCTTTGTTAGAAGCGTTCGGGGTACTGTGTCTTCAGACACATTAGTACTCTGCCCAGCATTAAAGTCTGATGTTATATCCGCCACAGTTCGCCGGCTGTCACTGTTTTACCAGGCTGCCCAGCCTACGACATCTGGACCTTCTTTCCCCTTCGTTCCGCCATGTGCTGAAAACGCAGCACTCTTCGAACACCCGATAAGGCGTCAGTTTCCGAAATGCTCGTGCCGACTCTGGGTCAACACTGTCTGCCCTCGCTCTAACTTAGCTAGACCGCACATCTGCCTCATTCTACACACCAACAGTACGCTCACTGATACTACATACACCATTCGTATTTCTCACTGGCAGACGTTCCTCACCAGGTGAGCCTTGACCGGCTTCTATCGATAGTAGATCAGTGGTCATATGGTTCTGGCTGATCAATGTATTTCACTTAAGTTAAAACGGTAGTTCAATAGGCATTATAGCCCTGTTGTAGAACGCTTCACTGCCATCTGGGTGGTTGAGCTTCGATTTCCAGCTGATATAAATTTTTAAACAAAGGTTATATGTGCCCCTTTTTGGTGAAAGTTAAAATACTTAAACATGACCAAAAAATCGATAGCACTGTAGAAGTAACAACTGCATCGCTGGTTCCAGTCTCTTTCCGGTCATTACTTTTTTCACATTTATATCTAGTTCAGTTAATATACCTATATCATTTAAGTACGAAATTCATCTTGCATATGATGAATGCAGCATATATCTAGTCATCATAGCTTGTCACGGATGGCCTCCCCCCCCCCCCCCCCAACCGTAGGTTCGAGTCCCCCCTCCTCGGACATGGATGTGTGTGTTGTTCTTAGCATAGCTTAGTTTCAGTAGTGTGTAAGTCTAGGACCGATGACCTCAGCAGTTTGGTCCCTTAGGAATTCACACACATTTGAACATTTTAATCGTCATATTTTAAGTCAACCATAGGCAACATCGTCAGCTAATAGTAATGTGGTTACTGTAAAGTTTGTGAATACACGCAAATGTCAAGTACTCTTAACTTCCTCCATATACAGGCGCTATAGCATATCGTTTCTCCTTAATTTACATGCGATTTACATAAGTCACAGTTAGGTGTGTGTTAATTAGCAAATATTGAATTAATTTTATATTTAGATGAAGTCGGAATTCTAATTCAGCGGGAAAAGTAGTAACCGAAACGAGACTCGAACCAGTGATCCAGAGACATTATCGATTCTTTTCATCCTTATCTCCATGAAGAAACTCATAGAACAAGTCGATTTTCTGGATAATTTCTTAGATTTCAGTGGAACAGTTTTGGGCGATAGCCTTTTGAGTTCTGCACTTCAAGTACAGCGAATACAAGAGTCCCCCGAAATGCTATTGCCGTGTGGCCTTCTCGTAAGAGTGAGCGCATACTGATCTGGATCTAAATGGTAGCCGTATCGGTAGTGACATCTCGGTGACTCTGTCCGTCAACCGTCCAGTGCATACATCCCAACTCACAGCACAGCCTTCAGACATGTGAAACCAGAGGAGAGTCTAAAGAATACAGCTCCCATGTATAAAGAGCGCTATCACGTTTCGCAAAATTTATGACCCCATATCTCTTGAGGTATATGTAGTAGAATGATATAATTCGACATGTACATGAAGTAGTACATGTGGGTACAGTCTGAAAAATCTGTTGCGTATAGGGTTAGCAGTAAAGAAGAAACAAATTACATGCTTATGTCTGGCGCTGAAGTTCTCTGGCACGAACAACGAAGCAGTACTAAGGATTAAACTAATTTCTTTTCATTGTTTTGCAAAGAGGCATCAGCAAGAAACTGTTTCGGAAAGTTGTTGGAACTCACTGAGTGCTCTCTTTCCAAAGCAATGGATGAGTACTGTCTGAGCAATTTACGCGGCATAAATTATTAGGGATGAAGTAGTGAAGGCAGCAGAGGATCAAGTAGGTAAAAAGAAGAGGGCTAGTAGAAATCCTTGGGTAACAGAAGAAATATTGAATTTAATTGATGAAAGGAGAAAATATAAAAATGCAGTTAATGAAGCAGGCAAAAAGGAATACAAACGTCTCAAAAATGAGATCGACAGGAAGTGCAAAACGGCTAAGCAGGGATGGCTAGAGGACAAATGTAAGGATGTAGAGGCTTATCTCACTAGGGGTAAGATAGATACTGCCTACAGGAAAATTAAAGAGACCTTTGGAGATAAGAGAACCACTTGTATGAACATCAAGAGCTCAGATGGAAACCCAGTTCTAAGCAAAGAAGGGAAAGCAGAAAGGTGGAAGGAGTATATAGAGGGTCTATACAAGGGCGATGTACTTGAGGACAATATTATGGAAATGGAAGAGGATTTAGATGAAGATGAAATGGGAGATACGATACTGCGTGAAGAGTTTGACAGAGCACTGAAAGACCTGAGTCGAAACAAGGCCCCCGGAGTAGACAACATTCCAGTAGAACTACTGACGGCCTTGGGAGAGCCAGTCCTGACAAAACTCTACCATCTGGTGAGCAAGATGTATGAAACAGGCGAAATACCCTCAGACTTCAAGAAGAATATAATAATTCCAATCCCAAAGAAAGCAGGTGCTGACAGATGTGAAAATTACCGAACAATCAGTTTAATAAGCCACAGCTGCAAAATACTAACACGAATTCTTTACAGACGAATGGAAAAACTAGTAGAAGCCGACCTCGGGGAAGATCAGTTTGGATTCCGTAGAAATACTGGAACACGTGAGGCAATACTGACCTTACGACTTGTCTTAGAAGAAAGATTAAGGAAAGGCAAACCTATGTTTATAGCATTTGTAGACTTAGAGAAAGCTTTTGACAATGTTGACTGGAATACTCTCTTTCAAATTCTAAAGGTGGCAGGGGTAAAATACAGGGAGCGAAAGGCTATTTACAATTTGTACAGAAACCAGATGGCAGTTATAAGAGTCGAGGGACATGAAAGGGAAGCAGTGGTTGGGAAGGGAGTGAGACAGGGTTGTAGCCTCTCCCCGATGTTATTCAATCTGTATATTGAGCAAGCAGTAAAGGAAACAAAAGAAAAATTCGGAGTAGGTATTAAAATCCATGGAGAAGAAATAAAAACCTTGAGGTTTGCCGATGACATTGTAATTCTGTCAGAGACAGCAAAGGACCTGGAAGAGCAGTTGAATGGAATGGACACTGTCTTGAAAGGAGGATATAAGATGAACATCAACAAAAGCAAAACGAGGATAATGGAATGGAGTCGAATTTAGTCGGGTGATGCTGAGGGAATTAGATTAGGAAATGAGACACTTACAGTAGTAAAGGAGTTTTGCTATTTGGGGAGCAAAATAACTGATGATGGTCGAAGTAGAGAGGATATAAAATGTAGACTGGCAATGGCAAGGAAAGCGTTTCTGAAGAAGAGAAATTTGTTAACATCGAGTATAGATTTAAGTGTCAGGAAGTCATTTCTGAAAGTATTTGTATTGAGTGTAGCCATGTATGGAAGTGAAACATGGACGGTAAATAGTTTGGACAAGAAGAGGATAGAAGCTTTCGAAATGTGGTGCTACAGAAGAATGCTGAAGATTAGATGGGTAGATCACATAACTAATGAGGAAGTATTGAATAGGGTTGAGGAGAAGAGAAGTTTGTGGCACAACTTGACCAGAAGAAGGGATCGGTTGGTAGGACATGTTCTGAGGTATCAAGGGATCACCAAGTTAATACTGGAGGGCAGCGTGGAGGGTAAAAATCGTAGGGGGAGACCAAGAGATGAGTACACTAAGCAGATTCAGAAGGATGTCGGTTGGAGTAGGTACTGGGAGATGAAGAAGCTTGCACAGGATAGAGTAGCATGGAGAGCTGCATCAAACCAGTCTCAGGACTGAAGACCACAACAACAACAACAAATTATGTGTCCCTTAGGAAGTCAGATCTGGCAACTGGAGAGATCTGGAGAGATTGAATAAGAGTCTCTGAGCTTTCTTTCCACCAACCTGCCGTGTGCTGAAGTAGTGTACCCAGCGCAGAAGACAGCTCGTCGGTCGTGGGATCTTCATCGGCGGAGGCGGCTACGCTGTCAGTTCGAACCTGTGATTGTGCCTTTTACTGGATGCCACTTGCCCAGGGTAGTCTCTGGATCTACAGAGGGCTATATCTGTAGTACTGCCAATTATGGTAAGCGACACTTCTCATTGATGTATCCTGTTTGGGGGCCGGCCGGAGTGGCCGAGCGGTTAAAGGCGCTACAGTCTGGAACCGCACGACCGCTACGGTCGCAGGTTCGAATCCTGCCTCGGGCATGGATGTGTGTGATGTCCTTAGGTTAGTTAGGTTTAAGTAGTTCTACGTTCTAGGGGACTTATGACCACAGAAGTTGAGTCCCATAGTGCTCAGAGCCATTTCAACCATTTGTATCCTGTTTGGTTACTATTCAAATATTCATACATTTACACTGTGTTTTACAACACTCGACATAGCTTTCTTAATTGAATGGTAACTTTTCCATCCAACTTCCGAAATCTGATACACATGTCCGGCTCTCCGGTACGCACTAGACACAGTGAGTATTGTATATTCACATCTAAGTAACGCACGATATACGTGTCCGGCCGTCTAGAACGCCCGAAACAGTCTGACTTAGCGCAGCGGAAATATTTCGTCTCCCAGCGACCCGAAGGGGTCCAAAGCAGTTCGGTTGCAATATCGTAACCCTTATGTTTCTCGAAACTAATGAAATATGATAAACAAAGACTATAGACTCGTAGGGTAACCATGAAAGATTGTCATACTAAAAACTGGGTTAAATACAATGAAAAGAATGTAAATAAATAATAACAGAAGTTAGGTGTTGAGCCGTGGCGGCTCATATCGTTAGTACCATTCTGGTGGTTTATCTTTCCTGCCACGGTCAGGGCGGTAAGCAGCGCCCTCTGGCGCTTACGCGAGGAGTAACGAGGCGAGGTCCTGTGGAGGGTGTGCTCCGGGACGTGGTGGAAGACGGTTGTCGGGTTAACGCAAGAAGTGGGGGACCGGACCTGTCGCATGGAGATATACAAGTTGGCTCTGAACGGAAGGCGCCGTTGCAAGCAGCGGGAAGCGGCGCGTCCTTTAATTTGTGTGAAGGAGTGACGATTTTTGCATTGGATGTCCCAGTGGTTCCCGAGAGTTGCGGTGGCTGCTTTCGGAGAAGAGAATTGGTAAGAGCTTATGTCTACGCTCTTCTCCGTACGATGTTGCTGCCTGCCGTTATAAACGGGTGAAAATCGGGCGCTTGTATTGACTATACGGGAACTGGTGATGTAAAATTACATTTGCGATTGAGTCTCACTTGTACTGTGACATTTTAGAGGTGCAAACTGTGGTGGTTTCATTAGGTCTGGTTCTTTGCTGTGCAACTAAGGGAGTCAGTTAATTGGGGTAACTGAGGGAGCACCATTATTTTGATCTAAGTGGTACGTTCTCCACGTTTTGTCTATGGCTTGCGAATCGAAATCTTGGGGGAGTACACGTGTGAATAATTTGCTGTTGTATTGATGGTTATGTTGTAAAGACTGTTTTCTGGTGTGTTAAATTACGCGCTGATTTGTAGCAAATCTAAGCAGAAGGTACCATTGCTACTTACTTATGTGCTACTGTCCTTATGATTGGCGATGTTTGTCTTTTGATTGTGGGTGTGCTCACGTTTAAAAAAAATTACGGCTACTATTCATAAGGGTTGTCTAGTAAGGGAATTGCTTATGCTTTTATCATATGCTGGTCTGTTTGCCTATCACATTGGCTTTCTATGCAGTAACTGAAGGAATGTGTATGGTGGTTCAAGATTGTAGGCTGACTAGTATTTGAACTGGTGTTGAGGTTAAGGGCGAGATCAGCATCCCGCTAACTCGCACGCTGCTCGTGGTTAAATGTTCCGCTATTGGGGAGCCGGCTCTCTGTTCTTGGAGTTTGTAAGGATACGGGATGAGTGCATCGCTGTAGTTTTTCGCGTGCTAAATTGCGGGATGTCGGTGCCGTCCTACGGCTAGACTTGTGATGTATGTTATGTTGAAAGGGAATAACTGTACCAAACTTAAGAGAGCTTTCGGTTTGTTTTAGGTCTGTACATGGAATGATGTTGATATTTTGTCGATTGCGGCAATAACTTCCTGTGTGGGGAGATCCTCTGAGAGACTTGTATTGTACTATTGCAGTGCAGTCCATCTGAAACGTGCTGCTTGAAACTTGGGACTGCAGCCCTCTGATGTTATATATTACTGTTTAATCTTAAATGTCTTGGATCTAATATGGTTGTTGAGGATTATGTAATTAATTTTGATCGCTGGTTCCCTAAAGGATGTATTTCGTTTTAAAATATGTGTTCGGTCAGAGCCTATTTAAATATGATTTTAACTCATCATTCCAATTTTCTAGTCTTTATTTCTTAAAAGGCTTTCAGTTAAATGATTGCTATTTGCCTGTTTAAATGTTTGAGTGACTTAAAGGAAAAGAATATTATTTTGTAATTTGTACTGATTGTTCCTTTTGGGTAATACCTAACTTATGTGTTCAGTAAATGAGTGTCTAGTCAATGGTGATGCACTGTTCTATTGCTAGCCTACCCTTTCCACTCCACAGCCTATTGAGCTGCTTTGTGTCGAAATTGTGTTCAGAACACCCCTCTGACCTGACACCTCAGGTGTTTAGCGCCTATCACCTGAACGTGCCAACCAATCAGAAGCAAGTTCAGTACAACATGCGAACTCTCCCACGGGACTGGTACATACCGTACCATCTGTCACTTGTACCTCACTCCGTTTTTGTACCATATGATACTTCACATACATCAAGTTGCATCAAGGTGAGCTTCCAGCATAATAAAATACTGGCGCTCACAGCGAGGAACATCACCAGTGGTCTGTGATACTCTACTTCAAAATATACACTGATGAGACCAAATATTGTGACCACCTGCTTAATAGCTTCTTTGTCGATCGTTAGAAGTATGTCGCATTAGATGTTTGTGCACATTTCATGTAACTGGCGTAAATAACGGGTCGCTAATTTGCGTAGGTGATGATGGCGCCGATAGAGTCCCAGACGGATTCCATAGGATTTGCAACGGGTCTATTTCGTCGCCTTTGCTAAAATGCTGCTCAAACCATTCTATCACGGTTATGGCACCGATACACGACAGTTATATCGCTGAAAGATGACCGTTATCGGCGAAGACGTGTAGCGAGAAGGGATGCAGGTGGTTCGCAGCTGTTAGTCTGTTCGATTACTACTACAGATTCCATGCAAGCGCAGGGGAATGTCTCCGCTGACGTAATACTGCTCCCGCCAACCTGCGTCCGTGGCGCGATTCACGTTTCGAGCCGCCGTTCACCTCGATGAAGGCATTTGTGGAGACGACCAGCGACCGAGTGCAGCAAAAACGTGGTTCACCCGAAGAGCCGGCACGTTTCCATTGCTTGAGGGTCGAATCTCGTTGGTGTGCCCACTACAATCTTACCTACGCTGCTGTTGGTCAACATGTGACACACTGGGGTGGTCCACTGCGGTGATCCATTTTCAACAAGGTACGATGAATGATATGCACCGAAACACTTGTGGTTGCGCCAGTACTGCGTTCTTTCGGCAGAGATGCAACAGATCGCCATCTAAACTACACTCCTGGAAATGGAAAAAAGAACACATTGACACCGGTGTGTCAGACGCACCATACTTGCTCCGGACACTGCGAGAGGACTGTACAAGCAATGATCACACGCACGGCACAGCGGACACACCAGGAACCGCGGTGTTGGCCGTCGAATGGCGCTAGCTGCGCAGCATTTGTGCACCGCCGCCGTCAGTGTCAGCCAGTTTGCCGTGGCATACGGAGCTCCATCGCAGTCTTTAACACTGGTAGCATGCCGCGACAGCGTGGACGTGAACCGTAAGTGCAGTTGACGGACTTTGAGCGAGGGCGTATAGTGGGCATGCGGGAGGCCGGGTGGACGTACCGCCGAATTGCTCAACACGTGGGGCGTGAGGTCTCCATAGTACATCGATGTTGTCGCCATTGGTCGGCGGAAGGTGCACGTGCCCGTCGACCTGGGACCGGACCGCAGCGACGCACGGATGCACGCCAAGACCGTAGGATCCTACGCAGTGCCGTAGGGGACCGCACCGCCAATTCCCAGCA
Source organism: Schistocerca cancellata (assembly GCF_023864275.1). Taxonomy (NCBI): domain Eukaryota; kingdom Metazoa; phylum Arthropoda; class Insecta; order Orthoptera; family Acrididae; genus Schistocerca; species Schistocerca cancellata. The sequence goes on along the minus strand of NC_064631.1, from coordinate 85,513,457 downwards.
AATTAGGGACACTGTTGCTCCTGGGGTATCGGCGAGGACCATTCGCAACCGTCTCCATGAAGCTGGGCTACGGTCCCGCACACCGTTAGGCCGTCTTCCGCTCACGCCCCAACATCGTGCAGCCCGCCTCCAGTGGTGTCGCGACAGGCGTGAATGGAGGGACGAATGTAGACGTATCGTCTTCAGCGATGAGAGTCGCTTCTGCCTTGGTGCCAATGATGGTCGTATGCGTGTTTGGCGCCGTGCAGGTGAGCGCCACAATCAGGACTGCATACGACCGAGGCACACAGGGCCAACACCCGGCATCATGGTGTGGGGAGCGATCTCCTACACTGGCCGTACACCACTGGTGATCGTCGAGGGGACACTGAATAGTGCACGGCACATCCAAACCGTCATCGAACCCATCGTTCTACCATTCCTAGACCGGCAAGGGAACTTGCTGTTCCAACAGGACAATGCACGTCCGCATGTATCCCGTGCCACCCAACGTGCTCTGGAAAGTGTAAGTCAACTACCCTGGCCAGCAAGACCTCCGGATCTGTCCCCCATTGAGCATGTTTGGGACTGGATGAAGCGTCGTCTCACGCGGTCTGCACGTCCAGCACGAACGCTGGTCCAACTGAGGCGCCAGGTGGAAATGGCATGGCAAGCCGTTCCACAGGACTACATCCAGCATCTCTACGATCGTCTCCATGGGAGAATAGCAGCCTGCATTGCTGCGAAAGGTGGATATACACTGTACTAGTGCCGACATTGTGCATGCTCTGTTGCCTGTGTCTATGTGCCTGTGGTTCTGCCAGTGTGATCATGTGATGTATCTGACCCCAGGAATGTGTCAATAAAGTTTCCCCTTCCTGGGACAATGAATTCACGGTGTTCTTATTTCAATTTCCAGGAGTGTACTTTACAAAGCAGACAAGCTTTCGAACCCCACATTCTGTGAAGAGTCGTGGACGTCCAACCATTTAGCACCTAGTGGTAGTTTCGCTGTACTTGTATCTCTTTCCGTAAATGCTCACGACAGTAGCACGCGAACATTCAACCAGCTTCGCCGTTTTCTACATACTGGCTCTCAGGCTCAGTGTAACAATAATCTGCACTTTCTCAAAGTCGTTTTTGTCAATGAATTGCCCCATTTGTAGCTCATATCTTTGCTAGCGTAATCTCTGCTCCGCTTACATACCTTTTTTACGCGTCACGTGTCCGCAACGCCACCAGGGGGCATCCAACGTCGCGGTGGGCAGTGGTCATAACGTCAGTGTACACACAGTTTCTTACTATTAAACCTGAGGTGTTAAAATATTGAGATATCATTTTAAATATTTAAATTCGGTCTGAAAGTATGTGAGTTTCTTAATATCGAAGCTCTGTTGCCCCCTGGAACAATTAGTTAGTAAACCTGAAATTCGAGCCAGGTTACAGTTATTACGTTTAAGTGATGTAGACAGGGAGCAGAAATACTAGAAGCCCACATCTGTATGAAACACCATCAACGAAATACGAGTAGAGCTAATCCGCTCACATTGATAACTATGAGAATTATCCCTAGGTTAATTTATAAATGTATATTTATGTTAGGAGGAACACAACTAATTTGGAAAAGGCCACAGCTCGACGTTGTACTTATCTAATACTTCAAAGTATGTACGTTAATTTACACAAACTGTCGTCGGATGTTTATGCTGGGAAATTTGACACCTACTTAGTACACTCATTAGAGTTTTACGGAAATTACGCCACAGAGTTCTTAGGGGAGTACCGGCTGTCTCTAGCCACGAGCAGCGCTTTACGCGGCGCACACGAGAGAATGGAGGTAAACACATGGACTATACAACAACAGAGATCAATTGGGACGTGTCTAGTAGCAGTGTTGGTATTTTTAAAAAAATCGGCAATCCGTGTATTGTTATTTAAGAAAATACCATTAACGGCACCCTATGTTAGAAACAAGGACGGAAAAAACATCAACGTACCGGCCAAAAAAAAGTAAATAAATAAATAAAAATAAAATAAAATAAATCATAGGTGGAACGTTTTAATGGTTCAGATGACTCTAAGCACAATAGGACTTAACATCTGAGGTTACAGTCCCCTAGACTTAGAACTACTTAAACCTAACTAACCTAAGGACATCACACACATCCATGCCCGAGGCAGGATTCGAAACTGCTTCCGTAGCAGCAGCGCGGTTCCGGACTGAAGCGCCTGGAACAGCACAGCGCTGGCACATTCTAAATATGCCACCAGATTTAGAGTAATATATTGATTTTTTATTAGACGTTCTACACATCAACAATCTAGCAACCCGTTGAAGCCGCTTCGAGCAACAAGTGAAAGGAGGAGAAGGAGGAGGAGATTCATGTTTAACGTCCCGTGGAGAACGAGGTCATTAGAGAGGAGCACAAGCTCGGAATAGGGAAGGATGGGGAAGGAAATCGGCCGCGCCGTTTCAAAGGAACCATCGTGGGATTTGCCTGAAACGATTTAGGGAAATCACGCAAAATCTAAATCACAATGGCCGGAGACGGGTTTGAACCGGCGTCCTCCCGAATGAGAGTCCAGTGTGAATTGAAAGGAAAACGATTATGTTCATGCTCGGCTATAAGCACTTTGCTAAAAATGGTAACTGCAAGTGGCAGAATAAATGTTCGATTAGAATTCTTCGTGTCGTCTTCCCTTTCCCCTCATACGTCTGCGCCCACAGCAAAGACCAATCTTGTCATTTAGATTTTTCTTCATCAGTTTCAGCAACTCTTTGTGAAGAATGCTGTTGTGAAGAAAGATCACCCTACTTGCATTAAAAATGTTTTTAACGCAACTGACGTGCTATTTCTTCATGTCGGATATATTGTTATTACATTCACACCGCCACACATCAGTACAACTGGACTACTTCTTTGTACCATCTATACTTGCTCCACGCAATCAAAGAGAAAGAATGGACGTGATGAAAGCTCTAAACGTAGTAAGACTCCTTCACAAAGTGAAAATAAAGTTATGTTCTACTATAATTTCGAAATAACAGTTTCAAACATTTATGGAAAATTGCAAAAAATATATAATGTAAAACGAAAATACCGGTACTCGATCTTACCATTTCGATACTGATACACCGATATGTCGGTGAAAATTTGTTGTAGATTTATATCGGCATGTCAATATATCATATATGAGAATGAGGGCTTTCTTGGCGTTTTTCGATGGTAAAATCTTCTCGGATTCACAAGCGAGTCAATGGGTTGCTCTTTAGTAACATTTCAGCAAGTTTCTTAATTCGCCTGAAGGTGGCAAGTAAGAAACTTACTGAAACGTTGCTGGAGAACAACGCATTCATTTAGCTGTCAAACCGAGAAGATTTTATCGTCATGTCGATATATCGTTACTTTAACAACAACCCTAGTGACTAGTGTACGTGTACTGCATACAGAAGAGAGATCAGATGACTGGAAATTGAGTGTTATTGATCCTGTGATTTCATTTGAGTTAATCTTGGCGCAAGCTTTACAGTTTTTTTTCTTAGTTTTGTTTTGATGTTTCTGATTTTCTCGACTTTAAAGGCGGAAAGTTTCTTCGTGTGTTTATTTCTCATGTGAACTGAAATACGTAAATTTTGTGTACACCATCTGATCAAAAGTATCCGAATACATATTACTGGAGATTAACGGGGGTAGATACACATTTCGCCTTTATAACAGTTTGAACTCTGACAAGTGTACCTTCAATGAGACACATCAATATCTGTAGACGAATGGACTGACAGCTCTTCATCAAGAGCGAAAACCAGACAAGGCAGCGATGTCTGGCGTGAAGTCGACGTTGAAATCTTCCCCTATGTGTTCCACTGGGTCCGAGTAAGGTCGCTGGGCAGGCCACTCTATTTCAGGAATGGTATTGTCCATAAACCAGTGCCTCACAGAAGCTGTGTTATTACAGGGCGCATTGTCATACATCGTTTCCGAATGTGTCTCTATAGGACGTGTTCACGTCATAACTCGTTTAGCGTTTTCTTAAGCGGAAAAATGCGACCGCGCTCTGACCGCGAGAAACACAGCCACACCGTATCGTCGTCTCTTACACACTTCACTGTTGATACTTCACTTAATGGCAAACAACATGCTCCAAACATTTGACAAACCCATTTCTTGGTGTTGGATTGCTAAAGGGTGTAGCATGATTTTACCATCCACATAAATTGTTTTCAGGTTGTAGCGTGATTCAACAACCCATATAAAGAGTTTCCAGCCATCCACTGTTCTGTGGCGTCACTCTTTACTCCATCTAAAGCATCGCTTAGCACTTGCTGTACCGTTGAGTGCCTTAGATGAAACAGCTTCACCATTGTACCTCATTGTTTTTAACCAGCTACCAAACTATTGTCCTAGCTGGGCTTCTGGTAATACACTCCTGGAAAGTGAAATAAGAACACCGTGAATCCCTTGTCCCAGGAAGGGGAAACTTTATTGACACATTCCTGGGGTCAGATACATCACATGATCACACTGACAGAACCACAGGCACATAGACACAGACAACAGAGCATGCACAATGTCGGCACTAGTACAGTGTATATCCACCTTTCGCAGCAATGCAGGCTGCTATTCTCCCATGGAGACGATCGTAGAGATGCTGGATGTAGTCCTGTGGAACGGCTTGCAATGCCATTTCCACCTGGCGCCTCAGTTGGACCAGCGTTTGTGCTGGACGTGCAGACCGCGTGAGACGACGCTTCATCCAGTCCCAAACATGCTCAATGGGGGACAGATCCGGAGATCTTGCTGGCCAGGGTAGTTGACTTACACCTTCTAGAGCACGTTGGGTGGCACGGGATACATGCGGACGTGCATTGTCCTGTTGGAACAGCAAGTTCCCTTGCCGGTCTAGGAATGGTAGAACGATGGGTTCGATGACGGTTTGGATGTACCGTGCACTATTCAGTGTCCCCTCGACGATCACCAGTGGTGTACGGCCAGTGTAGGAGATCGCTCCCCACACCATGATGCTGGGTGTTGGCCCTGTGTGCCTCGGTCGTATGCAGTCCTGATTGTGGCGCTCACCTGCACGGCGCCAAACACGCATACGACCATCATTGGCACCAAGGCAGAAGCGACTCTCATCGCTGAAGACGACACATCTCCATTCGTCCCTCCATTCACGCCTGTCGCGACACCACTGGAGGCGGGCTGCACGATGTTGGGGTGTGAGCGGAAGACGGCCTAACGGTGTGCGGGACCGTAGCCCAGCTTCATGGAGACGGTTGCGAATGGTCCTCGCCGATACCCCGGGAGCAACAGTGTCCCTAATTTGCTGGGAAGTGGCGGTGCGGTCCCCTACGGCACTGCGTAGGATCCTACGGTCTTGGCGTGCATCCGTGCATCGCTGCGGTCCGGTCCCAGGTCGACGGGCACGTGCACCTTCCGCCGACCACTGGCGACAACATCGATGTAATGTGGAGACCTCACGCCCCACGTGTTGAGCAATTCGGCGGTACGTCCACCCGGCCTCCCGCAAGCCCACTATACGCCCTCGCTCAAAGTCCGTCAACTGCACATACGGTTCACGTCTACGCTGTCGCGGCATGCTACCAGTGTTAAAGACTGCGATGGAGCTCCGTATGCCACGGCAAACTGGCTGACACTGACGGCGACGGTGCACAAATGCTGCGCAGCTAGCGCCATTCGACGGTCAACACCGCGGTTCCTGGTGTGTCCGCTGTGCCGTGCGTGTGATCATTGCTTGTACAGCCCTCTCGCAGTGTCCGGATTTAGTATGGTGGGTCTGACACACCGGTGTCAATGTGTTCTTTTTTCTATTTCCAGGAGTGTACTTCGTGAACATACGAACGGCTACCTCCGCTGACGCCAGGCGATTTTTCAAACACTCGCAGCCAAGCCCACGCTCCCTGTCGGTCAGTACATGGGATCTGCCTGGCCTTGGTTTGGCTGTGGCTGTTTCTTTGCATTTCCGCTTCCATAATCTCATCACCAGCAGGCGACTTCCGTAGCTTCAAAGGGATTGGAACCTTCCTCTTGAACTTCTTTCTCCTTTTACACTGAATGACTGGTCCACGGGCCGGCCGCGGTGGTCTAGCGGTTATGGCGCTGCAGTCCGGAACCGCGGGACTGCTACGGTCGCAGGTTCGAATCCTGCCTCGGGCATGGGTGTGTGTGATGTCCTTAGGTTAGTTAGGTTTAAGTAGTTCTAAGTTCTAGGGGACTTATGACCTACGATGTTGAGTCCCATAGTGCTCTGAGCCAATTGAACCATTTGAATTGGTCCACGTCCGAGGTCGCTGAGCCCTCCTGACCGACCCATTCCGCTCTCACTGCTTCTCTACTGATAACACAATAGCCCTGGCCCCTTACACTGGCAGGTGCGCCTCTTGTAAGCTGTAGCAGTAAGTTCTGCGTTACTTAGGGCAATCAGGATACTTTTTAAAAAAGGAAGATTACCCTTTAAAAATCCAAGAACGTAATTACATTTTAAACTTTCAGTCAACACTTCATTTTCTGTACATGATTTCCATAGTCAGTTTATTCTCTTCATCTAAACGGTTTCACAAAACACTTGTTGGTGTTTTCTTCAAAGATTTTGTTATTTAGTAAATTTCGCTCCAATTGCTTATTATTCGTATGTGTCTTCATTTTAGATTGAGATGACCCGACCACAGCCATTTCACTGTATTCCTTCCATTACGTCACTGGCCATAGTTGTACCTATTATATTTATTACTTAAAAGACATCATACTCGCCGTTGACTGTATGAAATACTTATTATTACAATTTCAGCCTTAGGGCCATTTTCAAGTAACATCGCAAAAGTTAGCTAAACACAAAAAATACAGAAATGAAGCACATTGTGTATACACATAATTAAACAAACATTTCATCAAGATAGTGGCGTGATTACAAAAATTGGTGAGAAATGTACATAACTAACATTTTGTCAGAATGTAAGACTATCTGACATGAGTACATGTCGTCGTCATAATGCAGCCTTTTGAATGCGAGAGGCCCACAGGGTCCGATGAGTACGATACTTTTTACATCGTAAAATGTTGTTAAATATATGCTCAATTGTCAATGTTACCATCTTTCTAATAATCTATCACAAATAAAGCTCAGGTGCACTGAAAACATGTGGAGCTGAGTCTACTGGCGCGAAAACACATTTACTAAAGATACTGCCTGTGCACGTAGCAAAGATGCTGCACACTGAGGATACAACTTATAAGCTTTATATCGTAAAGTCTTTTCATCTGTCGACATCATACAGCTTTCTAAATAGTGCTATGATTGTAAGGGGCTGTAAGATAGGATGGGAATATTTGTTTATAGTACAGGAGAATACATGTGTTTTAATAAGCTCTGACATTGACTTAAGTGCTCTTAAATGAGATGAAGACATTGTGTGCAAATACATTTTACGAACGTGAATGGCGTAAAACGCTCGCCAGCAATCCAATACACTGTGCCGCGCCCCATATCGGGACAAAACATCACAATACCTCCGCACAAATACAGGATGCATCCTTCAACCAGGCTCTATTGTAACAAACAAGGCTAAGTAAATATGTACACTATTCCATCGAAATTGCTTAAAATGTTATCGATAAGTGTCCAAAATAACAGTACAGTTCTATGACTCACTGTTGAGGTAGAATGTCGAGGCTACATTTCATTTAAGAAATACACAAAAATAATATACATTGGAGATTGCTTTGTTACCTTGTTACAGTCCATAAACTTTTCTTTACAGTAAAATATACCGGGATTATTGATAAAATTTGTTACTTATGATTTAATACAAAACTGGTCAGATGCATGACATAAAATTGGCGATCCTAAAATACATAAAATAAGAGAATAGATACATTGCAAGTGGTAGCGGATGTGACACTTCACAATTACTAATATAGTTTTGAAATATCCACGTATTTTATTATAAAAATTCGTTTACACGCTTGTCTATACATGACCGTGAATCCCAACCATGAGAATTGTATTTATTGCTCTCTTACTGCCTTTATTTGTGTGGCCCAATACTGATCTAGCCATCCATCTTTGAGCAACTATAATTTTTCTCACAATGAACTCATTTAATGACCATATCTCATAGCCACTGCTGGTATGTATTGAGCAAAAACTGTTTTCTTCAGCTAAGATCACATCTTGACCGGAAAATTGAACAATGTGTTCAGCACGCTGCCCAGATCAATTAATCAGTCTGAATATTTCTTGTTTACATCATATTTAGAACCTGAATCATTTGGGAATACTTTTTGACACTTCACGTTTATATATTTCCGCAGGGCAAAAAGATGTCAAGAACTCATTTGCTCTATTAACCGTTTTCCGTAGATTGAGGATATGGTCAATTGTATTCAGTTCTGTGTGAAAACCATTTTCCTCAGTGAGCTAATCTAGGTAAAGTGGAATGGTGATAGCCAAAATCCCAGCGAAAACATTGTACATTTTAGATGAAATGCTCACAGGGCGACAGTATCTTTCGCGCTTTAGTGCAAGAGGAAGGAGACAGTGTTGGTGCAAGTGAAGTTACTGGTTCGAATTTACGTGATTTAATGATCTAAAGGAGATTGTACTAAAAGCCGGAATTGGAGTCAATAAAAGAATCAAGGTCAATAAAATGGTGACTTCTCTGGAATGACAAATTATCAGTGTCGATTGCGAAAGTGGTGTTGTGGAAACTGTAGTTAACATCATTCATTACTGGAAACCAATAAACTAAGTTTATATGAATCGTGATGCCATTTATAACAGACCCTGATAATGTGTATTCACGAAGTCGATGGCGATTATTTACAAACACATCACGCCTAGTAGGTAGACAGTTTCTTTCTATGTCGAACGTGATCCGTTGTTAAGTCGTGTGCTTTGAAACTCATGTTTCCGAGCAACTGTATTAACAGTGATACATGTAACATTCTACAGGGAGAGCTTACATAAGGCATATCAGAGGTGAAGCTCAATTTTTTGAAAGAATTTCAAATTCCTGGATGTGCAGAGATCGTATTTTCAGTAAGCGGCTCTTTCTCAGCTATCCATGAAACACTAACGCTGTAAAAGGCGGAAGCCTTTGCGACTGTAAAATTTACTTCCGTAATCTACGTTGTGTGGGTTGCTATTGTTAGGCAAGGAATGAAAATAAGGTTACAGATTAAATGCAGATAACTCAGGATCGCTGTTCATGCGCCAACGAGACTACTTAGTCAACCACAGTTCAAAATAATTTTTAAACTCCTGTTTGGTGTAAATAATGTTGTAATGTGGCAGAAAATTATAAAATTTTCCTACATGGATCGGCTTTTCAATACAACTCAGAATCTGTCATTTCGAGAACATGCATGTGCCCCTATAGCTCCACCGGAAGAGCGCTGTCACTAAAGACAGGTTTCAGGTTATAGTCCCTGCTCATCATACACAGCTTCAATACCAAAAAATTTTCAGTTGTTATACAATAACTAAAATTTATAGAACCTTAAAGTTAAATTAATACATATACCTGAGAGATAGTCGATCATCCAAATTCGATATACAATTTGGGAGACAGCAACATTTGTATACCATAATTTTCTGGTTAGTCTCACAATTCATTGTTTTCTCTAAGGGATGATACTCAGTCATATGTTTTGGACTTATCTGTGATGTGACCATGTAGCTTGAGCATCTGTTACTGTGTCCACTTCAGTATTTAACTTCAAAGATGATACCTCTCTGACCGCCGTAATATTATTTAATTCATTTAAGAGCTCTTAGTCAAGATTTATAAACTAACGCTTACGTTTGTGAATACTGCACCCAAAACCTTGGGCAGAACTACTAAATTTATTTCTTTTCTGGTCTTAAAACTCCTTCACAGTTCCTGTGAATAACAGCGTAAGCGTAATTCTGAATATGTTTATTTTATGATTGCAGAAAGACTTGAGCAGTGGAATTATCGTTATTTCACTTCATTACCGTTTAGTTGTTTGGTAGCAGGCAGTCTGGGTGAAGATCCGTGTCTGTATAGAAGAACGCAAATGCCAAATACTCGTTACTTCTGCTAAATTCTGGACTGTCACTGCGTCCTCATGTCCAGTACAATTTTCAAAGCTTCTGCTGATAGTGAACTTCCTCTCACATATCGATATTGTCTCAAACCATCTCTGAAATTTTCTGTTCGTTTCATGACTCCAGCAATGTCCCTAGTCTTCTGACTCAAGCGTCATATATCAGTGTAATATCAAAAAAGCTTAATGAGAATGTTTTCTTTAATTCGTTTGACAGAAAACGTAATGATCAGGGCTACTTACTAGTAATGCATAATAAAAACCCATGGAAAATGTAATTACACTCCTGGAAATTGAAATAAGAACACCGTGAATTCATTGTCCCAGGAAGGGGAAACTTTATTGACACATTCCTGGGGTCAGATGCATCACATGATCACACTGACAGAACCACAGGCACATAGACACAGGCAACAGAGCATGCACAATGTCGGCACTAGTACAGTGTATATCCACCTTTCGCAGCAATGCAGGCTGCTATTCTCCCATGGAGACGATCGTAGAGATGCTGGATGTAGTCCTGTGGAACGGCTTGCCATGCCATTTCCACCTGGCGCCTCAGTTGGACCAGCGTTCGTGCTGGACGTGCAGACCGCGTGAGACGACGCTTCATCCAGTCCCAAACATGCTAAATGGGGGACAGATACGGAGATCTTGCTGGCCAGGGTAGTTGACTTACACCTTCTAGAGCACGTTGGGTGGCACGGGATACATGCGGACGTGCATTGTCCTGTTGGAACAGCAAGTTCCCTTGCCGGTCTAGGAATGGTAGAACGATGGGTTCGATGACGGTTTGGATGTACCGTGCACTATTCAGTGTCCCCTCGACGATCACCAGTGGTGTACGGCCAGTGTAAGAGATCGCTCCCCACACCATGATGCCGGGTGTTGGCCCTGTGTGCCTCGGTCGTATGCAGTCCTGATTGTGGCGCTCACCTGCACGGCGCCAAACACGCATACGACCATCATTGGCACCAAGGCAGAAGCGACTCTCATCGCTGAAGACGACACGTCTCCATTCGTCCCTCCATTCACGCCTGTCGCGACACCACTGGAGGCGGGCTGCACGATGTTGGGGCGTGAGCGGAAGACGGCCTAACGGTGTGCGGGACCGTAGCCCAGCTTCATGGAGACGGTTGCGAATGGTCCTCGCCGATACCCCAGGAGCAACAGTGTCCCTAATTTGCTGGGAAGTGGCGGTGCGGTCCCCTACGGCACTGCGTAGGATCCTACGGTCTTGGCGTGCATCCGCGCGTCGCTGCGGTCCGGTCCCAGGTCGACGGGCACGTGCACCTTCCGCCGACCACTGGCGACAACATCGATGTACTGTGGAGACCTCACGCCCCACGTGTTGAGCGATTCGGCGGTACGTCCACCCGGCCTCCCGCATGCCCACTATACGCCCTCGCTCAAAGTCCGTCAACTGCACATACGGTTCACGTCCAAGCTGTCGCAGCATGCTACCAGTGTTAAAGACTGCGATGGAGCTCCGTATGCCACGGCAAACTGGCTGACACTGACGGCGGCGGTGCACAAATGCTGCGCACCTAGCGCCATTCGACGGCCAACACCGCGGTTCCTGGTGTGTCCGCTGTGCCGTGCGTGTGATCATTGCTTGTACAGCCCTCTCGCAGTGTCCGGAGCAAGTATGGTGGGTCTGACACACCGGTGTCAATGTGTTCTTTTTTCCATTTCCAGGAGTGTATAAAGGATAGATATATTGGGGAATGATGTTATCGGTATATCAACATGATAATATCGCTATATACTGTATTTACTTATTGTATTTACATTGTTGAAGTTGGAAACGCACGGAGGAACCACAAGTAAGCACAGTCGCTGTCTGACTCGGCTTCGAATGAGAGACGTCCTGTGAAGACACGCCCACAAGAAGTTCCATATGCCACCATCAGTGTAGTTAAGTCAGACAGAAGCGCAAGTCAGCCTCACTCTCTAATCATCGCCTATGAGGACAGCAAGAACTTACCACATATCCATCAGCACGAGTTGTATTAGAAGCTAGAAATGTACATGGAAGTTCATAGTGGATATTGTATCACAGACACAGTCTCTTTGACTATTCACAGATGTCACTAAACCCAGCCAAAGATGTAAACAACCATGCATGAGCAGCGCTTAGTAGACGGATGGGGTCCTAGAGCCGATCAATTCCAGTCATTCAACCAGGAAGGAGCTACACGGCTCATGCCGTCTGCTTCACATCTCCTGTGCAACAAGCTACGTAAATTTAAGTATTAACTGTGTTTTTCTTACTTGTCACATCTTTTCCGTGTTTTTTTTGCTTTTCAGGAAGCTTTAGTTTTCGAGTACTAGTAATAGTGTTCCATAGATTTCGTGTTTGTTTTGAACACAGTCCAGAGTCAGTGCTTATTTTGATTGTTTCCAAAAAGAAGGGTCTAGTAACCACAGTTTAGTCAGCTATCAGACGCCTTTAGTGAATCAGCAGCATAGTTAATAGTTGATTCCTTAACTCTCTACAGTAAAATGTTGATTTCTTAGGATGGATTGGATGTGTGACTGCTGTGTACGGACGTAGGAGGAGCTGGCCACCGGTCGCGAACTGCTGAACGTACTGATGGCCATGGTCAGCAGTTTTCAGGCTGCTGCCTTGGAGTGTAGCGGCAGTGTGGAGTCTGGTGCTTCGCATGGTACACCCCAGGTGTTTTCACCCGCGGTCCCTGCTGTAGAGACATCTTCGCGGGTATCGGGCGCGGTTGGGCCACCCGCTCCCCAAGGGGAGTGGCGGGTTCAGCGGCGTTCGCGGCGCACGAGGCAGAGGGTCAATGTGGAGGTTGGACGTGTTGCATCGCCCGCTCTGCCTGTGAGCGGACATGTGGCCGCTCCTTCAGCAAGGTCCGAGCAGGCACACGGGGGGAGGGGTTTATTAGTGATTGGGAGCTCCAATGTTAGGCGGGTGATGGAGCCCCTTAGGGAAGTAGAGGAAAGGTCGGAGAAGAAGGCCAGTGTTCACTCTGTCTGCTCGCCTGGGGGTCTCATCCGAGATGTGGAGGAGGCCCTGCAGGCGGCGATAGAGAGCACTGGGTGCACCTGACTGCAAATTGTTGCTCACGTCAGCACCAATGACTCATGCCATCTGGGTTCAGGGGTCATCCTCAGTTCGTACAGGCGGTTGGCGGAGTCGGTGAAGGCGGAAAGCCTCGCTCGCGGGGTGGAATCTGAGCTAACTATTTGTAGTATCGTTCCTAGAACCGATCGCGGTCCTCTGGGTTGGAGCCGAGTGGAAGGCTTAAACCAGAGGCTCAGATGATTCTGCGGAGATCTCGGGTGCAAATTTCTCTACCTCCACTATCGGGTAGAGAAATGTAGGGTCCCCCTGAATAGGTCAGGCGTGCACCACACGCAGGAAGCTGCTACAAAGGTAGCGGAGTACGTGTGGAGTGCACATGTGGATTTTTTATGTTAGAGAATTCCCTCCCTAGGCCAGAAAAGACGCCTACTGAGGCGCGATAAAGTAGCAGTAGGCTAAACGTAACAGGGAATAATATTAATGTAATAGTAAACTGCAGGAGCGTCTGTAGAAAGGTCCCAGAACTGCTCTCATTAATATACGGTCACAATGCCCACATAGTACTATGGAGCGAAAGTTGGCTTAAACCAGATGTAAACAGCAATGAAATTCTGAACTCAGATTTGGAATGTATACCGCAGAGACCGGCAGGACAGTGAAGGGCCAAGCGTGTTCATAGCGATAAAAAGTGCAATAGTATCGAAGGAAATTGAGGGAAATCCGAAATGTGAAATAATTTGGGTAAAGGTCACAGTTAAAGCAGGCTCAAAGATGGTAACTGGATGTCTCTATAGTCCCCCTGGGTCAGCAGGTATTGTGGAAGAACACCTGAAGGAAAATTTGGAAAATATTTCGAGTAGATTTCCCGACCATGTTATAGTTTGGGGTGGAGATTTTAATTTAACAGATATAGACTGGGAGACTCAAACGCTTATAACGGGTGGCAGGGACAAAGAATCCAGGGCAGTGATTCCTCTTCCTACGAATCATGCTATCAAATTAGTACTCGCAATTTCGAAGTTCATCAAAATTTTCCTTACTGGAGGTATTGCTCCGCTCTTTGAGAAGTTTTGCAGTAAGTGGATCATGTTGTGTGCAGAAAATGACGATGCAGAGGATATGCTTACTCACTCTTTCTAGCTGGATGTTTCGTCATTATCATATCAATGCCGAAGCAGCTCAAACCAGCTTTCCATTCATTGTAAACTGTATGCAAGGAAATAAAAAAAATGTATGTGCTGATAACGTTTTATCATTATAGAACGTCCCTTGAGGGTTCAGCGCATTCTGTTAAATGGGCTCAGAGCCAGCTTCAAAAGTGTAGGATAAGTGAGCATGAAAAATGAAATAATTTATAAGTGACTTCTGGATGAAAAATTACTATAGAAAATTCTAAATAAGTTTAGATTATTATTCAAAATCAAGAAAGAAAATTCAGTAACCACTTTACACACTTCCTAGAATAGACTATGTGGTAGTAAAATACCACATATTATCAGAAACAGAACAGCAGGAAGTCCTATATGATGTCAAATCCCCGTGATAAAATAAATAGCAGGGAATCATCTACCGTAGCTTGCACCCACTTACCACTCAATTAGATGCCGACGTTAATCCCTGCGCATGTAACATGATCCTGATCGGAACGAAGAGATTTAACATTGGTCACAGAGAAACTGCAGAGATGAAAACAATGGAATGGAATACTAGGCCAACACACACTACCAAGAAACGATCTCAACATGAATTCCTCAATGTTGTTGTCTGGAAATAACCATAAACAAAATGGTTCAAATGGCTCTGAGCACTATGGGACTCAACTTCTGAGGTCATTAGTCCCCTAGAACTTAGAACTAGTTAGACCTAACTAACCTAAGGACATCACACACATCCTTGCCCGAGGCAGGATTCGAACCTGCGACGGTAGTGGTCTCGCGGTTCCAGACTGCAGCGCCTAGAACCGTACGGGCACTTCGGCCGGCAACCATAAACAAAACAAAGCCTTCTGAACATAATAAAACTAGATATACTGGCTGCACACAGCGTTCACATAACGAGAACTATACAACTGGGCCCTCCAGTCATCAGAAGAGAATCCACGCACCTTTCGATATTCCTCTTCGACAAGATAAATACTAACTACCCCGGCACCTGACAGGTATTGTGTCTCTTTCTTAAAATAAAGTGCACATGTATGCTCTGTTATGCAGCCAGAGTTATGACTTCCATAGCAGACGAGAACAGAATATCGAAGCGTTGCACTTTGCTAGCGCCTTAAAACTCTATAGAGATATTTAATATGAAAGACAGGCTTCTTTCAAGTTGAGTAACAGGGCTGGCGTTAAGTACCTTTACAGCTAACAAATTTCTATTCATATGTGTCCATGCCTTGATGTGAACTGATTAACAATATCTGCGCACAGAATATGATTGAGGAGCCACTAAGGTTGTCTTTGGAACCAACAAACTTCTGTACAGATCTCTTTTAAAATATTTTTTTAATGATTGACATGAAACGATTTATCCCAAGGCATGTTTTTATTCATGTTGGTTGGAAAGGACAAAAGATGTTCCTCTCAGTGTGGCATACAAATTACTTTGAAGCAATATGTGTCTTATCAAAAAACCAGAAATAGGTTAATTTGTCTTAGATTCAGTTAATTTTTTTATTACTGCATCTACACCAATTTGTCCAGTAACTAACGAAAATGATCAACAATTCTTTCTTGGCTCCACTTTATCGTAACTGTAGATGGAAAAGCGCCTCTCACCTCATTGTTTTCTCTACTCCTCTAACTTCAACTGTAATCCTCAGAATTACTACTGGTTGACACACTATTGGAAACAAGGCTAGAATTTGTTCTATTGGTGCAAAGAGCAAAGCCATTTTCATTGCTGTTGTCTCTGATATCATTAGCAGCAATTTCATCAAGTAATATATGGCCTGATTGTCCATGTGTTTTGTTTTTTGAATAGACATGCTGTAATGAATAAAAAGCCCTATTTGAATTAAAATGTAGTATTGCTACTAGATTTATGGAAGGTTAGCATATTAATACAAACAATTCATTAACAAAAATAGACGTTTATCACTATAGAAAAAATACTCCACACTTACAAGTACAACTCCACCTGTGTATAAAATATCAGCTCACGTTGTTAAGCCGCAGCGAATGTACTACACGACGATCCTCTCGCTATCTAGTGGAACTGTAGTAGACAGTTATGTGTGGTTGGTTAAGGTCAGTACTCTACGTTGGTAATGCACTGATAATAATGAGTGGCTACTGAGAGATATCACTGCCCATTCAGAGGGGCTGCGTATGTGGTTAGTTACAATTACTCCTATCCTTCATGGAGTTTGTCAACTTGCTTAATTTATTCATATTTTTTATCAGCAGTCTGGTTATGTCTGAGTAAACAATGTCAACTTTGCTCAAGTGGGAGGTCTGTTGTTTACGGAAATAGATGTTACGAATTATGGGTACTTAACCGCTTGGCTAATACCCTGACTGATCTATCGTATTCAACCTCTTGGGGTTGTTTAACGCCACAAGACAATTTATCAATAAAGCCTAAATGGAATAAAACAGAATGAATTTTCCGATTAGTCAGACAGTCTGGATCACACTCGGATTTTGAAATGATAGTAAAGTAATTTTCCAGTTTTTTTAGATACTTTTAAAGAAGTTCTTATTGTTCCTCTCCTGAAATCCAGAATATGTGATGTAATAGGGTTATGTGGTTGCAGAACCGGGAATAGTGTCTTCCCCATTAAACCCACATTTCTTGGAAACCAAGCTCCACTGTAGTAGTTGGTAAGACACGATTAACAAGGGTATCTGGTCACCACACTCACACAACTGCACTTTGACAGCCATGGCGCCGTCAGAGAGACGCGTGATGGTTGAGCTACCATTGTCGAATCACAGACTTCTTTGTTGCGGAGAACAAGTGGAATTCAAAATCTCTTGAGCCAGGTAGGGAAACGAAACGTTAACATTTTGAGTGGATGGACAATAAACGCAATCCACTCACGAATAGTGGATGCTCTTAGATATGGAGGAAAAGTGTCCTCTTCCTGTATAATGTCCACGTGAACGTGAGAGAAACATTGTTGTAGCTGCAGCCCATAACGATTTGCATAGCCAGAAAGATGTTGCTGCTACGTTAGATGTCCAATAATTCTAATGTAGCAGTGTAACACAAACTCGAAACAAACATCTTTTAGTCATAATTCCTAATTTTTATACGATTTTGAATCGTATGAATAAATATTGCAGATTTTGTGAAAGATGTTCAAAATATTAGGACTCTATTTCCAAATCTGATAGTCCATAAATAATCAACTGCTGTAGACGAAACAATTTCCTACCAAATTTTCACCCTGAGGGGAAGAACAAAATGAGCCTTTCGCGTATGCCATGCAGTCACCCGGTTTCCAGTTGTTGTTGACGCCAAGGACAAAGGAACCAGAGGATATCAACGGTCTTAGTGGTATAAACCAAGGGCTGCACGGAGGCTCATTCAGAATAATTGAAGGTGTGTGACTACAAGTGTCATGCGATGGCAAAAAATGGTTCAATTGGCTCTGCCACTATGGGACTTAACATCTGAGGTCATCAGGCCCCTAGAACTTAGAACTACTTAAACCTAACTAACCTAAGGACGTTACACACATCCATGCCCGAGGCAGGATTTGAACCTGCGACCGTAGCGATCTCGCGGTTCGAGACTGAAGCGCCTAGAACCGCTCGGCCACACCGGCCGGCCATGCGATGACCTTGAAACGCTAACGGGATGAAAAAGTGCAACATTCTGCAAGAGTAGGTTTTTTAAAGTATTGCAACAAAGGTGTGTGAGATTCAGACAAGAAATCTCCGCTATTCAGGTTTTTTCTGTAGGACCGTGCAAAGATTTAACGGGACATAGAGGATGCCCCACTCAACAATTATAGATAGGGGAACCTGGAGTCGGACAAGCCATCTTAAGGAGATAGCAGGAATAAAATCACATTACTGTGTACTATTTTACTTACATTAGTTAATTGCGAATACCATCTTTGACACAATGAACGTACCAGTTGTACTATATCTTACAAAATGTGCTGAAACTCATGGCTATGCAAATCAACGCAAGGATGACATCGGCGAAAAAGATTCCGACGCACCCTGTCACATATCCCTGGTGTGTCTCGAATGACACCACAGGCAGTAATGTTAGACCAAAGGGGTAGACAAGTTTACTTCCATATTTCTAAAGCTGGCTTCTCCTACTCGAGTTACCTCAATTTGTTCAGTGGAGCATTCTCTATGTCCTGTTACACTTTTGCATGCTCTTACTGAAACATTCTGTATAATATTTCAGGTTTCCTATCTTGTACGAAGAATTTATGATAGTGTATAATTCGAAGAAGAAAGACTTACTTGTCATTCGTCAGTATGTATTCCAGCTGAGAAACAGAATTTCTTCGAGCAACTAGCAAAAGAATAGTCGTTTTCCACTTCTGTTTGTCTAAAAACGTGGACTAACGAGAAGAAAAATGTAATGCGACTTGAAATTTCAGTGTAGCTGCTACATTTTTACTAATTTTTTCGTATCTTCTGTGCTGCTTGTAAGGAGTCCTGTTTGCAATAAACATTATGTCTTTTGACCTGTGTTGCTTCCTCGAAGTAAAGCTTTCGTTTCTAGAGTAAGTGACACAGAAATCTAGCATGTCTCACCAGCGTAGCGTCGTATCTGCACAGATACAGGGGTGTTTGTCCGGAAAAAGCACAAAATGTGGCTAATTTTTCAAAGATAACAAAAGTAACTGTGTAATAATTGTTACAAAAATATTCAAAATAGCGTCTTATGCCACATTCACTGTCTACATAAAAGAAGCCCAAATAGATCAGTATAAAACTGTTATTGTTGTACTCACGAAAATTTTGTTTTTTCTTAATAACAACGTTGTTCCGATAAACGACTCAGTTATCCATAATCTTGTACAACAATATTAACAATGAGATGTATTGGCTAAACTGTTTCGTTCAGCTGTCCAGCGGCGTCCTGCGTTGGTTTGTTCTGAATATCGTGACTCTGATAGTCTGAAAAATTGTGATTGTGTAACTGATGAGACTTTCATGTCACAAAACTCTACGTCAGACACAAAATCAGTTCGCACTTTGACGTTTTAAATTAATGAAAAGAGCAGCGATTCATGTGAACGACGCCGCCACGCGCCACTTCGATGTGCACGCGTGGCTACAAAAGGACGTGACGCAGACGACGAAACGATGTTCCTCCGCCACGCCCCCTCTGAGTGCATAGCTTCATACATTAACATGGAGGTTACTCGAAATAGTGTAGTGTCTCTGTCACACCACTGTGTGAATTGGTGGTAACAGCGCTGAAGATGCAGAATTCCAAGATATAGTTTTTATTCACCTCTGATGCGGGGTAAATTATAAAGACAGCTGCCAACAGGTATATGAAGCAGTCTTTATTACTGTACAGAGAGTGACGTCGGTGTGAAACGTGTTTGAAAATACATTCGTGTATCGCTATTGCCTTGGGATTTTCTTTTGTAAACAGGGTAGCCGTGACGTGAAGCCCGTTACTGGAGAACCGCGCTGGCTGTCGGGGCCAGCGATACCCAGCCCCTGTCGTGTCGGCTGCCCGCCCCACAGCGCTTACTCGGCGGCGGCGCCGTCGGCTGCGGCTTCCGCGGCCGCCACCGGCTGCCCCACAGCAAACCTCATTGCGACGCCTGCAAACATCAACGAGCATTAGGCTGGACTGTACTCTTGTACACGTTTGCTGCAGGCCCACCTCTGAATTTCGCAAGCCACTTTACGAATTACTTGTGCAACTTCCAGTGCCGTACCGATGTTATCCTGCGACCTTGACAGAACGACCAAAGCTGCACTAACTCTCCCTCCAGCAAAAAAAAAAATCTCTTCTGCATTTTTTCGCTACAGATACTTAGGAAAACATGTAATTTGTAATATTTAGGGTTAGTAAAAATGAAGCGTTACTCAAAAATATTACTTTAATTAGCTAGATAAATCAAGGAATTGCACACGGCGAACGAGGTGTATCACTTTAGTAAATAAATTACAAATATAAATTTGTAATCCAACTATCTTGATCACAAAGATTTTTTTTTATGTTAACAGAATTGGTGGTTTCGGCTATACAAGAGCCATCTTCAGAACCCACAACAGAAGTAAAAGAACACACTACTACTGTCTATTAAATTAAGACGTTAAAAACAAAACTGAAATTAAGATCTAAACACGATGCACCAGTCAATAGAAACATGTCGCCTATCGAATGAATCGCATTTCCTGTTACACCAGCTCTATGGTTTGGTCCTTACTCGCCGCTATCCAGCCTAAGGGCTCCACAAAACATCCACCGCTTCAGAGATGCAGACCTGGCAGTGCAGAGTTAAGCTATGGGATACAGAAAGATGAGCTTCCGTGAGATCCTTGGTGGTAATCGAAGGCATCGTGAGAGCAGCGATCTAGGTGAACATTATTGTGTACCACCTAGATTGCTTCATGCTTGAAGTCTCCCTTTCTGCGAAGGCGCTATCAGAATAATGCTACAGTATTTTGAGAGGCATTATAGTGACCTCTTGTAGCCGACTTGGCCAGCACATGTGCCTAATCTGTACCCACTGGGACACACAGTGCTAAAATTACTTGACCTTTGAGGTTTACATCTAGTGCCACATACTTCTTGAATCCTGTCAGAAGACTTGTGGAATCCATGCCAAGTCTAATCTGTGTTGTACTGCGTTTCAAATGTGGATCAACCCGCTATTAAACAGACGATCGTAATGTTTGGGCTCAACGGTGAATAAAGGATGAAAACGCAATCCTAGAGGTCAAGGATCCACGCATAACACGCAGATAACCGTAGAAAGTAATTAAAGAGAAAACATTTAGAGGTATAAAATGGTTCAAATGGCTCTGAGCACTATGGGACTTAACAACTGAGGTCATTAGACCCCTGGAACTTAGAAATACTTGAACCTAACTAACCTAAGGACATCATACACATCCATGCCCGAGGCAGGATTCGAACCTTCGACCGTAGCGGTCGCGTGGTTCCAGACTGAAGCGCCTAGAACCGCTCGGCCACACCGGCCGGCTTTAGAGGTACAGTTCAGAGTATTCTCAGTTGTATGGAAGTATAAGAAATATATTTATATTTAAACTTGTAAAAAGTAATAGTTTCCTGATTGTTTATAGCTGATCAGAATTTAGTAGATTATTCAAACCATAAAATACGAACAACCGTCTGCTGTATAAAGAAATGACGATAATGAAAATCTGTACTAGACCGGATCTCGGTCACGGTTTTCTCGTTTTGCATGACCGCTTTGGCTATTCGCGCACGACCCATGGGTAGATGCAAGTTCCACATGTCATAGTTCCTGTGTCACAATCTGTACTCATACATTATGTAACTCCCGTACAGGCTAATAAATACGATACTGTAGTGCCTTTTTCGTTAACAAGAATGATGAAGTCTTACTTCGGACTTGCAAGCAAGTTCGAAGGAACATTGCATTGTCCTTCTTAACAGCACCGACACAGCGATATCGCATAAAATTTTTGTTACAAAATTTATGCTGTAATCGAATACATTGCAATGACTTGAAAGTTGCCATTTAAAAGTGAACTAGATGGAACAGAATCCTGAAAAGCCACAAACTATCATGAAATTGATAGCTTACTACATTATTTTACTTCAGTATCCTTGAGAATATTTTTAGCTGCATCTCCAAATGAATGTTCTTTTATTTATATGTTATACACGGACCAATGAACTTAATTATTGTATTGGCATCCTTTGTAAACTGGTGTGATTTATACGTGTTTATGAATTTTCAATGCAGCAGAATGAGGGGTACCTCTTGCTTATACTAGAATTCGCTGACAAATCCGGCATTTCCCGTGTACTCATTTTTCCAGTTTTCTATTGGAAATGGAAACGGTAAACGAACTTTGCTTGCAGTGTAATATCGAAAAAATTTCGTTTCCAGTGCTCGTGAAATAATTTTTATATTCTTTTATATTATGAAATAGTTTCTGTACGCCGGGCGCAACTGCTTCGCTTATCTACAACGCCATTTTCTAAACGCCTCTATGGTAACGCCTCCTCATAGCTCTATCGAAGCGTTTTGTTTCCGCATGCAGCCGTTTGTGCTTCGCAGCTGGAAGTTGTCAAAACCCCTATCAGGTCTCAGGGATTTCTTCAAGTGTACACGACTGTGGGAGTGTGTTACGAATAAAGAATAAATGTGTTAAAACATCGTGCAGTATACGGCATTTTTTCACAGCTCTCAGTGTTTTTTGGGGTCACATTTCATGAATTACGTGTTGTAAATAATATTCTCAAGTAGGTACATTCAGCGGCATATGTGAATACTGTCTGCTAAATTCAGGTTGTTCTGATGTTCCTTTTGCAATATTCTAGGACTTCTAGAGCGGAGTGAGTACATAATATTCTGAATAGGGGCCCAGTTCCGGAAATGTCATCCAACAACATAGGTAGCGTCGAAGTTACAGGCGCCGGCGCCTGCAACCGCACGTATATACAGCGTAGTTCAGGGATGATGTTCCACTTTCAAGGATGACGGGGAAGAATAAACGTATCAATTATGTAATGGTACCTGTTCCGAAAACTAGCGAGTCGAAAGTTATAAGCGAAAACAGTTCTGATACGTCGTTCTTTTCTGGTACAGGTACCCTTACTTCAAATCGATATCTTTATCCGGTTGTTATATCGGTTACTGCTGCTAATCAAGATTTAAATGAGTTTGAATGTGGTATTATAGTCGGGGGGCACAGCATCTCCCGGGCAGCGACGAAGTGGGGATTTTCCCTTACGACCACTTCACGAGTGTACCATGAATGTCAAGACTTCCGTAAAACACAGAAATCCGA
Organism: Schistocerca cancellata; assembly: GCF_023864275.1. Classification (NCBI taxonomy): domain Eukaryota; kingdom Metazoa; phylum Arthropoda; class Insecta; order Orthoptera; family Acrididae; genus Schistocerca; species Schistocerca cancellata. The sequence goes on along the minus strand of NC_064631.1, from coordinate 85,490,394 downwards.
CATCACTGCGGCCGGAAAAGGATCTTGCAAGAACGGGACCAATGATGACGCAACAGAAGGTCAACCATTCCGCAAGTAGCTGCAGATTTCAATGCTGGGCCATCAGCAAGTGTCACGGTGCGAATCATTCAACGAAACCTCATTGATATGGGCTTTCGGAGCAGAAGGCCCACTCGTGTACTCTTGATGACTGCACGACACAAAGCTTTACGCCTCGATTGGGCCCATCAGCAGTGGCATTGGACTATTGATGATTGTAAACCTGTTGCCTGGTCGGACGAGTGTCGTTTGAAACTGTGTCGAGCAGATGGACGTTTACTGGTATGGAGACAACCTCATAGATCCATGGACCCTACATTTCAACAGTGGACTATTAAAGCTGGTGGAGTTTCCGTAATGGTGTGGGTCATGTGCAGTTGGAGTGATATGGGACACCTGATACACCTAGATACGACACTGACAAGTGACACTTACGTAAGCATCCTGTCTGATCACCTGCATCCCCCAGCCCAGTCCATGGCGTTACTCGCCTGTAAGAAACCTGGGTGATATTCCTGTTTTGGTCATTTTCCACAAAAGCGTCAATATGGTCCAGGAAATTGTTTTTCCTGTGACCTCCTGTTACACTCTCATGACGAGTTACGTGCCAATTTAGAACGGCGGAATGCTCATTTCGTCTGGTGCGTTTACAGGGTACCCAAAGACAATAGGGTTGCCACTGGTGCCCTCATCTTGGCCATTGAGGGTGATTCCTTAAAGGTCAAGGTGATGGTTTACCGATGTGACGTCAAATCTTAAGTCCTTCCCCCCTATGCAGTGCTTTAAGTGCTGGAAATTCGGGCACATGTCGTCCTAGTGCCCTTCCAGTGACACACGTAGAAACTGCAGACGTTTGCTGCATTTGAATACTCCATGTGCACCTCCTCCCACCTGTGTGAACCATCGACAGCATCACTCCCAATGCTCCCCAGACTGCCTGATACCGTAAAAGGAGCTCAAAATTATGGAGTTCGGTGTGGCACATGGCACATATTATGTCACTGATCTCTTGGTTAGCAGTCCTGGCATTATCCCAGCTATCCACTGGAGAGCACATGACATCTTGTGTAATAGTGACCATTTTCCACTCTTCCTGTGACTACCGCAGCGTCCATCTCGACACTTGTCCAAATGCTTTCGCCACAAGGCTGACCGGAAGGAACCCTCTCACATCTGCTACCGACATTGGGTATCCGTTGCATGCCACCATCACTGAAGTAAACCATGTCGTCATTAAATCATTGTTGCCGCAGCTGAATCAGCAATCCCTCGTTCCTCCGGTTGCCTCTGGCGGAAGTCAGTGCCTTGGTAGTCGCCGGAAATCGCTGCAGCCCTTAGAGATCGTAGGCGAACCGTCCTACATGTCTTGAGAACCTTATTGCCTTCAAACGGCTCCGAGCACAGGTTCTCCTCCTCATCAAACAAAGTAAGCAGGAGTGTTGGAACCGCAATGTCTCCACCGCTGGAACACGAACCTCCTCCTTCCAAGTTTGGACCAAGCTTCGCTGACTTTACGGCTATTATAACTCAGCAGGTGTACCTGTAATTTCCAAACATGGAGCTGTATCTGTCTATTCAGACGTGATTGCAGAGCATCTTGCTAAACATTATGCTCACATCTCTGCATCAGAGAATTACAACCCAACCTTTCGTCTCCTCAGAGGGTGGAGCGACAACATTTCTCTTTTGTTCCACGCCACTCTGAGTCTTATAATGCTCCCTTCAGTGAGTGGGAATTTCTCAGTGCCCTATCCAACTGTCCTCACACATTCCCTGGCCCAGATCGCATCCATTTGCAAATCTGTCAGCGGATTCCCAATAGCGCTTCCTAGCTGTCTTCGATCTCATTTGGAGCGATGGCGAATTCCTATCGCAATGGCGGGAAAGTGTCATCAGTTCAATGCTTAAGCCTGGGAAGAACCTACTAGATGTTGACAACTATTGTCCCATCAGCTTCACCAACATTCTGTGCAAGCTGTTTGAATGTATGGTGAGCCAGTGGTTGTGCTGGCTCCTTGAGCCTCGGGACATTTTGGCTCTCATGTTGGTATTTATAGACGAGATTTTCCACAAACGTCATACTTCGTGAAGAATAACTGTTTTTCGTTAATCAACAACCGTTTGACGTCATCGATATATGTCTCTAGTTATGTTTACGTATAAGCCCAACTTTCTTGCTAACGAAAACGATCTACGCTTGATACTTCTCATTGTCCAGCGTTCTATGATAAACTGCTGTTAGTGGAAGAGCAAGATCCTCCGCTGAGGCGGCTGCTGTGTGACAGCACAAGAGTGCGTGAACACCCTCAATTTTGACACTTTGTGGATTTATTCCTCATTTTTCTCTGACTGTTGTTAAACGTAACATAGATGCGGCACTCTGAAACACGTGGTACTTAAATCTACCGTGATACGATACACGGTTGCTCCTCTACACTCTGCGATACTCGGCATCTGGGTCGCAAGCACGTCTTCTGTTGTGCACATTTTAATCAGTTTTCGCGCATGCGCAGCTGGTATTAAGTAATTACCTTGTGGGTCATATAAATACGGATTTGATAAGCAACTTGCACAGTTTGTGGCGTGTACAGCTAGGCCTTACTGCTAAAATACTAGTTGGTAGCACACTAGCATAGACGTTCATTTTTGTTCACTTCGCAATCGGCATGAATCCCGTTAGATGATAGCACACTCTCAAGATACACTAATTCACTCAGTGTAGAGGAAAACGTAGTCAGAAGCCGTTATTGCGTCATTATTACTATTATAATTGTGATTATTGTGGGAGCGGCTTGCGAGCTAACATCAAAAAGATATTCGGGCTCACAAGCGGTTCCTCTTCGTCGAAATGTCTTGGCTCATACTCGTCTACGGGTTGAACCGCACGTGTTGCATCACACGCCCTAAACTGGACACTTGACCCTTTTGGTAAATTGTCTGGCTGATGGCAAGTTTGCGAAATACGAAGTTAGTATAACATATAATAACAGTAATAATAATATTCGGGAGCCAAATTAACGTCCCATAAATAATATAGGCCACACAGTTGCTATTTGGTAAGAATAATTTTTATTCAGAAAGCAAACTAGTAGTGAAAGTGATCGTATTTAGAGTTACTGTTACACTCGAGCGCATATTCATTTGACACAGTTAGATCATAAACTACGAAAGGACAACGTTCTACGAGTCGGGGCGTGGAATGTCAGAAGCTTGAACGTGGTAGGGAAACTAGAAAATCTGAAAAGTGAAATGCAAAGGCTCAATCTAGATGTAGTAGGGGTCAGTGAAGTGAAGTGGAAGGAAGACAAGGATTTCTGGTCAGATGAGTATCGGGTAATATCAACAGGAACAGAAAATGGTATAACAGGTGTAGGATTCGTAATGAATAGGAAGGTAGGGCAGAGAGGTGTTACTGTGAACAGTTCAGTGACCGGGTTGTTCTAATCAGAATCGACAGCAGACCGACACCGACAACGATAGTTCAGGTATACATGCCGACGTCGCAAGCTGAAGATGATCAGATAGAGAAAGTGTATGAGGATATTAAAAGGGTAATTCAGTATGTAAAGGGGGACGAAAATCTAATAGTCATGGGCGACTGGAATGCAGTTGTAGGGGAAGGAGTAGAAGAAAAGGCTACAGGAGAATATGGGCTTGGGACAAGGAATGAAAGAGGAGAAAGACTAAATGAGTTCTGTAACAAGTTTCAGCTAGTATAGCGAATACCTTGTTCAAGAATCACAAGAGGAGGAGGTATACTTGGAAAAGGCCGGGAGATACGGTAAGATTTCAATTAGATTACATCATGGTCAGACAGAGATTCCGAAATCAGATACTGAATTGTAAGGCGTACGCAGGAGCAGATATAGACTCAGATCACAATATAGTAGTGATGAAGAGTAGGCTGCAGTTCAAGACATTAGTCAGGAAGAATCAATACGCAAAGAAGTGGATACGGAAGTACTAAGGAATGACGAGATACGTTTGAAGTTCTCTAACGCTATAGATACAGCAGTAAGGAATAGCGGAGTAGGCAGTACAGTTGAAGAGGACTGGACATCTCTAAAAAGGGCCATCGCAGAAGTTGGGAAGGAAAACATAGGTACAAAGAAGGTAGCTGCGAAGAAACCTTGGGTAACAGAAGGAATACTTCAGTTGATTGATGAAAGGAGAGAGTACAAACATGTTCCGGGAAAATCAGGAATACAGAAATACAATTCGCTGAGGAATGAAATAAATAGGAAGTGCAGGGAAGCTAAGACGAAATGGCTGCAGGAAATATATGAAGACATCGAAAAAGATGTAATTGTCGGAAGGAGAGACTCAACATACAGGAAAGTCAAAACAACCTTTGGTGACATTAAAAGCAACGGTGGTAACACTAAGAGTGCAACGGGAATTCCACTGTTAAATGCAGTGGTGAGAGCAGATAGGTGGAAAGAATACATTGAAAGCCTCTATGAGGGTGAAGATTTGTCTGATGTGATAGAAGAAGAAACAGGAGTCGATTTAGAAGAGACAGGGGATCCAGTATTAGAATCGGAATTTAAAAGAGCTTTGGAGGACTTACGGTCAAATAAGGCAGAAGGGATAGATAACAATCCATCAGAATTTCTAAAATCATTGGGGGAAGTGGCAACAAAACGACTATTCACGTTGGTGTGTAGAATATATGAGTCTGGCGATATACCATCTGACTTTCGGAAAAGCATCATCCACACAATTCCGAAGACGGAAAGAGCTGACAAGTGCGAGAATTATCGCACAATCAGCTTAACAGCTCATGCATCGAAGCTGCTTACAAGAATAATGTATAGAAGAATGGAAATGAAAATTGAGAATGCACTAGGTGACGATCAGTTTGGCTTTAGGAAAAGTAAAGTGACGAGAGAGGCAAGTCTGACGTTACGGCTAATAATGGAAGCAAGGCTGAACAAAAATCAAGACACTTTCATAGGATTTGTCGACCTGAAAAAAGCATTCGACAATATAAAATGGTGCAAGCTATTCGAGATTCTGAAAAAAGTAGGGGTAAGCTATAGGGAGAGACGGATCATACACAATATTACAACAACCAAGAGGGAATAATAAGAGTGGACGATCAAGAACGAAGTGCTCGTATTAAGAAGGGTGTAAGACAAGGCTGTAGCCTTTCGCCCCTACTCTCCGATCTGTACATCGAGGAAGCAATGATGGAAATAAAAGAAAGGTTCAGGAGTGGAATTAAAATACAAGGTGAAAGGATATCAATGATACGATTCGCTGATGACATTGCTATCCTGAGAGAAAGTGAAGAAGAATTAAATGATCTGCTGAACGGAATGCACAGTCTATTGAGTACACAGTATGATTTGAGAGTAAATCGGAGAAAGACGAAGGTAATGAGAAGTAGTAGAAATGAGAACAGCGAGAAACTTAATATCAGGATTGATGGTCACGAAGTCAATGAAGTTAAGGAATTCTGCTACCTAGGCAGTAAAATAACCAATGACGGACGGAGCAAGGAGGACATCAAATCAGACTCGCTATGGCAAAAAAGGCATTTCTGGCCAAGATAAGTCTACTAATATCAAATACCGGCCTTAATTTGAGGAAGAAATTTCTGAGGATGTACGTCTGGAGTACAGCATTGTATGGTAGTGAAACATGGACTGTGGGAAAACCGGAACAGAAGAGAATCTAAGCATTTGAGATGTGGTGCTATAGACGAATTTTGAAAATTAGGTGGACTGATAAGGTAAGGAATGAGGAGGTTGTACGCAGAATCGGAGAGGAATGGAATATGTGGAAAACACTGATAAGGAGAAGGGACAGGATGATAGGACATCTGCTAAGACATGAGGGAATGACTTCCATGGTACTAGAGGGAGCTGTAGAGGGCAAAAACTGTAGATGAACACAGAGATTGGAATAATTCAAGCAAATAATTGAGGACGTAGGTTGCAAGTGCTACTCTGAGATGAAGAGGTTAGCACAGGAAAGGAATTCGTGGCGGGCCGCATCAAACCAGTTTAGTAGACTGATCATTCACAATCTCATTGCGAATTACAAGTCCATCTCGTTAACTAGGCGAAACGTTAGAGTTCACACCAGGTGCGTGGCTGCTGACCGCTCCCGCGATACCATACAACGCGAAATTTTCTAAGTCGCTTCACTTCCTAGCTGCCTCAGGACCGACCGTCGGCTTTCGCGTCTGCATCCGAATCATACCTTTCGTGTCTACAGCCAAACTGAACTCTTTGGTGTCTATAACACAATTGTCCGTTTTCGTGTCTCCATCCGAACTGTCCTCTTTCGTGTCTCGACCAGGATTGTCCTCTGCCCGTCTCCGACCGCGTTTCCCGCACGCCGAACGTCTTCGCTCAACTGATTAGGGCACTTCCCTTTCCTCAAGCCGTCCATCTGATTAGCTACAGCTTATTCTACATTACATTACATGTTAACATATTGGAATCATTAAAGTTTGACGACTTTCGCGTTCTAAATAAAGTAACAATAATATCCGTAAAATCCATAATAAACGTTAAATTCTTTTACATAAAGCCAATACGATTTCCTTCTTAACTTTGAATTTCACGAGCAGTATCCTTGCACCAGTGTGCTTTCTAGTAAATAAATAAAGAACAAAATTAGCTATTATGGACTAAACTTTGCAACAAATATTCAATTACTTAATGATTCAATGAGGTGTCATGGTGTCATCGTTCAATGTGTTTTGTTTGGAGAAGTGATGATGTGATGCTTAATTGAAAATACTGATAATTTAAATTTACTATATCTATTAAACAAGTAAGGTTACAGAGTTGATGTTCACAATATTTGTCATTTTAACTGTATGTTTCTATATGAAATGTCGGTCGTTAAGATCGACCAAAGCATTCATGTTTTAGCATTCAGGTCTTTGTTACGAAACCTGTTAATTTCACTTTAACAGTAATTCCTAAACTATTATAGATATGATAAATATTAAAGTTCTATTGGGATCACCATTCTGAGTGGTCAGCGCGACGGAATGTGAATACCATTTCGATTCCCGGCTGGCTCTGAGATTTTCTCCGCTCAGGGACTGGGTGTTGTGTTGCCCTAATCATCATTTCATCCCCATCGATGAAGTGGCGTCAAATTGAAAGACTTGCACCATGCGAACGGTCTACCCGACGGGAGGCCCCAGTCACACGACATTTATTTTATTTTTGCCCTAGAACTTTGTAACCACAGGCACGTACTAGTGTATAAAGCCAGCTTGATACCAAAACAGCAACGTCAGTAGACTCACAAGGGTTAGAAAGAGAGCGAAAACGCCAAAAACTGTTGACCCAGCAGTCCCTACTCCGGGGAGCCCGAGGGGTGGGGCTAAGTGACGTATAACAATAATGGTGCAAGCCTTATTTGGCAGAACAGTTACGTTTAGCTTCCGGCTGAACAAGGTTGATACCAAATACGGACTTAGTGCAACTGCATTAACATCCCCGCCTTAGGAGCAGTGCAGGGGACCTAACTAAACCATGATTGGCAGGCACCTGCAAGAGAGCTACAGGATTTGCTGGGTGGCTTTAAGTAGGAAAAAAAGTGCCCTCACGCGACTCTTTAAAACCCCTAGATTCCGCATTTTGACGGAGTTCTCAGTCAGACGTTCTGGGCGCTGAATCCACGTCCGTCGACACCAGCCTCGGTCCAGCTCCGTGTAAGTCGGCTCCCTCTCTTGGAGTGCCTCAGTGAACAGTGTCACATTCAGTATGTTTCTTTTTCCAACCAAGTTGTAGCCTTAAGATGCTGCCAGTGTTTGCTACTGTGGTTAGCATCGACTCCTGGGACTTCTGCACTGGCTTCTGTTGTAACTATGTTGTTATTGCTTCTTCTAACCCTACAACTAGCCTCCAGTGTATTAGTTGGTCCTGGAATATACAACTATTTCAAAACCCTGTTTGTCCAGGAGTCTCCAAAACGAGTTCCCTACCGAGTCTCACCACCTGCATTTCTAGTAAATGCCTTTACCAGTGTTGGCTCAGATAGAAGAAAACAATAAAATGCCTTCACTGTGAATGCCTTCTGCTCTGCATCTCTCGGGGACGCAGACTGACCAGCTCCCACTTATGTCAGGACGCGACAACCCTCCGCCACCGTGGCTTGCGGAATATCTTCATTGATGTAGACTGTCGACAGATTTTTCTGATATGCTGTTACTTGTCTCAGTATGTGATATTCATCGTCCTTAAGTCTTGTTTTTCCTTTTTTTCCACGTGATATGATGTAAAAAAGTCAAATTACCTATTTATAAAATCAAAATTAAAATATTTTCTTGAAAGCATTGTACACTCCTGGAAATGGAAAAAAGAACACATTGACACCGGTGTGTCAGACCCACCATACTTGCTCCGGACACTGCGAGAGGGCTGTACAAGCAATGATCACACGCACGGCACAGCGGACACACCAGGATCAGCGGTGTTGGCCGTCGAATGGCGCTAGCTGCGCAGCATTTGTGCACCGCCGCCGTCAGTGTCAGCCAGTTTGCCGTGGCATACGGAGCTCCATCGCAGTCTTCAACACTGGTAGCATGCCGCGACAGCGTGGACGTGAACCGTATGTGCAGTTGACGGACTTTGAGCGAGGGCGTATAGTGGGCATGCGGGAGGCCGGGTGGACGTACCGCCGAATTGCTCAACACGTGGGGCGTGAGGTCTCCACAGTACATCGATGTTGTCGCCAGTGGTCGGCGGAAGGTGCTCGTGCCCGTCGACCTGGGACCGGACCGCAGCGCCGCACGTATGCACGCCAAGACCGTAGGATCCTACGCAGTGCCGTAGGGGACCGCACCGCCACTTCCCAGCAAATTAGGGACACTGTTGCTCCTGGGGTATCGGCGAGGACCATTCGCAACCGTCTCCATGAAGCTGGGCTACGGTCCCGCACACCGTTAGGCCGTCTTCCGCTCACGCCCCAACATCGTGCAGCCCGCCTCCAGTGGTGTCGCGACAGGCGTGAAGGGAGGGACGAATGGAGACGTGTCGTCTTCAGCGATGAGAGTCGCTTCTGCCTTGGTGCCAATGATGGTCGTATGCGTGTTTGGCGCCGTGCAGGTGAGCGCCACAATCAGGACTGCATACGACCGAGGCACACAGGGCCAACACCCGGCATCATAGTGTGGGGAGCGATCTCCTACACTGGCCGTACACCACTGGTGATCGTCGAGGGGACACTGAATAGTGCACGGTACATCCAAACCGTCATCGAACCCATCGTTCTACCATTCCTAGACCGGCAAGGGAACTTGCTGTTCCAACAGGAGAATGCACGTCCGCATGTATCCCGTGCCACCCAACGTGCTCTAGAAGGTGTAAGTCAACTACCCTGGCCAGCAAGATCTCCGGATCTGTCCCCCATTAAGCATGTTTGGGACTGGATGAAGCGTCGTCTCATGCGGTCTGCACGTCCAGCACGAACGCTGGTCCAACTGAGGCGCCAGGTGGAAATGGCATGGCAAGCCGTTCCACAGGACTACATCCAGCATCTCTACGATCGTCTCCATGGGAGAATAGCAGCCTGCATTGCTGCGAAAGGTGGATATACACTGTACTAGTGCCGACATTGTGCATGCTCTGTTGCCTGTGTCTATGTGCCTGTGGTTCTGTCAGTGTGATCATGTGATGTATCTGACCCCAGGAATGTGTCAATAAAGTTTCCCCTTCTTGGAACAATGAATTCACGGTGTTCTTATTTCAATTTCCAGGAGTGTACTTTTAAAATACTGATAATATGATAATTGACACTGACTAGTAGATGAAGCTATAGAAGATGTATTACGATTTTAGCTTTTAAATATCTGAAAGTTTTATGACTATGTATAAAAATAATAGTTATTAATCCTTACATAACTAATTTACCACTAGGAAATGCCTATGCATCTCTGTAATGAAGTTTATTAAGTTGAATTACGGTTTTAAATAGTAAACTGACTAAGCTAAAAAAAAACCACTGCCTTTTATGTTCTGACGACAATGGCGGGCTTTTAGCGACAACGGCGGAACGGATGGAGGTTGAGCGAGCATGCAGGGCACGTCGCTAAGACATGTACTATTTGATATTGGGAACAAAAGTGAACTTTGTATTAAACGTTTACAACAGTGCTGCAATATCATTTCCGTAACAAGTTAAAATGACGGAAAATATTTTTAAGGTTTTTTATACTTTGAGCAAGGCTATTTATTACAAAGTGGAGCTGTGTCAATGACGCTTTCGAGCGGTTAGCGGAATGTGAATTTACGTGCAACGAGATCTAAAACAAATCATTTACAAAATGGGATGGTAACATTTTACCCAAATGTAAGTCGTCTCAAGAATTTAATAGTTATGGATGCATAAATTTGCAGTCTTGTGTGGTGGTCTAATAATTACAGGACAATAACTTTGAGAACAATGGCTCTGTTTGGCAACATGGCAAGCATTATTAAACCGCAATATTCGGTATGTGAAGAAACAGGATGACGAATGGCCACCAGGAACAATATCTGCTCATCTGCTACAAGGCAAGAACATTCACATGCTTCACTACTCTGTTGTGGTTCTCCGCATCGACATTTAAACAGTGGAGCTACTTCATTTATCAAAGTTATATTTTAATGTTCCTTAAGAACATGCATACTCCCTCTTACTTTTGTCACTAATAAAATAATTAATGTGTGTCTAAAATACGTATTCAGAAAACGTATTAATACTGAACAACAGTGTCAAACTATAGTCATATTTTGATAAATCGGTAGTTGAATATACCGCAACTAATTAAAACATTGATATAGAACTTGTCGCCTTCTGTTTTAACTTACTTTACTTAAAACCACTTGTGGTCATAGTAATATTAAGCATCAGTTATTTTAAATTATAAAATTGTTGTTGTTGTTGTGGTCTTCAGTCCTGAGACTGGTTTGATGCAACTTTCCATGCCACTCTATCCTGTGCAAGCTTCTTCATCTCCCAGTACTTACTGCAACATAATTCCTTCTGAATCTACTTAGTGTATTCATCTCTTCGTCTCCCTCTACGATTTTTACCGTCTGCGCTGCCCTCCAATACTATATTGGCGATCCCTTGATGCCTCAGGATATGCCCTACCAACCGATCCCTTTTTCTAGTCAGGTTGTGCCACAAATTTCTCTTTTCCCCAATTCTGTTCAGTACCTCCTCATTAGTTATATGATCTACCCATCTCATCTTCAGCATTCTTCTGTAGTACCACATTCCGAAAGCTTTTATTGTCTTCTTGTCTAAACTATTTATCGTCCACGTTTCACTTCCATACATGGCTACACTCTGTACAAATACTTTCAGAAACGACTTCGTGACACTTAATTCTATACTCAATGTTAACAAATTTCTCTTCTTCAGAAACGCTTTCCTTGCCATTGCCAGTCTACATCTTATATCCTCTCTACTTCGACCATCATAAGTTATTTTGCTCCCCAAATAGCAAAACTCTTTAACTACGTTAATCGTCTCATTTCCTAATCTAGTTCCCTCAGCAACACCCGACTTAATTCGACTACATTCCATTATCCTTGTTTTGCTTTTGTTGATGTTCATTTTATATCCTCCTTTCAAAAGACTGTCAATTCCGTTCAACTGCTCTTCCAAGTCCTTTGCTGTCTCTAACAGAATTACAATGTCTTTGGCGAACCTCAAAGATTTTATTTCTTTTCCATGGATTTTAATTCCTACTCAGAATTTTTCTTTTGTTTGTTTTACTGCTTGCTCAGTATAGTAACTTATAAAATTAGAGTGAATTAAACCAGGTAGCCATAAAAGCACGAAATATTAAATTCACACCGAAAGAATATTCAGAATGAGTCCCATCAGGTGTTGGGACAGTTTTAAATTAGTAGCTATTTCAGGAGGGTATTCTAAGTGTAAGTTAGCTTCATCTCTTATCCCGTCGATGATCACTCGCTGTTGGTTCTCAGTCTATCGATAAGTATCCCAATGATGTTGAAGGTATGCAGTTTCACTCTCCTGTTCATATGTGAGCGGTAGCCAAATTGACCGAATCTGAATCTTACGATATGGAACTAAACTGAGGATTTCCTTTAATAATCAGTTGCGTACAGGCTTACGAATGGTCGTAAGTAGTCAGCATTGTTATAGGTGACGTATTTTCCTAGTTTCGTAACAATTCTTAAACCAAGGTTGGTTACAGCCACGAAAATAGTAATTCGTTGGATGTTATTGTTTCGGGGTAAACGTCAGACCCTGGCACGAGGATCAGGAACGGCAGAGCTGAGAGGGCTGTGGAGAAAGCAACAGCCAACCCCCCTCTACAACGACACCGAGACAGCAGCAGCCTCTGGGCGAAGAGAACATAAGCGCAGCGCTGCCTCCCAGCGGCCCAGTTGAAGGCGAGCCGTTCAACGAGCTCCACAGCAGCGGCTTAGGAACTGTATTGTTTCACTTGTATTAGGAGTTGTGTATACTGAAGAGATCTTCTTATATTATCTGCCGCTCATTGCTTGCGACACACCACTGTAAATTTTCAAAGTTAAGTATTGTCATTTATGTTATATAATAAAAATCATTAATGCAGTTTGCCTGAATTGTTGTCTAGCGATTCAAGGAAGTAGGTTTCCTAGGCACCCCACATTTGACGAGTATGTAGGACACAACAGTTCTGATACAAACGTAACTATAGCTTCGTGCATTGGTGGCAGATACGTTACGAAATTTTTCAAGGTGTCAAGTGGCTGAGCGTATAGTTTCTACAGCAAATTCAGAGCTCATTTCTTACTCCACCTTGCATAAAATAGTGGTTAATATACAAACTTTCTTTGTATCAGGATTTATCAAGCTTATAGACAAGCAACGCTCGCAACTTTGCCTTCTTTGGACAACAGGTATTTTTAAACATCCAAATTAAACTTAATCAGTGGAATAAAAGTGATTTTTACATCTTTGAAGGACTGTGTTTCAATACCATTGCCACAAGAGGAACGAACGCAGAAAAGATGAAGAGCATAGCAGGGGGAAAGTGCATGAAGTAACTGGGATTTATGTCTTCTTAACGGGAAAAGTGAACCACTTGTATAATGTTGCAAAACAATAGCTTCATTCAAGGTGGCAAGGTGGTGAATGAGAAAGTTAATAACCATCAGCCTAATAGGTATGCTTACATGAAAGTATGATTCTTAAAGAAGGGATTTTTAATAATGTAGCATAAGAGATAGCTTGGCTTTCCTCAAAACTTCTCTTGCAGTAATCGGCAAACTAAAACGCAACTACAAAACTTCATTGCTACAGGTAACTATGTAGAACTCTTGGAGGAGAATAGTCTGAGATAACTCAGCAAATATAGATGCAGAAACGTAACAAAAGTGAAACTTATTATGCCATTCAAAAGTAATGTTTATGTCAATCAAGAGTAAAGGCTCCATGATTAAAAATAAATTTATGATGATCAGCGCACCATACATGCGTTCTATACGCATCCGCCTGCGTAATCTGTCTTTCAGGTGTGGTAAATTTTCTGACGAACTTAAATAGGGTGTCCATCCAAAAAGTTCCAAGACTGATATTATTCCTGGCTTATAAGCGACGTTAGCGTGCTAACAGTTGCAGGAACCTGAACTAACAACAGGAAATAATGGATGTGCATTCGGCCAATCAGTTGCATTGTTAAGTTGTGGAAGTGCAGCTATAGCGCGTCAACGTTTTTGTGTCACAAATCGCAATGGAGCAACATATCTAAATCGAAGTACAGTTTCCACAATTTTTCGAAGTTGAGGAAGTATGCACAAAATATTCATATAAACCTTGACTTCCAAACAGAAATAACGACACGACGACGCCTATCGCGACTTATTAGCAAATCGTTGACAATTCTTTTTTTCAAAAAAATTTATCAGCTATGAAAATACGACAATACGAGGAACTGAAGAAATTTACATGAACGGCCAACGATTTTGACGGCGTAGATACGTTCAAGCCAATGTGGGAAACGAAGTGAACATCACAAGAGAACGTCTTTTCTGACAGTTTCACATAGCTGTATAGACGTTCTATTGGTTCCACTCAGATGGAGGGAGAAGATGTACAACATCTGAAGCATTAAAACCACTCAATTATCATTTCATTTTTTTACCTGTTTTGCCTGGAGGGGTATATTTGTCTTTACTTCGTCAGGAGTCAAACACAGATGTCATTGCTCGCTTTTCGGACTGCAACCGAACACAACGTTTGGTTCGAATCTACAGTGGCCATGCATCCCAATATAACGGAACTGTCACTGTTATTGACCTTCCTGTCCCGACATCCCGAAGCGAACCATTTTTTCCCATCTTGCAAAATAGTGTTACAAGCATGGAGTACTGAAGTAACATTCTATGCTTACCGTCTTTCTTGCATGTGGTTGTGGTACACAGGGTAGCTTGGGTTAATTGCATGCACATGTGTGCAAAGTGCTATGTTCGCTGATGATATCTTCAAATTCAGGCCCATTCTCCTAGCAAGGACTCATGTGTGACAACAGATAGTCGTATGGAGACCATACTGATAACTGTTACCTGGGCTTCCACCCACTGGTAGATACTGTCAGTGTGTGAATTTAATGCTCTTCTTGCTTTGAAAAACTGAAAATAAAAACAAATCTAAAACAGATCCCTGTTTCATTGCGATTCCAGTTCAACTAGTCTAAGGAAAAATAATATTATCCAGTTATTGAGATTACAATTGATATTTCCTAATGCTGTTGAAATAATCGAGGAGAAAATGCTATTAATGTCTTGTTATAGCAAGTTCAGTAAAAGGAAGTGTTACATGCTCTCACATAATACGTCTTGTGCCATTGTCAGTCGATCTTTCTTTTATGTTATCCATTGCTGTATTTTGATACATTACTCAGTTTCTAAAGGTTTCTTAATGGTTCACACTGACCAAGGTTGTGAATAAATCATCACACATATTGACTGAAATGTTGAAAGATCAGTTCATAGCAGAGGGACACAATGTGCCTAAATATCTAGAGCATATCTGTCAATGTGTAAAGATTCGGTGATCTATGAACAGATCAACGAAAATTAAAATACAAGGGTAACCTTACAATGTATACCAGTCCCTTGTTGAGGTTCATAATGAGACCACATGAATCTCTCAGTATAATTACAACTAGTTGTCACAGGTATTACCCTCCCCTTTTATAAAATCCGAACTGTATTCCTCTAACAATTTTTTTTATATTTCTAGCATTGGGAAACACAATAATCTTGGTATTCTCCATTAGGATAACAATCACTTTTAGTCAATTTTGGCATCCTTTTATGATAATTTCCCCACCAAACTGTTTTCCACATATATGAGCATTTTTTGTAATACTGATGACTTTGATTTTTTACTATTAGGTCACAGTTTCTACATCTTCCAAAACCACATTTATGTCATTCAGATTCAAAGAAATACACTTACATTCTACACATTTACAGACTGTTTACTAACTTCTTTGTGATTGTTTACAGTTTCTTCATTGTAATAATACTATTGCAGCATTCATAACATATTTTATTTCCCATAGTATCATGTTCTTCCCTTTTGCATAATTTACTGACTTTTCTACTTTACATGTATGTTTGTTGTTATTGTTATATGCCTTGTTCCATTTATAACAGAAATATTATGATCATAAAAAAACCGATGTACTGTTGAATACTCAAAAATGGTTTTAATTTTTATGCATATATATTTTTGTTTCTTCCTCAGGACCACTATAGATAGCTGAATTTAAATTCTAGGCACATAAAACATTTATTTGGATATCAGGCAATTGCTCAGCACTTTTATCATCATATAGAGTAAAGTTTCTTTGTTATATTCTACTAACTATTTATGTACTATGTTACTTAACACCATTTGTAATTTATTTATTTATCGCCTACTCTAAATTTCTTAATTGCAGATGTAGTTCGTTCTCTATCCAGGACATAATTTGTGTGATAAGTTAGATCAGTTATAATTGCTCAATTTTACCATGAAATTTGCCAACAGGTATGCAATTGAGATGTTATACTACTTTATTTTAACTACCAATTTTGGCATTCCACTATGCCATCTTCAGGCAACAAATGCATCTCTCAAACAGTAGACATTATTGGCATACTGTGGCCATATGTTCCAGAATTTCTTGAATTCTGAACTGTACTAAAACTGCTTACTTCAAAGACTTGATTGCAATCAAATATTTGAAGGAAGCACTTGGTACACAATTTAGAATTCACCACATCCAGGAACATTTGGTCCCTTTAAGCCAATACCTGCTGTTTTTGGGGGACGCATTTGGAGCCTGAAGATGGCATAATCGAATTCTGTAACTCATAGTTAAAATGAAATAGAATAACATCTCAACACAGGTTACATTTATTATTAATTTTTGTAATTCATCTTTCAGTCTTTTGTCAGCATATAAATTTATTACTTTTTCACCTATATTGCCTCTAGGAATTGCTAACATCTGAATATTAAATGCGGTATCTACTATATCACATCATCAAATGGTAATATATATAGATGATTTTGTTGCACAAAACGTAAACAAATTATTTAGAATTATGTAATGCCTTATATCCTGTGGAAACTGCATAAAAATTTTTGAATTTGTTCACTTTATAGTTACTTCTACCACAGGATTAAGTGCTTTAATTCCATAATCGTTTTTTCATTGATGTTATCATGAGTAGTAATATTTGCATCATTACAACCCGTTCTGAAATCAATAGACCATGCATAAAATTTTTACTAAATCTTGGTCTTGCTTGTTTCATATCAAATAACTCTTTTTCCAATGGTTTATACTCTTTTCCTTGTTCCAGAAACTTACCAATGAATGTAAATATCTGATCTAGTCTCACTGTTTTCTCAAAAATATAGTCATAAAATTTGTAAAAATAATTTATATTAAATACACAATTGGGCCTTTATTTATTGTTTCAGTATAGTTCAGCATGAAATGGAAACTCATGTAATATAACAAATCTTGTGTCCTCAATATTCTGTAGCAACTAATGCCAAGGTTTTGACAAATTATGTGATGTAATTAAATTAAGTAAACCATTATTTCTTATCCTGCTGCAGTTACTTATATTATTTCTCCTGCAAACATCACCAAGTTAAGTGTCTGTGTAATCTCTCACTTTGCTCTCCATTTAATAGAGAAAAATTATTATTAGATTTGTCAAAACGAAAAATAAAAAAGGGTAAATTTATGGAATTGTATACAACATGTTTTTGAGACCTTTAATAGGCGTTTCTTGTGCACAATAAATTCTAATTTGCATTTTGTCATCTTGTTGACAAATCTTGCATCTTCATGAGAGCTTGTTCCTAGATGCAGGATTTAATTTGAAACCACTAAAACCCTTAATTTCTTGATAATGATTACAGTTTTATTTCCCCTTTGGTGTTTATCATCATTTTAATCGAAAATAATAATTTAGAGTCATCTACAATTGAAATTCACATAAAATGATTTGTAAAAATTAGTTATAATATGTTTATGAATACACAAGTGTCTTTATTATACCAATTTTTTGATATTTGCTAATATGCACTTTACATATATGTGAATAGTTATACTTTGTATATTTATGTGAGGGAAAATTGTTAATTAAATTCTCCATTTCACAATTTCTCACATTATGGACTTGATCACATCCATTTACCAGACACAGTTTTGATTAGGTAAGAAATACAATGGCACCACAAACCATGTGTAACTATTCATGCAAATGCAGAGAAATTAAAAAATTCCAGGAAGAAATATCATGAAATATTTTCAGAAATAGATTTGGAAAAATTGAAAATGTATTTACATTAATTAGTTACTAAGTCGGCACTAAGCAATATAAAAACATATGGAATTTTGGGGAAAGGATAATAACTATCTTTCTTGTGGTAAATTTGTTTTTGAATGAGCAGGATATTTTGTAACTGAACCAAAATTGTCTGAAATAAAAAATTTAGAAAATGGTCATCCAATAGATATTGAAGCTTAAAAATTACGTGTCAGTGGAGAGTATCATTATGCATTAGCTTCTGGGATATTGAAGGTTAAACATTACATGTCAGTGGAGAGATCACTATGCATTAGCTTCTGTAAATTTCGATTCACTAAGAATTTCTTAACAGTATACCTGTTTCATTTGCCTTCATTTGTTCATCACAACAGATTTCAGTAACGATACAAAATAATCAAATAATGGATAGTGGCGATACCATACATCAACAATCCAATAATTTTATCAATACATGAATCAACCAAGCAATATCCACTCATTTGTTGTATTTAAAATTAAATTAAAATAAAAAATTATTCTAAATGGAAGTGTTCCATTAAATGGAAGCAATCATAGACCTCAGCAACATCAACCTCAAATTTAATGGTAAACAAGTTCAGTGATAATTAATTAGAAGAATTCCATGGTTTAAAGCTAGCAATATTTCAGAAATACTAGAATATAAGGGAAGTGACTATGACGAGGAAACATATTGATATAGGTGATAAAAAATATTTCATAGTTTAATCCTCACGAATATCTCAGCATAAAGAGGTAATGATAAATCATGAATAGTTATCAATGAACCAGGCATAAATCACAAAAGGGAGAAACTAAACAATTCGAGAACTGAGTTACATATGAAGTTTTGGTGTTAGTTTCTATCACAATAAATACAAATTAAAATATGCTGTAAAGAAACTCTATGATGGTGTAATATGTCATACAGAAGAAAAGAGTGAAATTCCAGTAAATCATTTATGAGACATAAATAAAATAATTTATATTACAATCAGATGGAAGATTTAATTTAGCTATAAAATTGTTAGCATACAGAATAATATACTTGAAGGTATAGCTCCACTTGTTGTTTTTCAAACAACTAATGTCAAGTTTTAGAATACCCTTCGGTCTTTTGAGATTTTTAATTATGACAATGAATACTGTTATTATGTCACCCAAGGACAATGAAGAAGCGTATTTAAACAACTGAACAATATTATATGTATACATTCAGATTTTTAAAGATCAGTTAAGAATTAATTATGATCATAGCTCAACAAATTTGTACCAAAGAATAAGAAAAAAAAATGCAAAGTTAGATACTACAATTTTTACCATATTTTGATGGGTATGCAGATAATTAATGACAATTAATCTTCATCATATTGAGCTAATATGAAAACTAGGTAATTTCAGAATACAAATGAAAATTCAGTTACTTTTTTAATAATTAAATTTTATATAACATTGATAAGATTTATGCATTTAATGCATACATCACCAACTTTCTTACTCAAAACTTTCTCAGCAGGGCATGTATTGGGATACCTTGTTTCTTGCTGTTCTTGCTCATAGAAATTTACGTTTACCTCCTCTCTGTCTTGACGATTTGGCAGTCTATTCTTTGTCATACATTTCTGTAACTTAGTTACAAGTTTATGGTCTTTTTTAAACTTTGGTTCATTATTAGATATAACAATAGATGGCTTATAGTTTTTGTTATTAACTTCATTGTTATCTTCTTTATCCTCAATGGGTTTCCTACTGAATCTATCATAGAAATTTCAGACTGATCTTCATTCCACCATTTACTAAACCTTCTTAAAATCATCAAACTTTCAACCAGCAACAAACACATGATTAATATCTGTGAAATTTGTATCATCTTGTTTGATATTATTAAAAAAATTAAGATTATCTCCCACAGTGACAGTTTCGATATTTTTCAGTATGTCTAAGCTAAATAAAAAGGAACTATCTCTCTTTGTCTGCCTCTAAATAGCTCTAAACTCATCCTGGTGTGTGAGAATTAAATCTTCTAATACAACAAACAGATTATCTTGTCATTAATCTAATGATTCTTCATTATTATCAATAAATGATACAATTTCCTTAAGATTTTTGTTTTCAAATCTCTTGCATATTTTTTTGAATTCTTGATGTTTTGGCTAATCCATACTTTTAGAGTGAACATATTAATAATTAACATCCATCTGATTTAACAAGCCTGGAGCTAAAATGTAATTATCAACCATTAACGTTGTTTTTCCATGTCTACTTGGTCCAATTATTACACATCAAATAGAATGGGACAGGAGCTCGCCATTTTTATTTATGATTTCTTCTGAGGAGTAGGGTAAACGTACCAATAACTGCACAGAGAGCACAGATTGTGTTCATGACAGTAAACTAAACTGATCTGTTCGTCACTGATATAGATGTGTTCAAGCTTGTATCAGGAACACGTCACAGAAGTTGTGTGACGAGATCCTGTGTTTCTAAAGTGAAAAAGATAAGAGTCAGGTATCTTAATGTAGTTTTGGTACCCTGTTGGTATGAACAGTAGCCTTAAATTCTTGCCTTCATTTTGAATGATTGGCTTGCAATCTGCCATACTGTACCCACATCTTATGCATGTGCAGCTATCTGTTGACTTCACTTTGAATCAATGTTTCTGTACCAAAGAGCGCGCATATAAGGTCCCAAAACAGTATGTATTACTTTGAGTTGAGGAGACCAAATAGCGACTTCATCAGTCCCATCGGATTAGGGAAGGATGGGAAGTTGGTCATGTCCCCTAAAAGGAATCATCTCATCAATTGCCTTAAGCGATTTAAGGAAATCACGGAAAACATAAACCAGTTAGCACGGTTACAGGTTTGAAGTATCGTGTTCTCAAGTGCAAGTCCAGTGTGCTAACCACTTCGCCATCTCGCTCAGTCTCTCTTTAGGGCACAACAGCACAACATATATTACTTAGGATTGAGGAGACCAAATAGCGACTTCATCGGTCCCATCGGATTAGGGAAGGATGCGAAGTTTGTCATGTCCCCTAAAAGGAATCATCCCAGCAATTGCCTTAAGCGATTTAAGGAAATCACGGAAAACATAAATCAGCTTGGACGGATACCGGTTTGAAGTGTTGTGTTCCCAAATGCCAGTCCATTGTGCTAACCACTTCGTCATCTCGGTCAGTCTCTCTTCAGGGCACAACGGCACATTTGATCGTTTGAGTGCGTTGTGGCGTCTGAAGGATGGAATTTGCTCCTGAATGACTTCAAACTGAGCATGAAAATGGGACAGGAAGCTCATCTAAGCGGAAAAGTTGGTCAGTGAGGCCAGAATATAAATTGAAAATGGAGAAAGCAAACAAAGGTTGCCATTGTTCTAGGTAGGAAGAAGTCTGCTTTAAGGATCACTTTCATTGAAAAACTACTATTATAGCTTTATTCAAGTGTAGTGCTGAGTTTGGTCGACCACTAATTCAGGAACATCATTATCTGGTATTTGTTCCAGTGCATGATAAAATTAATGACTAGAAAATGACTGTAACTGATGGAAACGATTATTTGATTGGTGTCAGTGATGCTACTACAACAGTCACTTTAGAAAATAACAAATACATTTTTATCATTTATACAAGAATAGAGAGCTCAAAATATTATTTGATCCCTCTGAATGAGAAGACTAAAAGTTACCTAAATTTTCCCAACAAGGATACAAACATTGCAATAAATATTGGAGATGGTTGGTTTTATCCCGATCATACTCGATTGTACATGAGATTCAGTGTTATTGGAACTGATGGTGCAGATTATGCAACATATGATGAAAAATGGAACAAATAGCTGACTGATTATTATGTGGCAAAGCTTTTTAATGCTATCACTATAAAGGAAGGAAACAATATAGAATGGAACACCCATTTATTTCTTCATCTGCCCTTATCTGATTGACTTCATCTCTAGCCAATGAGTTAACCATGGAAGGTCATATCCACAATAGTGGAAAGACAAAAAGGAAGAAAAATGAAGTACATTTTTCGACTAGATTAGTCCCATCGATTTATTTAAAGATCATACGGAAGTGATTTGGAAGGGGATATTACTGTAAATTTTATTTGGCATACTAGTGCAACCAGTGCCCTTCTTCGATGGTGTAGAAAACGTGAACATACTTCTTAAGGAAGACAAAATTGATGAGTATCAATGGAAATCATATCACTGTAGTTAGATATAAACAAGAAAGACCAAATAATTTGTACAGTCCCCTATCTTTCTTCGAACTGCAAACCATAGAGATTGCTAGAGTGAATGGGAAAAGCAACTTTGAATTAGATACCACCAATTACTATTATTCTGCAGAATCTGGTGAGCCTCATTTCCATCATGTTTTAAACTAATGGCAAAAATAAACAACTGATTGACTCATCCTTATCTGATGACATGAATCTACAGATTATCTACATAAAGAATGGAAGAAATTAAGTTTTTCCCTCAAGACATGTGGAATCTAGGTCCATCAAACAGCTATCTCAAGGGATATGATGCTTCCAGAGATTTTAAGCGAAGTACCAGTTGAATGATGATGTTAATGTAAATACATACAATTTAAAAACAATTTATTCCATGTCTCTCATGAATATCTCAAGAAAAATTAATGTATTGTCCACACGACAGTGAAATTGTGTACCACATTCAGTGATAAAATTTCGAATTATTCAGTTGCTTACATAATCATGTATGCTAGGAAAAATTTAAAATATCTTTCTCAGAGTTTAATTTTTGCATGAAAAATTTTAATTATACAAGTAGACGAAACATTATAGATTTGTTAACTTCATGTTAAGAAATATAGAGGAAAACTTTAGTATGTCAATTGCAGGATAATATCCACTTTTATTTACTATTATTCACATCGATAGCCTATTTCATGTACACAGCACTAGCTTCTTGAATTTTGCAAATCGGTTAATATTTGGTTGAGAAATAAATAAGGATAGATCTGTTTTTTCGAGCTCAGAAGTGGTCTCGCCTGATTCGATTGGCTGATTCAGGAACTGTGTGTGACGTATACCGCTGTGTGCTGCCTCTACACATTGGGATCACAACTTCCTCTTTCTCTGTTCAACAAAGGATAAACTTGTGCTGCACTGGTTCGGGAAAATGCTAACACATACCTCATTTTTTGTTTATGAATCAACTTTATCACTCGCAATACAAACTATATATACAATTTCTTCCAGGAGTGCTAGTTTCGCAGGAGACCTTCTGTGAAGTTTGGAAAGTAGGAGACGAGGTACTGGCGGAAGTACAGCAGTGAGGACGGGTCGTGAGTCATGCTTGGGTAGCTCAGTTAGTAGAGCACTTGCACAAGAATTACTAAGGTCCCGAGTTCAAGCCTCGGTCTGGTACGCAGTTTTAATCTGCCAGGATGTTTCGGTTTATAAGTAGTTTTTGTAGCCCATAAAGGCAAATCTTGAGTTTTAGTTAATGGTTTGGCTGGCCAGTACTAAATCATTTGCTGTCATGCATTCTCTTAGGGCATCTGAACTCTGACAGCTCATTGGCACCTCATCAATCTACAAGCAGAAGAAAATGGGACAGCATCAATGCCACAGAAGAAAATGTCAAACCACCAGCAATAGGCCCGGAATTTCTCTCTTTTAAAGTAAATTTAAATTTGATTTATAAAAATTTGCTCTACATACGTAACTGAGCAGGACTCAAGAGGCTCAATGATACGAGGAATTCTAATTTGTTTAAAAAATTCGTTTGCTGGAGGAAAATCTTTTGCATAGCATTGCTGGATATGAATATTTGAATTCTACATACAGGAAGAAAATTTGTATGGAACTTAATAACGAACTTACGATTCTTTTACTAGACCGATATTTGAATTTAATAACTATCTGGATTTTCAGTTTTTGAACATCGACAGGTTAAACTGAAATATAACGGACTGAACAAATGAAAAATAATAATAACGAATTTTATGACCTTGAATATTTAGTATGAATACAGCTGAATTTCATTAAAATTTTCGCCTTACTTTGCCTGAGGAGAGAAAATATTTTGATTTCTAATGACACTTTGTGGTTTTTGTATGGAATTCCAGAGGGAGATTTTCTTCTCATTGGCATTACTAAAATATAAAACTATGACTGGATTGTTGCAATGAACACAACTCCAATTAACCACCAATGACTCAGAAAGTTGCAGTGTAATCCTCTGTAACATGGTTGCTAACCCAAAACCACTGCTATTATATCAGTTCTGGCAGATGGAACTCCAATCTGTGGTAATAGCTACAAATATATCCCTAAACGACGGTAGAAATATCAAAGATTGTTACAAATACACATCATATATTATGAGGAACTATCCACATCATTCGCAGGTCAAACAAAACAACTGAGATGCTGATAAGGCAAGGATCTCCTCCAGCATCTACGCCTATCTCCGAATCCATAATCGTGAAAGACAGAGCCCCACTTGTTTGCCCAGCACAAGTCAGGCCATCTTCCCATGCATGGCAGAGGAAGTTGCATAATTTTATGTGGAAGGAACGCTAGCTCGGATCTTCGCAGAAAAGGCCATTCAGGAAAACTCCTAACTCACCAGAAGAAATCTGTGGATGGCTTAGCAGATTATCGTACCCTACCAGGATCCTTTTAAAATTTGCGTTTATACGTGAGCGAACCCATATCCAACACGGCAGCACTCGCTGGTGTCGTGAGTACAAGCAATGATAATTGCGATATCTAAAGCCTGCAACGATTCTAGTATGTGGCAATGTTATAAGATCCGTAAATACAATCCTGCAGGAAATATGACTGTGAATGAGATCTGGCAGAGCTCCCAGGCACAGTAAAAGATCTTGCAATATTGGTGATGTGAAGACACTACAAAACTTGTAAACAGATGTGGAAATAACGGGAAGTATATACTCGTACGGCTTCCCCACGCACTTATGAGATTGAGCCATGGCCACAGTGCAGTAAAAATAAACTTCTCCTACACAAATGTCAACGACTCACACAGGCCGCAGAGTGTCGCTCACTCTATGATAAAATGCGAAGTTAGAGAAGTGTGGAGGTCGCGGATACTATTCTCCGAAAACTTACTAACAACTAACCTACCACCTTGTGGTTTCAAATTACGATCAAAATACACACCAACCCACATAGTGACTGCTGGAAAAATAACTAGCTGCACATACCTGACAACAGCACAAACACCGCCATATTTATGACGAGCTGCTGCACATTCCTGTCAGCGCTTTCACAGCGGAGGAACGGATGATCCACGGCAATGATGTACGTCCATTGGGCCCTGGAAACAAAGAACAGACAGTAGCCGTCCATCACCACCTATCCGTATATGCAGCCGCCAGTCACAGGGAAGAGCTACCTCATTGGTTCCAAGTACCGGAGGAAACGGCATACAAGAAGTGATAAACGGAGGGGATCCCTCACCTGTGAGTGTCGCTAGCAGTAAAGGTTAGCAACAAGTGCAGACGCCTTCTCCCGATAACCCGTACCCCCTATTAAGATGGTTAAACCAAGGCCACTCAAAAGAAAGAAGAGCCGAGTAGAGCTCACACGCTGCCGTTATCAGAGAAAGCTGGTGCTTGATGACACTGGCGATACGTGCCGTCAAGCTAAGACCAGTGACAACGAGAAGAAGCAGTATACAAAAACTTTCTAATGTTGTTTTTATTAAATTTCTGTGAGCTACTGGGTTTACCCATACGGCTTTACTAACAAGAAAGTAGTGTTTAGTGGCAAGAAATACTCGTTCTCGTTACAGTAATACCATCAGATACGTAGGTACGTTAAGATGTTTTTATACGAATGCGCCTCTCCCCTGCTACAGACATAGGTTAGAACTCCAACGATGTGCCGTCTACGACATAAATCAGCTGGATACACTTGGGAAGGGAAGCCTATAGACAGGATATGAATAAATCATTTTATCATTTTGTTCTTAGATGAAAAAATACCCGTAATCACTGAATGTGATGTTAGCCTCTAATAGCACTCTGCTGCTGGACAGTCTGTTTAGGCACTGTGTGTTTAAAATAGGTTAAACAATAATTACATTCTACTTCTGTAAATCCAAAATCTTGTATGTCTCATATCCTGTAGTGTGATGTTATAAGCTTGCTGGCCACACATTACACCAGTGAATATCTCTTTACTGTAACACTCACCTTACACAAAGAACAAGAATGTAAAGGTAGACTTTGTACCAGCAGGTTCAGTCAACAAGACAGTATCAGGTGAACTCAAATCGGACAAGTATTTTTTCGTATAAACAGACGGAGACAACGTACATTTTCGCGTCAGATAAATGAAATTATGGATCGGTAAACATGTTCGTTTCTACCATCACTTTTGTGAATGACAGAAAGCTCCATACCGTGTGTGTGTGTGTGTGTGTGTGTGTGTGTGTGTGTGTGTGTGTGTGCGTGCGTGTGCATAGTGTGTGTTACGAAGCGGATTACCATGTTTGAGTGGTCTCCTTGTAAGCAATAAGCGCCCTTCGGACAAGCATTTGAATCAACACAGTGAACCTATGTCTAATATTTCTTCGACAATATACACACATCGAAAAAAAGCCTTGCATCACCTCGGTTCCGAGAGTACCGTAACCCGTACAGAAAATCGGAATAGAGATAGACATAAACATAATTTCGGCACTTTTTATTGCTCATGAAATCCCCACATTGCACGTTGTACCACCATACAGTGAGACCTTCAGATGTGGTGGTCCAGATAGCTGCACACACCAGTACCCATATTGCCCATTAGCACATCATCTTGCATTGATGCATACCGATACGCATCATGGCATACTATCCAACAAGCTCATCAAGACACTGTTGATCAAGATTGTTCCACTCCTCAACGGCGATTCGGCGTAGATCCGTGGTTTATAAACAGCCCTTTTCAATATATCCCAGACATGTTCCATAAGGGAGCGAGTTGTCGTCCATGAACACGAATGCCTCCCAAATATGCTGTCGATATAGTTGCACTATCGGTCGAAGGATAGCATTAACGTATCGTACAGCCGTTACGGCGCCTTCCGTGACCACCAGGGGCGTACGTCGACCCCACATAAAGCCACCCCAAAACGTCAGGGAACGTCCACCTTGCTGCACTCGCTGGAAGGTGTGTGTATAGCGTTGAGTCTGACCGGGTTGCCTCCAAACAAGTGTCCGACGATTCTCTGGTTCAAGCCACTTGCTACACTCATCGGTGAAGAGAACGTGATGCCAATTGTGAGCGATCCATTCGACATGTTGGGGCCATCCTTACCGCGCTGCACGGTGTCATGGTTACAAAGATAGACCTCGCCACGCACGCCGTGAATGAAGTTACGCATCATGCTGCCTATTGCACACACTTTGAGTCGTAGCACGACGTCCTGTGGCTGCACAAAAATCGTAATTCAACACGGTGGCGTTGCTGTCAGTGTTCCTCCGAGCCATAATCCGTGGGTAGCAGTCATCGACTGCAGTAGTAGCCCTTGTGCGGCCTGAGCGAGGCATGTCATCGACAATTCCCGTCTCTCTGTATCTCCTCCATGTCAGAACAACATCGCTTTATTCACTCCGAGACGCCTGGACACATCCATTGTTGAGAGGCCTTCCTGGCATGGCAGCACTATAGACAACATGAGCCGTGTACCTCCTTCCAGGTGGAGTGACTAGAAATGATTGGCTATCGGACCGCCTTCGTCTGCGCTGCTCATGCATGGCTCTTTACAACTTTCGGCTGATTTAATGACATCTCTGAACAGTCAAAGGGACTGTGTCTTTGATATAATATCCACTGTCAACGTCTGTCTTCAGGAGTTCTGGAAACCGTGGTGATGCAAAACTTTTTTTGATGTGTGTGCTTATGTAAGCACTGGACTGTCCGTAAAAAAGACTTTTATTGAACTATTTTTCGAGATAATTGTAGCTCACATCCAATAATGGAACTTGGTAAGTATATCAATCTGTTGATAAATTTCCGTATTTTGTCATAACGTGCAACGAAAATTCTTAACACGTTATGAACGTCGTAAATAATTGTACATTTGAAGTTCAATGATAGTTACTCATTTAGAACACCATACTGGTTCTAGCACTGTGTGGTGGAAGCGTAACACATCTGGGAAGATTATGTTTCTACCATTCGTAACAGTGGTGTCATAATCAAGGAAGATTCCAATCTCGGTTCGATAATAATTAATGTGACCAGACTTTATTTAAATAATAACGTTTAATAATTAAGACTATAGACATACACAGTAAAGAATTATATCCAATTATCAGGCCTGATTATATGTGCAGCCATACAAGTAGACAGTGTTTACTGTAATTCTCTGGAGTTTCCAGTTTAGGTGACTAGTCAGTCTTACATCCAGTGAAGTAATTTTGAATTCCACCACCGAATCGGCTACAAATCAGTTGCCAGTATCGATGTTTCAGTGTAATCGATTTCCACCTTAAAACTAGACAACTCAAATTATTTTATCAAAATACACAGTTCATTGTACTTGAAACGATATCAAAGTAATGCATATATTACGGGGACAGCAGGGGTGAATCATCACGTTCTTTCATATAGCTGTGGTGTTTGGGAGCTACCTCTCACATTTCTTTGTATTGGTCGAGGCTGATGCTCTAATAAGTTTATAACGCTAAGTATGTGTGTTCGGTGCGCAGAGTAAACTACGTATGCTGCTTGTCGTTGGTGGACTACGCTTCCCACCCCACTGGTTGTGGCACAAAAAACATAGTGCAAGTTGAACCACATTTATATCATGTGACTGGAAGTGTTGTCATCATGGTGTTTATCCGATGGTTTTCTGCTACTACAGTGAATAAAAAACATTAGTAATAAGGATCTGCTGTTGGTTTTGAAAGCAGAAAGTTACCTATGCATGATATTATTTGTCCTACACTTTTACAAATGCTAATTTCGATGATTTGAGGCATAACGGGAATCATCCAGCTAATTAAATGTCTTGTGTGTCCAAACATACATTCTATCTAATCAGGTCCGAATAGTCATTAACAGGCTATTCCCTGTGTGCCTATAGTTTTAATTATTTAACCTTAAAATCGTTTACATGAGCCACCAAACAGCGATTCTGACTCTTCTGCTCTGGACTACACGAACACTGGATGACTGTCTATTGGTCGTAAGCACACCAGTATGGGGTACAATACTTCCCACGGGGTTTAGGTTAACAATGTGGAAAATTGTAATAAACGTTAATATCAGAGAGCACAGAACAAGTATACATGAAATATGCAGTACCATACATCGATTACTTTAAAAAAAAAAAAAAAAGACAATCAGGACCTATAACGATTTGCTAATGGCGGGAAAATGTGACTATCTGTCCATCTAATCGCTTCATCAGCCACGTTAGTGGGGCCAGCAACATGTTGGTTATTTGCAGTTGCTAAGGCTATCAAACGCACAGCATCCTCTTGAGATTTTTTTTAGTGTTGTTAGGAATTTGAAACAATCTAGTGAACGCTATGGTCGCAGGTTCGAATCCTGCCTCGGGCATTGATGTGTGTGATGTCCTTAGGTTAGTTAGGTTTAAGTAGTTCTAAGTTCTAGGGGACTGATGACCTCAGAAGTTAAGTCCCATAGTGCTCAGAGCCATTTGAACCAATCTAGTGATCGTAATCAGAATTGTGATAACACAATGTATCCTGTCTGAACTGCTGGTAACGATGTAGAGCAACGTATGCCTTCCTGATGCTTAAAGAAGAAATGTATCTCAAGCAGAGTTGGACCATTACCTATTAAAGTTATCGATGTATGGCTCTTAGATCTTCCTGCGACTTATCTCCTGGGGAGGTAATACTAGCTTATGTGTTGTTGATCATGACACGTTTCCTAGTTCTGACTGCCAAAATTAGAAACATAAGTTTTATATTTTTAGCTACATGTTTATACGTGGTGGACAACCGTAGCTTTAAATGATTATTCGACAATCACAGGGTGCAATACGTCGACACTCTAGTGTAAAAAAGAAAAAAATAGACAATCCGGATCTATAATGGATTGTAGAAACATGTTCTGTACACTAACGAGCCAAAATATTATGACCATCTGCATAACAGTTTTCTTTGTCCGTCTTTGAAGCGAAATACATCACTGATTCTCCGTATCACAGATCCGTCAGCTTGTTGGTAGGTTTTAGGAGGTATGTAGCATGAAATGCCTACGCACATATCGTGTACTTCGAGTAAATAACAGAGCCGCTAATTTGCGCACGCCGGCCAGCGTGGGCGAGCGGTTCTAGGCGCTACAGTCTGGAACCGCGCGACCGCTACGGTCGCAGGTTCGAATCCTGCCTCGGGCATGGATGTGTGTGATGTCCTTAGGTTACCTAGGTTTAATTAGTTCTAAGCTCTAGGGGACTAATGACCTTAGAAGTTAAGTCCCATAGTGCTCAGAGCCAATTTGCGCACGCGGTTATGGCGCCCGACAGCGGCCCACATGGTTTCTACAGCATTTACAGCAGGCGAATTTTATCGCGGAGACACCAACTTGAGTTCACTATAAGGCTCCTCAAACCATTGTAACACATTTCTGGCTTCGAGGGACGGACAATTGTACTACTCAAAGATGACATCGCTGTCGCGGAAGACATCAAGATTGAAGGGGTGCAGGTGGTTCGCAGATGTCAGCGTGTCGATTACTACTATAGGTCTCATGCAAGTGCAGCAGAGTGTCTCCCATACCACAATACTGCTCCCACCAGCATGTGGCACGCTGCTCATTTCGAGCTGCCGTTCACTTCAACGGTGTGATTCACCCGAAGTGCCGACAGGCTTACAGTGATCGATGGTGGGATGCCGATTGTCCCGTGACCACTGCCATCATAATTTACTGTGTCGTCTGCTCAGCGTATGAACTCGTAGCGGTGGTCTGCTGGTGAGCTCCATGTTCAACAACGTAAGATGAGCAGTGTGCCCCGAAACACTTGTCGTGCATTGGCATTGTTCTCTTTTGTCAGAGATGCCACAGATCACCGTCTATCCTACTTTACCAAACAGACAAGGTTTCCGAACTCCACGTTCTGTGAAGAGCCGTGGACATACAACCACTTAGCACCTAGTGGTGGTTTCACTGTCCTACCTCTCGCCATGGATGCTCAGACAGTCGCACGTGACCATTCGACCAGCTTCACCGTTTTTTAAATACTCGTTCACAGGCTCTGCCTAATAACTATCTGCCCTTCGTCAAAGTCGCTTTCCTCAATGGATTTCCCCATTTGCAGCGCATATCTTCCTCCGCGTCTACTCTGCTTACATACTTTTGTTGGCGCGTCGTGTGGTCGCAACGTAACCAGGCGGCATCCAACGTCGTGGTGTGCAGTGGTCACAATGTTTCGAGTTATCTGCGTATATATATAATTTTAAAGTGGAAACTAGGGCGTGTGCAGCAAAAACCCGAAACACGTGGCTTTTTTTTAAATTTTAGAATGTAATTGCAAAACCTGATCAAATTTAGTAACTCATAAGTCCGACTTTTCGTTGCAAATATAATATTTTGTTACTAAAATGGTATGTGTAAACCCAGTAGTTCATAGACGAGTAATAAAAATAATATTGGAAAGATTTTTATTCACAGAAATTCCTCAGTTTCTCACTGTCAACATTGTCAACAGTGGCACTATCTGGTACCGCCAGTGCGTGGTTACTTATCGGTGCCTAATTCTTTTTAATCGTCTTGGTTTAACCACTTTAAGAGGTGACACGAGTTATCAGGAGGATGCGTTTGCACTTGTTGCGGGCCATTACTGCTAGCAACACACACAGGCCAGGGATCCCCCTCCATTTACCTCTTGGTGTAAGTCGTTTCCCTCACAGATACTCACAAGGGAACCTCCCCATCGCACCCCCCTCACATTTAGTTATAAAACCGAAAACATGTGATCGCAAGGTCATAGGTCAACCGATTCCTCCACGGGATAACATGTCTGATATATTCTATACGACACTGGTGACGGCATGTGCGTCACATGACAGGAATATGCTGTCGACCCACCTAACTTGTACACTTGGCGAATGGCTAAAAAGATTCTTCTACCTTGCCCGATTTAGGTTTTCTCGTGGATGTGATAATCAGTCCCAAAAAGTGATGAAAACATAAGAGTTTGTCACATAAACTGAAAACAAAAAATTAAAATTTTCACTCGAGGGAACACTTGAACCTAGGACCTCTCTTTCCCTAGCTGCTCTCGCTAACCACGGGACCACGGCGCTCCTTGACTCCCAGTCTCCTTGATGTTGCCTATCTTCGCATGGACTAATCGGTTCGTATATTTTGCTTATTTTTTTCATAGTTCCACACAACTTCTTCCTATTTTCTCGATTGATCTGTGTTCAGTTTTTCAAGGCCTACCCACTGTGCCAACTTATAACTAAATCTGAGGGGGGTGCGATGGGGAGGTTCCCTTGTCAGAGCTAACGAGATAGGTTTTGCCTGGGACAGGCGGCTACCTATACGGATAGGGGATGGACGGCCGTTGTCCTTTATGTTTACGGGGCTCACGGCATTACGTCGGTGCCATGGCAACGCTAGTCCGCTGCTGTGGAAGCTCCGACATATTTTCTCGACTGCTCGTCACAAATGGGGAGGCGTTTATAATGTTACGAGTTTTTCAGGTGTGTACAGTCCGTTCTCTCCTAGCAGTCACTGAGTGTGAGTATGTGTGTGTGTGTGTGTGTGTGTGTGTGTGTGTGTGTGTTTGTGTTGGTTGCAATTTCAAACTACATGGCAGTAGGATTGTTGTAAATACGCTTTAGAGAATCGGTGTATCAGCAGGCGATACGTCATCTATATACTCGTACTTCTCTAACTTAGCATTTTGTGATACTGTGCCCGAGGTTTCTGTGACCTCTGTAGGTCGCTGACCTTTGTGTAGAAAATTAATACGAGAGAAGGAAAGTTGCTACTCACCATGCTGAGCCGCGATAGGCACAATAAAAAGATTCAATCATAGCTTTCGGCCATTAAGGCCTTTGTCAGCAGCAGACACACATACACACACGCACACACACACTCACTCAAGCGCAATTTGCACACATATCCGCAGTCTCAGACAGTTGAAACTACACTGCCTTTTATGGTGCCTATCGCGGCTCAGCATCTCCGCTATATGGTGAGTAGCAACTTTCCTTCTCTCGTATTGTTGCATTTCATCCTGGGCTTTCCATGGTTTGATTTGTGTAGAAAAAGCTATTTTTTGCGGCACTGTCGCCATTGCCCAGCCTCATTTGTGGATGACGAGGACGTATAAACTTCCGATTATTTCCTCATCTGTCTATAACATTTATAATGAAGTCACATCACTAATATTGCAAGACTTTTAATTCTGCCTGACAGCTCTGCCACTTCTCATCCACAGTCAGCTTCCTTGGAGGTCTGCATTTACGACTCTTACAGCATCGCCACAAACTAAGGTTCACTTTTTTTTTTTTAGATGTGTTAACTGTAATTACGTCCGCCCCCGGTAGCTGAGTGGTCAGCGCGACAGAATGTCAATCCAAAGGTTTCGGTTTCGATTCCCGGCTGGGCCGGAGGTTTTCTCCGCTCAGGGACTGGGAGTTGTATTGCCCTAATCATCATCATCATTTCATCCCCATCGACGTGCAAGTCGCGTCAAATCGAAAGACTTGCAGCAGGCGAACGGTCTACCCGACGGAAGGCCCTCGTCACACGACTGTAATTATATGCATCCACTGTACCAGGGAATGCTGCCTGCCTGAAAATGTGTTGTCCCGTGAACCAACGCAAGTTTTAAATCATAATGGATACTCCGAAGAGCTTCCTTCGATTGGTGTAGAGAGAGGGCGGTGGAGAGGAGACTGTTGTGAGCTTGAACTACTCTGGTGAGCTTGTAGAGGTCTTCTCTACCGTGCCTTGGGAAATGATCTGACTAGTGTTGAGGAGACAGGTTGAGGCTCTCTTTCGTGGTCATAAATTTGATGGCTGCCACTCCCACATTTGGAATTCGATATGGTACTAGCATCTCCTTGTTTTATTCAAGCTGAAGATGCTGTAGAGAGTTCCTCATAATACAGATGTATATTTGAGTCGTCTCTGATAGATCCATCGAGGTGTTGGGATCTGTTTTCTGATATTACTGCAGGCGGGAGATTCCTCAGCCAGAAATGATATTGCAGCAGAGTCAGTTGCGTCAGGCACCAGGACATAGTGGATTACACCGCCACTTTCTCTGCCACTGGAGGTTTCAGTGGACAATCGGCGCTGCTACACACCACGTTTCAGGGTTGTCCGTCAGGCGCCATGATTCAGATGGGTTATTTGCTCGTATTGATCAGTTCTTTCCCTTGGTGTGTAGGATTTAGCGCTATGTTACACACACTGTATCTTTGGTTGGAATAATCAGAAATTCACTACGTCACATAATCTAGTAGTGTTGTGGTAACTTAGCAGGTGGATTTCTATTGATATCCCGGTGTCTTATTTTTTATAAACACAGCTTCTTTAGCTACTAATTGATAATCATCACAATTTTTGCTATGTTGTCACACAGACACACAATGTAGTGTTGTAGTGGGTTTGTCTATTATGGTGTGGTATTTCTTATGCATACACAATATTTAGTTATAGAATTTGCTAATGTCATTTATATCTGGTGACGCCATTATTTCTACCAATGTCTTCGTTGCTAACACATACACAGTGATGTATTCCGAAACCACATCCAAGATGTAGCGGTTAGGTGTTTGGTTCCATCTCGGGTGTTGAATATTTTAGAAGGAAGCTTTGAGAGTCAGACACAATTAAGACCTCGCTGAAGAGAGTGGAACAGACAAACTTAGGAACTTCCAGAAGTGACAGTGTCTCCGTCTGAAATATAGAAGCTATTGGGGGTAGTTTGAAGGTTTTCCGGATCTGAATCTGAGGCAATGCACATCCTTTATACCCTAACGGTGAAATTTTGGATCTGTTGGTATATACAAAGGGAAAATCAGGCCACTGAGCTGCAACAAATTTCTGAATCCGCTACTCACAATAACAATTTCCAAACAGTTTATATTAAAATATATAATATAGTAATGGAGTGGTGTCTTAGCGATGAAACATAAATCGCGAGCGTGGTGCTCTCTGATTAGGTGAGAGCATCGGTGATGTCGGCGTGACATCATGCAACGTTGAAGTGACATTGTGACAGGGTGTGACTCAACACAGAACGAGGTGCTGTAGACATGATGTCCAGCACCTCTTCAAGTAATTGGTTAAAATGCGTAAAATTGTGGTAAATGTAAAAAGATGAGAGCACTTACATATTTACCTTAGTGAGGTGCATGATGAAAGATTTTATTACTATTAACACACAGGCCTCAAGTGACGTAACAGCCACAGCTTAAAACTCTCTCTCTCTCTCAATGGCACCCATTCAGGTGTCTCAGTTATAAAAGATGAAAATTGTGGGTGGGATGCTCAGTAGCAATGATAGCTATTTCAGACACACACTGCACTGTGATTGCTTGACAGCATCATGACGTCGACACATCGTCGGAGCTGTAGTGTTGATATTGCGTAAATTGGTAAAATGCGAAAAATTTGGGAAAATATGTATAACTACGTAATTTCTGATAAACATGCGAAATGGGTAAAAAATACATAATATTGAGGAAAATAAAAAAAATTTAAAGCACGTTCTGCTCTGTAAGAATGAGTGTACTTAAATATCTGCCTGGGTGTAGTCTCTTTTGGTGCTTTGAATGACGCAATATTAGACTGTTACTAACTAATATCCTTGGCCTAGAACTCAAGTGACGTGATTTAAAGTCATTTGTTATTAGCAAGTAGATACAGTCCACAATATTTCACTATGCTGCCGATCTCCTGACTGAACTCCAGCCACACAAGTGTTCTAGTTATACAAGATGATGATGTGGTAGGTGAAGATGGGATGTATGATCTTCATTGGTCGACAGCGAAGATGTGGAAAGGGGCGTAGTGGGAGGAAGGGAGGAGCTGGCGATTCTCCTGGGTGACCTTGATCAAATCCCTGTGGTTCCCCAGGGGAGAGGCAGTGGGGGTACCAAAGAACCCAAGTGGGTAACCTGACACTCAATATCTTTATCGGTGTAATCTGATACACAATGTCCATATTGTCCTATAGAAACCCTGATTTCCTACTAGTGGGGCACCTTTCAAGCTCTCTCACGTGCTGATAGCGCTTTCTGTCACAAGAATGCTTCACCTCTATGTCCTTTACAACAGTCACTCGGCATCTGACGATTTTCTCCCCTGTTATATAGCCTGCAAGACCTGGCAATGGACATCAACAACACTAATGCACTCTGGAGGCGAAACCAGTCTCAGAGGATTGGCAGTCTAATTACATACCCGCCGATCAAGTCTACATGTACGACGGCACATTGACATCTGACTGTGTCTTCCGAGTGCTTCACTTTACTTGTCAGGCAATGTATAATGTTCAACAGAATTAGACGAACATGACTTTGGATGTCTTCCATACACCACTGACTAATAATGGAGGACTGGGTATGTTACCGAATTATACCTTTACCTTCCAGAAATTAAGTAAACAACAAAGTATCATCGTTTCCTTGTATAAACAATACTGAAATGGAGTACTGAAAAGAAAGAGGGGATATGATTCATCCCCTGATCCTCTGTGCTTTTCATTAGACACTGAGAGTATCAGTAATGTTTATGCCTTCCGTGGGCGTTTCTCACTACTAGACATCTACTTGGCATGCTCCGTAGAAGTCTACAGATGTCAGCCAGTGTTTTCAGTTCCCATATTCCAATGAGAGGCCTTGAGAGTTCTGGGACAGTCTTTGGTGGAACAGCACGACCATGAACCCGTCTGTCAAGTGGCTCCTACACATGCTCGATGGCGTTTGACCTTTACAGTACTTCAGTGTCTAGGCGGCAAAAAACATCCCTACTGATGCCCTATGGCTCCTTGCATTATGGAGCATGAGAAGGTATTCAGGGCCGACAACGTACTCAGCATCCACCACATTGTCCAACAGTGTATGTTGGGTGTACTGCCTGGCGGTAAGGCGACCATGGAAAACGAGAAGATCTGTGAGACTGTTAAAACTGATGCCTCCTCAACGTCGCAAAACCTTCACCGAATCTGTCAGTTAACTGGACAACATTCGTCAGGTACCACTCAGCACGGCATCTACAACATGGTCCTCACTTTGCGTCAAACGAAATCGGGACTCGTCTGCGAATAACACATTTCTCCAGTGATGAAGTTGCCAGTTCACATGGGAATGTCAGAATTGAAGGCGGCTCTGAGACGCTGTCGTGTCAAACGGGGTAGTCAAGCAGGACGTCTCGTAGCTCCTTCTTCATGTACCCTGGGATTATTCGATCTCGGCCAGACTGTGGCTGTAACTGTACCACAACGCGGCAGAAGTTCATCTCATCAAACTAGATACTTCAGAGCCATTCGTACCTATCTTGGAGCGATAGTCCACCACTAAGGCTCTTTAAATGGAAACAGGGGAAATTCCCTTCAGCATTGGATGCCAAATGCTCTCGGATAAGTTCTACATTCAAGGTATGGCCTACATGGACATTTCTGTCTACCAAAGGAAAGACTACGTTTACCGACTTTGGATTGCCTCCCATAGGAGGAATAAAGCTCCGGCCGTTTGTACCAGCTTCATACTGGGTCACCTCTCATACGTTCTATACTATGTTCATCGCATTTGCTTCTTTTTGACTACGATCCTCATATACTCAGCTCTCATATTCCAGTCCATTATTTTAATGTAAACTGTTTGGAAAGCTTTATTGTCAGTTGCAGATTAAGCAACTTGTTGCAGCTCAGTGGCCTGGTTTTCCCTGTGTATATACGGATGGAACCGAAATTACACTGTAATAGTATACTGGTGTATTTCTGAGCCCCCAGATTAAGGTTCGGAAAAACTTCAAACTGCCCCCAAGCACTTTTATATTTACGGCGAATACAATGGCACTTCTGGAAGCTCTAAAGTTTGTCTGTTCCACTTCCTACCCCGAAATCTTAATTGTCTCTGATTCTCAAAGCGTTCTTCAAAATATTCAACACCTGAAATGGAACAGAACATCTAGTCGCTATACCTTGGATGTAGTTTAGCAATATATTCGTAGCGCACGGTTAGGGAGGACAATCCAGTATAATGAGGGAACTGATGCATCAGCCAAGCAAGCGACATTTTTAGTCGCTGTCCTGGATCTGAAATTACCCTACACAGACGCAAACTAACAATGGCAAGAGATGTGGAAATTTCACAGCAGACGAAAGGCAGTTGTTGTGCTATCCTCCAACCACATTCCTTCACAGCCGTGCTTCATTAGGACCGATTCACGATTTACATTATCGTAGAATTTCGTTTCAATCACGTCTCCTTTCCTCAACATCAACATCGGATCAACGTTACTGCTTCGCCGGCATGTATGTGTGACAATGAGTCGCAAGATGATGACAACCACATCATGTGTATCCGTCCCAAATTTGACTGTTAACAATTAGACTTTTCTGAGGACATTTCTGAGTGTGGAACTTCATTGTTATGTTCCTTACGACTACTGGCTCAATCTGCAGTTCTTAATGGTGTACATATTCTATTTTTCTGTCCTGCTTCTGAATATATTTCAGGAACGGTGTGAACTGTAACTCAACACAATTTTTTTTTCTAATTATAGCAAAAATGTACTGGACACAACTGTGATGGTTTGAGCTTTCTCTACTTGTAAATATGCATTTCTGTATTCTTGTATTAAATTCTATGCACATTGTAACATTGATGGCTAGATCGGGTTGCTATTCGGAAGGCCATATATATAAAAAATCCTGCCCCTTACAAACTGACGGGACACAGCTGATCCAGTGGCCCTTCAGAGGCCGTATCACACTACTCTAAGCGGTAGCCGTACGAAGTCGCGACGTATCAGTCTTCGTGTGAAGCTGCAGTGCGTCGGCCACGTTGTTCAACTGGTCTTGTGTCAGCCTCTAGTGTATCACAGACCTATGGATGACAGATGGAGAGACATTGGCATCTGAGTACTTCACCTGAGATTACAGGAACATCGGTACTCACTTCATTCTGAGGAGTCGCTTGATAGTGTAATGCATAACAATAACACAGTAAAGGCGAATGACTTTAGCGTACAAAGCGAAGGTCTCAGGCTATGCAGTAAAGGATTTTGGCCTCTTCTAGGGCGTTTTGGTTATCGGATGTTGCTTCCTGTTCACCTGCCTTCCGATGGTAAATCTCTACTAACAAACAATTCACTTCGAAGCTTGATTTCCACTTCTATATAGAATAGGGTCTCATGCATCTGAGGCTCTGCGTGGTGACATTCACGTCATTCGGTTCCACGTGTAAGTCGAATCAGTGCTTAGCACATT
The DNA here is from genome assembly GCF_023864275.1 of Schistocerca cancellata. Classification (NCBI taxonomy): domain Eukaryota; kingdom Metazoa; phylum Arthropoda; class Insecta; order Orthoptera; family Acrididae; genus Schistocerca; species Schistocerca cancellata. The sequence goes on along the minus strand of NC_064631.1, from coordinate 85,451,105 downwards.
CACATCGGAAAACGTTACGTATCATTGCAGAATGTAATAATGAATAAACACAATAAATTACATCTACTTTGTGTACACAGACTTGACGCTGAATGAAACGTTGATCTGTCCTCACATTCAGGTATCCCAGTAACCAAGTAGCCAGTGACTGGTGAGATTATACCAAACCATACGAAGATCCCTCCTAATGCTGAAAAGCTGAAAGAAACGATTGATGTGGTTCCGAGGAGCAAACGCAGAGGATTTCGTTAACTCACCGTAGCCATTGAATGATTTGAAGCAATATTTTCTGTAATAATGTCTGATACACTAGAATGTGGTCCGTCGTCGGATTTGTAGTCTCAAGATTCTCTATTGGCTTTGTGATTCAGTTTCAAACTTTTTATTTTTAAGACTGTGTAGCGTAGACAGTGCAGAAAGACCTTTCAGAAGGCTTAGAAGTTGCACCATTTGATATAAAAACAAGTTATACCTACGTGAGGAATTTCTTTCATGAAGCAGGAATCGCATAACGTAAAATCTGCCTTTAATGGGATGTATTTACCGACTAGTTTCAGTCCAGGACCATTTTCACGATACTTTACAAAAACGAAACATGAGTTGCAGTAAACTGTTGTGGTCAACATCACGTGCAAGGTCAGAAATTATGATAACAATATTCAGAAGAAAATTCTTTCGTCAAATACCAATTATGAAATCATCACTACACATCACGCATTTTTGAAATACAAAGTACATAACTAAACTCAAACAGAACAATTATGAACAATATAACTTTACGAAATACAGACACTAGTCACAGCAAAAAATAAAGACATTAAGTTGGTTCAAGACAGTCAACAACAGAATTATATATGGAAAAAGTATCACGTTCAAGGGCTATGGTGTAGAAAGACGACACAACATGGAACGTAGACGAAAACATTGAAGATTACAGGGTCAAAACACATGTTCATAAAATACTGTACAAAATAATATAATGCACCTTATGTGAAACATGTAAAAGATTAAAATAAAAATCAAAAAAGGGTGTAGCTTGTCTGCCAGTTTATTCTCGTGACTGGCGAGTGTCTGGAAAATATGGTAAGTAAAGTGATAAGCGAGGGAGGATAAGCTACAAAACCAACGATAACTGCCCTTGCAATAAACCAAATGTGTGACATATGTAATTATTATGGCTAATATCAGGAACAATATGTTATTACATCATATGGTAAGTTGAAAATGTAAGTTTATGACTAATCTAAAGGTATGCACATATAACTAACATCAGCAGTCTACGTCAGAAGTAAGAAAAAACAATGAAGGTGTAAGCACATTTATTAAGATCAATCCCTAGCATCCTAATTTTTCAAAGTCATTACAATTAGGGTAATTCATTAAAACTAGTATCCTTTCTGGGTCTACAATCATCCTTACATTTTTGTAGATTTTAATATGTGACACTAGTGATATTGGTAACTTCCACCATTTGTACAACTCCTTATTGCTGTTGTTTCATGCTGAATGTGATTAATAATGTTAACTATGTTGGTATATCTTCCTATTTGGTAATTTGAGGATTAGGTCTTGGCTTTTTTATCTAAATGTTGCGGAGTTCCACAGCTGATTTTTCCTCCTTAATATTTTATCCTTTTATAACATTTACCTTCACTCACATTTATGTGAAAATTCGTAATAAGACTCTAGTAAGACTGGCAAGTTGTACCCGCTGTATTTCTAATTTTACCACAGATGTATTGGTAGAAACTGTGTAATTCGCAAGGATGATTGTACGCCCAAAAGGGATACTAAGTACTCAGTGATTCTAATGCAATATGAATAACCATAGTAACTTGGTTATCCCATTGGAAATATAGGATGCCAGATTTAAGTGGTATTTTCATGCTACCACAGTGTCTTGTATTCTGCCACATGTATAGCTTTCGTGTCTTCGGTGTTGCAATAACACACACAGGTGTAAATTTTTAATATAAATGTCGCTGAACCATTATTGTCTCTTCTTGCTTCTGACGTAAAATGATGATTCAGCCTTGTTGGCTGAGCCGTCCTGACCCCGGCTTCTGCATTGCTTTAAAACTTGGCTGTTACTCCGCATTTGGCTTCCCGCAGTTGTTGCCGTTATGCCGTGGTTCTTCCTCTTTCTACATGTGGCAGTAGTGCTGTGTATCGATATTAGCACTGTATACATTCTTTGGTCTGTTCTTTATAGTGCAGGTAGAGCGAGTAGGTCGGTTGGAGAGGATCAGCAAGCAAGTCTCCGGGAGGAACAGTCGGCCGGGCCTGCTGGTGGTCTCTGCACAGTGTCACAGCGTGTGGGGGCTGTTCCGACTGCTGCGAAGTTTGTGGCTCACTGACCCCGGACATGAAAGTTGAGCAGTGATTTTAATTAACGAAGGCACATCTGTTCACGTTGACCTGTTGGTTGATGGTTCACCGTTGGTGGTATTCCTGGGAGCAACAGCGAGTTTTCGTGTTGGTTAAGACTTATCCGCCTTGTGGTGCAGTTAACTATATTTGTCCGTTTGAAATTGATGTGCCTTTTGGCCCTTAGTGTTGTGGTTACCTGCCCTGGTCGCTGACGTAAAATCAGGCAGTGTCCTTTCATCACCTGTTGTCGCTGTCCAACATCGTCTGTAGGTTTCGACAGCCTAATGTATTTTTGGTTGTGGGCGGTTGTGTCTGTAACGTTATGGCTTTGGAATTCTCGTATACTGGTCGGTGGTTAGCAAGCCGTCTTGTCGGTGAGTCCATGTCTCTTGGTTGTGTTGCCAGTGGATCCAGTATAGTTGGGCAGATTTCTTCTCTCATCTAAGGGCAGACCAAGCCACCTGGAAACTTCTGAGCGCCGTTGGCTATACTGCCTATTTTATTGGCACTTAATTGCGTATTTGTGTTTTTTTAATGGCTCATAGCCGATGGTTGGAATTTGTATGCTTGTAATTGCGTTTTTGGCCTTCAGCTGTTTGAAAAGTAAGTTTTTCTAAAATTGGAAAGTCTTACATTGTCTGAAGATAAAGCTTGGGCCTTCTGCCTGTTGAAAATTAATTGTACTGTTTTAAAGCATTGCCCTTCAGCCTCCTTAAGTTTTACTTATCAGGTATTACCTTTTGGAAGATAAACCTGTGAGCTCTCTGCCCATTGAAAATTTATTGTAGCTGTATTGTTTATTAAAAGCATGGGCCCTCAGTTGCTTTAAGGGTTAAGTTTCTTACTTATCAAGTATTACATTCTTTCAAGATAAATCTGTGAGCCTTCTGCCTGTTGAAAATTTATTGTCATTGTATTGTTCCTAAAATGATGGGGCTTCAGCCACTTTAAAATTTTAGATTCTTTTTCAAGTCTTGCATCACTTGGGCTTAAATACTATTATAGTTAACAGCTTCTGCCTTGGAAAATTGATTGCAGTTTTTTTAACAAAGGCCTTCAGCCATTTTGGAGTAAGGTTTCTTATTGGTCATAAAGCTTGGGCCTTCTGCCTATTGAAAGGTTATTATAGTTATGTTGTTTTAAATTTATCGGCCTTCAGCCGGTTTAAAAAAACTTAATCTATCTGACTAGTCAAGTCTTACATCGCTATGCCTTAAATACTATTTACGTTTAAAGCCTAGAGCCACATGTCTCAAAAAACATATCTACAGCAGTTGTATTTCATTCAAGGGGCGTCAGCCGTTTTATAATTGAAGACGTTTTCTGCGATAGTCAAGCTTGGAAATTGCGCTGTAATGTTTGGACAACTAAAAAAAATGTAATGTTTGGAGTGTAACTCACAACCGCTCTTTCTGGCCCCCTTCCACAATTCCTACTACTTGTCCTGTCTTGCGGATTTGGAAGGGCATTTCACTGTTAGCAGAGCGTGGTTGCGCTAGTGCTTGCCATTCTAGTTGCTGTTAGTTTCACTCCTGTTTCTGTTTGTATTTGGTGGAACTTTATTACTCTCGGTGTGACTTGTTTCAGGTGCTTGTCAAAATCGCAATCAGACAGTATTTGGAGATCGGCCTGCTCAGGAAAGACCACCTAATCTACGACTTGGCAGTAAGGCTCCAAACGATTGAGGGAAGTGTTCCAGAATTGGTAGCTGTTTGCGCGCTGCCGTGCTGCAACCAGTTGATGTCACGTCGGCGGTGGTCTGTGTGACAGGAGCGGCGGTTATATATCTGTTTGAGGCTATTAAGGGCCTTGAGGACACTATTTGTTTCCTAGAGGGAACCCATCCTAGTGACAGTCAGATGGATCGGGGGCGGGCGCAGTTGATGCATTTAGCTAATAGGGTAGCCGATTTAAGTACGTTAGCTGCAGGGGATCAACACAATAAATTTACCGACGAGTTAGGGAACCCCCAAGCGCATTACAGTTTAAGCTTACATGTTTGGAGTTGGATGAGAGGAAGTTTGACGATAGCGATGTGCGCTTTCAGCGAGAGCATGATAGCCAGTCTGTCGGTGGCACTGATCCGTTATCTGTTAAGTTAGACACTGTGTTTGCTAAGTTGCTTTCGGGATATTACTGAATTGGTTGTAGAACGACTCGATCAGGTGGAGAAACTGTTGTGGTTGCTGGTTCGTCTATAGCAACACGCGGTCTCCTTTCGCGTTTGGTACCAGGTAATTTTGTCATTGTTGTACCCTATAGCTAGAGGTGAGTTCCAGGACCTCCTCTCACGTGCCATGGTGGAAGAGCTTTCGTTGCAGCAATTAACGGAGTTCGTAATTAGCCAGAGGTTGACCACCGGAGTTCACAAACAACTCGAGTGTCTTTACATTTATGAAGTGCAGCGGGGTGAGGAGCAGTAATATAAATATCTCAATAGATTCCAGACAGCCTCTTTGGCCTTATTGATTGATTTATCTGAACAAGAATTAATCTCTATTGTTCTTAAGGGAATGCGTGTGGTGGATAAGTCGTATTTTGTTTTCCGTAAACAGCCTGAAACCTGGGGACAGTCCCGTGATGCGGTTATAGCAGCGTCCGCATTACCACTTGAGAGAACACGTACCTACCTCAGGAGAATAAGGAGCGCGACGTAGGCCACGATTCCGGATTACCTGCAACCGCTCAAGTTATCAAAAGGGAACCCCGGCGTTGTTTCAGATGCGGCAGTACAGCTCATTTGGTACTCGCTTGTGTTCAGCCTCGTGCTACTAGAGCCAATAGATGACGCCGGGTTCGCCAGCGAGCTCGGGTTCGAACCTTTAGGCCTTGGCGTACCCGGATGGTCGCTCCCTCATCACCACTTTTACCTTATGTTTGTTATCGTGTAGGTGGCAAGCCTGTTCCTGCACTTTGGATTCTGGTAGTTTCTTTTCGTTATTGAGTTTTGAGTGGTTTTTGGAATTTGGACATCTTACCAAATCTCGTTCGGTCCCTTCGCCGGTGCGGAGTTGTCGGGTGGCCAATGGCCAGGGGTTACCTCTGCAGGGTTGGGTCCAGGGAGTATATCGGTGCCCTATATCCTTAGCCTTCGTTGAACAACTGCCTGTTAATCTATTATTGGGGTGTGATTTCATCCTTAAAACCGGGTTGATCTTGGATTATTCCAGAAAAACCTTTTACTTTAAGTTTTCTCCTAGCGAAGAGTTCGGCCTTTGCGACTGCTGCGCTAAACCTAGTGTATGGCAGACTGCCCGGGCCTTCGCCGTGGAGGTTTCAGCTAATGAATTTGATTTGGCCCATCTCCAGCCCAATCAGGCCTCCCATTTGAGCGAGCTGTTGCACAGTTTTCCCCAACTCCTTAGTGATGACCTTGTTGTGACTAGCGTTCTCGAATATCATATCCGTCTCTCTGATGATATTCCGGTTAGGCAGTCTCCATATTGCCTCTCACCCCAGAAGGTGAAGAAACACAGGGCTAAAATGTCTCAGATGCTCCAACAAGGAGTGATTTGGCCCTCTACTTTGGCTTGTGGTTCTCCAGTATTTTTCGTACCTAAAGATCAGGGGCGCGATTACAGACCTGTGGTTGACTACCGCAGTTTGGAAGTTAAGGTTATATTTGAATCAGTACCCCTGCCAGATCTGCATAATTCTTTTACTTGGTTTTCCGGCGCTAACTGGTTCACAGTCCTTGATTTCAATCAGGCCTATTATCAAATTCCTTTGGCTGAGGAATGTAAACATGTTACTGTCTTTTGTACTAATTGGAACCTGATCGAATTGAAAAGAGTTACTTTTGGACCAGCTACCGGAGCGACGGTGCTAACTCGTTTGTTGGATATTATCCTTGGTGACTTGAAGTTAGTACGTGTCTATAATTATTTGGACGACTTGGTTATCTACAGTCGTTCGTTTGAGGATCATTTGGAGCATATCCAGCAAGTTCTCTTGAGGTTACAAGGAGACAGTCTAACTGTTAAGCCTAGTATAATCACGCTAGCTAAGCAGGAGGTGTCTTTCTTAGGCCATATAGTGTCGGGTCAGAGTATTCCCATTGGCCAAGAGTGAACGAAAACCCTGCGGGCGTTGCCTCCTCCGACTTATAAGCGGGCAATTGCTAAATTTATAGGCATGGCAAATTAATTTAGGCGCTTTGTTCCTAATTTTGCTCAGTTGGTGGCACCCTTAAATCAATTACATCGAAAGGGTGTGGGTTTTGAATGTGGACCTGCCCAGGAGGCTGCATTTGAGAACATTAAGACATTAATAGCTAACCCGTCGGCTCTTGGGGTACCCGATTTTAATAAAAGGTTTATTGTGCATACTGACGCTTCTAATGCGAGGATTCCATGAGTTTGATGGCCGGAGGCAGCCCTTTAGCTTACGTGTCTCGTCAATTAACTGATGCCGAGCTTAAGTGCTCTGTGTATGGGTGCGAGGCCTTGACCGTTTTAGTTGCCTTAGAGAAGTACCGCTTCTACCTTGAACATCGGGTTTTCCAATTGGAAACCGACAATCAAGCGTTGAGCTGGGATTTGGCCAGGCCGCGTAAAACTGGCCGTATTGCTAGGTGGGCAGTGCGTATTTCGGCATTTCAGTTTGAAGTCAAACCTGTGAAAGGCGCTGGAAATGTCCTTGCAGATGTTCTCAGCTGGATGTTTACCGAAGCTACGGTTAGTGAGAGAAGGGAGTAGGTGGAACGCGACAATCTTAATTGCATGGTGTTGGGTGAAATTCCCCTTTTGGTCGAAGACATTGTTCAGCATCCGAAACAGGAACCTGTTTGGGCCGATATTGAGCAACGTGTGTTGGCAGGAGAGCTCTCGGACGAGTATGAGGTCAAGAGGGGTATTCTTTGCAGGAAGGTTGGCAATGCTAAGCAGTCTAAGATCTGTTTGCCTGTAACGTTGGTACGTCTGGTCATTTGCTATTTTCATGATTCGTTGGTGGGTAGCCATTTAGGGACTTTAAGACTCTCCAGAAAATCAAGGAGCTTCTAACTTGGCCCTCCATGGACCAGGATGTGAGACATATGGTATCCCAAAGCCGCTTCTGTAATGTAGCCAAACCCAGCAATACTCTTGAACAGGGTTGGTTGCGTTCTGAACGAGAGTTCTCTCCCATGCACAAGCTCCATATTGATTATTTGGGGCCTTTACCTCGTACTAAAAGAGGGCATTGATATTTACTATTTGTGATCGAAGCGTTCTCTAGATTTTCTTGACTCCTTCCGAGTCGTAGCCTTACCGCTAACACCATCATTAATCACTTAACTAGTATCTTCAGTGGTTTGAGGTTACCCAAGCAGTTAGCGATAACTCTTCTGCCTTTCTTTCGGGCCCTTTCAAGGCCTTCTGTTTTCAGAGCAGTGTCAAGCATGTCACCACCATCCTGTATATCCGCAGGGGTCCTTTGTGGAGAGAGTTAATTGGAATGTTAAGTCTTCTCTGATTATTTGTCATCAGAAAACCCCCAGTAAATGGAACTCCAGTCTTCCCTGGCTTAGTTTTGCCTTTAATACCGCCAGTCACGAAGCCTTACGAGCTACGCCAGCATTCTTGATCTTTAACTACCAAGTTAATGACCCTCTTTCGAACTTATAGGTAATTCAAGATCTTATTCCAGCCAACGTTAATCCAGGTGTTATCAAGGAAAACTGGAACCGGGGCAGGCGTAATATACTCAGAGCTCATGATAAACAAGCGGAGCTTTATTATCGTAATCGGGAAACCTGTAAGGGCAGGCCGGGGAACCGGGTTTATGTCCACAGTTTCCAAGGGAGGTAGGTGCACGGTGGGAACCTTGGTTGATGTACTCCTCGTTTCTTGGGGCCATGCACTACCATGTATATATTAGGCCTGGTAAATCTGTTGGTCAAGGAGAACAACTCAAGTAAGCAATATGTGGTTCACCTCAGTCAGGTTAAGTTCAAGTAGCTCAGCGTTTGGATTACCCACTCCTTGGATTAAGTTTGAGGGGGGGGGGGAGGTTGAGTCGTGATGACCTCGGTTTATGCGTTGCTTTAAGACTTGGCTGTTACTCTGCATTTGGTTTCCCGAGGTTACTGCCATTATGCAGTGGTTCTTCCTCTTTCTAAGTGTGGAAGCAGTGGTGTGCATTGATCTTAGCACTGTATACCATCCTTGGTCTGGTGTTTAAAGTGCCGGCTTGGTGGTGTGCAGCGAGTCGGTCGGTTGCAGTGGATCAGCAAGCAAGTCTCTGTGTGGCGCAGTCTGCCGGGCCTGCTGGTGGTCTCTACGCAGTGTCAGAGCATGCGGGGGTTGTTCAGAGTGCTGTGAGGTTCGTGGTGATTTCATTAGTTAAGCCACGTCTGTTCACGTTGTCCTGTTGGTTGTGATTCGTTGTTGGTGGTATTCCTGAGAGCAACAGCGGGTGTTCGAGTTGGTTAAAATTTAGCCGCCATGTGGTGGAATTAAGTATATTTGTCGGTTTTAAATTCAAGTGCAATAGCAGAATGTTCTGCCTTGTGGCCGTTAGTGTGCCGGTTACCTGCCCTCGTTGCAGATGTAAATTCATTCAGTGTACTTTCCTCACCTGTTGTCCCTGTCCAACATAGTCTGTAGGTTTTGGCAGCTAAATATGTTTCTGGTTGTTGGTGGCTATGTCTGTAACGTTTTGGCATTGAAATTCTCATATACTGGTCGGCGGTTAGCAAGTTGTCTTGTCAGTGGGTCCCTGACGGCCTTTCGGGTGCGTTGCCGCAGATCGAGTATAGCTGGGCCGATTTATTGTCTCACCTAAGCGAACGATAAGACTTCAAGGGCAGACCGAGCCGCCTGGAAACATCTGCCATTGCCTGTACTGTCTTTCTTGTTGGCGTTTAATTGTGTATTTTTAATGACTCATAGCCGATGGTTGGAATTTGTATGCTTGTAATTGTGTTTCTAAAAACAAAGGCCTTCATCCGTTTTAAAAGTAAGTTTTTCTAAATTGGGAAGTCTTACGTTGTCTGAAGATAAAGCTTGGGCCCTCTGCTTGTCGAAAATTTATTGTATGGTTTTAAAGCATCGGCCTTCAGCCACTTTAAGTTTTAAGAATCTTACTTATCAGGTATTACCTTTTGAAAGGGAAAGCTGTGGGCTTCCTGCCCGTTGAAAATTTATTGTAGCTGTATTTTTTTTTTAAAAGCATGGTCTCTCAGCCGCTTTAAGTTTTAAGGTTCTTACTTATCAAGTATTACATGCTTTCAAGATAAAGCTGTGGGCCTTCTGCCTGTTGAAAATTTATCGTCGTTTTATTGTTCTTAAAATGATGGGCCTTCAGCCACTTTAAAATTTAGGATTCTTACTTATCAAGTCTTACATAATTTTGGTCTTATATATAACGTAAGGTTAAATGCTCTGGGCCTTCTGCCTTGGGAAACTGATTACAGTTTTTTTTAACAAAGGCCTTCAGCCTTTGTGGAATAAGGTTTCTTATTGGTCATAAAGCTTGGGCCTTCTCTCTATTGAAAGGTTATTGTAGTTATGTTGTTTTAAATTTATCGGTCCTCAGCCACTTTAAAGAAACTTAATCTATCTGACTAGTCAAGTCTTACATCGCTTGGCCGTAAATACTATTTAAGGGTAAAGACTAGAGCCTTCTGTCTCAAAAGGGCTTTCAGCTGTTTTAGAAATAAAGATGTTTCTGTCGATAGTCAAGCTTATAAGTTGCGCTGTAATGTTTGGACAATTAAATAATGTGTTATGTTTGGAGTGTAACTGACAGCCACTCTTTCTGTGATTGTAGGATTTCCCGGGGTAAACTATTGATGAAGGTTTCTCGGGTCTCCAGCCGGGTGGTAGCGTTGATATCTCGCGACGTTTCGGGAAGTGTCATAATACCCATCATCTGGCGAAGTGCCGAGATTCGCGGAGAGCGGGCTATTTATATGCGCGGTCACCCCCCTCCACTAGACCTCGGGTGGCTGCGGTGGACCAGCGGCGTGCGCGCGGTGGTGGGGATGGCGGTCGCCCCCGGCGGCCGCGTTCGGTTCTCGGTGTAAGCATTCCGTTTGCGTCCGCGGCGGAGGACATTGACGGGCGCGCTCCCGACGGAATGCCGCTATCGCCGGGTTCCATGCTGCGCTGAGTTGGTATCCCTCGTCTCTGTTGAACAGATTCTCGTGAATCCTTATTTCTATGGATTCTTTGATCACGCTTTCCCAAAAGCCAGATGCTCGGCACAGTACCTTCGTGTTTTCGAAGTTGAAGGTGTGTTCTTCATTGATGCTGTGTTCTGCTATGGCTGATTTTTCTGTGTGGCCTAGTCGCACGCACCCGATATGGTCTTTGCAGCGCTGTGTTTGCCGAATGTATTGCTTTCCGCATTCGCATGGTATACTGTATACTCCTGGTGTGTTAAGGTCCAGCGCGTCTTTGGCAGAACCTAGGAGCTCCCTCGTGTTCGGTGGTGGTCGGAGAATGGTTTTGATCTTGTATTTTCCCAGAAGTTGTGCAATTTTGGCCGGGAGCGGACCCACGTACGGAAGGAAAGCGAGTCGTTCATCTTCTTCTTCTCCTTCATTATTTTCTTCTGGGGTTCTCACTCCCTGTTTCTTTCTTTTAAGCGCCCTGTTAATCTGCGTTCTACTGTAGCCAGGTACTCAGGTGTTGCAGCTCGCATGGTAGGCTGTCTTTGTCGCAGACGTCGCGCGCCCTATGTACCAGGGTGGTCAGTACTGTTTGTCTTTGTGGTGGATGGTGGCAGCGTGTTGCATGAAGGTATAGTTCCGTATGTGTCTTCTTGCTATGTACTGCATGGCTTAGTTATCCATCTGCCTTCCTCTTAATTAAAATATCAAGGAAGGGGAGGCATCCATTTTCTTCCATTTCCATTGTAAATGTTGTGTCCGGATGGATGCTGTTGAGGTGTTCAAGAAACTCATCTAGTGCCTGTTTGCCATGTCCCCACACGACAAAAGTGTCATCGACATAGCGGAAGAAGTGCTTCGGTTTCTGTCTGGCAGTTTGAAGGGCCACCTCCTCGAAATGTTCCATATAGAGGAGCAATCGCAGGAGCCAATGGGGAGCCCATCGCCACACCGTCGATCTGCTCGAAGAATTCCCCGTTGCACTGAAAGTACGTGGTTGTTAGTGCGTGTTCGAAGAGGCTGACTGTTTGTGGTTCATAGTGCTGGGTTAAAAGTGCCAAGGAGTCTTGAAGAGGCACTTTCGTGAAAAGCGACATCACGTCGAAGCTCACGAGTAGGTCCTCCCTTTGCAGTCGCATGTCCCTGAGTATTTTTATGAATTCGGCTGAGTTTCTCACATGGTGGCTGCAGTGTCCCACAAGGGGTTTGAGCAGTGTCGCTAGGTATTTAGCAAGTCCGTAACTGTGAGAGTTGATGGAGTCCACAACCGGTCACAGAGGTACCCCTTCCTTATGGATCTTGGGGAGTCCATAGAGGCGTGGTATCGCTGGAGCTCTGGGTTACAGTCGCTTCTTCATTTGCTCTGGTAAGTCCGATTTCCTCAGCAGAGCTATCGTCTTTCTACTCATCGTCGGGGTTGGATCCTTCTTCAGCCTCTTGTAGGCCTCGTCTTGTAGCAGAAGGTTTATTTTCTGTCGGTACTCGGCAGTACTTAACAGCACTGTAGCGTTCCCTTTGTCCGCTGGTAGGATCGTTATATCAGGGTCATCTCTAAGGGACCGGAGAGCTGCTCGTTCTTCCGCAGATATGTTATTTTTAGGCAATCGAGAACTGTCGATTATTCTGCAAGTTTCCCGTCTTACTTCCTCGGCTCCCTCCTTTGGAATTCCTCGTACTGCTTCTTCCATGCCACTGATAATGTCTCGTTTCGGGATTGTTCTGGGGACGGGGGCGAAATTCAGTCCTTTTTTGAGCACGCCTCTGATATCATTCATCTCATTTTTTGTCGTCTGAGTCCCGGCTAATCTGCCGAATTTTCCGAGTTGTTTACATGTAGAGCCCCGTTTTTGCACCTCACTGTTGGAGTAAGTGCAGCAGTCGGCCCATTCCCACAGATCGGCTGGCAATGTCCCTGCCAGTTGTAGGTGGCATGTGAGGAGGGTGTGCGCATTCCTATCAAGCTCCTTCTGAGTGAAAAGAATGCGCTCCCTTACTAAGGCCATGCCTGCTCTTCGTTACATCCGGTCGGTCTTCCTAGATTTTACTGGATGTCGAATCGCCGCAAACCTTGGTAAGATGCTCTCGTCTCGACAGCGTTGTAGGAAAGCCAGTGTGCTGAGAAGTTTCGCTTTCCTGGTGCGTTCTTTCTCTAGCCGTTTGAAGCTGCAGACTATTTCCTCCCCATAGAGGTGTCGTATATGTGACTGTAGTCTTCCAACAAAATGGCTACAGTAGAACGCAGGATAACAGGGCGCTTAAAAGAAAGAAAGAAGCAGTGAGAACCCCAGAAGAAAATAATGAAGGAGAAGAAGAAGATTAACGACTCGCTTTCCTTCCCTACGTGGGTCCGCTCCCGGCCAAAATTTCACGACTTCTGGGAAAATACAAGATCAAAACCATTCTCCGAGCACCACCGAAGACGAGGGAGCTCCTAGGTTCTGCCAAAGACGCGCTGAACCTTAACACACCAGGAGTATACAGTATACCATGCGAATGCGGAAAGCAATACATTGGGCAAACACAGCGCTGCATATCTAAACGCTGCAAAGAACATATCAGATGAGTCCGACTAGGCCACACAGAAAAATCAGCCATAGCAGATTACAGCATCAATGAAGAACACACCTTCAACTTCGAAAACACGAAGGTTCTGTGCCGAGCATCTGCCTTTTGGGAAAGCGTGATCAAAGAGTCCATAGAAATAAGGACTGACGAGAATCTGGTAAACAGAGACGAGGGATACCAACTAAGCGCAGCATGGAACCGGGCGGTAGCGGCATTCCGTCGGGAGCGCGCCCGTCAATGTCCTCCGCCGCGGACGCAAACAGAATGCTTACACCGAGAACCGAACGCGGCCGCCGGGGCGACCACCATCCCCACCACCGCGCGCACGCCGCTGATCCACCGCAGCCACCCGAGGTCTAGTGGAAGGGGTGACCACGCATATAAATAGCCCGCTCTCCGCGAATCTCGACACTTCGCCAGAAGATGGGTAGTATGACACTTCCGGAAACGTCGCGAGATATCAACCCTACCACCTGGCTGGAGACCCGAGAAACATTCATCAGCCACTCTTTCTGGCTCCCTTCCACAATTCGTACTACTTGTCCTGTCCTACGGATTTATCAGGGCGTTTCATCGGCATACCTTCTTCTGTCTAGAAGATTACAGCTTGTATTTTCTACTTGCCATATGGTGCAATGACATACTGTGCTTGAATTTTGGTGTAATAACTACAACCATGTCACACTCTTTATATATTGCTATAAAAATTGTTGCTGGCCTTATAGCTCATTTTCTTCCTGACTTAACACTTTTCTTATCATATTTTCTAGTGTCTCACCATATATGGCGATGAACGGCGCACACGCTGTACTCTTTTGAGCTTACTTTACGTTTGTAAGACACATGTTCTTAATTATCAGTATACTGCCCAAATCACAACCTCACACTCTTCTCACTCCTAAAAATCCTGGAGTGCTTTTTAAGCTTTTACATGTTTTACATAAGATTCATTATAGTATTTTGTATAGTGTTTTATGTATATGTGTTTTACATTTTGATGTTGTAATCAGTGATGTCTCCGTGTATGTTTCATGCTGTGTTATCTTTGTACTCCAAACATCTTGACCATGACATTGTGATCATATTTTGTTCTTTGTTGACTATCCTTAGCCGGTTTAATATCTTCATTGTAGTAATTAGCACCTGTATTTCACACAGTTATTGTTTTTAGAATTGTTCTGCTTGAATGCAAGTATGTACCTGGAATTTCGAAAAATCGATGGTGTGTAGTGCCGGATTCATAAGTGCAAACGTATCCTCTTATAAATGTTGTTTTCCTAATGACTTTACAGGTCAGGTTGTTCACAGTAATTTAATGCTTTTTTGTTTTTGTACAGTACTGTGAACATGGCCCTGTACTCAAACTGGACAGTAAATACACTGCATTAAAGTCAGTATTTCTGTTATGTGTTCTCTATGTCATGTGTATGTCGATATTTATTTGAGGAATGATTAGTTATTGTGGAGTGCACAGCCAAACACATATTTTATAGCTTTACAATGGTCACAGTGTGATACACATTAAAAATAAGAATAAACACATTGGTGTGTTGTACATTTGAGTTTCTGCCCTTCATATTCTTCCACATGGAGAACAACATGATATCTTCCCAATTTTCAAATGAGTGTTTAGTTCGACAGAAACAAAAGTAAACGAAATGGAGAGGTGGTTATTAATCGAAATACTTGTTTTAAAGTGATTCAGCAAATTATTGGAAATTTGAAATAGTTAACAAAAGTGAAAAGTCTGTCCAAGAAACAAAGTGTCTTATAAGATGTACCTGTTTTTGTGTTGTTCCTTATAACACTTATAAAACTACTAAGAAATTCTGACCTTAAAAATATTTTCAAAGAAGGGGTTGGACTTTCTAATGGCTACTTTGTTACAGTTTTAACGGTAAAAACACTCTGATGTCTTTTCTTACCTCCTTGATATGAGGTGGGAAGAGGTGCAGCATATGTGGAAGGTAGGTTATATTGGCCATACTCCAGAGGAACTGCAGCTTCGTTCACTGTTAACAACTGCCCATACGAGTTATATGCTGGATCGTTAATCTCGACGTTAACAGCAGGAAGACTCATGCCGCCATATCCTACCCCACCAAATCCGATATCACCAAACTGGGGATACTGCAAAGGCAAAGTCCCATACGGCTCATATGCCGGAGTGTTGATCTCGACATCATAAGAAAGGCCCATGCCACCATAACCAGGAGAACCATATCCTGGACTAAGATATCCTAGACCACTAAACTGCTGTTGACCATATCCCAGGCCATCATATACTGGACTAACATTATCCTGGCCACCATAACCTGGAGAGCCATATCCTGGACTAAGATATCCTACACCACCAAACTGCTGTTGACCATATCCCAGGCCATCATATACTGGACTAACATAGTCCTGGCCACTGTATCCCAAAGCACTGTATCCCAGGTTAAAAGAGTCCTGACCACGAAATCCCAGACCACCAAATTGCTGACCCAAGCCACTATATCCCAAAGCACCAGGCGCGTAACCATCCACCTGAAACACAATCATCACAAAATTTAGGCTTACTATTCTGCAACTGATAATAATATTTAATGTAATGCCATGCTGTTATGACAGGTAGGCCATGGTCATTTTTAAGAGCAGCAGATGCCTACTTATCTGCTGCCAGTCAGTACCTGTGAGCCCAAGTTGACACCACATGAAATCATAGATGTTGATAGTGCCAATCAGCTTCAACCTGAACAAAGATGTAGTTTAATAGTATTCGCTTTGTTCCCAGCGTAAATTAGGCTATTCTTCCTGTTATCCATTGTAATAATGAAGCAATACAAATTCTACATATACGTTTATATCTGTACCTTACAAAACCACAATGAAGTGCATAGCCGTGGATACATCCTATCCCACAACATTTCTTCCTGTTCCATTGACTGCAGATCTTGGTCTAGTGGCTAGATTTGCTTCCCGGTTCGATTCCCGGCCGGGTTGGGGATTTTCTCTGCCTGGGGACTGGTTGTTTGTGTTGTCCTCTTAATTTCATCATCATCACCACCATTCGTGACAGTGGCTGGATTAGACTGAGTAAAAAATAGGACAGTGTAATGATTGGGACTTTGTACAGGCGCTGATGGGCACGAAGTTGAACTCCCCACAAACCAAACATCATTAACATCATCCTGTTCCATTAACATATGAGGTATACTGGAAGACTGTACAGCAGATGGAGGTCAAATATAATGGAGAGTAGTTTTATGGGTCGTTTTGGCTACCCTTGTTGTAGATAGTTTCGTCTCCTAGAAGCATAAGATATTTAACTACATCTCGTCAGTTTTCCTTATGACGATCTCTTCCTCACTATCTGCAGTGTTTTACTTCCAGTCCATGCCGCGCGGGGATAGCCGAGCGGTCTAGGCGCTGCAGTCATGGACTGTGCGGCTGGTCCCGGCGGAGGTTCGAGTCCTCTCTCAGGCATGGGTGTGTGTGTTTGTCCTTAGGATAATTTAGGTTAATAGTGTGTATGCTTCGGGACCGATGACCTTAGCAGTTAAGTATCATAAGATTTCACACACACACTTCCAGTGCATATTGAGTTATAAACTGTATACTCATTTCATTTACCCACCTCAATACCTTGTAATGTTTCTCCGTTAGTAGGCTGTAGGACATCTTCGGCTATTCACATTTTGTATCCTCCACTACATCCATAGTGGCATACAGCACTTCAGTTATTTTGTAAATGTTGCTGTTATGCGGCCAAAGTACAAAGCAAGCAATTTATGTGTCGATACTCCACAAACCACATTGAGGTTCATGGCAATAAGTACATTCTGTGATATTAACATTACGGCTGCTTCCCGTTATTTTCCAGCTGCGTATAGAGAATGGGAAAAAATGCTCATATGCCTCTGTGCTTTCTGCAAATAGTTTATAATCTTATCTTTTAAATGCCTACAGGATCGAATGCGTAAGGAGCAGTAGTATACTCCTAGATTCGTTATTTAGAGTTGTTTCTTCAAACTACATGAATGGGCTTTTGCAGGATACTTGGCGTCGAACTTCAGGCGTTTTCCAGTTCCTAATCGTCATTGTTTCAATGTTAATGATAATAAACCTGCCATCATTTGGCGTTCATTATGAAATTTTAAAAAGCCGTCTCTGTGTAATTAGTATTAACAATGTTGTAGGATGTTTCAACCGGATGATATGTTAACTTACTGCTTTGTAGACTGATTGCATTTTCACTGTACCTTATCAAAGAAACGAAGTCTCAAACAAGTTTTATCTAGAGTTCTGCCTCTGTGATAGTTACAGAAATGGAAACTTATGTTATTATATGACAGATTCCATACTTGGCTTTATGATATAATACTCATAGGACGCTATCATTTTGGATTAGAAAAGTACATAATATTACATTTCTGTTCATTTACAGCAAGCTGGCAGTCTATTTTGGATGTGACTGGATGAACGTGCGGCCTTTTCTGCAAAACATTTCTCTACTGGGAGCTGCAACATGTCGATTGTCATGGACAAGGCCGTTCTCTCCGTGATACCTCACTGTCAACTCAGAATGTGTTCTAAAATTCCGCAAGAGATGGAACTAAAATATACCGGATCGTAATTTTGTGGATCACTTCAGCAATCTCTATGGTAGTCGTATGTGACCAGTGATTTCTTCCAGTTGGGTACAGTTTCTTGTTCACGTTTTCTACAGTATATTATAATGTAGTTAAAGACGGCTAAACCAACGTCACATTCTTTAACGAGTGTTTGGAGAGAGTTCTCAGAATGTGTTGGTGCTCTGCACTTGATGAGAGATGTTTTAATCAACAGTAAAGGGGTCATAAGATTATTCATCAGTGTCACAAGTTACCAAAGTAAACTTTCACGTTATATATAAAATTCCAAGTATGGAATCTATATCTTTACTTAAGACACTCCACCCTAAACATTCACACACCAGCTCTTCGGTCACGAACATGAAGTACACTCCTGGAAATGGAAAAAAGAACACGTTGACACCGGTGTGTCAGACCCACCATACTTGCTCCGGACACTGCGAGAGGGCTGTACAAGCAATGATCACACGCACGGCACAGCGGACACACCAGGAATCGCGGTGTTGGCCGTCGAATGGCGCTAGCTGCGCAGCATTTGTGCACCGCCGCCGTCAGTGTCAGCCAGTTTGCCGTGGCATACGGAGCTCCATCGCAGTCTTTAACACTGGTAGCATGCCGCGACAGCGTGGACGTGAACCGTATGTGCAGTTGACGGACTTTGAGCGAGGGCGTATAGTGGGCATGCGGGAGGCCGGGTGGACGTACCGCCGAATTGCTCAACACGTGGGGCGTGAGGTCTCCACAGTACATCGATGTTGTCACCAGTGGTCGGCGGAAGGTGCATGTGCCCGTCGTCCTGGGACCGGACCGCAGCGACGCACGGATGCACGCCAAGACCGTAGGATCCTACGCAGTGCCGTAGGGGACCGCACCGCCACTTCCCAGCAAATTAGGGACACTGTTGCTCCTGGGGTATCGGCGAGGACCATTCGCAACCGTCTCCATGAAGCTGGGCTACGGTCCCGCACATCGTTAGGCCGTCTTCCGCTCACGCCCCAACATCGTGCAGCCCGCCTCCAGTGGTGTCGCGACAGGCGTGAATGGAGGGACGAATGGAGACGTGTCGTCTTCAGCGATGAGAGTCGCTTCTGCCTTGGTGCCAATGATGGTCGTATGCGTGTTTGGCGCCGTGCAGGTGAGCGCCACAATCATGACTGCATACGACCGAGGCACACAGGGCCAACACCCAGCATCATGGTGTGGGGAGCGATCTCCTACACTGGCCGTACACCACTGGTGATCGTCGAGGGGACACTGAATAGTGCACGGTACATCCAAACTGTCATCGAACCCATCGTTCGTCCGCCGCTCGTGGTCTCGCGGTAGCGTTCTCGCTTCCCGAGCACGGGGTCCCGGGTTCGATTCCCGGCGGGGTCAGGGATTTTCATCTGCCTCGAGATGACTGGGTGTTTGTGTTGTCCTCATCATTTCATCATCATCCCGGAAAGTGGCGAAATTGGACTGAGCAAAGGTTGGGAAATTGTATGGGCGCTGATAACCACGCAGTTGAGCGCCCCACAAACCAAACATCATCATCATCATCTCGAACCCATCGTTCCACCATTCCTAGACCGGCAAGGAAACTTGCTGTTCCAACAGGACAATGCACGTCCGCATGTATCCCGTGCCACCCAACGTGCTCTAGAAGGTGTAAGTTAACTACCCTGGCCAGCAAGATCTCCGGATCTGTCCCCCATTGAGCATGTTTGGGACTGGATGAAGCGTCGTCTCAAGCGGTCTGCACGTCCAGCACGATCGCTGGTCCAACTGAGGCGCCAGGTGGAAATGGCATGGCAAGCCGTTCCACAGGACTACATCCAGCATCTCTACGATCGTCTCCATGGGAGAATAGCAGCCTGCATTGCTGCGAAAGGTGGATATACACTGTACTAGTGCCGACATTGTGCATGCTCTGTTGCCTGTGTCTATGTGCCTGTGGTTCTGTCAGTGTGATCATGTGATGTATCTGACCCCAGGAATGTGTCAATAAAGTTTCCCCTTCCTGGGACAATGAATTCACGGTGTTCTTATTTCAATTTCCAGGAGTGTAGTAATACTTCAGATGCAATGCTCACGATTGCTAAAGATATGAGCTATTCACGAAGCCTAAAGAAAATTTTTTCTAATAACATATTTCGACCATTAAAAGATTTCGCACACAACAGCAATTACGACTTACACGTGCACATGTATCAAACATAAGTGGTTTCTATGACTTTCTGTCGCACTTAAATGCCTGCAAAATATAGAAAATTTATTGAAAATCCGGGAACGGGTAATCCTATGCAACTCCTTATCGAACACTGGGTGCAGACGGAATTCTGAAAACTGCGTCCAGTGAAATTTTCGCCCAGGAAAGGACCACGAAAAGTGCACTAATCCCCTCATTCGAACTCTGCAACTTTCTCGCCAGCTTAAAGGGACGGTGGTCTTACATGATACACTGATGAAGAAAATTGGAGGCACTCGGAAAAGACTTACAATGGCAAATATTTTACTATCAGAAGTGATCGAAAATTATCGTACTTTCTGTCAGATGCAGTAACAATTAGCTTTACTTACGAGACGATAATCACAAACTACAATGGAAAACTTAAAAACCGAATTACAAAACTCATATATTATTTATCGTATCCTTTCTGCACGACAAAGCACACATTAAAATAAATATAAAGTAAATTATGATGCATATCTGTGGGTCAGCAAATGGTACATGTAGGGGAACTCTCATAAGATGCCGTGCCGTACCAAACGAAAGACAGTTACAAACGTGAATAGGTGACAAGAGGTGTACAAAAAGTGTCCTGCCAGTCACACAGCTACATGAGCACGTCCTCTATAACTGACTGAAAAACATGAAACCAATTTTGTTTGTAATTATAACTCTACAACTGCGTCTGCATCCACAGTGTGCAAATCGTTGAAAAGTGCGTCGTAGGGAGTGAACCACACTGAGAAATTTATGAGATCTACATCCCAGTTCAACGCACGTATGAATCGCAGAACGTCTGTGTGTGCAGTATAACATTACTCTAACGTATTCTTAGCTTCATCACATGAAGCCTAGCTGCATCACATGAAACTGTTTCTTCAACCTAAATACGATTTCTCACAATACTTTGCGTCTATCTTCTTGTGCCTGGCAGTTCGTGTTCTTTATCATCTCCGTAGCACCA
This sequence comes from Schistocerca cancellata, assembly GCF_023864275.1. Taxonomy (NCBI): domain Eukaryota; kingdom Metazoa; phylum Arthropoda; class Insecta; order Orthoptera; family Acrididae; genus Schistocerca; species Schistocerca cancellata. The sequence continues at coordinate 85,430,283 of NC_064631.1, read as the reverse complement.
TTCTATGGGTCAAACAGATCTGTGACCACCAGTGCTACTCCTAACTGTATACATTTAGTATCCTCTGTTAGTGCAGTTTGGTGCTGGAGCCACCAATTTGCTCTATATTCTAGGACTGGGCGGACGAGACTTTTCTAAGCAATCTCCCTTGTAGACTGATTGCATTTCATTATTCTAATAAGAAACCGAAGCTGCCACTTGTTTTACGAACAACAGATCCTGTGTCATATGTAAATTGAAGGGGATCACTGCTGTCAGCTGCAGCAGAGCATTACGTGGAATAGGTGGTGACGTCCGAAAACGTGTGTCAGACTGGGCTTCGAACGCGAGAACTCCTGCTCACTATGCTGGTGCGTTAACCACAGCACCATTCGGCGTTATCGAACTTGCAAGGACTGTATCGGTACCCCCCACGGCTGATCCACATTCCTACAGGTCGCCACCCATGCGCAGTGTCTGTCCATTATTTCATTTTTCGCTACTCTGAGATTCCCACTGGAAACTGGACGTATTTGTGCACCCGCAGTGAAGAAGGTGATCCATTCGCCAGCTAGGCGTACCAAATGACACACATGAAAAAATTTTTCATAACCTCGGTTCTGAGAGTTCCGGAACCCGTACAGAAAATTGGAACAGAGATCAATATAACATAATTTCCGCCCTTTTTTATTGCTCATGAAAACCACGCATTGCTTGTTGTACCGCCATGCAGCGAGACCTTCAGAGATGATGGTCCAGATTGCTGAACACATCCCTACCTCTAAAATCCACTATCACGTCCTCTTGCACTGATGTATGCCTGTATTCGTCGTATCATACTATCCACAAGTTCATCAAGGCACTGTTGGTCCAGATTGTCCCACTCCTCGACGGTGATTCGGTGTAAATCGCTCAGAGTGGTTGGTGTGTCACGTCGTCCGTAAACAACCGTTTTCAGTATATCCCAAGAATGTTTGATAGAGTTCATGTCTGGAGAACATGCTGGCCACTCTAGTAGAGCGATTTCGTTATCCTGAAGGAAGTTATTCACATGATGTGCTCGCTGGGGGCGTGAATTGTAGTCCATGAAGACGAATGCCTCGCCAACCTTTATGGTTGCACTATTGGTCGGAGGATGGCATTCACGTATCGTACAGCCGTGAAGAGGTGGAAAGAATACATAGAGGAGTTGTATGCTGGAACACCTCTTTCGGAGGAAGTAATAGGAAGAGAAGAGCAAGTAGACGAAGATGACACCGGAGATGACATTCTGCAAGAAGAATTTGACAGAGCTCTAAAAGAACTACGGGACAACAAAGCAACGGGTATTGATGAAATCCCCGCAGAACTAGTTAAGAATGCTGGTGACTGCACGAAAATGATGCTGCTTAAACTTATTAGGTCCATCTATAACACAGGAGAGACGCAGACAGACTTCCAGAAATGTATCATTGTTCCTATAGCAAAGAAGGCAGCAGATACAAAATGTGAACAGTACCGAACTCTAAGCCTAGTATCAACTGCATCAAAAATCCTCATAAAAATATTCTGAAGAGAATTGAAGAGAAGGTGGAGGATATGCTGAGTGAAGATCATTTTGGTTTCAGAAGGGGATTGGGAACAAGAGAGGTGATTCTGGCGCTGAGACACTTTATCGAAAAGCAATTACAGAAAAATAAACCGACTCATATTGTCTCTGTAGACATGGAAAAGGCATTTGATAACGTTATCTGGCAAGAGATGTTCAGAGTGCTGAGGGAAAGTGGAATAAATTACAAAGACATCCGTGTGATACTCAGTTTCTATAAGAATGAGGTGGCAAGGATTAGGAACTGTCTCCAGGAACAAGAAGCAAATATTAGAAAAGGGGTAAGACAAGAAGGTGCTCTTTCTCTTCTTATATTCAATCCTTACGTCCAGGTAGCTATAGACCAAGTTCGAGAAACTACAGAGGTGGGGATCAAAATTAATGGGCAGAAGATAGACATGCAACGTTATGTAGACGATATTGCTATAGTCACGGAAAAAAAAGAACATCTAGAGGAAGTCCTCAGAACAATGGAAAAAATTCTATGCAATCAGTATGGAATGATAATAAACAATAAAAAGACTAAAGTGATGGTATGCAGTACAGGAGCAGAATATGAAACTCTGAGAGTGAGAATTGGAAGATAGGAGCTGGAAGTGATAGAGGAATTTACTTACCTCGGAAGCAAATTCACAAGGGATGGTTGAAATCGGAAAGAAATTGCGAGCACAATACAAAAGGCCAAAATTAAATTTAATCGGAGAAGGAACTTACTCACCAGCAACAACATCAGTCTGAGAATAAGGAAACGTACCATGAAAGGTTTCGTTTGGAGTGTGGCCCTATACGGATGTGAAACTCGGACAATAGGAAGAGAAGAGAGAAGACGGTTAGAGGCCCTGGAGATGTGGTGCTATAGAAGGATGATGAAGGTCAGTTGGAGAGACAAAGTAACAAATGAAGAGGTGCTTAGAGGAGAACAGGAAACCTGTCTCTGTGGAGGCATATACAAACAAGAAGAGACAAACTTGTAGGACACATCCTACGACACAACAGCATCAGTGTAACAATAGCAGAAGGAGCTATTGAGGTACGGAATCGGCCGGGGCGACCAAGGGTATCATACATGCAACAGGTCATAAATGACGTTGGATGTAACACATACGTGGAAGTGAAGAGGAAGGCAGACAGAAGAGAGCAATGGCGCTCTGCTGCAAACCAACCTCATGGTTGAACACTAAAAGAAGAACAGCCGTTACGGCGCCTTCCATAACCACCAGCGGCATACGTCGGCCGCATGTAATGCCACCACAAAACAGCTGGTAACCTCCACCTTGCTACACTCGCTGGACATTGTGCCTAAGGCGTTCATCCTGACCGGGGTGCCTCCAAACACGTCTCTGACGATTATGTAGTTGAAGGCATATTCGACACACATCGGTGTAGAGAACGTGATGCCAGTCCTGAGTCCATTTGGCATGTTGTTCGGCCCAACTATACCGCGATGCATGGTATCGTGGTTGCCAAGATTGACCTCGTCATGGACGTCGGGAGTGAAGTTGTGCTTTATACAGCCTACTGCCCACAGTTTAAGTCGTAACACGATGTCCTGTGGCTGCACGAAAAGCATTCTTCAACATGGTGGCTCTGCTGTCCGAGACATAATCCTAATAGAATAGCGGTAATTCATTGCAGTAGTTGCCCCTGGGCTGCCTGAGCGAGGCATGACATCGACAGTTCCTGTCTCTCTGTATCTCCTCCATGTCCGAAAGACATCGCTTTGGTTCACTCCGGAACGCCTGGCCTCTTCCCTTGTTGGGAGCCCTTCCTGGCACAAAGTAACAATGCGTACGCGGTTCGATCTCTCAACAATAAAAGGGACTGTGTCTGTGATACACAGTCCACAGCCAACGTTTGTCTTCAGGAGTTCCTGAAACCGGCTTTGGGCATGAGCCGTGGTAAAGTTTGCTGTTTTGAAGAGCGCGCCGCAGCGCGTAGTGTAAAGCAGTCGCCCCTCGTTTCTGGCGGTGGCGCCGCTGTGGCAGTCGCAGCTTTCGTGTCTCCCTCTGGTGGGAAAGGGGAAAGGTAGCCTGTTCATGTGCATTTAAGAGGCGATATGAGCTCGCTAGGCGACAAGTCTGGACAGTTGGTCAGTCGGGGTGAGGCTAGGTCAGTCTCGCGTCACCCGTTGCTGGTCTGTCTCTCGTTCGCATTTGTGCGGCAGACAGTGTCTGTCTGTCGTCGGAGTGCGAGTATGTCTGTCGTTTGGATCAAACTTTAAGCCAGAAAATGAGATTCTTGCCACTCCGCCAGTAACATAACTCATCTAGCGATCGCCCGGTCGGCATCTGAGTATGCGCGTAAGGCCGCCAGTCTGCTCGAGTTGCTCGGGCAACGGTCATTGGCGGTTGGATCGATGACTGAGACACGAGATGACTTGCCGCCTTGAGCGTCGGCGCATGTGAGGTCCCCACGTGAGTCCAGTGGGCCGCGCCGTATAGAAAGGGGTAGTGGCTGCGCGGTTGACACGAGAGCAACAGGAGTGAAACCACAACATCCGGCTGGCCGGGTCGAGCTGCGACGCCGTGAGACGGGAAATCGGCGCGCCTTCCTGCGTCCGTTGAAGCGGCTGGCAGCGGACGGTTCGGGAGAGCGTTGGGGTTGCTGCACAAGGTCTTCGCCAGAAATCGCAGTTTATTAGAAGTTAAATGATTGCAGATATGTTTTTTTCATTTACTTGTTAAATTCTACTTGTTTTCTTGGTGAGGTCACCAGCCGCTTTGTTTTGGGGTCTTCCCACCATTCTTCTCCGTTTGCTCACCCGCGGGAAGGTGGTTATTTGTGAATTGGGTGTTCCTTTTTTCCCTTGTGGGCTTGGGGAGCGTTAGAGCAATCTGCGGTTCGGGTTTTCAGTAATCCCCCTGTCAATCTGCCATACGTTAATAGCTGCCTCTGTCATGTTTGTCGGATTCGGTGTTAACGAATTTATTGCTTGAAGTGCAACTGCCGAATTCCTGAATTATGTTTTGAACTTTGGAAACTTTGATATTATTGCCTATGATGTTGAGAGGAGGTATCTGTGCACTGTAGAGCATCTTAACTATTGTTTGGCCTACCTTGTAGAATTTTATATAAGATTACATTTAATGGGCGTTATTTGAATGATCATTTTAGTGTATAAAGTTGCCACCCTTTCACCGTAAGACTTTTCTTAGAAGTTAAAATCAAGTTGCACTTTCGGTGGAAGGTTAATATTTTAATTGTTAGTGTTCTGTACCATTTCCGCCCCTCCTACAGGGGGTGCATAGTTTGTGTGCTAGTGTAAATTGTTAAAACTCTTAGTTTAAAGTTATCTGGTGTGTTGCACTTTTGCACCAATGCAGTCTTTCAGAGGCTGTTGTGAGCGGTCGTAACCACGGACGTGTCAAAAGGGCGCGGCAAGGTTCTTTGCCCGAAAGCTCATACAGTCAAAACATATGTTTGTAAAAGAAAGGTAGTGGACCTACTTTTCAGCTATATGAGTAGAAGTTATCTTCTTTTGCTCCAGCAACAGGGGGAGAAAATGGAGAAGTGAAGCATCTCCTCGGCTACACACGGACTTCGTGAAGCACTGATTAACAGGACCTCTACTTCAAGAGAATCAACTACGACGACCGGATTAAAAGGAAGAGGTAGATACGTCAGATGTTCCTTCGGGTGAAAAATCTCATGAAATGTTCTGCCTCAGCTTCGACAACAAGGAGCTTCATAGAATCCTAAAACAACAAGCAAACCGCACTTCATTTAGTTCCCAGTCTACAGGATGCAGAGTGTGGTGTCACCGCCAGACACCACACTTGCTAGGTGGTAGTTTTAAATCGGCCGCGGTCCATTAGTACATGTCGGACCCGCGTGTCGCCACTGTCAATAATTGCAGACCGAGCGCCACCACACGGCAGGTCTAGAGAGACGTACTAGTACTCGTCCCAGTTGTACGACGACTTTGCTAGCGACTACACTGACGAAGCCTTTCTCTCATTTCCCGAGAGATAGATAGAATAGCCTTCAGCTAAGTCCATGGCTACGACCTAGCAAGGCGCCATTAACCATATCTGAGAGTCTCACTTGTATCATCAAGAATGCTGTATACAAATTATGGAGTAAAGTTAAGTATTACAGAAGCTACGTACTTTTCTTTATAGCATTCATTACGTATCCTGTTTCAGACCTCACGCCAGCCGGCGTGTGTAACGCGTGCATTTCGGCCTCCTCTTGCCCCACAGTGTTGGCTCGTCTGCCAACACTACACAGAGCATTGGAACAAAAAGGAGAAGGTAAAGGAATTACAAATTTGCAAAATCTTGAAATTCAGTGAGTGATAAATTACGGCGTTGTTAAGGGCAACAAGGATTAAACATAAGGAGAACCTGTAAGCGAACAGATTCGTTAAGTAGAAAGCGAAGAGAAATATTGGAACAGTTCATCGAAAATGAGGACAAGCCGCACTTACAGAATTGTGGTACAAGTATTGCGGCAACTTCAAGTAAATTTAAGTGTCAAATAATCAATGTCGAGACGCGAATAAATCTGTGTTTTAATTACGACGGACTAATTCTCGGCGGATTTGGAGGAGAAGAATCTTCTGATGGCTTCGGAGAAGAAGATTTCGAATCCTGAGTACAGCGGGGAGGCAGTAGTAGCTGGGAAACGTTGGATGTGTGCTGCCGCACTACACGGTGCAGTCCACCTGTCGCTGTGTTCGAAGCATCTGTACTGCACGAGTCAGTGGAAGACAGCGCGGGGCATCGCCACTTACACGCGGTTACATCGGCTGCACTACGAGAGAGTCCAGTTCTTCGGAAAGTGTGGGCTGCTCAGAAATTACAGAAATCCTCTTTGGCAACATTTTTTCCTGTAGACAGCGACACAGTGTACAATATTATGTTTAAGAAAACAGGGCAGTAGTAGAGGGTACATAATAGAAAATATTCGCGTTGTATGTCAATCATTACTAGAAGAATGGCCGCAGAGGCTCCAGAACTAGTTAGAGGATTTTTTGGAAAATAGTCTGAAAAAAGACTTCTAATTTTAAGAAGTGGATGCATCAAATAAACTTGCTGGCACTAACAAGGGACTATCTGACGAAGTAAAGGTAACGAACTGTCTGTGAAGGTAGAAAATACGACAGAAGAACTAAAATTAGAGATAACAGAAGCCATCAAACAGGAAGTAGAAGCTAAATTAATTAATATTGAAAGTACTTTGACCAAGTTGCCTCGGGAGTTGAAGGATGAGATCAAGATCCACTGCACTTTAGTTCGTGAGAAGATCAAAGAGGAAATCTCACAAGCGAACGAGCGTTTAACTGCTTCAGAACAATTCAAAAAATTTAGAGAAATAGTTAACACACCTGAAACGCTATCTAATTTGGAGGAAAGATCATAGAGATCTGTAAGTTCTACAATAAAACAGATAGTAGTATCGCTTAATACAAACACTCTTTATAACGAAGGTGCTGAATGTTGGTCACAGTATGTTAAACTTTATAGCATTAAACAAACAAATACCGATACAGTAATGTATTGTTTGCAAGAGAGTTTTCAAGATATGGCTAGACGACGTCGTCTATTAACTCATAATGGTCCACAATTTTAGCATTAATTTTAAGGCGTTCTTGGCTTGGGAAGAATTGTGATACATACTATACCCAAATATAGTCCACAATCCTTGTGACGTGTTATGAATGTATTAGGAATTTGAAGTAATCCATGATGATTTACCACATATGTCGATAGGGTTAATTCCAACAGATATTACGAATAAAATCTTTATAGGATAGCCATTGTAAAAATTGTTTACATGGCCGAATTCACCTGCAATTGATTTGGAAAAGTTGCAAGGGTGGTGCAAGAAAATCTTATTACACAGACACGAAAGAGTGAGAACTTTTAACCATAAGATTATTACACAAAACTTTCAAATAAATAATTTGCTATTAGTGCAAAGGGGTCTAGTGACTGTTGAGATGGAGCATACCCAAGAAGCAGATGAGGTGTAGGAGAGAAAAAGGGTAGGCAGATTCCATAGGAGGAATCGCTTATACCGTGGTCAGATTAATCTGTGGGAGGAATGACCTGTACCATTTAATGTAGCCAGGAGAGTGGTGAGGTTAGACGGATCCATAGAGGTGATAGTCTATACCTGGGTCAGAGAAATCCATTGAGGGAATGACATGTACAACTTTTTTTTTTTTTTTTTTAGGGAAATAAGTTTGAAACCACATGTATGATGGTATAGGTGATTGAAACAGTCACTGCCCTTAAAAGACGTGTAAGTGCAGTGAATGCAGAAGTATGGAGCCATATAACGACTGGTGTTAACGAAATAAAATTCCTACAAACTAGTTCTATAACCGAATAGGCTTACCTTACAGTAGAGAAGAAAATGGATGGAGCACTAATGTTACACGCTTGTTGATCAGAGTCTGTATTGAGATTTGACTCTAGAGACCGAATTGTAAGCTTATACCCAACAAGCAACTAATCAGGTAGTAATAACCTGAGACAAAGGTAACTAACTATGTGCATATACAAGAAGTAAATAAGAAACTCCCAAGTATACTGGCTCTAAAGAAATTTGTTATTAAATAAATGGGTAAATGTAATAACCGTGAGTAAGGTGACCTGATACACACACACACTCACACACATGCGCATATATGTATTAAAGTGATATCTTTCTGTATAGAAAGATCGTTCATTGCAGGACATCTTCTTGCACTGCACAGGATATGACGCAAATAAGAGCAAGATACACAAAGTAGACTAACACCGTTCAGCGCAATTTACTTGAAACGAAACCACAAAACTGAAAATACTTCTTATTAAAAAAGAAGTTTTATTCCTTTATAAAGAAAGAAATGATAGACAGTTGTATTATAATGGAAAATTGATTGTTTTATTTTAATTTTTAATTTTAATTTTTTTTTTTTTTTTTTTTAGATTGTGAAAGGTCCCGACATGTTTCCTTTAAGTTGGGTATATGGAGTGTTAAATGTCTTCAGACAAACGACATTTCACACTCCTTGTATAGTACAAGGAAGATGATCGTGACAGAACAATATTGTGGAGTAAGTCGCGGAATATATACTGTGTGCGAGCCTTTGTTTCTGCAAGTGCAGACATTAAACGGGAGCCGTAGAACACGAGAAAACGTTAAGGTGTGACGACAAATAAATGGCTTTACCTGCCGTGGGCGGGGCCTTCTACGCTTTGATGTCACAGCTTTGTTGTGGTTTGACTGTCAATGAGCAACCACACTCCCCAAAATTGAAAACAAAGACAAGATTGTTTTATGACCAATGAAAGGTGGCTACACTGAGTCACAGTGCCAGAGATTGCGCCAAAGAGTATTATTCAGCATCCTCCACTGGGCAGTAGTAGTTGAGAAGTTGCTGTGGGCAGAAGTAGTTTAGAAGTTGCCGTAGGTAGTGCTTGTTGAGAGTATGTCGATAGCTCTACTAGTTGAGGCCATGCCGTGTGCAGTTGTTCTGATGGGCTAGACAGCAGATGTTGTTCGAATGGGGATGTTATAATGATCACAGCGTATTTTTCGTCAATATATATGAAGGTAACAAAAAATTTTTGTATTTCAAATTTCCTAAATAACAATGCCTCTTGGTCACAGGTTCAGTCAACAAAGCATCTGGCTTGTGTTTATGTATTAGAGTGTAATACTGGTTTCTATGTGCAATCACAGTATTTCTGGTGTTTTAATTACTTCATTGTGAATGGCGTTTAAAGCATCTTGTCGAATTCAGGAAGAACCGTGCCAGATGTGTAAGTTGAATCACACTTCCACACACTGAACAGTTACACTTGTGTTTTGTTGTTTCGTAGCTTTAATAGTTGCTGGGGACTTAATTAATTAATTGTGTTAACGGAAGTTTCCTTTCATTCTTTGTTGTTATTCTATGCTACGCAGGGCCAACCGGTTACGAGACTTCGTAACCGGACATTCAGCTACTAAAATTATTTTTATTGCATTTAAGTAAGCCCCCATGCACCAATGAAATGTCACCTGGATTGTCATGTTGTACCTTCGAGGAATTCGTTGCATTCAAGTTTTGATCTACCCTAACGAGTCAAGATAATATCTGCACACCCACTCAAGAAAACATTTGTTTGTAAAAGGAAGGTAGGGTGCAGTAGGGTAAGAGTAGTACAACTCCAATTTTGATACCAAATTGATGAGCAAATTAATTAAATTGCTCAATTAATTGACCCAGATAACACAGTCGGCTTTTCCCAACTGGAATATGGGTTCTCCCCAACCTATCCATTTCCCCCATTCCCCTCTCCTTCCACCACATGCCCTGTTGGCAGGAATTTCGAATTTTGGCAGGAATTTCTAATGTTGGTGAGAAATTAAAAAAATGGTGCTACCTTAAAAAATGGCAGGAATTTCTTTCTTCCAAGGGTGTTCGGATGTCCCACTCCACCTCCATCCGGGAATTATCGAGAAATTCGAAATGGCAGTGCCATTTCTGGGACACCGACTCCGGTCTTTCTGGACGAAAGGCCCTAGGACACACTCGAACACAAGGAAACCGTTCAGATGCAGGAGAGGAAGATTAGGTTGGTGTACTATATTTATTGTGGGCGGGAAACTGATGTAAAGGCCGGTCTTGATTATGTAAATAATCATGAGTATTGGTCCTAATTACACACCTATATAGATAATACCAGACAAGGAGCGCCAAAAACTGCAATACAGCTCAAGAATTGACAATGTCATTAAACTAGTGTCACCTTGCTGGGAAACAATTTCACAATACCACTCGAAACTAGTGGTAGATGTACTCAGATACTGCATACGATGATCCCTTCACCTACAGGCTGGAGGAAAATAGGTTGGAGTGGAAATTATTATCTTTATTATTGGCGGGAATTGTGTTCGGTTGACAAGATGCCGGCATTGGACAGAGAAGAGTTTAACAACTGTATTACCAGTGGTTATAAAGCTGAGGACTGTGTTCGTCACTGTTTGACGGCAGAGTTAACTACAGACGCCTCCCACTGGATTGCTAGACAATCACCCTGTAGCCTAGGTGACTGAAATTCGGGAATGCCAATACAAGTAGCACGACTGATGTTAATTACTTCATTGTTCTAATTACACATCGAAATTGTCGTGAAAATAAAACAAGACTTTTAATCAGTGGGTCATATTGCTATATATGTACTGGTGCTTGGGAAAAATCGTTGTAATAACACAACTACCATAAAAACCGAGAAAAACCGACCACAAAAGATTACACCAGGAGAGGGGGGCGGTAGTTGCATGTGTGTTCTCTTCCATGAGCGGTCATCTGCTGTTCAACATAGAGCCAGTCTTACCTCCCCCCTAACACCCTCATCCCTCCCTCTCCCACCTCTATCTTGTCACTGGTGTCCCACAGATAGATCCATCTGATGATATACTGTCTGCATAAATCAGATGAACGCTTCCTGCACGCCTTTAAACGTACTTCTCCGAAAGGCTGGACCCCTCTGTAACAACAACGAAGTTCTGGAGACGTCTCCAGTTCGCATTTTCAAATGCCTGCTGCTTGGGAAAAAGTCAGTTGCTACCGCCTATGCTGACTGCAGCCCACATCGTGTGCACACTCTCTGAGAGGCATGGCCGGCCATAGCCGGAAGTCCTTGCAGTCGAGGCAGTCGATCAGCACTAACAATGTCGACATACACAAGGGTCCACGACGCTGGCTGGGCACAAAACAAAGGTTGTAAATGACGGCTACCCCAACCATGAGTTGTTTAAAATTTGCAGCTGTGGCAGCATACCCCTGTCAAAAGGTAGAATGACAATCTGTTGTTAGAGGCTGCTCCAATCCCTCTTATTTAATTTAGGGTGAAAGCTACTTGTAACTGACGAGCACTGCATAAGCAGCTAATTCGATTTGAATCTCTGTAAATTACAGAAGCAGTGAGAACAGTGTTGATCAACACCGGCGATGTCGTCTGCTTACTTACACTATGTCATCAAAAGTATCCGGACACCAGGCTGAAGATGACTTAAGAGTTCGTGGCATCCTCCATCGGTAAGGCTGGAATTCAGTATGGTGTTGGCCCACCCTTAGCCTTGAAGCCTTTATGACAGCTTCCACTCACTCTTCAGACGTGTGCTGGAAGTTTTCTTGGGGAATGGCAGCCCATTCTTCACGGAGTGCTGCACTGAGGAGAGGTATCTATGACGATCGGTGAGTCCTGGCACGAAGTTGCCTTTCCAAAACATCCAAAAGGTGTTCTATAGGATTCAGGTCATGACTCTGTGCAGGCAACTCCATTACAGGGATGTTCGCCTCGTGTAACCACTCCACCATAGATCGTGCATTATGAACAAGTGCTCGATCGTGTTGAAAAATGCAGTTGCAATCCCCGAATTGCTCTTCAACAGTGGGATGCAAGATGGGGCTTAAAGCATCAATGTAGGCCTATACTTTGATAGTTCCACGTAAAACAACAAGGCGTGCAAGGCCCCTCCAATAAAAATACCACTACACCATAACACCACGGCTTCCGAATTTTGCTTTTGGCAGTACACACGCTGGCAGACGACTTTCACCGAGCATTCGTCATCTGGTTCCTTGAACTGTGGCTGTTGTTTGCATTCCCTGATTCGATACCGGCCTTGGCCTTGGTTGTTCGTTAACAGGAGGTTTTAAACTGTGAGAGCCAACGGTACTCCCTTAGCCGGAGCAATAACGTATTTCTTGTATCCTGTTTCCAGACACCTCTCCACCCCACTGTCAAGCAGTAACTAAGTGTTTGGGTTTTAGCCAGCCTCCCTGACAAACATATTCGGACACCAGACAGGTACCTTTCTCTTGTAACAATGCTTAGGAGGAGCCTGAGTCTACAAATGTGCAGTTTTTGGGGCTATGTGATTGAGTTTGTCAGCCTAGTTTTCTTTTGGGCCCTTCGCCGTCACTATAGAGGCAGTATCTTGCAGTGATGCGGGCAGAGGGTTTCGCTAGTTATTGTAGCTTTCACGTAATTAACGTTACATCGTTAATATTACTATTGCCAGTCAATATCCAACGGAAAGGACCTTCGAAACCCAGACACTCGTTATAATCTTTCTTGGCCGTGCTGTCTGGTGTGGTCTTGTGCTCCTTGCGTTTCTGGTGTACCACTTGTAGGAGGCAATTCCAACTCTTGGTTACTTAACTGAATCAGTTATTCATAAAGGTCTACCTGGTTTCTATTTAGTAGGGTGTTATTAAAGGAGGTCTGCTTGTCTTAGATTTTGTAGTTTCACTTAACTGAACATGTTATTTAAGAAGGACTACCTGTTATCAGTGTGGTAATTCTACTTAGCTGAAATTATTACAGGCCTCCATGTTTTGCATTTGGTAATTTTGCTTAATTGAAGCTGTTACTAGTCAAGTCCTGCTTGTTGGTATCTGATAATTTTACCTAATTTCATCTAATCATTATCATTGAAGGCCTACTTGTTTTCTATTTGGTAATTTTACTTCCTGAAGTCCGCCCCCGATAGCGGACAGAATGTCAATCCTAAGGGCCCCGGTTTGATTCCCGGCTGGGTCTGAGATTTTCTGCACTCAGGGACTTGGTGTTGTGTTGTCCTAATCATCACCATTTCATCCCCATCGATGCGCAAGTCGCCGAAGTGGCGTCAAATCGGAAGACTTGCATCTGGCGAACTGTCTACCCAACGGGTGGCCCTAGTCACACGACATTTACATTTTGACTTATCTGAAGCTATTATTAAGGAAGGGCTGCATGTTTCTTGATCATAATTTTACTTAACTGAGGCTGTAATTGAAAAAGGTCTGCTTGTTTAATATTTCATAATTTTACTTAACTGAAGCTGTTGATAAAGATGGCCCACCTGTTTTCTATTAGGTTATTTTACTTAACTGAAGCTGTTATTGTTGAAGTTCTGCCTGATGGTATACGATAATTTTACTTAACTGAAGGTGTTATCATTTAAGGGCTGCCAGTTTTGTACTAGGTTATTTCACTTAATTAAAGCTGTTAATATTGAAGGCATACCTGTTTTGCATTTGGGAATTTTGCCTGACTGAAGGTGTTATCATTGAAGGTCTGCCTGTTTTTCTTTGGTAATTTTACTTAAACGAAGCTGTTATTATCGAGGGCCTACATTTTGTCTATTTGGTAATTTTACACTCCCTCCCCGCATGAACAATGGTCCTCGTCATTGGTGGGACGCTTGAGGGCCTCAGCGACACAGACAGCCATACTGTTGGTGCAGCCATAACACAGCAGTTTCTGTTGAGAGGCCAGATTAACGATTGGTTCCTGAAGACGGGCAGCAACCTTTTCAGAAGTTGCAGGGGCAACAGTCTCGATGACTGACTGATCTGGCCTTGTAACATTAACCAAAACGGCCTTGCTGTGCTGGTACTGCGAACTGATGAAAGCAAGGGGGAATAACAGCCATAATTTTTCCTGAGGGCATGCGGCATTACTGTATGGTTAAATAAATATTCCGGAGGTAAAATAGCCCCAGGCGATACTACTCAGAAGAACTCCGTTACCAGGAGGAAGAAAACTGGCATTCTACAAATCGGAGCGTGGAATGTTAGATCGCTTAATCAGGCAGGAAAATTGATAGGTTACAGTTAGATATAGCGGGGATTAGTGAACCTCGGTAGCAGGAGGAACAAGACTTCTGGTCAGGTGAATACTGGGTTGTAGATACAAACACGTGTAATGCAGGAGTACGTTTAATAATGAATTAAAAAAAAGATAGACCCGTGGATAAGCTATTACGTACATCATAGTGAACACATTATTGTAGCCATGAAGCCCACGCCTCCCACAGTACTAGAAGTTTATATGGCGACTAGCTCCACAGATGATGAAGAGATTGAAGAAGGGTATGATGAGATGAAAGACATTATTCATGTAGTTAAGGCAGACGAAAATTTAATAGTCATGGGAAACTGGAATTCGATAGCAGGAAAAGGAAGAGAAGGAAACGTAATGGTGAATATGAACTGTGGGTACGAAATGAAAGGGGAAGGCGGCTCGTTAAACTTTGCACAGAGCACCAATTACTTGGTTCAAGAATCGTTAAAGAATTTTGTAAATTTGGAAGAGGGCTGCGGTCACTGGAAGGTTTCAGAGATATTATATAATAGTGAGACAGAGATTTAGGAACCACGATTTCAATTTTGAGACATTTATAGAGTCAGATGTGGACTCTGAGCACAATTTATTGGGTATGAACTGTAGATTAAATCTGAAGAAACGGCAAAAATGCAGGAATTTATGGAGATGGAACCAGAGGTTGTAGAGACTTTCAGAGGGAGCATTAAGGAAGGACTGAAAAGAACAGGAGGAAGAAGTACAGTAGAAGAACGGGTAGCCTTGAGAGATGCAACAGTGAAGGCAGCAGATGATGAAGTACATAAAAAAACGAGGGCTAGTAGAAATCCTTGAGTAACAGAATGGCTAATCAGGGATGGCCAGAGCACAAATGTAAGGATGTAGAGGCATATGTCGCTATGGGTAAGGTTGATACCGCCTAAAGGAAATTAAAGAGACCTTTGGCGATAAGAGAACCACCTATATGAAGAATCAAGAGCTCAGATGGAAGACGACTACTAAGCAAAGAACGATAAGGCAGAAGATGGTAGAAGAGGGTCTATACAACGGCGATGTACTTCAGGCCAATATTATGGGAATGGAAAAGGACGTAGATGAAGATGAAATGGGAGATATGATACCGTGTGAAGAATTTGACAGAGCACTGGTAGCACTAAGTCAAAACAAGGCTCTGGGAGTAGACAACATTGCATTAGAACTAATGATATCTCTGGGAGAGCTGGCGATGACAAAACTCTACCATCTGGTGAACAAGATGTATGATACGGGCGAAATATCAGCAGACTTCAACAAGACTAATGTGGTTCCTATCCCAAAGAAAGCAGGTGTTGACAGATGTGAAAATTACCGAACTATCAGTTTAATAAGTCAGGGCTGTGAAGAAACTGGTAGAAGCGGGCCTCGGGGAAGGTCAGTTCAGATTCCATAGAAATGCTGGAACACACGAGGCAATACTAACCCTACGAATTATCTTCGAAGAGAGATTAAGAAACACCTACCTACTTTTCTGTCATTTGCAGATTTAGAGAAAGCTATTCCCAATCCTGACTGGAATATTCTCTCTCTCAAATTCTGAAGGTGGCATGGATAACATACCGGGACAGAAAGGCTGTTTACAATTTTTACAGAAACTAGATGCCAGTTAAAAGAGTCGAGGTGCAGGAAAGGGAATCACTGTGGTTGAGAATGGAGTGAGACAGGTTTCTAGCGTATCCCAGATGTTATTCAATCTGTATACTGAGCTGGCAGTAACGAAAAGGAATGAAAAATTTGGAGTAGGAAATAAAATCCATGGAAAAGAAATAAAAAATTTGAGGTTTCCCAAAGACATTGTAACTCTGTCATAGACAGTAATGGACCTGGAAGAACAGTTGAACGGAATGGACAATCTCATGAAAGGAGGATATAAGATGAACATCAACGAGGATAAAGGAACGTATTCGAAATAATAAGGTGATGCTGAGGAAATTAGTTTTGGAAATTACACACTTAAAGAGGTAGATGTGTTTTGGTATTTAGGGAGCAAAATAACATGATGGCCGAAGTAGAGAGGATATAAAATGTAGATTGTCTATGGCATTTCTGAAGAAGAGAAATTTGTTAACATTGAGTACAGATTTAAGTGACAGAAGTCTTTTCTGAAAGTATTTGTAAGGAGTGTAGCCATGTATGTAAGTGAAACGTGGATGATAAATAGTTTAGACAACAAGAAAATAGAATGAGATTTTCACTCTGCAGCGGAGTGTGCGCTGATATGAAGCTTCTGGCAGATTAAAACTGTGTGCCGGACCGAGACTCGAACTCGGGACCTTTGCCATTCGCGGGCAAGTGCTCTACCAACTCTTTTTTTTTTTTTGCCTTTCGTAGGCAAGTGCTCTACCATCTTTTTGTTTCTTTTTACGCTCTAACCATCTTTTTTTCAGCTCTCTGACCGAACACCCGAACACTTTTTTTTTTTTTTTTTGTTTGTTTGGAAGGTCAGGGCGTGGTACACGCCGCACTTGCAGTGTGGTCACATCACGGCACTGCCAGTGCGTCGAGGCCCAAACCCTTCCCACCCCTTTTTTCATGTCCCCTGTTGGGTCATAGCACTAAGTGTGCAGAAATCTTAACAAAAAACCTCCATTCTCCGATGTAACAAAGACAAAGAAACCTCTTCTCTGAGTAGAAACTGAACGCTGATAAAACTTAACAATTCATCTTGAATCACACAAATACTTTGGAAGTCGAACACGAGTAATTCTGAACAAAATGTTTTGAAAAAACTCTTCGTGTAACATAGAAGTTTCGGCATCAAGGTAAGAGTAAATAATATTAAGAAACCAAGTGACTTTTAATTTTCTTCTGTTCGTTCTCGTAAAGGTGTTGTAGTGGTTCCACATATTTAACCGACATTTCAAAAGTGATCTTCAGCATGTTGCCATAGTGCTTCTTGTGGTTGCGATACGTGCTGATTTTTGCATGTTCACACTTCATGTAAACGCGGAATTCTATCTCGCTGTCCGACCCAAGTTTGTTGATGACATAACTAACATATTTTCCCAGTAACCAGCTAATGGCGTTGGGTTTTAATTTCAGAAAGTATGTCATGCCTGGTCTCAGAAGGAGCGATGGCGTTATATATTCCGTCGAGGATCTGGTGAGAAAGGCGATTTGTTGCCTGATCCAATTCCAGTTATTCACATTGCCGCCACAGGTGAATCGGTGGATGAGTGTATCCATCAGATTGCATTTTCCACAAAGGTGTGTCTGGTTTAAACCGATCCCATATAGTCCCTCGTTGGTGCTGATGACATTGTTAAATGTTTTGTACCATGCGGAAATAGCGTCTGTAGACAGAGCGGCTAGACGATGTTCCGCCATACAGCTTTCCAATCACAATTAGGGAATTTCTTTTCAATTTTGTTTCTGCCCTCATTTAACTTCCTTTCAAGTATGATGTCGCGCGCTGTGATACATGTGTTGCTTCTGATTTCGTCACTAAGATAACTTACTTCGAGGAAAAAGATCCTCACATACTGCAGACGGGAATTAATCCTTCGCACATCAATCGGCGCTTGCAGGCTATGTGGTGTCACAGCCTCAAAGAGCTTTGCGATTATACATTGTGGAAGTTCTCTGACTATATGGAAAGTTCATTTGAGGAACAGAGCAGACGCTTTATTTCGAATATCCACCAAACCGAGGCCCCCGCTTCTGACATCCAGTGTAACGGTAGTCGCACCAACCCTGAATATGTCTCCTCGCCATAAATAATTAGTAACAGTGGACATGATCCCTTTCGCTACTAGTTTGGGGACTGGAAACACCTGCGCAGTGAAATACGTTTCAGACAAAATGCAGGAGTTTATGAATCTGACTTTTTGCACCTGGTCCATAGTTCGACGGATGTTCTCCATTACACCACCATGAACTTTCCCCGTAGTTTCTGTCCAGTTAAAAGCAGCCATCCGCATCGGACATGCCATTAAGGTTATTCACAAAGTTTTATGTTTGTTGTCTTGTTTTGCCCATGTCAGCCGGATGTGATCTAGGCCCCGTAGATTCAATATTTTACTTTTGTTTTCATTTGTTGTCGCTCCCGACGCTAGACAAGACTTTGGATTTCTCTTTCCAGTGTAACTGTCTCCTCCTTATTCCTTACTACAACACCCACGTCATCAGAATAAGCTCGTATGACAGCTTTCTCACCACTCAATGTTATGCCTGTTGATCTTGCGTAGACAATGCGGAGAAAGGGCTCTAAAGATACGGAAAATAAAAATATAGATAAGGGACTGCCTTGTGGAACCCCTCGCCTTATCTGTATGGGTTTAGATGTTTGGCCATTAATTGTTATTTTCGCATTTATACCTGTTGCCATATTTCTTAGCATGTTGACAATCTGAGGATGGAAAGCCATTCTTGACAGCGTCGCAAAGAGGTATCTAAGACTAACGCGGTCAAAAGCTTTGTTGAAATCTATAAAGATTAAAGCACATTTTATACTTGTCACTGAGGTAATTGCAATGACGTCTCTGTATGCAGATAGGCATTCGAATATCGTTCTGGCTGGACAACAAGATTGATGATGACTCAATATTTTGTTGGAAAAGGCAGAGTCTTTTGTTGATAATACGCGAAATTATTTTGTAATCAGAATTTAGTAGCGAAAGAGGCCGAAAACTGTTTAAGTTGGTTTTGCCTTTACTCTTAGGTATCAGTCCTATTTTACTTTCCTTAAACTCTGCAGGGACCGCTTTTCCATTCGGGACGTCATTTGCCATGGAAGTGATCTTGTCCCCAATTATAGACCAGTAGCGGGCATAAAGCTCCACTGGTCCCGGAGATTTTTTGAGAGGTGAGTTACGCACTGCCTCATGCACTTCATCTTTAGTAACAGGTGACAGAATGTTAGCGTTTTCTGTTCCCGACAATTGTGGACCTAAAATAGTGAGAAAGTCCTCGAGAGCTGCATCGTCCACTGTGGTAGGGGCATATAAGTGGTCATAGTACCTATGGACTTCGTCCAGTATTTCTTTCTGGCATGTAAGCCTTGTACCAGTATGCGTCTGGACATCATCAATAAAAGTTTGACGTCTGTTTTTAGCATGCCGCACCAAGTGATACAGAGAAGTTGCTTCATCTGCTACTACTGGCTTTCCATTTTATATTTTAGGCCCTCCATCCGTTGCCGTTTAACGCTTAATAACTTGGCTTTTATTTTTTTTGATATCATTCAGACGAATTACGTCATCATGTGCCTGTTGATATAAGTCTCTTAAATCTTTATAATAAAACTCCATTCTATTCCTCAACTCCATGTGCCTTGCTACACTATACTGAATAACAACTTTCCGCAGCCTTGGTTTAGCTCTCCTAGTCCACCAGTCAATGACTGTTGGGTGCTAGTCTGCTGTGCGGGGCACATAGTCCACGCTACTCTTATTTCCTGTTCCAGTTCTTCGTCAGTTAAAACAGAGAAAAATTATCCTCTGAATCGACTGGTTAGCTGTACACTTAAATTAAAGCAAGTTAAAAGTGTACTGTGATCGCTAAAATACACGGTAACAGTTTCAACGTTTAATAAAAAAATTTTGCAAATTTGGTGACACGTAAATTCTACTCAGTCTGCTGCGGGAGTGGCCGGTTATATACGTGAACCCGACTGACGTCGGGTGCTGAAGTTCCCACACATCCTTAAGGTGTAGATCACTTACTAACTTTTTTAACTGTGGCGAGTAGTTGAAATTGGGTTGTTGATCTTTCTGGTTTAAAACGCAGTTAAAATCTCCACCTAGTATAAAAGAACACAAATTTTTCCTCAATAAATAAATCACTCCATCTTGAAAAAATTTCTCACGACCCAATTTATGGGAATTTCCTGATGGGGCATAAAGGTTAAGCACGGTCGCATCGAAAATTTTTATGCCTACGGCTCTTCCTGATTCTAGTCGTTCGATTTCAGTCACCGGAATGCCTTCCCGTATAAGAATGGCTGTACCGATATTGGCTTCCGTAGAAACATTAACAATTTGAAAAAAGCCTGGGTTCCGATATTCCGTTATCGCAACTTCTTGTAGCAACGCGATATCTGTCCCAGACTGGTACAAGAATTCTTTTAGTGCCGCCAATTTCAAGGGTGACTGTTATTTTATTAATGTTAATAGTAGTAAAGCTATAAGCTTGCATCATAGACATACCAGAAGAAGCTATTTGGGATGAGGATCGGTATGATTACAGCAGCAACATGTTTCTATACAAGTCACGATCTTTACAAGCTGTGTGCCCATTACATGTACTAACTTCCTAGAAAATTTTTTACTGCTTTTAAACAAAATGCTTGAAAAGAAAATTATCCTGAAATCCTGACAATGGATTGCTATAAATCACTGTGGTCTTTCTCCTCGTCAGTTTTGGCCCTGATGACTTCATATTTAATATTCTTTTTCTTGAAGTCTTTCTTCTCTGGTGTGGCTTTCGCTTGATGACGCGTTACAGCAAGACCTGGTTTCGGTCGCAGCCTCCGACGGTGGCCGTCTGGCGCAACCGCGGTGGCTTGCGAGTCGTCAGTATTTGGCTCCGGCATGTTGTCTGTTGTGTGGTCTTGCTGGCGAGGCGGTGATGCTTGTTTATTTCCTCCTTCGGCGCGGTGTTGCGCTTCGGTGTCAGCAGGTTGTTTACTTGGTACTTCCTCGTACTGTTCGCACTGTATGGGCTGTGCACTTGATGCGGTTATTGCAGCTGTGACCTCAGGATCAAGGTCACATTTCTGTGAAAGGTCACTACCAGCTGCGTTCGTGACGGTATAATTCCTTGTGCGGAAGTGGGAGCCACATCGACCTGCATTTCATCTCCTTTTTCCACTTCCAACAGATCCTCAGGACTTGGCTTCGGCCTCCTAGCAACGGGTGTTTCTCAGGAAGAGTCATCATCAACATTTTGTTCAGTGTCCTCTAGAGGACGCTTTTCAGCGTGAATCTCGCTGTCACGGGACGGAATTTCAGCAGTTAATGCAGGCTTTAGAGAGGGAAATTCATTAACATTAAGAGCAACATTTTCAGAGGTAGTAACAGGAGCCGGCCGGTGTGGCCGTGCGGTTCTAGGCGCTCCAGTCTGGAACTGCGTGACCGCTACGGTCGCAGGTTCGAATCCTGCGCCGGGCATGGATGTGTGTGATGTCCTTAGGTTAGTTAGGTTTAAGTAGTTCTAAGTTCTAGAGGACTGATGACTACAGATGTTAAGTCCCATAGTGTTCAGAGTCATTTTGAACCATTTTTTAATAACAGGATCCACGACAGCCGCCGGCTCTGTTGTATTACTCGCTGGCAACAAAGCGTTGAGTGTTAATTTCCGGCGTTGCGTAAGGTTATTTTTTAGCACAAAAACACGGCGAGGGCAGTCCTGACGGGTGACCAAACTCGTTACATACATGACATGTAGGGGTTTGCCCTGTGTAAATAACATGCGCCTTGTGCCCGTCAACAAAGATGTGGGAGGGAATGTTTGCCTTCACTTCCATCTCCATGGAGCGAATGACGTTAAAGCACTGCAGCTTGAAATGCGAAGGCCACATTTCGTTGACTATTTGCCTGACAACCTCATACTTTGAAAGGACATCTTTACTTTTCGAGTTGTCTACTTCTATGGGAATATTCAAAACCCTAACATTTCTAATTACAGACTCGGAATTCCTGAGTTTTACAGTACTTTTAATACCATCACGGTGTATAAATCCCGTTTCATAACCAAATTTTTCCAGAAAGCGGTCTACACTCACGGGATTGTTAAACTTTACACAAATGCAATATTCATCAGAGTCTAGCTGCATGGTATGAACAGATTCAGTATGAAGGCCAATTACCTCGGTAATCCAGTCGTGTATTTCAAGTGCAGACGGCTGTACTCGACGGGAGTACTTCTCGATAGTGAAAATCACGGTGGTTTTTCTCACGGAGTTTGCCATGGTGTTCTGCAGCGAAGAAATTTCGGACAACGCCGAAATCCCAGCGGCACTACGTAGAACGACGACACGAACGAAGACCAATAGCTCAATTTATAACACTTAATTCAGGTGCAAAACGCCAATAAACAATCACGAAATACGAAAACACTGGCGTAAACACTGAACGTTCACGGAGCAAACTTGAGGAACGTGCGACCGCGGCGACAGCTAAAGACAGACTGCCAACTGAAGTGAGCTACCCAATCACGACTCACGCCCCGTCCTCACAGCTTCACTTCTACCAGTACCTCGTCTCCTACCCTCCGAAGGCACACAGTTTTAATCTGCCAGGAAGTTTCAAGAGAACAGAAGTTTTCGAAATGTGGTGCTACAGAAGAGTACTGAAGATTCGATGGGTGGATCACGTAACTAATGACGATGTACTGAATAGAATTGGGGAGAAGAGGAGTTGGGGCGTGACTTGACAAGAAGGAAGGATAGGCTGGTAGGACACATTGTGAGGCATGAAGGGATCACCAATTTAGTACCGGAGGAAAGGATGGAGGTTAAAAATCGTAGAGGGAGACCAAGAGATGAATACACTAAGCAGATTCAGAGGGATGTAGGTTGCAGGTTACTCGGAGATGAAGATTTCTGGCACAGGAAAGAGAAGCATCGAGCGCTGCATCAAGCCAGTCTCTGGATTGCAGACCACATCAACAAACACAATTTTAATTAACTGAAGCCGTTATCACTGAAGGCCTGACTATTTCGCTATTGGTAATTATACTTAACCTGAACTAGATCTGTTTGATTTAATGTCCGCCTGTTTTCTATTTCGTAACTTTACTTAACTGACGCTGTCTGTTAAAGAAGGCCTGCCTGTTACCTACTTCGTAATATTAGTTACCTAAAGCTGTTATTGAAGAAGGCTGCATGTTTTGTAGTTGGTAATTTCATTTGATTGAAGCTCTTATAATTGAAGGTCTGCCTGTTTTGTGTTTGGGAATTTTGCTTAACTGAATCTGTTATAACTGAAGGCCTGCCTGTTATCTATTTGATAGTTTTACTTAAATGTAGCTGTTATTAAAGAAGGTCAACCTGTTTTCTATTTGGTGATCTTACTCAACCGTAGCTCCTATTACTGAAGGGCTCTTAAGTAAATTAAAAGCCGTTTCGTAACTAGTATCTTACGCAATCTGGTTGTAATTAACTGAAGTTGTGATTCTCATAGCCCTACCTGTTTCAGAGGTATTTATGTCAATTAGGCAGTAACAGGTAATGACACATGATGGTACATGGCCCCTAACCTTCCGTCTTACATACCTTTACCCGCACTACACACATCAAAAACAGTTTTGCATCACCTCGATTCCGGAATCTGTACAGAAAACTGTAATAGAGATTAAAATAAACATAATTTCCGCTCTTTTTATTGCTCATGAAAGCCACACATTGCATGTTGTACCAACATACAACGATACATTCTGAGGTATTGGTCCCCATTTATGTACACACCGGTACATCTAATACCCAGGAGCACTTCCTCTTGCATTGATACATGCTTGTATTCGTCGTGGCATAGTACCCACAAGTTCATCAAGGCATTGTTGGTCCAGATTGTCCCACTCCTCAACGGCGATTCGGCATAGATCCCTCAGAGTGGTTGGTGGGTCACATCGTCCATAAACAGCCCTTTTCAATCTATTGCAGGCATGTCCGTTAGGGTTCAGGCCTGGAGAACATGCTGGCCACTCTAGTCGAGCGATATCGTTATCCCTAAGGAAATCCCTCACAAGATGTGTTCGATAGGGGGGGGGGGGGGGGGGCGAATTGTCGTCCATGAAGACGAATGCCTCGACAATATGCTGCCGATATGGTTGCAGTATCGGTCGGAGTATGGCATTCATGTATCGTACAGCCGTTACGGCGCCTTCCATGATGTCTAGCGGCGTACGTCGGACCCACATAGTACTACCCCAAAGCAGCAGGTAACCTCCACCTTGCTGCAGTCGCTGCACAGTGTGTCTAAGGCGTTCAGTATGACCGGGTTGCCTCCAAACACGTCTCCGACGATTGTCTGTTTGAAGACATATGCGACACTCATCGGTGAAGAGAACATGATGCCAGTCCTGTACTCATTCGGCATGTTGTTGGGTCCATTTTTAACGCGCTGCATGCTGACGTGGTTGCAAAGATGGACCTCGCCATGGAGGTCGGGAGTGAACTTGCGCATCATGCAGCCTATTGCTCACAGTTTGAGCCGTAACACGACGTCCTATGGCTGCACGAAACATGGTGGTTTTGCTGTCAGGGTCCCACCGAGCCATAATCCGTGGGCAGCGGTAATCCACTGCAGTCCTTGGGCGACCTAAGCGAGGCATATCATCGACAGATCATGTCTCTTTGTATCTCTTCCGTGTTCGAACAACATCGCTTTGTAATTGCGTTGGCTTCCACGGCCAGAGTCAGTCGACATAAAAGTTTTGTGGGTTTGACCGAGAAGAAGGCCGCTGCAATCGTGGCCGAAACGTTGGCTTTTCTATAGCAGCAGTAGTTTTTACATAATGACGCGGTACCAAACCCAGAAAACTTTTATGTCAACATCGCTTTGGTTCATTCCGAGAGGCCTGGACACTTCTATTGTTGAGAGCCCTTCCTGGCACCAAGTAAAAATGCGGACGCGATCAAACCGCAGTATTGACCGTTTAGGCATGCTTCAACTACGGACAACATGAGCCGTGTACCTCCTTCCTGGTGCAATGCCTTGATCTGGTCGGCTGTCGGACCCTCTCTGTACAATGGGCGTTGCTGATTCATGGTTTGTTTACATCTTTGGTCAGGTTTAAAGACATCTCTGAACAGCCGAAAGGACTGTGTGTGAGGTATAATATCGACAGTCAACGTCTGTCCTCAGGAACTCTGGGAACTGGGGTGATGCAAAACTATTTTGATGTGTGTAGTAAGCTGTTACTGGTAGCAGAGCGTGGTTGCGTTCTGTTGGCAGTGGTGCTTTATAGTTGTCTACCTTCCCCTAGTCATTTGTCATTTTCTGTGATCATTGCCGTAGTGCTTAAGGATCCCTTACTGTCAAGCACTGTATTAATTTAGTCCGTTGTTGCTAGGAGGTAGCTTGCTATGGATCCAGGTGGCTGCCCTGGAATGAGGCATCCATAGAAGGAACACTCGCAGTAATTATAATTTTTTTATTTGGAGTTTGAGTATTTGAGTAAATTGTATTTGACGCGCCCCTGCTCTGAGAGGTGTCCTGTGGCCTATGGGCAAGAGTTCCTCTGGTCAGCGAGGTGTGTGGTAGTTTGATTTATAGGCCCGCGCTCTATAATCAAAATTTTGGATCCGATTAACTTGCTTGGCAGCCATCTCACCACGGGTGAGGTGCTCTGGGTGCACCTAATCATCTTAAGTCTGTTATCATATTAACAGAATATTCCGTCGGTTCTTGGTAGAACAACATTATAATAATAAATGAAAAGCACCAGTTGTAGTTGTCTCATCAAATACTGTTCATATTTTACTTTGCTCATTTATTTAAAGTAAACTGGTATACAGCCACTGCTTTGATTATAATGTTAATGTTAAAATGCAGTACCACCACACTCTCAAACTGTAGGTTCCCTCAAACACCTCAATTTTCCTGCATTTATTAATTTCTGTTTATTGTATTGATATGGCTTAAGTTCCTCGTGTATTCTGTATTTACATTGACAACTGTCTCTTCTTTTTTAATTGGTTGTGTATTACTCTCCATGTTTCATACCTCTTGATGCAACCTTGCCTAGTATTAATTTTATCTTATTTCAATAGTTTTGTTTATCAATAGAAACTGTTATGTAGGCATGCTATTCTTATTTTGTGCTAAAGGTTTTCCTGTCAACTCCATTGTTATTTATGTACTGTTCAGTTTTTACTATTTCATTGCAAAGATCTTACTCACCATATGTTTCTAGTTCACTCTAGATGTGTTACTTCTCTTCCAATGTTGTCTGCTAACATTTAACTTCTTTGGTGATAATACTCAGTAAATGCCTGAAGATGGGCTTGTAAGCCGAAAACCGGTTAGCAATAAAAATAATATTGTAGAACAAAAGTAAACTGGTGCTTTTCATTTATTATTAAGTCTGTTAATTAATCTTCCATCTATTCTTCTTCAATAGTCTGAGGAGGGGGGAGGTTGAGCCGTGGTGAGGTTTCTGGCGTCGCCTTCCGAATTGCTGGCCCCACTAGCCCTCTCTGTCGTCCCTCTGGTTTGAGACCACTAACTGCTTTTCGCGAAGTTTAATGAGGATGGGCGTGGCGTGTCGAGTACTGATGACGCAGCGAGGGGGACTGTGCGAGAGGTCCACCTGGGGAGTAAGGCGAGCACTTGCGAAAGCGTCCTGGGTGCAATGTGTGGCGAGTGGTTGCTCGGCGTATTTGTGGGCTGGTTTGAATGGGTGGCTGACTTCGAAAGCCATCTACGTGCGTAGCCTGGATAGGTGGCGACCTAGCTCTGGGATGTGGTACACTGATGAGAGAGTTGAAGCCAACTGCGCTCTGCTGAACTCTGGACCGCCTTTGGAACTGGCAAGCTTCAGTTCTGATTCATGAACTTCAGTTAAATTTTGGATTTGTGGTATTAACTGTTATTTTCTTATGGTTACATATAGGGCTGTTGAGATCATTGCACTTTGTTAGACGATGAATTTCACCATCTGTTGGTTCCTTAAATTGTGACTTCTTTGCTTTTCATGAGTCGACTCTGACCCCATCGTCTCTAAACAGGGTATCTTAAACTATGTGAGCCGAAGGTGTTTCCTGAGGCGGACCTCCCGCCACCCCATCATCATGCAGTAACTAGATGGGTGGGTTTTAGACGACTTCCCTGCCAAATGTCTCCGAACACCAGATAAGTACCTTTCTCTTGTAATACTGCTGGATGCTGGTTTCGGGTTACCTACAGGAATTTCTGACGTCATTGGTCTATTAATTATGTAGCCTTAGGAGGTGCCTTGGTCTCAAAATTGGCAATTGCTTGTACTATGTGATTGGGTTTGGCTGCCTAGTTCTCCAGGTGGCGGTACCTTGCAGTGACACACGTATACTGATTGACTAGTTGTTGTTACTTTCACGTAATTAACCTCATCGTTTTTGACGTTCTGTAACCAATGAAAAGAGCCTTGGAGGGCCGATACTCTCGCTATCTTTCTTGGACTCCTGTTTGGTGTAGTCCTTAATGCAAACCTTATGGTGCACTCCTTGTCAGCATGTAATTCAAAGTCTTGGTTACTTAACCGAAGCAGTTATTCATGAAGGCCTATCTCTCTTCTAATAGGTAGTCTTACGTAACTGAAACTGTTATGAAAGAAGGCCTACTTCTCTTCTATCTGGTAATTTCACTTCACTGAAGCTGTTATCATTGAAAGCCTGGCTGTTTTCGATTTAATCCCTTTACTGCTCTGTGTCTGTTATTAGGGAAGGCCTGTCTGTTTTATATTTGGTAATTTTTCTGAATTGATTCTGTTGTTAAAAAAGCTCCACCTGCTTCCTATTTCGTAATTTTGCTTAACTGAAGCTCTTGATATTTAAGGTCTCCCTCTTTTGCATTTGGTAATTTTACCTATCCAAAGCTGTTACTAAAGAAGGTCTGACAATTTTGTATTTGGTAATTTTATGTAACTGAAGCTGTTATTATTAAAAGGCTGCCTGTTCCCTTTAAATAAATTACGAGCTATTTCATGACTGGGTTAGCTTTAACTCTTGTAGGCCTACTTGGTTTTATTGCTGCATTATTGAGATGTGATATCTTACTCAATCTGTGTTCTAATTGTGATTTCCAAAGGCCGACATGTTTCAGAGATATCTGTGTCATTAGGGTAGGAACAAGAAACGATACATCATGGTTCACCTTTCGCCTTACATCCCTTTACCCATAATAGTAATTACCCTCTCAAATGTCTCTGAAACTAGGTAGCTGAAAGTATAGCAACCGTCGGATCCTGTTTCGAAAGACTCATCCGTCTTTCAGTTTGAAGATGCAGGCGCCTTTTCAGCACAGGAGATGACACCATCCGTATATTGAATATCTTCTCTCATGCATTTCACTCGGGGTGCAGCGCCATGTTGCTCCAAGTAATAGAGTCAGACTGGTATCGTAAATGTATGTGCTCATTTCAGTCGAAGTTAGTATATTGAACTTTTGTACTTTTCTATGCATTTTAGATATCCATCACCAGATATAAACACATCGATCATTACCCATATAATTGACTTACATGTGAGGAACAATCTTCATCCATCGAATTCGTCTC
Organism: Schistocerca cancellata; assembly: GCF_023864275.1. Lineage (NCBI taxonomy): Eukaryota > Metazoa > Arthropoda > Insecta > Orthoptera > Acrididae > Schistocerca > Schistocerca cancellata. Next base: position 85,401,906 of record NC_064631.1, on the reverse strand, counting down.
ATCAGAATGTTGGATATGCAATTTTAGGGGCTGTACTGCTGTGGGTGAAACTGAATTCTCTGGAATGGTAGTTAAGGCACTTAAGTGGGAATGCAATGCTAGTTTTGTTCTGTGTTCATAACATGTAGTGCTAGACACTTGTGTTTCAGGCTACTACTTTGAAAGAGTCTTGGTGGAACACTGCACATCTTTTAACCCATCACTGTGGAAGATGAAGTCATCACCTTCAGACAGTTGTCTGGAAATGCTCCACAGTGCGACAAGCGCAGGATACATCACACGATGTCCAGTGTTATATGAGTGCAAATGGATCCAACTGTTCAAGTATCAGTTTAGCAACTGACGCAGACCTCGAAGTCATCGCAGAAAAACAAACTGTATGGCGGTGTACAAAGCTGTAGCCATACAATGCTTTGATGTGTTACAGCTGAAAAATACTGTATCAATCTGCTTTTAAAAGCACCACACAAGAACCCTCTCTCACGATTGATAGTCTGTGGGATATGTTATTCTTACAGTACAGGCGACAAGAGTACACACAGGTGTGTGCAGACATCTTTGGTCACTGGCCACCTGCTCCAGTTGGCCAATACAAGTGTATTTAATAGGATTAATGTCAACATGCAGAAGGTTTTTAACTACTATGATGTATTGTAAGAATCTTGCAGGGTTCTCTAAAAGGTGACATTAGGAGGTCCTATTACAAGACATGCTCACTCGATGTGCTTCTTTTTTTTACATTTCATAAACATCAGTGTGATATAGCATCACACGGGTAAAACAGGGCCTACAATAGCGTACAAGTCAACAGCCTGTTATTGGCGAAAATAAAATGATTGTGTTTTCACTGACATGTGAACCAATGGAGTGAAAGAATGTATTCTCTAATGTCATTTCATGTGTCTGAAATGTTTGTAACACCACGTGTGTGACAATTTATTTACACACACTAATTTGAACGCCTGGGACATTCTGAAACAATGTACTTCACAGTTCTAGTTCTCGCTTTTCATTAATTTCATGAAAGTTTCAAAGTAACATGGACATTAAGCACTGATCGGTAGTTTTAACAGCAAAACAGTGTAAGTTTTTTCAGTTTTAGAGATGGTGGACGGTACATGTGTTACTACAAGATTTTTCCCAATGAGCCAGTACACGTATTGCATTTTAACCCATTGTTTACGAGTACTGGTATTTTTCACGACAATTTCAATGTGTAATTAGCACAGTGAAGCAATTTCCATCAATTGTGGTAGAGTGTGTTGGCGTTTTTGAATTTCGAGCACTTGGGCTGCAGGATGGTCGTTGAGCAATGCAGCAGGGATCGTCAGTAGAAAACTCTGATGAATAGTGATAGACAAAGTCCTCAGCTGTATGCTTACAAGTTATACACTTACTCAACCGCTGTCTGTCCAATGCCCGCATCTCGTCAATTGAACACAATTCCTGTCAAAAATGAAGATTGTACCTTCCAACCCAGCCTTTTCCACCAGCTTTTAGGTGAAGGCATCATTCTATGTAGAGTTGGAGTGGTATTGTGAAATTTTATCCCAGAAAAATAACACCAGTTGTAAGACATTGTCATTTTTTGAGCCGTATTTTGATTTTAGGCAATCCTTGTGTAGTGCTACAAGTATAGTTGTGTAATTAGGACCAAAATTTATGATTAATTATGTAATTAGGACCTATGTTTAATCCAGTTTTCCACCCAAAACTAATAACATACATTTACCTAACCTTCCTCTCCAGCATGTGGAGAGTTTCCCTTTGTTGGGGTGTGCACTTCGTCTATCTATCTAGAATGGCTGGGATTCGAGTTCCGGAAAGGGCACTACCATCTTGAATGGTGGGGCCCATTACTGGCTGTGGGAAACCCCCGTGGTGTCATTTTGGAATGGGGGTGAGGGGTTGGCGGTAATTAATTGATCAATGTAATTAATGTGCATATCAATTTGATATCAGTTTGAAAGTTGGGGTCGTGCTGCCCTTACCCTACTACTGTTGCACTGGATCTGCTTTTTCATGATATGAGTAGAAGTTATCTTCTTGTGCTGTAATAACAGCTGCAGAAAGTGAAGCAGTCAAGCCTTGCCTAAACTATATTCGGGGCGTCAGAGCACTGATTAGCAGGAACTCTAGTTCAAGAGAATCAACTTTGGCGACTGGATACAAAGCAAAGGAGAAATATGTCAGATGTTACTTCAGCTGACAAATCTCATGAAGTGTTCTAACTCAACTTTAGTTAAAGGAGCGAGACAGCAGCTACATAAAACTCTAAAACAATAAGAAAAAATGACAAAACATGGACATGGCGTAACGGGGACATGATCGCTATTTATTCTGAAATGAGTAAAATGAATGTATTAGAATGTTGTTTAAATGCGGGTATATACTAACACTCTCTCTTTCAGCGCTGCGATGTGATTGGAAAGTTCAGTTTTTGAAGCGAGTATTACACTGATTTTGGGCGGGATCTTGTGATTTTTCCACGAAAGCTTGATTTTCAGACCATGCTCTTTTTATCACAAAAATGAAATGTGTTTTGTATGACTACTTCATGTAGAATAGTATCATGGTAAGAGAACGCCCACAATGCAGGACCAAAACCCACTATATTTTGGAATTTTGAACTTACAAACATGTGTCATTGTGTCGACCCCACAGTCATATATTATACGTGGAGCTCAGTAAGATTCCATTATTACGTAATTTCAAATTGTTATATCTGTGCTACACTCATGTCTCTGCAGATGTTCATCACACAGTGAAAACGTCTCTGTAACATTGCTTCATTGGGAGAAAATTCCGTAGGTCCCCGTAATATTTGCATGTATTGTAAATTCTTGCGTAGTGTTGACATTCTTGAATTAAATAACTCTTAGCATCCCTGACGATAATCTGCCAGGCGAAATGTGGCGCTTGCATAATCCTTTTTATTCAATTGATCCTCATACGATTATACATAGGATTACACATGCAAAACAACTGGAATTCTCCTATATTTTTCAACAATCCCAAGTTGAGATTTTACGAACCCCTACCAAGTCCCCAATTACATTTATTGAACTAAACCATTATTTGTTATCGGATCTAAGCCTTTTGCTCTGTGAATACCAGTTGGTCATGATTACAAATAAGGAAAGTATGATCGTACAACTGCATATGGTTGTTATATTAGTATGATATTGTTTCGTGCTAGCCAATAATTAAATTCATTTGTCTCAGGCGATGATTACCTTCAAATCTTAGGATCGGATATTCTCTATCAACATAAAGCTAGAACTGACCTTCGGTGATTTATAGTGGAACCTGAGGGGAAATCATTTTGTCTGGCGAAAATTAGTGTCAGTGCTTCACTGCCACAAGGTTCATCTCAATTACAGTGCGCTCAAAGCCACTAATAATTAATTCTCATGATAAAGCCATATTGCACGACAGAGGAAATCTATTTTGGGTGAGCACAGAAACTTGTCTGCCAGGATCGCATTACGTATAGCTGACCACCAAAAGAAGGGACGATGTTTTGTATGCAGGAGTGTGGACGACAAGCTGGTAGCGCCCTTACGAATATATAACTTTGAACCCGAGGACACGAAATTATCCACAGGATTGAGGAAGGAACCCGAGGACACGAAATTATCCACAGGATTGAGGAAGTAAGTTTGGAAATTTCATGGGTTTAAATGCATAACGAGCGAAAGTAAAATCAACTACAACTGGTGGTTACAGGCTCTTTATGAAAAACAGTTCTTCGATCTCCGTGATAACTCGTAGCCAGTCCATGTTGATTTATTCCCTGTGTACTTCATGGTAATTTAATTTTCGATTAACCGAAACTATTCACAGCATTTCCCCCCTCTGGTACCGTTGTGCTTTATTTTACTTGAATTACTTTTTCGTTATCTGGTAAAAACTTATTTTGAACTACCCACTCTTTACGGTCCCTAGTCCAAAAGTAACCGTCATGCCTTCCAAAATCTGAATTAACTCCGATTCATTTCTCTTCCGTTCAACTGGTATCCGTGTGCTTACTAGCACAATCCACATTTTCCTCAAAGTCTTTCAACTATGCATTTCACCATCTTCGAGTGTCAGAATTCTACATTTCTTTCAATATTTTGAGTTTTATCAGTATTTATCACAAATAGATTAAGGTCTGAGTCAGCACAAACGTTTACTTGGCAATTAACTTAATATACACTCCTGGAAATTGAAATAAGAACACCGTGAATTCATTGTCCCAGGAAGGGGAAACTTTATTGACACATTCCTGGGGTCAGATACATCACATGATCACACTGACAGAACCACTCTGAGTAGAAACTGAACACTGATAAAACTTAACAATTCATCTTGAATCACGCAAATACTTTGGAAGTCGAACACGAGTAATGCTGAACAAAATTTTTTGAAAAAACTCTTCGTGTAACATAGAAGTTTCGGCATCAAGGTAAGAGTAAATACTAATAAGAAACCAAGTGACTTTTAATTTTCTTCTGTTCGTTCTCGTTCAAGGTGTTGTAGTGGTTCCACATATTTAACCGACATTTCAAAAATGATCTTCAGCATGTTGCCATAGTGCTTCTTGTGGTTGCGATACGTGCTGATTTTTGCATAATTATGTTGTGTTTACACAAGACAGCCTAGACACAATGAGAGGAAGCCGAAAGGCACGCGCTCAAACTCACGCAGGCTGGCGTGAGGTCTGAAACAGGATACGTAATGAATGCTATAAAGAAAAGTACGTAGCTTCCGGAATACTTAACTTTATTCCACATTTGTAGAACATCGCTCTTGATGATACATTAATAGAATCTGAATATCAATTGAATACGGCGCCTTGCTAGGTCGTAGCAAAAGTAGCTGAAGGCTATGCTAACTATCGTCTCGGCAAATGAGAGCGTAGTTGTCAGTGAACCATCTCTAGCAACGTCGGCTGTACAACTGGGGCTGAGTGCTAGTCAGTGTCACTAGACCTGCCGTGTGGCGGTGCTCGGTCTTCAATCGCTGACAGTGGCGACACGTGGGTCCGTCGTACACTAGCGGACCGCGGCCGATTTAAAGCTACCACCTAGCAAGTGTGGTGTCTGGCGGTGACACCACAATTCACACTTCATGAAAACGCGGAATTCTATCTCGTTGTCCGACCCAAGTTTGTTGATGACATAACTAACATATTTTCCCAGTAACCAGCTAATGGCGTTGGGTTTTAATTTCAGAAAGTATGTTATGTCTGGTCTCAGGAGGAGCGATGGCGTTATACACTCCTGGATATTGAAATAAGAACACCGTGAATTCATTGTCCCAGGAAGGGGAAACTTTATTGACACATTCCTGGGGTCAGATACATCACATGATCACACTGACAGAACCACAGGCACATAGACACAGGCAACAGAGCATGCACAATGTCGGCACTAGTACAGTGTATATCCACCTTTCGCAGCAATGCACGCTGCTATTCTCCCATGGAGACGATCGTAGAGATGCTGGATGTAGTCCTGTGGAACGGCTTGCCATGCCATTTCCACCTGGCGCCTCAGTTGGACCAGCGTTCGTGCTGGACGTGCAGACCGCGTGAGACGACGCTTCATCCAGTCCCAAACATGCTCAATGGGGGATAGATCCGGAGATCTTGCTGGCCAGGGTAGTTGACTTACACCTTCTAGAGCACTTTGGGTGGCACGGGATACATGCGGACGTGCATTGTCCTGTTGGAACAGCAAGTTCCCTTGCCGGTCTAGGAATGGTAGAACGATGGGTTCGATGACGGTTTGGATGTACCGTGCACTATTCAGTGTCCCCTCGACGATCACCAGTGGTGTACGGCTGGTGTAGGAGATCGCTCCCCACACCATGATGCCGAGTGTTGGCCCTGTTTGCCTCGGTCGTATGCAGTCCTGATTGTGGCGCTCACCTGCACGGCGCCAAACACGCATACGACCATCATTGGCACCAAGGCAGAAGCGACTCTCATCGCTGAAGACGACACTCCATTCGTCCCTCCATTCACGCCTGTCGCGACACCACTGGAGGCGGGCTGCACGATGTTGGGGCGTGAGCGGAAGACGGCCTAACGGTGTGCGGGACCGTAGCCCAGCTTCATGGAGACGGTTGCGAATGGTCCTCGCCGATACCCCAGGAGCAACAGTGTCCCAAATTTGCTGGGAAGTGGCGGTGCGGTCCCCTACGGCAGTGCGTAGGATCCTACGGTCTTGGCGTGCATCCGTGCGTCGCTGCGGTCCGGTCCCAGGTCGACGGGCACGTGCACCTTCCGCCGACCACTGGCGACAACATCGATGTACTGTGGAGACCTCACGCCCCACGTGTTGAGCAATTCGGCGGTACGTCCACCCGGCCTCCCGCATGCCCACTATACGCCCTCGCTCAAAGTCCGTCAACTGCACATACGGTTCACGTCCACGCTGTCGCGGCATGCTACCAGTGTTAAAGACTGCGATGGAGCTCCGTATGCCACGGCAAACTGGCTGACACTGACGGCGGCGGTGCACAAATGCTGCGCAGCTAGCGCCATTCGACGGCCAACACCGCGGTTCCTGGTGTGTCCGCTGTGCCGTGCGTGTGATCATTGCTTGTACAGCCCTCTCGCAGTGTCCGGAGCAAGTATGGTGGGTCTGACACACCGGTGTCAATGTGTTCTTTTTTCCATTTCCAGAAGTGTATATCTCATAATACTGTTGTAAATTTCGTATTATCGCTCTTTTCCCAGTTTATTCCACGTATGTTAATTCCTCCTTTCATTCAGAAACAAAATGTATTCCTCATTTAGATGGAACCGAATGTTTTCATACGTCTCCTTATTTCCGTTTCCTAGGAGTCCTCCCTCGTAATCTCTCCACTGCCGTCGCCATCCCACCACTTCAGTATTGTATTTTCATCTCCTTTCATATCTTTCACTAGTTCTTCTATTTCACCATAAAATTGTCTCTACTGCTTCAGTATTAATTCGCGCCCTGTGCCTGTAAATGAAGACTCTTAGTTTTGTATTAGTTGTTATTCACTCCTCGTAAGCGAAGTGCTTTAGTTCTAACGCTTAAAACTAACTGTAACTGACTCTGAAACATGGAGTTGCGTTTGTTAGTCGACCCGTCAACACTGTTTATTTGCAGAACGCTCCATTTATTCATACTCGATATCTGATGGTTAACAAACCTAAAGATTACGGAAGCAGAACCTGCTCAAGGAACAATAACGTGCAACAAATATGACCAGCACATTCACATGAGCCATAAATTCAGTTGTATTTGGCAAAACGCTAAGCGTTTTCTTGAAACACTGTGTGTTTGAAACACGTAATATTAAAAATAAAGTGACTAAAATACATTGGAACGGAACACTATCCGCACTTCACATGTAGGGCATTTATATATCCAACACCACTTTCAGGATATTTGAACCGCGGTAATCCAATAAAAAAGCCACAGTGGCCACACTACCATATGATGCAGCAGCAGTATCAGTTTCGTAGCCTGAAATTTATCGGTGCAGAAAGTTGATTGTACAAACTGAAGACGGGTGATGAAACATCGATCATGTTACTGGACATTAATTTATCTATTTTCATTTGTACAACGTCAGCGTAACGTCTATTCCTCATATCACTTAGCCTTCAAACATCAGAGATATACAAATGATTTCATCACGCATAAATTACCAAAGTAGGAAACAGAATGAAAGTATAACAGTATTAAAAAAAATAATCTGTTTCATTTGATCGTGATGGGCTAATCGGAATAATGTTGATCACGGGTTGGCCACAGTAATGCAGGTTTCTAACCCTTCTTCGTAATTACTCCGGCACGTTGTATCGTAAATCAACGTGACCACAAATATGTGACTTTTTTCCCTTTCACTTCACTAATACATATTAAGTTCAGCTTTAGCCCTAATAGCTTTCCCTTTATAGTTTCAAATTTTTGCATGTAATTCGAAATATTTGATGCTCCTATACCCAAGATGTCCGCTTTATTCGTTCTCCAGACGATCCCCATCGAGACACTCTTACGTCGGACACCTGAAGGGGTTATTATTCTGTCTCCGAATAGTTTTATCAAAGGAGGTGGTCACCGGGGACCTATCTAAGAATATTTCATCTTGGAGGGATAAACTGTTGAGGTTTTAATTAGGGAGGTTCTAGATCCTTTTGCATTACAAAGCTGATGGTCATCGCTTAGTAGATTTATAACAACTCTGTTTTCCAAGCTTATATCTGTCATACAGGCCTCGCTTCTCGCCGACAAATATGAATATTAACCTACACATTAACCAAACAACATAGTGCATGGAGAACAGTGAATTGATGTTATACAGAAAATAAAGTCAATATCGCTATAATACTTCTTCATTAATCGGTTTCGGCTTATGTAAAAGCCATCTTCAGAATTTTTGGGTTGCTATGGCTGGTGCTGACAGGTCCTCGGTTTTCTTATACGATCGTGGTAGCACGAGAGAACCAAAGGGCGGCCAGCAACAGCTGTGGGAAGAGGTGGGCAATAATACTGAAGAAGGCTCTTACATAAGCCAAAACCGGTTACTCACTGTTCGTTGAAATTGACATTAATTTGTATTATAATCGCGTCACTCCTCGACATACTTATAAACACAAGGTAATGCGAAAGTGGAGCTAAGGTATTGTTATATGTCCTGTAGATAATGGAAATATATTCGAATATTTCACCGGCTAGTCATTAAAATTCATTGACAGAAAGGTTAAAACAAATAGCTAAATGTTAGACGTCGCTCTGTGCAGTAAATGGCAAGAAAATGGTCCTTTACGTTAGAATGAAAGGCGGTTAACTCTGACAAAAGATAACGTTTTCACTTACGATGGCAACGAAGACGCACAGCAGAAATAAGACTGGTTTCATCTCGGTGCCGTTTCACTGCTCCTTCCACTGACTGGGGTCCTATATAGACGCAACTACAGAATCAAAGCTCGTATAAGTCAGTTTTATGCGTTTATTTGTTTTACTTCACGATTACAGCGACAGTAACGCTAGAAAGTGGCTATTCGGGGAAGAAAAACGACAGAGGCGACTTGCAACGTACAGATAAAATTGCTATCTTACAGCCGACTAGAGCGTTTTACACGGTTCCGTATGTCTCCTTATTGTATATTTCATGATTTCTTTGGCAGCGCGCAGTGTTGATAAATATACTATACACTGTCTAGTAATGACACTCTGACTCAGTTCAGTATTACTACAATGAAAGCATACAGCAAGCTATCCGCTATTCTTTCCTTGGGTGCCTAAGCGGATAGCTACTATCTTGATATTCAGAAAATCTCTAAACAAGTAACACATGTCAACAGGAGAAATATATCATACTTGTCACTGTTTATGTGTGTGTGTGTGTGCGTAAGTGTGCAATTTATACATCAATGGATTCTACCAAGAAATTTATTAATTGACTATAAGCTGTAAGGCACGAATGCCTAATTTTGCTAACTTTTTAAGTATACTCCGTTTGACGCTAAAAGTCTTGTGCCTGCTGAAAAATCCTGAAAAATTATGCTTCTGTTTCCACTTTCAGATGTACCCACTCGTCTACTGTTTGCCCAAATCCTGTGTCCTATATTTCTACAATTTCTCCGATTGTAATCTATAGTGCAAAACCACGAAATCACATCCTGAAAACGTTTTGCAGTTTCAAATACAGTTTAGAAATTCCGTCTTAACATTACGTTAATTATCAGAAAGCTCCTAGTGTATGCAGGTGTTTTCCACATATACATCATTCTTTCATGGCTCTTAAACAAAGCTTTATCAATGATTAACTTATGCTCCGTGCGAAATTCTACCAGGTCGCTTCCGCTTTCGTTCATTCCCGTATTCGCTGTTCTAATGTAATTCTTCCCCTTCCTTCTCCTATTACTTAATTCCCTTTTTCCGGTCACGATTAATTTTTCATCCCTCTGAACACGTCTTTCATCGAACAGTACATTGCTTCAGTCTCTTATCTGTGGTACACGTATAGAACTGTACTACTTTGGTTGGTGTTGCCTTTGTGTCGCGTTCCGTATGTTGTTAGTAACAGATTACCATCAGACTGGTATTATTTTCCATTGATATTCCTCCTCTTTCTTTACACTTATCCGATTCCGTATTTCTAACTCCGTTCTCACCTGACAAGAACTGCTGTTCTTTCTACCACCTCACTTAAATTATTTCCACTATATCGAACACCAGCCTAATCATTCCCGTTTTAAGTTCTCTAGCCCGTCAAACTGACTATGGGTATCGGAGAAAACAAGATATTTACTTCCACAAATACTCGCTGGCAAAAACATAAATTCACGCATATCGAAAAGCATGGAATAACGAACAGGATGTAAACAACTTGATTAATAAAGCTAGCAACTACCACCGTGCGAAACCTTTGTGCGGCACTGTATATTTGTGGGGACAGCGTGTCAGAACAGGTCACTACATTACTCCCCTTTAGTGCTAACGATGGATCAGATTGAAATTCACATTTTGTCCCATCCTAGTAACTATATCTCTCTTGAAACCGGACGGTGCCCCACGAGAGTCATTGGTTTTAACAGGGAGCGAGGTAGTAATCCTCCCGGCATCGATGTCTCAGTTCCTGGTGTTCGGTGATGCTGGCGGGATACAGAATCTTCTCTTGTTGCTGATTCATCTGTCTTCTCTGGTTCGCGTTGCGTGGTCGGTGTAAAGTCTGTTGCATCCAGAAACGTTGGCTTGATCCGCTACAGCGTGACTTAAGTGGGTGTACCATTGACCATTATGCGGAAAGTACTGCTGGCCCTACTGACTACCGGATACGGTCAATCGTACGGTGACTGCAATGGCTTACGAACTGTATCATTGAGTGAAAGCACATTCTTGCCATAGTATATCTCGGCCAAATGAACGAGCGTCCTTCCAACAGCTTTCCAAGCATTGTTAGTCTCAGTTGGAGTATATGTCCTCTCCATCGGTAAGCAAAGTCTGAGGCGATGACTGAGTCATGTGCCATGCTGCAGGTAGTAGTAACATTTGTCTATATAGTAGTTCCTTCTCTGTGCACTTCAGATCGCTCTTAAAAGAAGTACGAAGACCTAAAAGCATGACAGCAGTATCTCTGTCCGGTTGGGTATTCCTGTGCTCGTTTTAACTGCCGTGAAGGCGCTGAACTATTCCATTTCTTACGAGTTGGTATGTCACGGTGCCTACGCGATTCGTGCAAAATAACGTGGCCAATGCTCTGAAGACGTAGGTGTCAAATTTCCGTCCCTGATTAACGATAATTTCCACCACGACTCCGAAAAGTGTAATCCAGCCACGAAAAAAATTATTGCACTACTGTTCTTAACGTGTTGTTCTAAAGGGCTTGTCAACCTAGGGAACCCGCCTACTACCACGAAGCATAACTGTAGCCTTCCGGTGCTGTGAGTGGGCCTATGATGACAGAATGCACATATCAAAACACTGACTTAGCGGGGGAAATGCACCTAATGTTGCTGTGACGTGTAGCGTGATTTCTTTCCTCTGGCATGCCCCGTATCGCTTTCCAAACGCTTCAGTCTGCGTACATACCCGGCCACTAATCTGACAGTACCTCGTAGTCCTGGGTGAACCAGATTGTGCATTGATGCTACTGCCCGTGCCTTGAGTTTTTTTTATTTTTTGTTCATTTTTATTTTTTAAGTCATCAATTTTCTGGCTGGCTTGGTGCGGCCCGCCACGGATTCCTCTCCCCTGCCAACCTATTTATCTCAGAGTAGCAAACCTATGTCCTGAATTATTTGCTCAAGGTATTCTAATCTCTATCTTCCTCTGTAGTTTCTATCCTCTACAGCTCCTTCTAGCAGCACAGAATTATCCCCTGATGTCTTATGTCCTATCATAATGACCATTCTTCTTGTCAATGTTTTCCGTATGTTCCTTTCCTCTTCGATTCTTGTCAGAACTTCCTCGTTTCTTACCTTGTCAGCCCATCTAATTTTCAACATTCCTCTGTAACACCACATCTCAAATGATTCGGTTCTCTCCTGTTCCTGTTTCCCCAAAGGCCATGTTTAACAACCATACAATTCTGTGCTCCAAACGTAAATTGTCAGAAATTTCATTCGCAAATTAACGCCTACGTTTGACACCAGTAGATCCGTATTTTTGACAATCCTAGTCTTCTCGTGATGTCCTACTTGCTCCGTCCATCTTGGGTTATTATGCTGCTTGTTGTTGTGGTCTTCAGACACAACAGCCTAGGTAGCATATTTCCTTACCTTCATCTACATCGAGACCATCAGTCCTGATGTTAAGCTTCTCGCTGTTCTTATTTCTCCTAATTCGATTTTCTTTCGTTTTTCTTGGCTTTACTCTCAATCCACATTCTGTACTCATTAAACTGTTCATTCTGTCCAGCATATCCTGTAATTCTTCTTCACTTTCACTGTGGATATTAATGTCATCAGCGAATCTTATCACTGATATCCTTTCAACTTGAATTTAATTCCACTCTAGAACCTTTCTTTTACTTTTTCTTCTTCAATTTATAGATTTAAGAATTGAGACGAAGCACTAAATTTTCATTCTTCGTCTTCCACTCCTATTATTTCTTCTTGGCTCTTTTACGTATTGCATATTACCCGACTTTCCCTATATCTTAGCCCTATTTTATCCAGAATTTCGAACACCTTCTACCGTTTGACATTGTCGAACACTTTTTCCATATCGACAAATCCTACGTAGGTGTCTTCATTCTTCTTTAGCCTTGCTTCCATTGTCAGATACAAGGTCAGAACCTCATTCCTCGTGCCTTTAAGTTTCCTGAAGCCAAACTGATAGTCATGTAACACATTCTCAATTTTGTTCACCATTCTTCTGTATATCACTCTTACCAGGAGCTTGAATGCATGAACTGTTACTCTAATTTTGCGATAATCGTCGCCCTTGTCAGCTCTTGCAGTCTTTGGAATTGCGGTGATGTTAATTTTTCGAAAATCGGATGGCATGTCGCCTGACATAAATCTTACACACCAACGTGAATAATCGTTTTGTTGACACTTTATCCAAAGGCTTTAGAAATTCTGTTCGAATGTTTTCTGTCCCTTCTCCCTCATTCAATTTTAAGTCTTCCAAAACTCTTTCACTCTCTAATTCCAATACTAGAGCCCCTAACTTATCTATATCGACGCCATTTTCTGCTGCTATCACATAAGACAAGTCTTTCCCCACATGGAGCCTTTCAACTTAAGCTTTTCACCTCTCCTCTCCCTCCTCTGTATTTAACAGTGGAATTCCCATTGAACTCTTAATTTTGCCATCCTTGCTTTTGACTTCACCGAAAGTTGTTTCGACTTTTCTATATGCTGTTTAGCCCTTACGACAGTCATTTCTTTTTCGATATCAACATTTTTTTATGCAGCCATTTCGCCTTAGCTTCCCTTCACGTCCCATTTACTTTATTCCTAAGCGACTTGTGTTTCTGCATTCCTCAATTTCTCTGAACATATTTGTATGTCCTTCTTTCGCCGATCATTTCAACTATTCCTTCTGCTAAAATCAAATGGCTCTAAGCACTATGGGACTTAACATCTGAGGTCATCAGTCCCCTAGACTTAGAACTACGTAAACCTAACTATCCCAAGGACATCACACACATCCATGCACGAGGCAGGATTCGAACCTGCGACCGTAGCAGCAGCACGGTTCTGGACTGAATCGCCTATAACCGCTCTGCCGGCTCCTTCTGTTACCTACGGTTTCTTCGCAGTTACCTTCTTTCTACCACTATTTTTCTTCTGTGATTGCCCTATTTAGAGACGTCCATTCCTCTTCAACTGTACTGCTTACTGAGCTATTCCTTATCGCAGTATCTAGTCTTAGAGAACTTCAAGAGCATCTCCTCATTCCTTAGTAATTCTGTATCCCAACGTTTCTTCCTGTCTCTTCACCCCACTCTTCTTCACTACTAAATTATGAACTAATTCTATGTCTGCTCCCGGGTATGCATTAAATTCCAGTATCTGATATCGGAATCTCTGCGCGACCATGATGTAATCGAACTGAAATTTTCCCTTGTTTCCCAGTCTTTTCCATGTATACCTCCTCAGCTCGTTTTTATTGAACACAGTATTCGCTGTTACTACCTGGAATTTATTGCAGCACTCAATTAGTCTTTCTCCCCCCTTATTCCCTGTATCAAGCCTATATTCTACCGCATTCATTTCGACGTCTCCTTCCCCTGCAACCGAATTCCATTCACCCATGATTATTAGATTTTCATCTCCTCATACGTTCTGATTTACCCGCTCAGTATCCCTATATAATTTCTCTACCTCTTCATCTTCACCTTGGAACGTTGGAATGTATAATTGACTTGATCTATCGTTTTCGGTGTTGGTTTGCTGTCCGTTGTGATGAACAACCATATCAATGAACTGTTCACAATAATTCTCTCTCTGCTCTGACTTCCTATGCACAAAGAATCCTTCTTCCGTTATAACATTTTCTCGCTATACTCATCTGACCATAAATCCTTGTCTTCCTTCCATTTCACTTCACTGATTACCAACATATCTAGAATGAACGTTACAATATTCTTTTTCAGATATTCTAGCTTCCATACAACGTTACAACTTCTGTTATTTCACGCCCCCGCTCGTAGAACATGGTTCTTTCGTTCGTTATTCACCATTCCTCCCATGGTCGCCTTTCCCTTGGCAGCCCCTCCCGGAGATCCGAATGGGGGAGTAGTCCAGAATCTTTTACAAGTGGAGAGATCATCATATCATCATGACGACGCTTTTCAAGTACAGTCTACATGTCCTGAGGATACACATTATGCTCTGAATCATTCTGACATAAATAGGCGTATATTTCATTCTGCTACGTTACAATATAGCTGTCACGACCTGTAACATCAATCGTTTTTATTGTTGCTATAAATCACTCAATTCACTATCATTTAGTTGCGAGTGGGTGAGAACGTCGTAATCAATGGCACTTGTTAGGCCGGCCTGTGTGGCCGAGCGGTTCCAGGCACTTCCGTCTGGAACCGCGCGACCGCTACGGTCGCAGGTTCGAGTCCTGCCTCGGGCATGGATGTGTGTGTGATGTCCTTAGGTTAGTTAGGTTTAAGTAGTTCTAAGTTCTAGGTAACTGATGACCACAGGTGTTAAGTCCCATAGTGCCCAGAGCCATTTTTTTGGAACTTGTTATTGCTTCCACACGTGCGGTGTCATCTGCTACCGTTTCACTGTTTGTATACGTGAAACTGCGTCAACTGTAACATTTACCTGCCCTCCCATGTACACAATACTGGTTCCGAACTGGCTGATATAATTTAAGTGCTGCAGCTGTCTACCTGATGCTTTCTCCGGATTACCTTAAACTCGTAGGCAACGGGCTGAAGACCCATATAGATCGTAACTGTCGCCCTTCTAATACGTGTCTGAAGTTTTGACTGTAGCGTAAGCGACGTACAACTCATGAGCATACGTTTCCCAGGGTTGCTGAGTGGCGACTACTTATAACGATAGAGTGCAAAGACCTTCCAGTACTTATCAATCTATAGCAGAAGAGCAGTACCAATGAGAGAGGACGAAGCATCAACCATGAGTGCAAGTGGAGCGTGTGCGACAGGGCGTAGTAATTGGGCGGCCTCTGCTTCAGCTGTTTTGACACCCTGAAACGCGGTGTCCGCATTCTGTAGTTAGGCTTCGATGCGCTCTTAAGGAGTTCGTTCAAGGGTGACATTTTCAGCGTGATTGTGAATGAACTGTTGGTACAAATATACTACTCCTATGAATCATCGTAGTTCTCTGAGATAAACTGGGGTAATTTGCTTATGGTCTATACATTTTTGTGTGGCGTTCGATTACACTGTGCGTTCACCAATATAGCAGAAGGTGCACCTTTTTCTCAGCAAAAATACACTTGTCAAGATTAATTACCAGTCCCCGCGTGCGTAGCCAGACAAACACTTCTGTGAAAAGACGTAGGCGCGCCTCTTCTGATGCGGATATCACCAGCATATCATTTATGTGCACACAGCAAAAATCTAAATCTTTTCACGTCGTCGATGAAGCACTGGAAGGTCTGAGTTGCGTTATACAACCCGAATGGCATCCTGGTGAACTCAAATAGGCCGAATGACTCTGTCACCACTGTTCTGGAAATGTCCTCTGTAGCTCCAGGATCTGAGAGTTCCCTCGCACTAGGTTAGTGGTACAAAATATCACTTTACCGGGAAAATTTACAAAAAAGTCTTCTATGTGTGAGACTGGGTACTAGTCTAGAATGATCCATGAATTAATTTGACGATAGTTACCGCAAGGGCACCATCCATTCCTGATTTCAGGCGGAATGTGAATCGGGGCTGCCCAACTGCTACTGGAAACTCTTCAGATACACTGAGATAGTATGCTGGGAAATACCTGTTTTACCAGTTTTAGCTTTTCACACGTCAAACGTCTAGACATAGCTTGAGTTGGCGGCTTGGCACTGCCAAAATGTTGTGAACGGTGGTGTGCTTGACCAATAGGATCTCGAAGCATCCATTCAGTAATCTTATTTATGGTGTATCGTCCTGACTGTAAGCAACGCTAATGGGCGACACAACAGACTTTTCATGGCGTATGCAGATTATTACTCAAATCTATTAGTTACTGACGTCGCACTTCCATCAGTAAGTTGTAGAAGGACAAAAAATCTTCTCCGATAATGGGCTGTGATGTACTGGCCACTGCAAATTGCCATTCAACATCTCCTAGCCCCATGGTAGGGAATAATGTTATTCGACTGTACGTTCTAATCTTTGAGTCATTGGCGGCGAAAAGCAGCAATCGTTACCGCTCCCGCCTGGTAGGCGGTTTGATTGATATACCGACACTTCTGCTCCGGTATTGACCATTTTTTTATTTTGTATCGCAGTCTTTCGCAAAAAATTGGCTCGTGTTTGCAATGCAAGTTTCTGTCGCTGGTACGGTATCAGATTCGTGCTTCCACTTCCAAGAAGACGTACATTTTCGCTCATGATTACCAGATTTTCTGTTGTGCCAGTACTGTGCTGACGGCGACCGATTACGACTTCGTGACTTTCGCTGTGTAGCCCTTGACAGCTGTGCGTTGTCTGTAATGCAGCTACCTCCGTGGTCAACTCTGCCAGTAGCGACTGCAGGGGTACGTTATCTTGCCACGGTGTCAATGTTGAGCCACTTGATGCAGGATACACTTCAGCCATCCTGTCAGCCATTTCTGCAAGTGCGTTTAACTAGCCCGCAAACACCGTGAGAAATTTTTGATTGACTGACGGCAGTCGGGACAACCATACGTTCCGTAGCACATCATCATTTAAAGTGTTACTTTCCAATGATCGTAAACGTCTTAAGAGTTGTGACTGAGTATGATCTACGAGTCCCTCAGCGCGCTAAAGCTTCTCTAGCCACTTTTCTTCTGATGGTGTCAAGCGTGTAATCAATGCGTTTTTAATCGATGAACGGCATTCGGTATCCGGTGGCGTGGCTAGCATATTCTATAGTTTTGCTGCTAGATCCTCCGTGGACGTTGCTACCACACAGATGTACACTCCTGGAAATGGAAAAAAGAATACTTTGACACCGGTGTGTCAGACCCACCATACTTGCTCCGGACACTGCGAGAGGGCTGTACAAGCAATGATCACACGCACGGCACAGCGGACACACCAGGAACCGCGGTGTTGGCCGTCGAATGGCGCTAGCTGCGCAGCATTTGTGCACCGCCACCGTCAGTGTCAGCCAGTTTGCCGTGGCATACGGAGCTCCATCGCAGTCTTTAACACTGATAGCATGCCGCGACAGCGTGGACGTGAACTGTATGTGCAGTTGACGGACTTTGAGCGAGGGCGTATAGTAGGCATACGGGAAGCCGGGTGGACGTACCGCCGAATTGCTCAACACGTGGGGCGTGAGGTCTCCACAGTACATCGATGTTGTCGCCAGTGGTCGGCGGAAGGTGCACGTGCCCGTCGACCTGGGACCGGACCGCAGAGACGCACGGATGCACGCCAAGACCGTAGGATCCTACGCAGTGCCGTAGGGGACCGCACCGCCACTTCCCAGCAAATTAGGGACACTGTTGCTCCTGGGGTATCGGCGAGGACCATTCGCAACCGTCTCCATGAAGCTGGGCTACGGTCCCGCACACCGTTAGGCCGTCTTCCGCTCACGCCCCAACATCGTGCAGCCCGCCTCCAGTGGTGTCGCGACAGGCGTGAATGGAGGGACGAATGGAGACGTGTCGTCTTCAGCGATGAGAGTCGCTTCTGCCTTGGTGCCAATGATGGTCGTATGCGTGTTTGGCGCCGTGCAGGTGAGCGCCACAATCAGGACTGCATACGACCGAGGCACACAGGGCCAACACCCGGCATCATGGTGTGGGGAGCGATCTCCTACACTGGCCGTACACCACTGGTGATCGTCGAGGGGACACTGAATAGTGCACGGTACATCCAAACCGTCATCGAACCCATCGTTCTACCATTCCTAGACCGGCAAGGGAACTTGCTGTTCCAACAGGACAATGCACGTCCGCATGTATCCCGTGCCACCCAACGTGCTCTAGAAGGTGTAAGTCAACTACCCTGGCCAGCAAGATCTCCTGATCTGTCCCCCATTGAGCATGTTTGGGACTGGATGAAGCGTCGTCTCACGCGGTCTGCACGTCCAGCACGAACGCTGGTCCAACTGAGGCGCCAGGTGGAAATGGCATGGCAAGCCGTTCCACAGGACTACATCCAGCATCTCTACGATCGTCTCCATGGGCGAATAGCAGCCTGCATTGCTGCGAAAGGTGGATATACACTGTACTAGTGCCGACATTGTGCATGCTCTGTTGCCTGTGTCTATGTCCCTGTGGTTCTGTCAGTGTGATAATGTGATGTATCTGACCCCAGGAATGTGTCAATAAAGTTTCCCCTTCCTGGGACAATGAATTCACGGTGTTCTTATTTCAATATCCAGGAGTGTATTTCGTCTCGCCCGCCGATATTTGTGCGAGGACAAACTGGCTTTCTAGCTGGGCAAACCATAATACAGGATTATGTTGCCAGAATGGTGGGGATTTTGTCGTCACCCTGCTCAATGTTCTGCTGGCTGCGGGTACATTTCTGGCTTGTGAGTCGTTCTTCTTCGTGTGGGAACGAGCGCCGCGCGGCTGGCGTGGAAGTCACAAGCGTAACATTTATATAAACACGAATGTATGTACTATGTAAAGCACGGAACAACGAACAGAAAATAAACGAAAGGACAACTACATTAATAAACAACTACGTTAATACAGCTTAAAACTGTGACTCACGGAATGTTGATGCGCCACTGTACATTTGCGGGGACAGAGCGTCAGGACAGGTCACTAAACGATTATGGGATCAAATATCACACAGTTTAAACCAGCAGAAAGCAAGCCTTGAGTTTCTCATTCCTAATGCAAACTTTATCCGGAATGGCCCCCACCTGGAGATCCGATCTACTTCCACAATATTTCATTCGCGACTACTCCATCCATCATTGAGTCTTACAGAATAGTTGCATGCACTTACAAACAACAACAGTTGTAGCTCCAAGCCGTCAACAGTGGGAGATATAGCTCCTGAAAGGCAATTACTAATCTTGACCAGAACACAAGCTAGAATTTCTCCTGCGTACGAAGTCAACAGATCAAACAAGAAGATATTACCCTAAACATGCAATGGTCTAAGTGACCCAACATCCGCAGGTCATGCTGCTAAGCTAATAAACACACGACTGACTTGAGTCAGCTGCTACCTTAACTTGGCCACTCAGATGCCAGACAGATGGTCTCTGCAGCACACTCGGCCGGGGTGCCGCTGACCATGGTCGTTGTATCCAGTTAGCTGCCTGCCAACATTGTTGGTTCTGCGTCCTCCATTGCCATGGCATTATTGGTAGGCGCAGATATCGAATTCCTGCTCTCTTTAATGGGCAAGTAAGGGCGGAAGTGTTCACGTCTATCTTTTAGGCGTCTGGGGAGGGCTGACGGAGAAACTGAAAGGCCAGCAATTAAAAATACAACTGTTCTTAGGCATGTTTAATGGGCTGCGACGATTTTAACGGTTTTGTCAGAGGGAGCGGCTCAACCTCCGTTTGCTGGTCACCCCACACTGTGAAAGAGGAACGCTATCGGGATCTTTTCAAGTGAGACTCAGGGTGAGAGAGCGGCGATTGCAATTTTCGCAATTCAAGAAAATAAATTATAGTTATTTCAATAAAGCAGGTTGTATTGTATTGTATTAAACTGGGGACCTAGAAATGACAGAGAGGCTACGTCCTGCCAAATCCCTCAGTGGTTCACAACACAGTGCCACAGCAGTCCACCCACTGCAGCCACACCACCAACCAAGGGTTCAGTTCGCACCCCATCCCCCTCCCCCGCCACCCTTCGGGAACGGCTCATACCAGACGAGTGTAACCCCAGATGTTTGCGTGGTAGAATAAGAATGGTGTACGTGTATATAGAAATGGTGTTTGCGCAGCAATTTTTGTAATGAGCTATAATGCTAGTATCAAAGGTATCCCCACATATCAGATAGAGTTTCCATTTTGTCTCACATGATATCTTTATCCCTTGTGTGATCCATGGTTTCTTATCAGACTTCTGCTTAACTTGAGCATTTTTGTAATGAGCTATAATGCTAGTATCAAATGTATCCCCACATATCAGATAGAGTTTCCTTTTTGTCTCACATGATATCTTTATCCCTTGTGTGACCCATGGTTTCTTATCAGACTTCTGCTTAACTTGAGCTACCTTCAGAGGAAAACAATTTTCAAATAAGGTGCTAACTTTATTAATGAATGTTTTGTAGTTTCCATTTGTGTCTTGGATGCTGTGAACATCGACTCATTTAATTTCTTTGAGCAATCTCCTAAATTTCTCAGTTTTTGACTGTTTTAGAGGCCTTCTGCACTCAGTTCTGATAGATGTTTTACCCTGATATTTTTCAAAATCTACACTCCTGGAAATGGAAAAAAGAACACATTGACATCGGTGTGTCAGACCCACCATACTTGCTCCGGACACTGCGAGAGGGCTGTACAAGCAATGATCACACGCACGGCACAGCGGACACACCAGGAACCGCAGTGTTGCCCGTCGAATGGCGCTAGCCGCGCAGCATTTGTGCACCGCCGCCGTCAGTGTCAGCCTGTTTGCCGTGGCATACGGAGCTCCATCGCAGTCTTTAACACTGGTAGCATGCCGCGACAGCGTGGACGTGAACCGTATGTGCAGTTGACGGACTTTGAGCGAGGGCGTATAGTGGGCATGCGGGAGGCCGGGTGGACGTACCGCCGAATTGCTCAACACATGGGGCGTGAGGTCTCCACAGTACATCGATGTTGTCGCCAGTGGTCGGCGGAAGGTGCACGTGCCCGTCGACCTGGGACCGGACCGCAGCGACGCACGGATGCACGCCAAGACCGTAGGATCCTACGCAGTGCCGTAGGGGACCGCACCGCCACTTCCCAGCAAATTAGGGACACTGTTGCTCCTGGGGTATCGGCGAGGACCATTCGCAACCGTCTCCATGAACCTGGGCTACGGTCCCGCACACCGTTAGGCCGTCTTCCGCTCACGCCCCAACATCGTGCAGCCCGCCTCCAGTGGTGTCGCAACAGGCGTGAATGGAGGGACGAATGGAGACGTGTCGTCTTCAGCGATGAGAGTCGCTTCTGCCTTGGTGCCAATGATGGTCGTATGCGTGTTTGGCGCCGTGCAGGTGAGCGCCACAATCAGGACTGCATACGACCGAGGCACACAGGGCCAACACCCGGCATCATGGTGTGGGGAGCGATCTCCTACACTGGCCGTACACCACTGGTGATCGTCGAGGGGACACTGAATAGTGCACGGTACATCCAAACCGTCATCGAACCCATCGTTTTACCATTCCTAGACCGGCAAGGGAACTTGCTGTTCCAACAGGACAATGCACGTCCGCATGTATCCCGTGCCACCCAACGTGCTCTAGTAGGTGTAAGTCAACTACCCTGGCCAGCAAGATCTCCGGATCTGTCCCCCATTGAGCATGTTTGGGACTGGATGAAGCGTCGTATTACGCGGTCTGCACGTCCAGCATGAACGCTGGTCCAACTGAGGCGCCAGGTGGAAATGGCATGGCAAGCCGTTCCACAGGACTACATCCAGCATCTCTACGATCGTCTCCATGGGAGAATAGCAGCCTGCATTGCTGCGAAAGGTGGATATACACTGTACTAGTGCCGATATTGTGCATGCTCTGTTGCCTGTGTCTATGTACCTGTGGTTCTGTCAGTGTGATCATGTGATGTATCTGACCCCAGGAATGTGTCAGTAAGGTTTCCCCTTCCTGGGACAATGAATTCACGGTGTTCTTATTTCAATTTACAGGAGTGTATTATTAGGTGTTGCATGTCATGGTCAGATAGCCCGTTTACTACTGGGTTTGTTATGTGGCTTAGTTGCCGAGAATTGTCTATAAAGATATTATCAATGGCAATCATAGAACATTTGTTTATACTCTAGTTGGCGAATTTACAGTTGAAATTAAATTCAATGACAATGTAACTGACTTCAGTAACCATCCACTGATAGTGTTTTTCAGTAAATGTATATTAAAATCAGCAGCAACGACTAGTTCTTTGTTTTTTTTTTTTAATTTTAGATGAGATAATAAATCTTCAAGACCTTTTGTAAACAGGTTGAAATTTCCTGAACGTGCTCTGTGTGTGGCTACTATTATAAAGGACCTATCATGAATTTCTACCTTTGTTAAACATGCTTGTAAGTGCTGCTCTAAGCAAAATTTATTAATGTCAATATCCTTAAATGTAGAACTGTTTTTAACAGATGTGGCAACTCCTCCTTTCTCCATATTTTGTCTACAGAAGTAAGAGGATAACTAAAATTCTGTAAGGCTTAACATATCTATACCAGTGGTCACATGATGTTCAGAGAGGCAGATTATATCAGCTGTGTTCGATGACTCTAATTCATCAATGCACATAAGTAATTCAGTAATTTTACTTCTAAGCACTCGAATATTTTGATGCACTAAAGATAGTTGGCACTTCTCATCAGCAATCGCCGACACAGTATAACTGTGGCTCGTGGGGCGAGGGGTGGGTGGAGGGGGTGGGGGGGAGGGGGGGACAGAAGTCTTCAATCATTCCATAAAGGGTGACGATGGCAGAGGGGGCTTTTGAGGTGGCGGCTGACTACGCTCCTTGTTCTGCCGTAAGCACAAGCGCCGGAACGAGGACGATGATCGCAAGAGAATAGAAGGCAGTGGAACTACAATGATGCGCTGGTTAGGACCGCACCACGATAGGAGCGGCACCTAACTGAAGCGAATATAAGCGCCGCTCCTGCGAGCCTCGGCTGGACATTGGTGGACAGTATTAGCAGAGTATTAGCACCGCCTAGCAGAGAGTGCTACGAGGCCAGTTACTAGTGATCCATATCTATTGCTTGTTTGGCGTTCATGTATAGCAAAGAACATTACAGCTTGCATTTCGCCCATCGCTTGCGACTCTTGTTCTAAATACAATGTTAAGTACTGTCAACCTGCCTCAAGCCTGCCTGGCTTTCCTCGCGGTCTAACGCGCTGCTTCCCAAGTTGGAAGTCGTCAGTCCCCAGCTCGAATCCACCAGGCCGTTTAGTGTCGTGGTCCAATGGGCCGGCCAGCCTGTGGATGGTTCTTAAGGCGGTTTACCATCTACCTAGACGAATGCGGGCTGGTTCCCCACATTCCGCCTCAGTTACACTGTGTCGGCGATTGCTGCGCCAACACCATTTCTACATACACGTACACCATACTTATTCTACCTCGCAAACATCTCGGGTTACACTCGTCTGGTATGAGACGTTCCCCAGGGGGGCGGGGGGGGGGAGGATGGGGCTGCGAACTGAACTGCACAGTAACCAACCCTGGGTTCGCAGTGTGGCTGCGGTGGGTGGACTGCTGTGGCTTGTTGTGGGGTTATGAACCACTGATGGATATGGCAGGACGAAGCCTTCTGTCGTTTCTAGGTCCCCGGTTTAATACAATACAATACAATACAACCTGCTTTATTGAAATAAAACTATAATGTTATTTCCTTGAATTTTTGTGTAGTATACCGCGAACGCAGCATCCCTTGAAAGAGGGCGCATTATTGGCATGAGAGAATGTGATGCATCTATTGGGAAAATGGCTGTGTCGGGGAAATTACTGCTCGTGTGGGACTTCTACATCTACATTTATACTCCGCAAGCCACCCAACGGTGTGTGGCGGAGGGCACTTTACGTGCCACTCGTCATTACCTCCCTTTCCTGTTCCAGTCGCGTATGGTTCGCGGGAAGAACGACTGTCTGAAAGCCTCCGTACGCGCTCGAATCTCTCTAATTTTACTTTCGTGATCTCCTCGGGAGGTATAAGTAGGGGGAAGCAATATATTCGATACCTCATCCAGAAACGCACCCTCTCGAAACCTGGCGAGCAAGCTACACCGCGATGCAGAGCGCCTCTCTTGCAGAGTCTGTCACTTGAGTTTGTTAAACATCTCCGTAACGCTATCACGGTTACTAAATAACCCTGTGACGAAACGCGCCGCTCTTCTTTGGATCTTCTCTATCCCCTCCGTCAACCCGATCTGGTACGGATCCCACACTGATGCGCAATACTCAAGTATAGGTCGAACGAGTGTTTTGTAAGCCACCTCTTTTGTTGATGGACTACATTTTCTAAGGACTCTCCCAATGAAACTCAACCTGGTACCCGCCTTACCAACAATTCATTATATATGATCATTCCACTTGAAATCGTTCCGCAAGCATACTCCCAGATATTTTACAGAAGTAACTGCTACCAGTGTTTCTTCCGCTATCATATAATCATACATTAAAGGATCCTTCTTTCTATGTATTCGCAATACATTACATTTGTCTATGTTAAGGGTCAGTTGCCACTCCCTGCACCAAGTGCCTATCCGCTGCAGATCTCCCTGCATTTCGCTACAATTTTCTAATGCTGCAACTTCTCTGTATATTACAGCATCATCCGCGAAAAGCCGCATGGAACTTCCGACACTATCTACTAGGTCATTTATACATATTGTGAAAAGCAGTGGTCCCATAACACTCCCCTGTGGCACGCCAGAGGTTACTTTAACGTCTGTAGACGTCTCTCCATTGATAACAACATGATGTGTTCTGTTTGCTAAAAACTCTTCAATCCAGCCACACAGCTGGTCTGATATTCCGTAGGCTCTTACTTTGTTCATCAGGCGACAGTGTGGAACTGTATCGAACGCCTTCCGGAAGTCAAGGAAAATAGCATCTACCTGGGAGCCTGTATCTAATATTTTCTGGGTCTCATGAACAAATAAAGCGAGTTGGGTCTCACACGATCGCTGTTCCCGGAATCCATGTTGATTCCTACATAGTAGATTCTGGGTTTCCAAAAATGACATGATACTCGAGCAAAAAACATGTTCTAAAATTCTACAACAGATCGACGTCAGAGATATAGGTCTATAGTTTTGCGCATCTGCTCGTCGACCCTTGTTGAAGACTGGGACTACCTGTGCTCTTTTCCAATCATTTGGAACCTTCCTTTCCTCTAGAGACTTGCGGTACACGGCTGTTAGAAGGGGGGCAGTGTTTCAGCAGTGCGACTGGTGTGCGCAGAATGGTTCACGGAGGCCTCAGAATCCGGCGAGATGGGTCAGGTCACACCACCTGGACCAACCCCGAGAAGATCGGTCTCTCATCCAAATGGCATTCCAGGACAGATCTGCGGCCTTCTCGGCTCTTTCTCAACACTAGGACGGTATAACACGTCGTACACTATCAGGGGTGATTGCCCGCCGTCGTTTGCTACGGCATGGATTACGCGCGCGTCGTCCACTTCTCCACCTACCTCTGGCGAATCTGCAGAAACATGATAGACGGCAGTGGTGTGTGGAACGACGTCACTGGGGACAACAATGGAATCAGACAGTGTTTTCGGACGAATCCAGGTTCTATTTCCTTGAAAATGAATTCCGCACTTCCTTTCGCCGCTGACGGGACGGCGACATCATTGTGACTCCATTCGCATAAGACATACAGCGCCAACTCAAGGCCTAATGGTTGGTGCTATCTCAATCCACAGCTGGTGCATGTTAGGACACTGTGACTAGTGTAACCTACGTGAATGACATCCTGCGACTTGTAACCATAACCTTTCTGCACAGCACTGCAGACGCTATTTTTCAGAAAGACAATACACGACCACATGTTGCAGCCTGAACACGTGCCTCCATGGTGTCACAAGATGTCAGCCTTTTTCCCTGGCCCGCTAGATCACCAAACGTGTCGCCAAACGAAAATGTGTGAGGTGTGGTAAAATGATGGGTACAGCCCTGTGACACATTGCCAAACATTACAGATGAATGTGGAACCAGCTGAATGCAGCGTGGATGGCAGTATGACATTAGCACGTCATGGGCGTCGATGCCATCACACATACAACAAGTTATTAGGGCCCATGGCGGACGTTGTGCCTACAGTGCAAAAGGACATACACTGAAGAAAGGTCACTGAAATGCTATTTGTGTAGAACGTACTAATCTATATGCCCAGTGAATATTAACGCCCTATCTCTAGTCATTCAAGGTATTCTGTCCCTTTTGAAGATCAGTGTTGCTTACGTACATCCAAAATATGCATAAGCATTTATAATGTCGGTCATGTCGATGAAAGAGGCGGCCGATGTCCATTCTGGTCTACTCACTCTACGGTATTTGGGAGACATGTTGTCACTATGTCCACAGGTACCATACTCCCAGAAGGTATGTGAAGAACAAAGCATAAAGTGGCCTAAGCCTGACGTACACACGCACATACATGGTGTGTCACCTAACTCTGCCTCCCCAAATATCTCTCGAACAACAATAGATATTCAAAAACGGTGTTCATCAGCATGAACGTACGGCAGGAGCGTAGGAAACCAAATACTAAGCGAAATTTTAAAACATAAACAAATACTATTTTCAACATAAACTTGTGTATTTTTAAATGGACACCCTGTATTGTCTCGTATGCAATCAATACCATGAAAAAATTGGTCGCATCGCAACACATCAATTACATCCAGAGAAATTGCGAAGCAAAGTTGAAGCTTGAAATAAAAGAAGCACACAGCTAGCGCACGTCCTGACACTCTTGCATGCACCTCACGATGCCGGTAATCGTCATGTGATTGACGTACTACGTCAGTGAAGTGGTTATGTATGATGTGGTATTGTATGACAACACATCATTGGTCTATATTTCACTGATGGCACTTCTAAAGGGTTATAATTTAGGCCATTCTTGAGCTGTACCTTACTTGAACCGCTCCACATCTTATGATGTGTCAAATAATGCGGTATCAAAATGATGGATGTCCTGCACATAACTAGAGCTACAATTAGTTGTAACACACTTCGTTTCGCGATTCTAAACCTCATACTTTCTTAAATATGTGGCTTGTAAAGGATAGCAAAAGCGTCACAGTTTCTGACTTAATGCATCGTATGTGCTCAGAGCAGGGGTTGCCCGCACTGGCGTCTGTATCCTGCTGTAAACATACCAATATCACCACGGCATGCTCTACCTTCAGTGTACAGGTGTCTCCTAATCTGGTCTGCTGAATTGCTCTCATACTGTAACATAATTCACATACGTTGCCTCATTAAAACCGGTTTTCTTGTGGCCTTATATATTTGCCGTCAACTAGTCGATATGCCGGCCTTCAGTAATGAAGAAAAACTAGATATTATTTTAATTTATGGCGAATGTCACAGAAATGAAACCGCAGCTGTGACACTGTATGCTGAACGCTACCAGATCGGCGGTGTCCGTCACGTCGAACCATTGGCAACATCTGCAAGACACCCACGGAAACAGAAAGCTGGACTCCCACAAAACTTCGACGTACAAAGCCAGCGACTGACAGTGCAAACAAAATTGCTGTTCTGGCTGCTGCACCGCACAATTAATCCTCTGGCTGGTGTACGAGAAATTGCACTAGGTGTAGGAATACGCCACAGTAGTATGTGCAGAATCTTGCATCGGCATCGGTTTCATCCGTTCCATATCTCACTGCATCAAGGAATGTACGGGAATGACTTTGAATCCTGCATTCCATTCTGTGGTTATGCACTTCAGCAGTTGCAAGGTAATCCGTTAATCCCAAGCAATACTTTGTTTGCGGACGAGGCTTCATTTACAAATCATGGTAATGTGAATCTTCTGAACATGCACTACTGGCCCTTGCAAAATCGCCACTGGATTCGCCAAGTTGCTCATCAACGACAGTCGAGTGTCAATGTTTGCCGCGGTATCATTGCTACCTGTATTGTAGGTCCCTGATTTTACCATGGAACATTGAATGGACAGCGATATGCATCATTTCTTCAAAACACATTAGGGCTCCTCATGGAGGATCTGGGATTGGAAACTCGTGTGTCCCGCAAAGAATTCAAAAGTTTCCAGAAACGTTGTAGATGTGACATTTCCAAATAGGTGGATAGGGCGGGGATGTGCTGTGCGATGGCCAGCTCGGTCCCCCGATTTGACGCCATTAGACTTCTTTCTTTGGGGCGCAGTGAGAATCCCCAACGACAGTAGAGGATATGCAACATCATATTACTGCGGCGTGTGTAGCAATATCTGTAGAAGTTCTACAATCTGTGCAACACTCTCTCATTACCCGTCTGCAAAAGAGTATTGATGCAAACTTTGGGCACTTCGAACATATATTGACGTGACACAGTTTATTGGTCAAGATGTGGATGTAATTTCTATGCCGGATTTAATGCACAACAACACCGTTTCTGTGGGCGACGGGGCACTAGTAAATGTGTTTAGTAAAGTGAATTCAGGTGTGTTATCTCTAATTGTAACTGTAGCTGTCATTTCGCTAGAATAAAGATACGTTTACAATTCGAAATACGTAACTTTGCGTTGAACGTGTTAATTGGTTTTGTCGATTGTGCACACCTTTCCATTGTGTGAGCCCCTGACACAGGCAGCGGGAGGCGCACGCTTGAGTCTCACGACGTGCGCTAGCTGTGCGCTTCATTTATTTCAAGCGTCAACTTCGGTTCGCAATTTCTAGGGATATAATTGACGTATTGCGATGCAACCGACACCATTATTTTTGTAATTTTTCATGCTGTTGACTGCATACGAAATAAAGGGGGGTGTCCATTCAAAAATACAAAAATTTGTGTTGAAAATAGTATTTCTTCACGTTTTAAAGTTTATGTATGCACACAAAAAGGAAAAGATAGGATTCTTCATAGTTTACTAAAAGTGTAAAAACGTGTGTAAACAAAAAAAACAAAAATTATATGGTCAATTTAAATTACACGTCAGCTGCACTACGATAGTTACAAAAGCATGTGTATTTAAATTACCTGAATGTACATTTATTATGCATGATATCTCATAAGGATAGTTTTCGAAGTATCAAGTGTATTTCTTCACGTTTTAAGGTTTATGTATACACACAAAAAGGAAACGATAGGATTCTTCATAGTTTACTAAAAATATAAAAACGTGTGTAAAAAAAAACAAAAATTATATGGTCAATTTAAATTACATGTCAGCTGCACTACGATAGTTACAAAAGCATGTGTATTTAAATTACCTGAATGTACATTTATTATGCATGATATCTCATAAGGATAGTTTTCGAAGTATCAAGTGTATTTCTTCACGTTTTAAGGTTTATGTATACACACAAAAAGGAAAAGATAGGATTCTTCATAGTTTACTAAAAATATAAAAACGTGTGTAAAAAAAACAAAAATTATATGGTCAATTTAAATTACATGTCAGCTGCACTACGATAGTTACAAAAGCATGTGTATTTAAATTACCTGAATGTACATTTATTATGCATGATATCTCATAAGGATAGTTTTCGAAGTATCAAGTGTATTTCTTCACGTTTTAAGGTTTATGTATACACACAAAAAGGAAAAGATAGGATTCTTCATAGTTTACTAAAAATATAAAAACGCGTGTAAAAAAAAACAAAAATTATATGGTCAATTTAAATTACATGTCAGCTGCACTACGATAGTTACAAAAGCATGTGTATTTAAATAACTTGAATGTAGATTTATTATGCATGATATCTCATAAGGATGGTTTTCGAAGTATCAAGTGTTGTGTAGCTTTTGATTTTTGATTTCGTTAATGATAAGCACGACCTAAAGTTAGTCCTAAGTGGAGGCCCCGCCAACCATTCACTTTCAAGCCATTTACTTGCAAATCAGAAATCTATACACTGTTTATGGCACACGCTAAATTTAAGCTGCATATCATGTTCTTTGTTAGTATCTGTGAGTACAGACACTAGGTATAACTGTCCCATGTTGCTCTCATGCATCTCACAAGAGTGAGTAATACTGAGGTGCATAATACAGAGGGGTCCAAAAACATGTATCCACTGTTTAAAAGTCCATCACCTGCAAACTAATTGACGGAGTTGTCTCATTTTTGGTGAACGTGTAGCTTGACGTCCACCTTCAAGATATCACTATACGTGTTCGAAATGGTCACCATTAACATCCACACACAAACGATGCCGCCGAACTGCAGCACGGACTACTGACCGCAACATGTTCAGTTGGCTATTTGCACATGAATGTATGATGGATTCTCGAAGTTCATCCAATGTGCGTGGCTTTTGTCGATAAACGACGTCCTTTAGTGTTCCCCACAGGTAAAAGTCCAGAGGAATTAGGTCTGGGGAACGTGGTGGATACTTCACAGCACCTCTACGGCCTATCCATTTTCCTGGTAGATTTTCGTCGAGATACGCCCTATCACGATTTCGGTAGCGGGCTGGGGCACCATCTTGTTTAAAGTAAACTCTTCCATCTCCATACAAGTCTCGGATGGCAGGTAAAGTAGATGTCTGGAGCTTCTGAAGGTACACCTCACCAGTAACTGTGCCCTCAAAGAACAATTGCCGAACCAAGCACCGGTAAGACAATCCACACCATACATTTACTCCTGGCAAATTCACGGCTTTGTCTACATGAACGTTCGGATTTTCGGTGGCCCAGCAGATGCAATTGTGGCGATTTACTGTACCATTGAGTTTGAATTGTGCCTCATCAGACCACACAATCATCTCTGCAAACTCTTCATCGTTGCGCACCATGTTAGTAAACCACTCGCAGTACTCCAGTCTACGTTCTAGGTCGTCCTCGTTCATTGCGTGTAGCAATCGTGGGATGTAGCATTTCCACTTTGCTGTCTTCAAAATTCGCCGAACACTTGAGCGACTCACTCCAGTTTCACGGGCACACTATCCCACAGACTTGTGTGGTGAGCGAGTGAATTATTGTAACCCACGACGGGAGTTAGCTGGACTTGTTACTGTTACAGGTCGTCCAGATTGTTGTTTGTGTACATCTTTAACACAGCCTTCGGCTTCAAATTTGTCTCGAATGCAACGAACCGTTAAATCGTTAAATCGGTGGCTCTGTTTGGTACTCATTTCGCCATTGCCGTTGAACCTCACTAATGTTTTCGTACTTAAAATACTTCAAAACTGACTTCCTTTCATCGAATATAAGCCTTGTGCCAGCCATCTTTACTCGAGTATCTAGGTGCAACTAAGAACAAAACACTGACTACATGGCGACTGTCATACGACAAAACGAAACAATGCAATACAACGCTTATGTGGCGATTGCCGGAACTACAAACTATTACACTGCCAAAAATGAGACAACGCCATCAATTAGTTTGCCAGTTATGAACTTTTAAGCAGTGGATACATTTTTTTGGACCCTTCTGTATGTGTGGTACTTCTGTTTCATGAACTTAGGAGAGTCACGTCAACAATGTTTAAGCGTATCTGTAAGGGTTGTGGGCAATGACCAAAAAACCAGAATGTGTCAGTGTTGTACATTGATCTACAGCGGAGGTCGGGAAGCCGTGTACCTGAGCAGTTGGCAGAGCAGTGAGATGGAGGGAGAGAATAGCTCAGTGGGTGACTAATGCGCAGTGCAAGACCTGACACATTTCTCAAGCGGCCTAGGTGCCGTTATCCCTGGCCACGACAAGTGCCGCTGTCAGTGATAAAGCGTGGTGGTCTTGGGTTTGAGACCCATTCGCATACGCAACGAGCGTATGGCCCACCATGGGGACGGGGAGGGGGGTGGGTGGAGGCGGAGGGCGGGGCTAGCAGGGAACAGGAGTATGGGACTCTCTCCACAGGGAAATTGGAAGGGAATGATCGACACACGCCTGGTTGTAAGCCACCTGCAGCAGGTATCAAATCTCACCAGTCCATTGACAAGGGTCTGGGGCAGGGCACGAGCCACGATACATGCACCTGCTGGCTTCTGGTTCATGGAAAAGGACTGAACTGAAACAGTGAACACACGTGCAGTGGAGTCAATCAAAGGTACGCCTCACTAGCCAATTTGAGTGCATAATTTGTGCCACACCACATGGTGCATGGACGACACTAAACAGTGCAGAAGTCAACCACATTTTCCACAATATCTTGCCAATAATGAGCCGCCCAGTGAACGTCTGACGAGAGTTTGTGACATGTAGCCGCACAGCATCTCCAGCCAGCTCTCCCTCTCTCGCCACACACTTGACAGGATACCGCCCACTACACTACACTCAAGACACCGTTTGTATAAAATGGTTTGTGTTGAAGTATACTGTGGAACTTACTTTACATTACAAGAATTATCGTTGGCATTTGATTGATGTGAAGACTAAAACACAATTCAGTTGCAACTCATATGTGTTTACTCACATTGGTACAAATTCTAATGGCACATTTTTATTGTATTATATTTTGTATTATGCTTTTCACTGATAAAATCAGTATTTATCTCATTCTAATTAGACACTCTTCAAGAGCATTTTATCTCTTTCTATTTGTATGTACTTTATTTTTTATAGAGTCACGTGTTAGGAATACATTTAGTTCACTACTTTCTTCTGGAAACACTTTCATTATTTTGATAGATAAATACAATTCATAATCCTATATCCATAGCTCCCTCATAGCAATTTTTCTCGGTTGCAGCCTGTTTATGGACTTCGTAATGAGCACTGGATTTTGGCCTTTTTCACCCTGTAAACTCTGCATTGTTTTATTCATGTAATCTTTAAATGACTTTTCCTTCTGCACATTCACCATAAAATACCCTGATATTCAATGTTTTCATCAATATGATGGCCTTAGCTATAATTATTGTATTATCTTGTAGATGTAAATGCTATCATACCAAACACTCATTTTTCTGATAATCGTCTATGTACACCATCCTCTAATCGCTTTGAGCTTCCCACCATCATCCATTATATTATATTACATTGTTCTTCTTTTATGATTAGTATTCTGAGGTTTGATTCCTGCTCTACACTTGTTTTCCAAATGAACTAATGGTATTGTGTGTGGTATTGTCATTAGTCAGAAATACAACCAGACTATGTCTTTATCTCGAATTTTTTTTTCTTTCTTCAAGTCTGTGGCGTTTGCTTTATGACACAAGCAGACATTTTGATTATTGTAATCTGTTATTTCTGCACATTAATTATAAGGACCTTGGTACAATCTGACACACAAATTTCATATATCTTGGGCAACAGCCTTGTGTGCAGTTCCCTAAACGTGTATGATAAAATGAGTGAATAAGTGTGGTGTCCCAGAGGATGACTGCATGTGATTTTAATTATGATGAATGGATAGAGGGTTGGCAATTTTTAACCTGATTTCTTATTGAACCCTTAGATTCCTTCATGCAGGGTGTGAAGGTTTGAGTTAGGTGTAGCTTTTTGTTGGTGTTGCGCCACACTATCCGCATTTCTGAAGTGCGGCACGTCAGCTGCATAAAAATTTTTTTGTGAAGTGGGTAGTGGGGGTTAGTGCAATATAGATATCCCTCTGTAGTCTTCAGTCTCTTTCTTATAGCCAACAAAAAAGGCTAGTTTGCATTTCTAAACTACTCTCCTGGAAATTGAAATAAGAACACCGTGAATTCATTGTCCCAGGAAGGGGAAACTTTATTGACACATTCCTGGGGTCAGATACATCACATGATCACACTGACAGAACCACAGGCACATAGACACAGGCAACAGAGCATGCAAAATGTCGGCACTAGTACAGTGTATATCCACCTTTCGCAGCAATGCAGGCTGCTATTCTCCCATGGAGACGATCGTAGAGATGCTGGATGTAGTCCTGTGGAACGGCTTGCCATGCCATTTCCACCTGGCGCCTCAGTTGGACCAGCGTTCGTGCTGGACGTGCAGACCGCGTGAGACGACGCTTCATCCAGTCCCAAACATGGTCAATGGGGGACAGATCCGGAGATCTTGCTGGCCAGGGTAGTTGACTTACACCTTCTAGAGCACGTTGGGTGGCACGGGATACATGCGGACGTGCATTGTCCTGTTGGAACAGCAAGTTCCCTTGCCGGTCTAGGAATGGTAGAAGGATGGGTTCGATGACGGTTTGGATGTACCGTGCACTATTCAGTGTCCCCTCGACGATCACCAGTGGTGTACGGCCAGTGTAGGAGATCGCTCCCCACACCATGATGCCGGGTGTTGGCCCTGTGTGCCTCGGTCGTATGCAGTCCTGATTGTGGCGCTCACCTGTACGGCGCCAAACACACATACGACTATCATTGGCACCAAGGCAGAAGCGACTCTCATCGCTGAAGACGACGCGTCTCCATTCGTCCCTCCATTCACGCCTGTCGCGACACCACTGGAGGCGGGCTGCACGATGTTGGGGCGTGAGCGGAAGACGGCCTAACGGTGTGCGGGACCGTAGCCCAGCTTCATGGAGACGGTTGCGAATGGTCCTCGCCGATACCCCAGGAGCAACAGTGTCCCTAATTTGCTGGGAAGTGGTGGTGCGGTCCCCTACGGCACTGCGCAGGATCCTACGGTCTTGGCGTGCATCCGTGCGTCGCTGCGGTCCGGTCCCAGGTCGACAGGCACGTACACCTTCCGCCGACCACTGGCGACAACATCGATGTACTGTGGAGACCTCACGCCCCACGTGTTGAGCAATTCGACGGTACGTCCACCCGGCCTCCAGCATGCCCACTATACGCCCTCGCTCAAAGTCCGTCAACTGCACATACGGTTCACGTCCACGCTGTCGCGGCATGCTACCAGTGTTAAAGACTGCGATGGAGCTCCGTATGCCACGGCAAACTGGCTGACACTGACGGCGGCGGTGCACAAATGCTGCGCAGCTAGCGCCATTCGACGGCCAACACCGCGGTTCCTGGTGTGTCCGCTGTGCCGTGCGTGTGATCATTGCTTGTACAGCCCTCTCGCAGTGTCCGGAGCAAGTATGGTGGGTCTGACACACCGGTGTCAATGTGTTCTTTTTTCCATTTCTAGTAGTGTATGAATGTAGATACATACAGATTAATATCATTTCACTACATTTTACAGTGAGTTGTAAAGTATGTAATCGTGCATGAACATGATAGGGAGTAGGATGCATGCGTATCGTAATTCTGTTTATAGCCCTACTACTTTTATTTTAATTTTAACAGAAAAACACTTTCTGTATACTGTCATATATAATATACCCCAGCAGAACAAACTAGCATGTTATGGGGAAAGCCACGTATAACGCTCTTACTAAAATTTAATTTAGTTTCCAAATAAAGCACCCTATGGGATGAAAGTCCCGTTAATAGGAAAATATAATCAATAGAGTTACCCTTTTTACAAGATTTCACCATATGATGTGTCTAATGGACAAGT
Source organism: Schistocerca cancellata (assembly GCF_023864275.1). NCBI lineage: Eukaryota > Metazoa > Arthropoda > Insecta > Orthoptera > Acrididae > Schistocerca > Schistocerca cancellata. Next base: position 85,366,100 of record NC_064631.1, on the reverse strand, counting down.
AAATCAGAGTATTCAATTCTTTTCCTAAGATTTTACCCAGCGGTTAAATAGAAATTCAGTATGAATAATATTATACTGAAGCTTGGACAACTCAGTTCCAGGTTATTTAGTGATCAAAACATGTACTAATGGTCGCCAGCCTATCCAGGCAATTAAATAGTGAAGTATTGGAAAAGCGAATGGATGAAATTTGCCTACTTTCTTCCTACTGTTTAATTTGGTTCTGCAAATTAATATTACTCCACATAAACAATGTTTGTGCAGATACTGACTGGAATGGATGAAATTTGCCTACTTTCTTCCTACTGTTTAATTTGGTTCTTCAAATTAATATTACTCCACATAAGTAATGTTGGTGCAGATACTGACTGGAATTTATTTTAATTAGTACAACCATATAATTATGTTTTTAAAAGAGTAAATGCCCAGTAGATAACTTCAGGGAAGCTAAAAGGAAATTTGTCCAGGGGAACATACAGAAAAGCATTTTCTGTAATAAACAACTTGAATACTAAGATACTTATATACTAAAGCACACACTTTTTGTACTAATCATTTCACTTCGAGAAAACTTCTTTCTTATTGGATCTTACTGTTAAGAGTTATTATTCATTGAACTAATTCTTTATAGTCATTTACCAGATTTTAGTAACTTGGCTACACTGTGACTGAATTTCCGTAAGCAAACTTTTACTATAACACTTGTTAAGAAAACACAAAAACATATTAAATGGTACCTTTTTATATTAACTTTGTTCTTCATATATCTGTAAAATAGGATACTTGGATTCATCAAAGGAAGGAATCCTATATAAGTGTGTGATTAGGATGAAATAACAGGGTGAACCACTTTCATTAAAGTTCAAGAATGATTATTAAATACACAGTTTTAATTGGTGGTTGACGCTGTACAAAAGTAAATTTACTGTAAAAATCTTATCTGGTGGCTGTAGGTTTGGGTTTGGCGAACAGTTATGGCGGCTACACTACCCACAGTATGGCCTGCAAGTCTCTTGTAGTATGGGCTTAAATTCTCTTCTTGGCGTCTTTCAAATCTACATACAGTAGCCCAACACTTTTTCAGCTCTGCCTTCTGGAGTTTCCTTCCGAGGCTGTTTGTGTGAATTTGTATGCAAAGATTCTTCTGTTCCACAAAGCCTCAATCACTGCTGCCTTCAGACTGTGTGACACTTCCCATGTTTGCTCTAGGTAGCGCGCCAATTCGCCCTTTCCACCTTTTCCACTCCCCTGAGCCACTTGTGTTTTATACGAAAGCACGCTGGCTTTTACATAACACATATTTCTTATATTTGTAGTAGCGAATTCTGACACCGAGTGTAACAGCAACAACCAACGTAGCGAGAAGAGGTAGGGGGCGCAGTATTAAAGACTTGGTCGAGGTTTCCAAGTGATTTATTGTTTCCAACTACAGTGCAGCGTTCCCCTCGGTCGGCATAACTGGGTCGTGCAATACTGCGGACGCCACCACAGCGAGCCGTCAAGCACTCTACTAATGTGTCGGCCTTGTACAGTTGCGGTGGTATGAAGATGTCAGGGCTCCACCAGCAACGCACTCAGCAGCCTTCATCCTGCGCTGCCTCAGCACCATCCACTGACAACTGCAAGGTGGCCCGCGCTGTGAGTCCCTGCCAGCGTGGCTTGGGTCACGGCGACAACAAGCACCTGCGATCTGGCAGCTGAATCTACGGCCATCGCCTTGGATGTCTCAGGTGCGTGTTGGGAGCCAAGAAGTCTGCCCGTGGAGTGGCCCGCCATCGGCCTCAGATGGTTGAATCAGCGACCCACCATGGACTGGAACACTGTCTGTGCTGCTGTGTGTAGTAGGTGGTGTGACATGTCCCGCCTTCCAGGAGAGCTGCCACACTTGAACGCTTTGTTAGTGAACCAGCACTTATTTATATGCATCTGTACGCCCCTGTTTCGCTAAACGCGCCGCTCCACTCCACTTACTCATAACTAGGGCCCGGATTTTAATTACCTAAAAAACAGTGAAACATGAAAGCATTTATGACCTAAAACTTACATAAATACGACCTTAAAAATAAAATATGATTTAATATATGTTTATTTAAGGCATTCTTGTTTGTTTATTTAATGTTTCATTCACCATAAAGTAATACGAAATTCACTTCTCAAAATATTCTAAGTATAGTTCTTTTTTTCTGTAGGGTTTGTGGCTAATGTGCACCTATTTTTCGAATGTCTGAATGTTTTATTTTCTGAACGCAAAGTACAGTGAGAGGATCATCTATCGAAACAGTAAAACAATGGTTTCATTTCTACATAGTATATAAAGCGTTTCACTTTATTTAATACCGTATGTCAATCTTCAGTATCTGCAAAGCTGCACTGGATCACAAGGTGCATTTTCAGGTTTTCCATTGTCAAAGATCTACGGTTGTCGCTGAGGATAGTTTTGTACCTGGAAAAGCTGCTCTATACTTCAAAAGACGTCACAGGAGCGTATTTGAAAGCTGCCAGGTCATTGGAGTTCAGCTTTGTTTCAGTATCTTCAAATGTTGCGGCATTCCCTGAAAGACTGTCACTAATTTTGCACAGTGTAGAATATCCCGGATTCCGTTGGATAACACTTTACAATTTGGTTTTCACTTTGTCAGCCACATGACCACGAGCTCGACCCTACTTAGTCTGCATATGTTGCACAAGACACAGGGCCTCACATAGCTGAGTGCCTACCGCTTCCATTCGTTTGATGGCCTTTGATATCACTGAAAAATTGGCGTTCATGTATGCCAAGTTTCGAGACAATGTGTCTGTTAAAACTTCTTTCACAATTTTGGTAGCACCTGATTCATCGCTACCAAGCTCACAGAAGACTGTCTTTATTTCGGTGTAGTTGGTGCAGTAATATTCAGCAGCACTAAGCCAAAACCCCCATCGTGTAAGAACAGGTTTAGGTGGGAGGGGCGTTGAAGTTGCTTGTCCCTTGAATTTCTGCACCCGAAGCGGAACCTTCACATAGATTTTCTTACCACAGGAAATTAATTTTTCCACGTCAGGGTAATTTGATCACACCTCTTCGGCAACTCTGTGCAACGCATGTGCAAGGCAAGTGGCGTACACCACACTGGGGCAGAGAATCTGAAGCCCTTTGGCTGCTTTAGCCATATATGAAACACCATCTGTTACAAGCAGCAAAACTTTGTCTCTTTTCAAACCATCTGGCCACAGTAGCTTCAGAGAGTTGTCAAACAAAATAGCAATCGTCGAATTTTTTACTCTATCGAGAGCTTCACACGTTAGTAGGAACGTATCTCTAGGGCCATCAATTTTTAGAACACCAACAACAACATTTGCAATATATTGCCCACTAATATCCGTAGTTTCGTCTATCGACAGCCAGATCTTTTGCTCAGCAATAGTAATTCGTATATTGTTGAGCACATCATTGTAGCATACGGATGAATAGTTCTTTCTCAGTGTAGATTCATCTGGAACTGGATGTGTTGTGTACTTCTCCAAGAACCGTCTGAAGCGTGGATTCGTCAGCTTTTCCAATGGGATGTTGCAGGACACCATCATCTCACACAAATCCTTGCAGAATGATTGCACGGTTGACGATTGAGCTGTCTGTTCAAATAACAGCGTTTGCCTGCTGTTATTTTCAGCACATCGTTTCGCACAGCTGCTGTGTTCAGCGGTATTACAGCGTTGTTGCACATTAAAGCGCTTTTCTGCACTGACTTTAACTTCACACAGTTTACAAAATAATGTTTTCCCATCAGTACTAAAGAACTTCTCTCCAAATTCTCGAACATATCCTCGCAACTTCACGCTGTCGGAGCACTTTGCTTTAGGCACATTGAACGAGGAAAAGGCTGTATTCAAACTGGTTACTGGGAACAGCTGTGCGTCTGCGATGATTATTACGGCAGGAGCCCCCTTTGTTGGCTCTGAGAGCGTATTGTCGACTTTGTGCAACAATGTTTTATGTTCGCGAAACGACTGTTGTGGTACACCGATTTTCTGCTACAGTCCTCAGAAATAAATCTGTGTACTAATTTACCTACTTATCTTTCATAAGAGCACGTTAAATATCGTCTCGTGAGCAACATATTCATTTTCTTAATCGTGTGTACCGTAAGATACGAGGAAAACGGTATATGTATTTTTTGGCAAAAGTGGACGGAAATATGACCTATTATATAAAACTTTTAGCCGCAATATGACCTATTACTAAAATTTGTAGAAATATGACCTTATATGCACAATCCAAATATATTTTTCGACACTAAAATGGTTAGATTTGTGTAGAAGTTGTTCTAACATTCACCCTATAGTTCAGAAAAAAATACGTCTTGTCATTAAAGTCCAGGCCCTACTCATAACACAGGTTGGCCTGTGGGACCTTTATGCCTGTGACTTGCACCATGCAAACCTCCGTGTGTACTTTCTCCAGCGGTTCCACGCCCCTGTGGCCTCTATTTTACTTCGCAACTGCTGGTGAGCATAACTCAACGAAAACAGGCCTGCACCTGACTGTAACTTGGGCGTTCAGAAATTTTGCACCAAAATTTACTTCTCTTATTCCAAACGGTAGTGCTGCTACATCATTCCCCCCTTCAGAAAGTCCTGGTCACTGAGTCGATCTTTAACTAACACAAAACTTTTTGGGTCGGCACCTATGACATATTTCCTTACTTTTAGAAAATTTAATTGTTGTCTAGTGCCCCTTAAAACACGTAACATGAAACAAAACGTAAAAATCCCTCACTGGACGACCACTGCTCGATCAACCCCTTACTTACTCGTCTCATGCCCTCATTATCCAATTCATTGCGATTTGCACTACTCTTGGTTCCCTCTCGGAATTGGCTCTATGCCTAATGAGAATGGAAACAACACATAACAAAATTACGGCTGCGAAGACACTTGGCACAGAGGTGCTCAAAATGATCGTTATTTGCTGTTGCCTTTTCCTATACTGAGCGACATGTTGCACAAGCTGTTCTGCTGATAAGCGCCCCTCTTGCTCTAAAATGGACTGGATTACGGATAAACGGACCTGGCTCCAGAGTTGGGTTTAACAAGGTCAGATTCTGCCTTGGAAAAAACTCTAAAGTGGCTTCTGGCCAGTACAGCTGTGACTGCGTAACATTCAATTGTGTGACTCCTGAAACTGACGCTGGCAGATGGAAGGTTGGTTCTATTATGTTAGAAGCAGTTCCATTGAGTAAAATTCCGCTCCCCTCGAATTCTATACGTTTCCCTTCTGCAAATACTCTCCGCTGAAAACAAGTTGCTACAACTACCAAATTCTAGTAGGTGGAGAAGATCCAACGCATCCTGACTCGTAGCAAGCTGAATTTTGGCTTCACGATGTCTTTCCTCCTAGATAAAAATAACTACACCGTGCACATGTCCGGATTGGTGCTTATCGCCCTGGCTGGTCATACCATTACCTTCCCTCTATGGCAGCTCCGAAATTCCTCCCTTGTCATCTCGGTGTACCGGCATTTAACTGCTGAGATCAGCAATACCTCCTCAGTTTTTTAGTTCTACAAACTTGCTCAATGCTCCCCTTCTCAGTGACCTGAGGAAAGGGATCACCAACACCTTTCCTCCCTCTTCAAAACTACTGCTGTCCCTGGCAGGCTCACAATACTCGAAAACACATACAACATATGAAAATACAATGACTAATTAATCTACGCAAACCCAATAACATATAACAATAAACCAAAAAAAAAGAACCTAGAAATACTCCACTACTTTCTGGATCGCAAAGCATATGGTAAATCATGCTGTACTCTATGTTCCTGGTTTTCCCTGCACTTAACACCTCTCTCCACTATCTCTTTCTTCCTTTCCTGAGACATGTCTGGAAACACATCGTGACAACCATTAAATTGTCTCAACCGCCCAATGTGTACTATCGTTGTTCTAGTTGGTAGCTGACGCTTACCATTAACGGAGGATGTGGTTTCAAGTACTTGGTATGGCCCCTGATACCTCGTGACGAATTTCTTCGTTTTCCATTTTTGCGTATAGGGGCTGGACAGCATTAACCATTGCCCCACTCTGTATTCCAGTAAACTTCCGTTCCGCTTCATTCCACTTCACTGCCTTTCCAAAGCATTCGTATTCGCCTTTTGTACCCGTTTCCAAACATCCAGAATTGTTCTCGTGAATTGACGTACAGATTCACCGGTCCTGTATCCTCACCAAATCAAACGGTGACAGCATTTTTCGCCCATACACTACCTCATATGGAGACAAACTGGTATTTGTATGGATTTTTGCATTATATGCGCATACAATATGCTTTAAATACTCGTCCCACTGATGCTGACGAGAATCCACATAAAAACTTAACATCTTCCCGATTGTTCTGTGTACCTGTTCTGTCCTTCCGTTGGCCTGTAAATGCAACGTGCTCTTCCTCAACTTCGCGACATTTAACAATTTACACTGTTCCACCATTAAATCCGACATGAAGCTGGTCCCTTGGACAGTAATTATGGTCTCCGGTACACCAAACTTCAAAAACCAGTTGTTTACTAACACTTGCACGACCATTGCTGCCTGTTGATTTGGCATAGTCACCATCCCCACATACCTCGAAAAATTATCTATTATTGTCAGAACGAATCTGTTCCCCAATGATGTTCTCCTCTTAGGACCATAAGATATCAATCCTGAACATAGAGAATGGATATGTCGCTTCTGGGAATCGTTGTAGCTGTATCTGTGTGGGACTCAAATCTTCTCACTGCGCACATGGTATACAATTCATACTGATCCACATGTGCATTCCTATCTCTCCACCAATACCTCTCCACCACTCTCCTCTTCGTCGCTCTACACCCTCCATGACCAGATAACAGGTGGTCATGTGCTTCCTTTAAAGCCTCACCCCTCAGCTTCGGTGGCACTACTACCCTTGGTCCTAACTTCGTTTCCCTGCACAGAAGACCATTGTAGATACTAAATTGCGGCTGTGTCCGATACAATTTACAATCGTTGTCCGCATCCTGTAATTCTTGGCATGCCGCTACGTCATAACCTATGACTTCTAATTTTGACACCTTCCTACTTACTGCATCCGCATTACCGTGCTTCCTCCCAGGCTTGTGCACCATCTCGTAGTCGAATTCACTAAGCCTCACAGCCCATCTAGTGAGTCTAGTGGACGAATCTTTCAACCCCTACAATCACTTAAAATGGTTCAAATGGCTCTGAGTACTATGCGACTTAACTTCTGAGGTCATCAGTCGCCTAGAACATAGAACTAATTAAACCTAACTAACCTAAGGGCATCACACACATCCATGCCCGAGGCAGGATTCGAACCTGCGACCGGAGCGGTCGCTCGGCTCCAGATTGGAGCGCCTAGAACCGCACGGCCACTCTGGCCGGCCAACCACTTCAACTCAGCATGATCTGTTACTACCCAAAATCTTCTTCCATATAAGTAACATTTAAAATAAGTAATTCCATAGATTATGCTAAGAATATACCACTCTGTTGTTGAGTAATTCCTCTCTGCTGCATTCAACTGCCTAGATGCATAGGCTATAGGATGTTCTTTCCCATCAATTTCCTGATTAAGAACACTCACTAATGCTTGATTCGATGCATCGCATGCTAGTATAAACTCCTTTTCAAAATCTGGAAACACAAGAATCGGACTTGATGTTAAAAGTTCTTTCAGTTTTTCAAACGGTTTCTGACACTTCTGTCCCCTCAAATTTCACACCCTTGCGTAACACTCGCGTAAACCGCTGTGCTAAGTCCGAAAATCCCTTACAGCGTGTATCAACCTCGGATCTGTTCGCACTCCGTGCTTACTGATAATATGACACAAATATTTTATTTCTTCTGATGCTAAATGACACTTCTCCAGTCTCAATGTCAAACGAGCTGCTCTTAACCTGATAAAGACTTCCATTAACTGCTGTCTATGTTGCTCCATACTATTTGAAAACACTATAATATCAGCCAAATAGACCAGACACTCCCGTGGTTTCAAACCCATCAAGACACAGTCTAACCACCTCTGAAACGTAGCCTGAGCGTTTTTCAACCCGAATGCCATTCTGATGTACTGGTAATAGCCTGCAGAAGTAGAGAACGCAGTTTTAGGACGATCCTCTGGAGCCACCTCTAAAAGAAAAGTACTGGCACTGCCTTGTGATCCAAAGTCTCCAATATGTTTCGAGTGGGGTATGCGTCCGTCATTGTCTTATTATTGAAGTATCGGTAGTCCAAACAGAACCTGTTCAAATGGCTCTGAGCACTATGGGACTAAACATCTATGGTCATCAGTCCCCTAACTAACCTAAGGACATCACACAACACCCAGTCATAACGACAGAACCTGTATTTCTTAGTCCCATGCATAGGTTTTTTAGGCACAACGACAATGCCCGCTCCCCAGCAACTGTTACTATGCTCTTCAATACCGACCGCAAGCTGTTGATCAATGAAATCTTCCACAATCGGCGGCAAATACCTCGGTACTCTGTATAGTTTACGGTAAACAGGTGATTCATTCCCTGTTGGTGTCCTATGTTGAAGTAATGGAGTTGCTGTCAATGGCCCTTGCGGAAAAAACAAATCCTTAAATTCACACAATAATTCTTCCATATGCTCTCTTTCTCCTCCTTTCAAATGCTTAATTTTGTCACGCAATGCAGTTCTATCGGCAGTTAGCGGTTCATCGCTTCACCTATGTCTCGGTCTCGAATACCAGTCTTCGTCATCTGGCACATCCTAATTGGCTACTAAAACACCTTTTCTCCAATTCGCGTCTACAGCGCTAAAATTATCCACGTTCACGGGAACTACTCGCCCGTCGTTCTCCTCCTGTACGCATACAATACTACGTTTCGCAAGACTACGTAATGGACCCGAAACGTCAGTATCCTCCAATGGTTCAATAACACATACTGTACCCACAGGTAGATTCGATTCCACATTTACCGAAAGTGGATTCCCAGTGCCACCAGACACACACACATGCATATTAAGCCTTAATGCTAATATACGCGGTTCAATTGGTTTGTTCATTACGTTGAACGACCCTCGCGATAGCTCTGCATCCCCTAGCTGAAATAACATATCACCAAATTCCACAGTTCGTTGTCCAAGATCAATTTTGTCATAATGTTGATGCAAGAAATCTACTCTTAGGATAATGTCGTAGCCCTCGCTTACCCGTGGTACTACCTCCATGCATGCATCAAATCGAACTTTCCTTATGCGAACGTCAACTGTCACTGACCCCAAAGGCGTGACCTCCTTATGCCCCAGTCGATGCAACCTATAACGTGACCTTTTCCTTCGTCCCATTAAACTCTTCGTACCTACTGACACTTGCGCCCATGTGTCTAACAAAATCTTAAACGTTTTAGTTCCTATGGATCCTACCACTGAACATTCCACCTCTGCATAAGTATATGTAGCATTGAAATTAAACAGGAGCTTCCTTAGGTGGGTCTTGAGGCCCCTCCGCCGTTTAACCTCTACTACATATGTCCCATACGACCACACTTATAACATTTATACCCTCTGCACACACTGTTTGTCTATCATGCACCCCTGTTGCCACGTCCATTTCCTCACACTGGATTGCCTGCTGAATGGCCGAATACAAATCTTTCGGAGACCCTTCACGCTCTTTCCGCCATATATGCGCCGGTAACCCCCTCAAAAAAACATCAAGTGCCCTCTGCTGGGCCTCCTGCTACAGAACACCCTTCGCCTCATCACTCTGACTCAACTCGTAAGTGCACTCGTTAATTTCTCTTATTATGTCCGAAAATTTCTCTATCGTCTCCCTCTGTCTCTTTGTTGTTGTACTGAACCTCTCCCTAAACTACCAAACTCTATTCTGTTTCTTGTAACTTTGTATAAGCCCCTCCCTCAACTGCTTAAACTGTCCTGCCTTCCTTAAGGCCTAAGAACGCCTTATATATGTCTTCACTTCACCCGCTAATCTAATCTTGGCTACATGTAACACCTGTTCATCCGACCAACCATTCATCACATCTGAAGTTTCCAAGTCCTCTACAATCGAACGCACATCCCCGGATGGCTTGCCAGAAAACGGAATAATCAAACACGCGGCAGCTGGATTAATCTCCTGCTGCGGCGTAGTAGGCAAGAACATCTGGTCCGATGCAGTGTCCCGCTCACTTCAAGATGTTAATTCCCTCTTTGACTGCATATTGTCCACTGTCAACTGTGCTACCTTATCCAACAAAATCCATACAGCTTCTGGTTCTGACACACCTCGTGTTCCTGATTCTGCTATTGCGTTGCTTTTGTTCCCTGTTAATCGTAAAGCAAAAGAATTAAGTACAAAAAAACCTGTTTCCCTACCCCTCAGTATCATGATACGTAGTAACTTAACACTCAAACCAACACAAAAATAATTAAATGCCTCGAAAAAATATAACAAATCTTACAGCCCCAAATACACTAACACTTACTCTGACAACAAAAAATACTATGCCCACGCAAAACATCTACAATAGCCTGCCATGAGCCATATTCAAAAATGAAAAAAAATAAAAGAAAACTTCCAACAGTCAAAAGAAAATTGGTCAAAACACAACACATCTTGTGACGGTAATGCAGGCGGTTGGCTCAGACGTTATACCGTGCAGACGACGTCCGCTATTCTAACACCAAATGCAGTAGCAACTTCTGACGACGAATGTAACAGCAACACCAAATGTAGCGGGAAGAGGTAGGAGGCACCGTATTAAGACTCGTTCGAACTTTGATAGTGATTTATTGTTTCCAACTAGTGCCACATTCCTCTCAGTCTGTGTCACCCAGTCCCACAATGCTGAGGATGCCAACTCAGTGACCCATGAAGCGCTCTGCTAATGTGTCGGCCGTGTACGGCTCTGGTGATATGAAGACGTCATGGCTGCACCAGCACCCGACTCAGCAGCCTTCGTCCGGCACTGCTTCAGTGCCACCCGCTGACAAATGCAAGGAGGCCCGTGCCTTGCAACCCTGCCGGTATGGCTTGGGTCGTGGCTACAACAAGCGCCAGCGTTGCGGCAGCTGAATCAGCGGCCTTCACCCTGGGTGTCTCCAGTGTGTGTTGGGAGGCGAGACGGCTGCCCGTGGTAGCGAGTGAACCTGTGGAGTGGCTCGCCGCTGGCTGGCTACGGACCTAACATCGGCCTCAGAGGGTCGAACCAGATCCATCTGCCGCTGTGTGTAGCAGGTAACGTGACACGCCCTGCCATTCAGGAAAGATGCCACGCTTGAATGCTTTGTTAGTGAACCAGCGTGTATTAATATGCGGCTGTGCACCTCTGGTTTGCTAAACACGCTCCTCTGTGTCATGTACTCATAACACTTAGGTTGGCCAGTGGGCTCCTTCTGCCTGTGACTTGCACCATGCAAACCATTGCGTGTACTTTTTCTGGCGGTTCTACACCCCTGTGGCCTTTATTTTACTTCGCAACTGCTGGCGATCGTAACTCACTGTAAACAGGCCTGCACCTGGCTGTAACTTGCGCACACAGAAATATTGCATCAAAACTGACTTTTTCTATCCTAAATAGTAGTGCCGCTATATATTGTTGATGAGCGTGAGCATTTCTTAAATTGGCAAATTTAGATCAATATGAACAATTTATGCACACAAAACATTTTTTAAATATGAAATGCAATCATAAAATTATTTAATGTAATGAACAACTAACGTAGTATTATACACACATAACTCACATACAAAGTAAAGAACTTCGGTTTCCAGTATAACACACTTGACTTTACAGGTACAGAAAATTTACTATCATTCTGCGAATAAATTTAAAGCAAATAACTTATAAAAAATTTCAATGAACTGTAAACAAATATTGTTGTATGTTCATCTCACATACCAGACGAGTAGCAACTTTTAGGCCGCGGGGAGGCCTACGGCTCACAATAGCAGGAGACATCCAGTGACAGGATTGCGGATGGAGTTGCGACCCCTGGTTGGCTGATTTCTCCTTTTTGTTGGATGTCAGTGGCCAGAGTGATGGACGCTCGCTATTTTTACAATGGCTGGGGACAATTGTCTTATGAAAGCCTCATGTTTGAGCAGGAATGCGGCAGATTGGCGCTACGGCTGTAAATTTTTCTGGGAGGTTTTGGGAAAATTGTCGCTGAGCTACACGATACTTGACAGAAAGACGTCACATTTCATACCCCATCCAACATATCCTGTTGGCGCCCATCTCTATCTAAAAAGTCTCCTGCGTACAGTTCCTGCACGTTGCAGGAATCGATCATGTACTTTGGCGCTTTTTCTACGCAGTAATTTCATTCACTTTTTCAATTTTCCGGGCTCCTGCCAATACTCTCAGTTTCTTTTCTTTTCTTTTCTTTGTGCCCACGCTTCTATCGGTTTCGAAGCAGAGCCTGTCTCCATGCAGTGGAGCTGATGACGAGTAACAGCCATCATCAACACCCCGCCTAACACAGCACTGTCAGCAGTACACTCAGGTCCATCCTGCAGGGTACCAGTTGATTTCTTAGCCTCCCAGAATTCGAAATGAGATTTCTCAGCAGTTCCGTCTGTAGACCCACTTTGCCTCCTTAGGTGATGACGAGGTACTGCATCTGACATATCGATTCATCCTGTTTATGGATATGATATGTTACACCTGTTCTCTTTGCTGCCCCCTCTTGTAGCAAAGAAGGAGCCTACACTTCATGCAGTCTCGCTTGCACTAGGTACTTGACAACATCTCTATCAATTGAGGACAAATTTCATGTATGTTAATGTACATGATTTATCCCTGTACAAATTCATTATCAATTTTGTGTCCCACTTGAAGACAGTAAATGTAACTGTACATTTTTGGTACAGTATTTACCTGTTAAACAGTCGCACTTACCAGAATTCTTTCACAACATGATTTTGGGAAAGGACCTTTGTTCCGTTACTTAAATGAATAAATTATATGAGACTCTAGCCATCCTATGTAGGATTTATATTTTGGCCTTTCTCAGATAAAATATAAACCCACTTGGGTATGATATACATAACATTTCGATTTTGCCCTTAACTTGCTTATCAGTTAAGGTTCTCAAGATAAGACCCTCGTCACTAGTTTCCATCCTGTCTTGTCTTCATCACAGCTTCTGATATTTGTTTCAATCTGACTGTGTGTAGTTCATTCATTGAATGTCTCCAGATTCATCACATTGCAGTAAGTGTAAGGTGAGAAAGGAACAATACTTTTCGATAATTAAACCAGAGCCATCATTACATCTCCATTGAAAGTGCCGTTTTGTTTCTTAGACAAACAACGATAATGTTCAATTCGAAATTCAATTAAACTCTTGTAAGATGTCGTGGTCTCCTGACCTTCATTGCTTACATATTCCGCACTCACAATCATATTCCGCACATCAAGACACTTCATTTGAACCCCAACAAGATAAGATAAAGTCTATGTTGTATGAATTCATGTAAAATATATGCAAATAACAAGTAAGCACACCGTGGGTGAAATATTCGAGGCTGGCGTGCGCACACACATTCAAGACATGACAGTCGCAGGGGCTTGCTTTTAGTTCGGGAGACACAAACCGCATGCCAGGGGGCTGGTCCCTTCAGAGGATGATGCAACCTATCTATGTTGGCTGGTGACCACCCATGGAGCAGACAGCGGTAGCCCGAGTGAAAGGAGGAACGAATCCATGTTCGGCTTAAAAGCAAATTCCACAACTTTTTGTGGGAGCGGCTGGACTATGCATTCTTTACACATAGCACGCAGTTTTCAGAGATTTTCACAGGGAGACAGCAAGCACCAAACGCCGATACTACACATTTCCAGATTGGTCGCCTTAAACGATATGTCATTCTCCCGTTTTAGAAGAGCAATGCTGAATGGCAGACGATATTTCTGATGCCTTGAACTGAAGGAGTAATGGAAGAGACCGAAAGATATGGCACTTCACGTCTGGTGTGGGGAGGGGACGTTAGGTTGTCACTCTAGGAGCGAGAACATGTAACAAGAGCGCGCGCGCTCGTACTCATACTCAAAGAGCGAGGAACAAGTCTCTCCTCAGTACTTCACTTGGAGAGCACCTCTGTCGAGAGCGAATCGAAGTGTGACTATATATTGAGTCCTTGCAATTAAGTGTTGTTCACTGTGTTGGCTGACACACTTATTGTGCAGTGTGAATGGACAGAGTTATAGTTAAACGCCTGCGAGCAAATTTTTGAGTGGCATCGCGGTGGACTGGTTATGTGACCGGTATACCACGCCAACAGTTATACTAAGGGTGAATAGGACTCCTTGACTTCATCGAGGCATAGGGAGAGTTTGATTGGCGAAGGTCAATCCAGATAGAACGAACGTTATCTTATTTGTCAGCAGCGAGCGGCACAGACAGCAATCATCACAGCTTACGGTATTGTGTGCTACAGCTCTTGCGAGCCCCATATTTCCTCCACAACAGTACACTTCTCTGCATATCACACGTGAGTGCCTCGACCGTACCTAGCAACAATCTAACGGATAATTATTCAAATTAAGTAGGCCGGCCGGAGTGGCCGTGCGGTTCTAGGCGCTGCAGTCTGGAACCGAGCAACCGCTACGGTCGCAGGCTTGAGTCCTGCCTCGGGCATGGTTGTGTGTGACGTCATTAGGTTAGTTAGGTTTAATTAGTTCTAAGTTCTAGGCGACTTATGACCTCAGAAGTTAAGTCGCATAGTGCTCAGAGCCATTTGAACCATTTGAACCAAATCAAGTAGGCGTGGCTCTCAGCCATTCTGCCAAGTAAATAACAATCTTAAACATTGTACAGAAACTTCATTAGCGAATCCTATCCTTGAGAGCTAACCACATTCCGAAAAGAACCAGCATATAACTTGTTCAATTCATAACTAAAAGTGGCAGTATGATTTCTTAGAATTTTTGTAAAATAAATAATAATTTTCGTTAGGTTCGTGTTTTTCTTATCATGGACCTTGCCGTTGGTGGGGAGGCTTGCGTGCCTCAATGATACAGATAGCCGTACTGTAGGTGCAACCACAATGGAGGGGTATCTGTTGAGAGGCCAGACAAACGTATGGTTCCTGAAGAGGGGCAGCAGCCTTTTCAGTAGTTGTAGGGGCAACAGTCTGGATGATTGACTGATCTGGCCTTGTAACATAAACCAAAATGACCTTGCAGTTGTGGTACTGCAAACGGCTGAAAGCAAGGGGAAACTACAGCTGTAATTTTTCCCGAGGGCATGAAGATTTACTGTATGGTTAAATGATGATGGCGTCCTCTTGGGTAAAATATTCCGGAGGTAAAATAGTCCCCCATTTGGATCTCCAGGCGGGGACTACTCAAGACGACGTCGTTATCAGGGGAAAGAAAACTGGCATTCTACGGATCGGAGTGCAGAATGAATAAAAAATAGGAGTGCAGGTAAGCTACCACATACAGCCTAGTGAACGTATTATAGTGGCCAAGATAGACTCGAAGCCCATGCCTACTACAGTAATACAAGTTTATATGACAACAAGCTTTGCAGATGACGAAGAAATTGAAGAAATTTATGATGAGATAAAAGAAATTATTCAAGTAGTGAAGGGAGACGAAAATTTAATAGTCATGGGTGACTGGAATTTGACAGTAGGAAAAAAAGGAGAGAAGGAAACATAGTTGGTGAATATGGATTAGGGCTAAGAAATGAAAGAGAAAGTCGTCTGTTAGAATTTTGCACAGAGCATAACTTAATCATAGCTAACACTTGGTTCAAGAATCATAAAAGGAGGTTGTATACCTGGAAGAATCTTGGAGATACTAAAAGATACCAGATAGATTATATAATGGTAAGACAGAGATTTAGGAACCAGGTTTTAAATTGTAGGACATTTCCAGGGGCAGATGTGGACTCTGACCACAATCTTTTGGTTATGAACTGTAGATTAAAACTGCAGAAATTGCAAAAAGGAGGGAATTTAACGAGATGGGACCTGGGTAAGCTGACTAAACCAGAGGTTGTACAGAATGTCAGGGACAGCATAAGGGAACAACTGACAGGAATGGGGGAAAGAAATACAGTAGAAGACGAATGGGTAGCTCTGAGGGATGAAGTAGTGAAGATAGCAGAGGAGCAAGTAGGTAAAAAGACGAGGGCTAATAAAAATCCTTGGGTAACAGAAGAAATATTGAATTTAATTGATGAAAGGCAAAAATACAAAAACGCAGTAAATGAAGCAGGCAAAAAGGAATACAAACGTCTTAAAAATGAGATAGACAGGAAGTGCAAAATGGCTAAGCAGGGATGGATAGAGGACAAATGTAAGGATGTAGAGGTTTATCTCTCTAGGGGAAGGTTAGATACAGCCTGCAGAAAAATTAAAGACACCTTGGGAGAAAAGAGAGCCACTTGTATGATTATCAAGAGCTCAGATGGAAACCCAGTTCTAAGCAAAGAGGGGAAAGCAGAAAGGTGGAAGGAGTATATAGAGGGTCTATACAAGGGCAATGTACTTGAGGACAATATTATGGAAATGGAAGAGGATGTAGATGAAGATGAAATGGGAGATACAATACTGTGTGAAGAGTTTGACAGAGCGCTGAAAGCCGTGAGTCGAAACAAGGCCCCAGGAGTACACAACATTCCATTAGAACTACTGACGGCCTTGGGAGAGCCAGTCCTGACCAAACTCTACCATCTGGTCAGCAAGATGTATGAGACAGGCGAAATACCCTCAGACTTCAAGAAGAATGTAATAATTTCAATCCCAAAGAAAGCAAGTTTTGACAGATGTGAAAATTACCGAACTATATGTTTAATGAGTCACAGCTGCAAAATACTAATGCGAATTATTAACAGACGAATGGAAAAACTGGTAGATGCCAACCTCGGGGAAGATCAGTTTGGATTCCGTAGAAATGTTGGAACACGTGAGGCAATACTGATCTTACGACTGATCTTAGAAGAAAGATTAATGAAAGGCAAACCTACATTACTAGCATTTGTAGATTTAGAGAAAGCTTTTGACAATTTTGACTGGAATACTCTCTTTCAAATTCTAAAGCTGGCGAAAGGGAGCGAAAGGCTATTTACAGTTTGTACAGAAACCAAATAAGAGTTGAGGGGCATGAAAGGGAAGCAGTGGTTGGGAAGGGAGTGAGACAGGGTTGTAGCCTCTCCCCGATGTTATTCAATCTGTATATTGAGCAAGCAGTAAAGGAAACATAAGAAAAGTTTGGAGTAGGTATTAAAATCCAGGGAGAAGAAATAATAACTTTGAGGTTCACCGATGACATAGTAATTCTGTCAGAGACAGCAAAGGACTTGGAAGAGCAGTTGAACGGAATGGACAGTGTCTTGAAAGGAGGATAAAAGACGAACATCAACAAAAGCAAAACGAAGACAATGGAATGTAGTCGAACTAAGTCGGGAGATGCTGAGGGTATTAGATTAGGAAATGAGAGACTTAAAGTAGTAAAGGAGTTTAGCTATTTGGTGAGCAAAGTAACTGATGATGGTCGAAGTAGAGAGGATATAAAATGTAGACTGACAATGGCAAGGAAAGCGTTTCTGAAGAAGAGAAATTTGTTGCCATCAAGTATAGATTTAAGTGTCAGGAAGTCGTTTCTGAAAGTATTTGTATGGAGTGTAGCCATGTATGGAAGTGAAACATGGACAATAAATAGTGGTGCTACAGAAGAATGTTGAAGATTAGGTGGGTAGAACACGTAACTAATGAGGAGGTATTGAATAGGATTGGGGAGAATAGAAGTTTGTGGCACAACTTGACTAGAAGAAGGGCGTGGAGGGTAAAAATCGTAGAGGGAGACCAAGAAATGAATACACTAAACAGATTCAGAAGTTTGTAGGTTGCAGTAGGTATGGGGAGATGAAGGAGCTTGCACAGGATAGATTAGCATGGAGAGCTGCATCAAACCAGTCTCAGCACTGAAGACCACAACAACACAACTAGCACTACTCCAGTACCCAAGTATCCCACTAGTTACGTAAGAAATTTTGTGAATTTTTGTGTCATGTCCTTACAGCGGACGACTCCAGAAGATATTTATTGCTGAAAGTCTATCAGGCATTTCTCTTTAGAACGTTAGGAGCGTCTGTCTGACTTCTGTAGTAGTGTGGGGGTGGAAATTGCATCTTGCAGGAGCCACAGGGTAAAGGGTACATCTCATCTCAATCTCACACTCGCAGAAAATGGCGTCCCTGCCAGGTTAGATAAAATATGTAACCTGCCACTATAGGTAAAATAGGTAAGCTACCAGAATAGGAAAGGTGCAGGATATTTAGATATGGCAGGCCGCAACAGTAGCACTTTGAAGAACTTCCTTTCGTGTATTAAATAGCTATTTGCAAATATTCAGATCAGAATATATAAAGGTAGTGAAGAAAGCAGAATTGTAGGGAAAAGGGCGTGTGTTATAGTCTTGGAAAATTTTGCATTTTTTTACGATTTTTGTGTAGCTCTTAGGGTATAGGATTTTCAGGTGATAGGCACAGACGCAGAGTGACGCAGAGACGCAGTGTGACGCAGCATCATATAAGTTAGAATTAAGAAATAACATTTTTCTCCGTTTGCAAGCGCACAGGTGGAGATTGGAGACTGTAGGAGAGCAGACAGAACATTAGCCGGGAAGTCACGACGTTGTTGTTGTTGTTGGTTCAACCAAATGGTGTGTGGTCGTACAGTTTCGTGGATAGGGTTGTGGTCTGTTGAAAGAATTTCGATGTTATCGAGAGCACAAGGCAAAAGGTTACGTGAGAGACAGAAAGTAGACAAGATTGGGGAGAATCAACCAGATAGACAGCAAGTAAACGAGCTTATTGAGAATAGGACAGAAGGTGCACCTGAGAATAGGGCAGACGGTGAATCAGAGAGTAGGACAGTCAGGGAGCTGCAGAATTTGCAGGCTCAGCTAGACTGGGATGAAGTTGAGACAGATCAGACAGATGGGAATCGAAGGGATGAGATCATCGAGTTTCCAGAATATGAAATTCTAGGTAGGGCACATTCTGAGCCAGAAATAGACAGCCCACGTAGGAAATGGCAAAGATGAGAAGCGAAACGATCACAGGAAACGCGTTTGTTTGCCGCATATTCAGGGACAGAATACGCGTCATTACAGTCAATGAACCGGTAGTCAGCTAACGTTCAAAGAGAAGTAGACAGTAAGGAAGAGGGGGAACATTTAGAATACGTCGAACCTATCGTACATGGCAACGGCTTTGCCGCAGTGACTACACCGGTTCCCGTGAGATCATCGAAGTTAAGCGCTGTCGGGCTTGGTCGGCTCTTGGATGGGTGACCATCCAGGCCGCCATGCGCTGTTGCCATTTTTCGGGGTGCACTCAGCCTCGTGATGCCAATTGAGGAGCTACTCGACCGAATAGTAGCGGCTTCGGTCAAGAATACCACCATAACGACCGGGAGAGCGGTGTGCTGACCCCATGCCCCTCCTATCAGCATCTTCCTCGGAGGATGACACGGCGGTCGGATGGTCCCGATGGGCCACTTGTGGCATGTAGACGGAGTGGAACCTATCGTACACATTCTAAATATGCCCCAAAGGCTGTCACAGAATTTTGCGGAGTTACGAGCGCCACGAAAAGGTCCCGTAAGAGACCTCAATTGTACCTGCAAACACAAGGTATACACAACAGAGAGGGCAGAATGCGCAGTTGTTTGCGCCACGTAATGGATCTATGACAAACACAACTAGTCCTCGACACAGACAGCACGGGTTATTGCAGTTATCAAACTTAGAAACGCCACAGCATAGCCCAGTAAACGACGTATCTGGCCGAGTGGAAAACAATAGATCGAGAATAAATAGTTCAGCAGAAGGTAGTGTTATAGGACAGTACGCGATCATGGAGATGTTACAAAAATGAATGTTAGTGCGACGAAACAGAATTAGGATATTAATACACAGACGACAAAACAGTATCAGGAATTGCAACAGGATAATCAGAAGTTGAGACAAGAGATAAAGACACAGATTCAACAGGTTCAATATTCAGATGGAAGAAGGGATCGCTAGAATTGATAGATCACTCAGATAAACAAAGTCGCGATAGAATCTAGAGAAAGAATTCAGGTACTAACACAAGGCCAGTAGCAATTACGCACTGACGTGGACAAGGTCCAATTGGACATCGTAAACGTTGACAAAAAGGTGGAACGTGTTACGAAAAAAGCCACCCCAACAGCAATACAACTGACACGTCAAACATTAATTCAGTACACGAACACGCGCCGTCTAAGAAAGTTCAAGTAGAACCAAGGCTAGACGTAACACTCGCGCAGAAATCGAAACAGAAAACCCCGATTAAAGTAATACATGACATGCCACAAGACCAGGCACAGTATCTGGAAAAACGTAACACGTACATTCAGTCGATACCAGTCGAAAGACAGGTAACTGAACTAGTAAATCCAACGACACAACATAATAGCAGTGCAGGTACTATACCGCGAACGACGAGAGTAGAAACACACGAACAACACTTTTGTTCACCAATGATACGATATGACGTGGGTATGAGTCAGGAAATTGAAATAGGCAGACAGGCAGTTGATCACCAGATAATACACACGAAGACACATGCAGTGACAGATTATTTGAGTCCATGAATCAGCCACAAACCGGATTTATGAGTAGATATGATACAGACCACTTTCTTACGGTTAGAAAATTTAAACATTTCAAGGAAGAAGACGGTAGCTTGCATGCACGCACTTTCATCGACCAGTTTCAAGTAGGCTTACCAAACCACTGGAGCGTAGCTCACAAACTTGACTTCATTTGTACACACATGTCAGGGACAGTAGCAGAGGTGATACAAAAGATCGCGGCTACCTGTACGTCTTACCTACAGTTCAGAGCAGAATTTCTCGAAAGATATTGGTCTAAGGAGGCGCAAAACAAAATTAAATACGTGTTACTTCAGATGACACCATATGAAAATTCAGGAGACAAAAGCGTGGTAAAATTCTTTGACACAATGGACAAAAAGAATCAATGCCCTGACAAATCATACAGTAACGGAGAGCTGATACGTCTGTGTAGAATGAAATTACCGGTAAAGTATCAAAGGCGACAGTAACAAAAAATGAAAATACCGAAGAATTCAAAGGGATTTTAAGGGATCTTCAATTTATGTTTAAGGAAGACGAGGTGAAAGAAAAAGAAAGGAAAGGGAACAGCAAAATGAGAGGACTAGGAACGAATATTCCAATAATGATAATCTTAATCCTCACACCAATAATTTCAGCCAATTTAAGAGAGAAGGACAGTGGCACAATGGAGACAATTGGCATAGAAACGATAACCAGAATAATTGGTACCGAAATAGGAACGGTTATGGACACTCATACAGTGGCGGATATGGGTTTAGGAATCAAAATGCCAACTGTCAAGCGTACTTTGATAGAGGTCACGATGTCAGAAACAGCAACTGGCGAGACCAGGGCGCGAATAATCACCGAGGAAATTATGGTCCACAGAGACAAGAACAACACAGCAAAGAGAAACCAGATATAGAAGTTAAGCCAACGAATACTGAAAAACGTAAAGATTGAATTGAAAAATGCGGGAGAGGTTAGGCAAACTAAAGTCCACTCTGTCTTATACTAACCACCAAATAAAAGTTAAATTAATGGATGAACAAAATAACACATTAAATAAAAGAAAAAGAGACACAATACTCACTAACAAACTGTTGTAGTATCAAGTACACTACAACATGCAGACAAACAACAAATGGTACACAACAATTAAAATAATGAAGAAGTGGTATAACATAATTAGAGTAATGAAAAGAAGTCTTATATATACAATCATTTTTGTCACTATCAGAAAATTTTTGCATTATATAAAATCAGAGTTTTTTATAAATAACAAATAAATGTAAAACAAAAATTGTAAATATTTCTACGCGTCAGAGGTACATCGCCACCAACATCAATCACAAGCTCCTTTAACACCACATGCTTCGAGATAGTGACGGAGAGGTTACAGACACGTTGAGAAAGCACTTAGGGCAATAACAACAACATGAAGACCACCGCCACTGTGGAAATGCAGGTTGCAACCAGGTTGGACTTTAGGGTGACAAAGTGCAGTACGGACATTTCATATGTCACGACACTGCTACACAACGGAAGAGTGTGGGGAGAATCATAATATGACGAGACGACAATGAAGGTACAAAAAATTTGTGAGATCTACAAACTCATCAAGTAATAGTTGGAAAGGCAGTCAGGTCCTACAAATCCTATATCACTCCTACACTAAAATTCACATATTACTAGCCCAAGAAGAACAGAAGAATGCAAGAAAGAAGAGAAGAACAGAGGATGCAAGATGAAGAAGGGCAGAAAACCGCAAGATAACTTTCTCTCCTATCCTACAAAGCAAATTGCTACAAACGTCTTTCCATGAACTTTGAGGAATAGCAACTACTACAACTACCTCTCCAAAAAATAAACCTTGAATCGTCCAACAAATATACGCGAACGGCAAATGGAATATTAAGTAGCACCAACAAACATTATCTAGAAATAGATTCAGCAAAGTGAACAGTATTCTCCCTACGACATCATCAAATTGCCATAGCGAACCAGGTGTGAAGTAGCAAGACATCACAGCACAACACTGGGTGACGGTCGCCGGTAGTCAACTACAATCATCGAACTGCCAAACCGTCCCAGGTGTGACAACAAAGGCGTACCAAGACATCAATGTTTACGCAGTAAACCACAGTCATCATCAACGGTTAAAAATACCACTCCATGATGACAATGTCAACAAGTAAGATCCGGCATCGCATTCTACAGTTTTTCTCTCATGATTTGTGACACCCATATAAATGAGTCGACACCATCCAGTATTTCAGTGAGAATCTTCGAACACAGAAACTGATGCACACAAAACAAAAAAACTAATAAAATACGAATGTAGAGTTAAGAAAATGATACATTTGTAAAAATATATTTTTTCTTTTTTGTAAAAGTAATTATTTTTATGATGTATGTAAAGTCCATAATTTATAGGTACCTTAAAACCTTTTGTAAAGATACTTAGTTAGTATAGTTATATAATCTCACAAACTCATGGAAATTCTATTCCTTTTACATGTAAAATTAGAAAAGGATTTATGCAGGACTTTTCCTCTTTAAGTAACATTCAAAAACAGCTTAATACCGAGGATAGAATTAAGAAGAAACGCTTCATCATTCATACAAAAAAAAATGTGGCACAACATAAAGAAAAAGATAATCCCTAGAAAAATAAAGCGAAGTAACACAGTGGAGATTTTGTGAACATTTACGCAAAGCCTAACTGAAGAAAAGATATAACAACACACACATGATACACAGTATGCTAACGAGTTTAGAAAAATTAATATTGTAAAAACAATTTTTGTAAATGAAAAAGAAAAACAGAGACACGTACTGGCAACGACAAGGAATAACAACCATTGCAAAGTCTATATTTGCCTAACAACAAAACATTAGAATTAAAAAAATAGAAACAATAGCTATCAAGAAAGCATTACAAAAAATTGTTAAGAATGGCTGAGCCAAGTTTATTCGAAAATCTAAAACAACAATTTCTGCCTGACTTTGTCAATGTCTTCCTCGGCATTGACGAACTGCAGACAAAAATTTTGCAGAAGGAGGGCGGTATGTAAGAGGTCATTGTCACCTGTCCTTCATTGCTTACGTATTCCGCACTCACAATCATATTCCACACATCAACATACTTCATTCGAACCCACATTCGATAAGATAAAGTCAATGTTGTGTGAATTCATGTAAACGATATGCAAATAACAAGCAAGTGCACCATGGTTGAAATACTCGAGGCTGGCGTACACACACACATTCAAGACACGACAGGCGCAGCGGCTTAATTTTAGTTCGGAAGACACAAACCACACGCTAGGATGCCGTTCCCTTCAGAGGATGATGCAGCCTATCTATGTCGGCCGGTGACCACCCATGGAGCAGACAGCGGTAGCCCGAGTGAAAGGCGGAACGAACCCGTGTTCGGCTTAAAAGCCAATTCCACAGCTTTGTGTGGGAGCAGCCAGACTAGGCATTCTTTACACATAGCACGCAGTTTTCAGAGATTTTCACAGGAAGACAGCAAACACCAAACGCCGATACTACAGGTTTCCAGATTGGTTGCCTTAAATGAAACGTCATTCTCCCGTTTTAGAAAAGCAATGCTGATTTGCAGACGATATTTCTGACGCCTTGAGCTCAAGAAGTAATGGAAGAGACCGAAAGATATGCCCCTTCACGTCTGGCGTGGAGAGGGACCGTTCTGTTGTCGCTCTAGGAGCGTGAACACGTAACGAAAGCGTGTGCGCTCGTACGTGTACTCAAAGAGCGAGGAACAAGTCTCACCGCAGTACTTCACTGGGAGAGCACCTCTGTCGAGAGCGAATCGAAGTGCGACTCTATATTGAGTCCTTGCGATTAAGCATTGTTCATTGTGTTGGCCGACACACTTATCGTGCAGTGTGAACGGACAGAGTTATAGTTAAACACCTGCAAGCAAAATTTTGAGTGGCATCGCGGTGGACTGGTTATCTGACCTGTATACCACGCCAAAATTTATACTAGGGGCAAACAGGAGTGCTTGACTTCATCAAGGCGTAGGGAGAGTTTGATTGGCGAAGGTCAATCCAGATAGAACGAAAGTTATCTTATCTGTCAGCAGCGAGCGGCGCAGACAGCAGTTATTGCAGCTTACGGTATTGTGCGCTACAGCTCTTGCGAGCCCCATATTTCCTCCACAACCGACACTTCACTGCATTTCACACGTGAGTGCCTCGACCGTACCTAGCAACATTCTAATGGATAATTATTCAAGTTGAGTAGGTGTGGCTCTCAGCCGTACTGCCAAGTCAATAACAATCTTAAACTTTGTATAGAAATTTCATAACTTCACATTCCGAAAATACCCAGGATATAACTTGCTCAATTCATAAATAAAAGTGCCATTGTGATTTGTCAGAATTTTTGCAAAATAAATATTAATTTCCGTTAGTTTCGTGTTTTTCTTACACTAACTAGCATTACTCCAGTACCCAAGTACCCCACTAGTTACATAAAAAATTTTGTGCATTTTTGTGTCATTTCCTTACAGCGGAGGACTCCAGAAGATATTTATTGCTGAAAATTTTTCAGGCATTAGTCTTTAGAACGTTCAAAGCATCTATCTGACTTCTGTAGTAGTGTGGGGGTGGAAATTGTATCTTGCAGGAGCCGCAGGGTAAAGGGTACATCTCAGATCAATCCTACGCTCACACTCTGTGAATTGCCAATTATTGCATTATCAATTATATTTTAAATTACAATACTTTATTGTGAAACTCAGGTAATGATGATAAGCATCCTGCTTTGGCATCCAATTAATAGCTCTTTCGTTTGCCAAAACAATATAATATAGGTTTGCAACTGCATCCTACCAAATATGTTAATCTCAAAGCTATCATTTCTCACAATTTTTCAACACAGGGATTCAGTTGATTAATTACATTTGAAAGTACATTTCTTTGAGACATCAATTAAGACCAAAACCTCGACGACTAAACATCATTTTCACTTTCGCTCCACCTGGACTGATTTGCATACAAATTACAACAGCATGCCACATATTAAAAATCCCAAGGCGTGCAGTAGAGATGTTACTTGACTTTATCACAGCCAAAGAGACACTGCATATAGTACTAATGATATTCGTTACGTCCATTTTGATCAATTTATTTGACTATTTGATCATAATCGCCGCAGGAGATGTGGTGGGGGCTTCATGCTTTCTATTGAGGTGGGCGGTGTTGTTCCCTTTAGCATTCAATCAAACCAAGTGGCAAGGCTGCGTGGCGTGAAGAACAGCCTCCAGTTTTCTTCATGTCTGATGTGCGTTTAACAGGAGAGAAAAAACACTTTGTGATTTTACGTTAAACAAAGTATTAGAGGAGTGCAAGGTACTAAGTCTCCACACTCCTACAATTTTTCAACAACATCACTACTGAAGAGCCGCGATGTGGCTGGGATGTATAAAAACACAACGACACGACTGTGTATTTTGTACATACATTTGGAAACAACATTCAAAATGCGAATGACGTGGCTTTTCGGAGCTTATTGTGGCGCTGTAAGCATGAATATTCGTTTCATAATGTGAGATGCGGTACAATGTTCTTCTATTTTAGGCTGTGTGGTGCCGATAACTTTCTTCAGTGTTAATTAATATAGTCTGTATAGGTAGATTTTGTAACATGCCGAAGTCGGAAAAGTAGTGCGGTAAGTTCATTCTCATCATCGATGTTTATTTTTCCACTTAGAAATGGTATGTGGGAATTAAGCGACTGCTGTTGTTTGTCAAAGACAGAAAAAGAAGCACACTTTGGCTCACTGATCGTGCAGCTGTGGCAGGGAAAACTGAAAATTGGAAATTTGTGTTAAGTTCCTATTGGACCAAACTGCTGAGGTCATCGGTCCCTATGCTTACACACTACTTAATCTAACTAACTTACACTATGGACAACACACACACCCGTGCCTGAGGGAGGACTTGAACCTCTGATGGAGGGAGCCGGGAAAAGTGGTAAATTTAATGGAACAATTGCTTGCTGTAGATAAACATATGCACACATAAAGTGGAAGAAAGCATCACAGGCCGACAAGCTGAAGGAGTGAATGTTATGGATGGTGATCTTGAAGACAAATAGGCATGGAAGCAAAGATAAGGTAAAAAGGTTTTTAATGAGAACAAGTAATGGCCAATGTCCAAGAATGTATATACCAGTCTAGTTCGAAATATGTTAAATGAGTCTCAAATCCGTACTGAAAATCGCGAACGGACTACAATCACTCTAAGGATCCGAACGTACATAGAAATTACGTGGACATACTCATAATCAGTTCCTTTTGTACTTAAACATGTCGGGTCACCTTTTTTCTTTTTCATTTATTGTATTTTCCATTCCCCATCAGGGGAGGGCTGTCAGCAGCATAGGGGGTTCTCCTCAGCCGAGAGACATAACAAGTAGAGAGGAAGACAGGTAAAAGAATATAAAGAAGAAAACGTGGTGAAATATAGAAATAAAAAGGCAGAACATAAGAAAAGCAATCATACAAAGTGGTGACTGTAAAATGGAGGTAAAAATCTAAAAAGTAATTTACACAAAGAAACGCGCACTGGATTAAAGGGCACCAGGAAAAGTATGGCCAGAGCATAAAATGCGGCAGAATGAGTAAAACAGCCACGTGACAGACGGCATAGCGTGTAACAAACATGGAAGATCAACAGGTAGAGTACACAAAACCACATCACTAGATGACACTGTATAAGGGCACGGAAGCACAACACTAATGCAGCACCCTTGATAATGAATAAAAATTTTGGAGGATCTGCCAAGGGGGAGGGGACAAGGGAGAAGGGAAAATGAGGCGACAAGGAGGGGAGATAAAGGGGGATGAGGTGTGGGCGCACTGAAGGGGGGCTGGGGAAGGAAGGGACGGGAGAGCAAAAGAGCGGAGAAGGGGGTGCAGGGACTCAGAGGGAAGGAGGAAAATCCGCTCTGGGAGAAGGAAGGGAGAGGGAAAGTGTGGGCATTGAGGGCGGAAGGGGGGGGGGGGTGAACAAGGCCGGGTTACAGTTGGAAAGAAGTGTAGATGTCACGCCGAAGTTCACATCCGGGTGGGGGATCGGGTCACCATTCATTTCTCATTCTAAAGAATTTTCGTTGATACAATAACAACTGGGGTTATAAATTGCGTTGCACTCAGATTTTATTATTGTATGTTAACAGTTGCAGGAAGTGGGATATTTTCCTATTCGTATTATATATATCATCGCTCCATTAGGTAAGTGGGAAATATAAAAACAATAATAGCAATTTCTCAGTTTATATCCTACCACTCTTCTGTTACTAAAGGCCAACCCCTTGCTGCAACTGTCAAAAGGTTGTTTTTTCCCTTATACAGTATACACTATTAGTCAGAGACTATGATATTACTGCAAGAAATCATTAAATTAATTATGTACTGTACAATGGTGGCGAAGCTCTCATTAATATCTCACATTTGCGTTTCACTACAAGTTCGATGACCTCGCTTCGAGGAGGTGACCCGCCCATAGATAGGGATGTTTTCGCGACACCGTTATATAGGCATACACCCATACACGGACCATGACCACATGGAGAGATGGTGAAGCAGATGTCTGCGGTGCTGAATCATTAATAGCAATAACGTACTTTTCATAGGCGAAGTACTGTTATATACTCGTTTCCTAACTCTATTCACATTTACTTTTGGCAGATACTGAACACAGAAAATGCCCAAGTGGAATGAACTGTAGTGTGACAGAACTACATTTGCTATTTTGGGTATGACTTTGTAATGACAGGATCCTGCAGTATTGCATGGTAACATAGTATCGGGGTCTGGTATTCGCGACCGGAAACATTTGTGGTATACGTCACGCTGCAGCAGTGAGTTATGTTACCTTCCACATAGCTCGCATCGCTTCTGCATACTGCGTAAGCTGCTGCATGCAAGGAAAGGACTAAATGGTAATAAGCTATAAGAACATCAGTCTTAGTGCTCCTTATATACTGCGAGAGCGAATAAAAATATACACAGCATTGTGGCAAGTACAGTGCGTCCCAAACGTTTCAGGCCAAAAATATACAGAAAATAGGCGTCCCACATTGAAACGATGCAGGTAGAGGGGTTAAAATACAGGGAGCCAAATCTTATCTGCAACTTATACAGAAACTAGACTTCAATAAAGCTATAAGTGTCGACAGACATACAAGAGAGTCAGTGACTGGGTAGGGATTGAGATAAAGTGGCAGCCTATCCATGTTGTTATTCAAAAATGCTTCAAAGGGCTCTAAGAACTATGGGACTTAACATCTGAGGTCATCAGTCCCCTAAACATAGAACTACTTACTAACCTAAGGACATCACACACATCCATGTCCGAGGCAGGATTCGAACCTGCGACCTCAGCAGCCACGTGGTTCCGGACTGACTCGATGTTATTTAATCTGATCATTGAGCGAACAGTAAACGATACCAAAATTATATTTGCAAAGGCGATTAAGGTTGAGGAAGAAGGAACACAAATTATACGATTGTTAAGGCTTTCCTTGCCACTTGTTGACGAACTGTCTATCGGCTTCTGTCTTGGGTTCATCAGATGAACGTCAGCCGAACAAACCGAGACAGAAGCCAATATGAAGTTCGTCACAAATTATAAGACTTTCACATGACGTAATTCTGAACGGACTAAATAGGACTTGCAAGAACATTTCAACGGAATAATTAGTGTCTCACAAAGAGCGTATAAGCTGAACAAGGGAAAAAGGAAAACAAGTGTAATGGAGTGCAGTCGAATTAAATCAGATGACACTCAAGGGAAAAGATTAGAAAATGAGTTACTAAATGCGGTAGACAATATTTGGTCCTTGTCCAGGACAATAACTGAAGATTTCCTATGTAAGGAAGATACTAAATGACGACTTGTAGTAACAAGATGTCAATTTATGGAAAAAGAAAAATTATAATTTTTGATATGAATTTAAGTGTTACGAAATGTTTTCTAAAAGCACTTAATCTGCGCTGAAACTTCATGTGGCAATGAAAGGTAGATGACAGACTGTGCTGACGAGAGAAAAATAAAAGCTTTTGAGACTTGGTGCTGCTGAGAAATGGTGAAGATTATATTGATACGTCGAATGAATTATGAAGATGTACTGGAAAGGTTGATCGAGAAAAGAAATTAATGTCATAACTTGACTAAAAAATGGTTCGATTGGTAATACACATTTTACGACACAAAGGAATTGTTGATTTGCAATGGAGAAAAATAATTGCGACGCAAAGTAAAGGAAGGAGAGGTACACAGTAATCAGTCGCAATCCATTTAGCTTTTATTACCGTAGCATAGCTGCCGGCCGCTGTGGCCGAGCGGTTCTAGGCGCTTCAGTCCTGAACCGCGCTACTGCTGCGGTCGCAGGTTCGAATCCTTTCTCGGGCATGGACGTGTGTGATGTCCTAAGGTTAGTTAGGTTTAATTAGTTCAACGTCTACGGGACTGATGACTTCAGATGTTAAGTCCCATCGTGCTTAGAGCCATTTGAACCATTCTAGCACATATAAAAAAGCCTTCTTCAGTGAATTTGAGATAAAATCCAACAAACTCAAAGCAGTACATCTTACCATACGATGTTACTGGCATATAGGCAAACACCAGTAGCAACGATGGTGAAATTGCCACAAATTTGTTTCGTTGTAACTGATATGCATTGAAGTAACGGCTTTTGATAGTCGAACTCTAGATATGTGAATGTAATAAAAACTAATGGGATTACCACTGTCCGCTGCGTGCCTCTCCTTGCTTGTAGTATGCGGTCGCTGTTCACAACAGATCGTTATGGAATCAAAGTTGGTGTAAAATTGTAGAGGTTACCATTGGTCAGGTCATTTTGGTTTTTGTATGTAATCAATGTGCACGTCAGAGAGACAGCAAGTCTTCGCCTCTGCGCAGTCTGATACGTTCTCAGCTGAAGTGTGGTAAGTGATGGACATTTTAGTAGTGCTATGTGGACTTGTGATTATATCCGTTACATGAAGAAGGACAGGAAGGATGAATGGGATGTATTTATTACAAAGCGAAGAGAGTATATATTCTTATAATATCATTATTTTTGAAGAGTAGAGGTTTGTGATATGACTGCAGCACTGCCCAAATAATTAACTTTTCATAACTGGGATTCACAGTCATATAAAATTTTTTGAAAGACTTCATGTTTACCCCGATGACTGTTAACTGCAATTTCGACCTTATGCCATTATCAAGTACAGATGTTATGGCTTAAGGCCATGTCAACATTATACACGCTGACCCATTTACATGTCGTCGTCATTCGCTGTTACAATCATTCGTAACAGCAAATGGAAATATAAAGTTTAACAGTCACTGGCTTTAACATGATGTCTTTCAAAAAACTGCTCAGATAGTTTCTCAGAATAATTATTGTCGGCTAGTTAACTTGCTCAGAGATGAAAGAATGACCATCCCAGTTCCCCGAGTCAAGCATTAACCTATTAATTGGTTATGGAAATTCTCTGTTAACATTGTACCCTTTGGAAATCATTGTTCACTTTGTAAAGCATGGTTTTGATCAGATCTACGTTATGTGTGAAGATCACGGTAAATTTTACTTTGTCTTTTTGAATATATACTTCATTCTAAAATTTTTGTCTTGGAATATCAGTTCATAGAAATAGTTAATCGCCAGACTTGTCGAAAGACCCTACTGAACGCATCAAGATATCCCAGTAATACCCAATAAGATATAAAATTTCTGATACCTAAATAATCAGTGGTCATGACCATAGTGATGTACGTTTCTTAGAATTTCAAGCTGCAAGAATGCGCAAAAAGGTGATCTACATCTACATCTACATCTACATCTACATTTATACTCCGCAAGCCACCCAACGGTGTGTGGCGGAGGGCACTTTACGTGCCACTGTCATTACCTCCCCTTCCTGTTCCAGTCGCGTATGGTTCGCGGGAAGAACGACTGTCTGAAAGCCTGTGTGCGCGCTCTAATCTCTCTAATTTTACATTCGTGATCTCCTCGGGAGGTATAAGTAGGGGGAAGCAATATATTCGATACCTCATCCAGAAACGCACCCTCTCGAAACCTGGCGAGCAAGCTACACCGCGATGCAGAGCGCCTCTCTTGCAGAGTCTGCCACTTGAGTTTGTTAAACATCTCCGTAACGCTATCACGGTTACCAAATAACCCTGTGACGAAACGCGCCGCTCTTCTTTGGATCTTCTCTATCTCCTCCGTCAACCCGATCTGGTACGGATCCCACACTGATGAGCAATACTCAAGTATAGGTCGAACGAGTGTTTTGTAAGCCACCTGTTTTGTTGATGGACTACATTTTCTAAGGACTCTCCCAATGAATCTCAACCTGGTACCCGCGTTACCAACAATTAATTTTATATGATCATTCCACTTCAAATCGTTCCGCACGCATACTCCCAGATATTTTACAGAAGTAACTGCTACAAGTGTTTGTTCCGCTATCATATAATCATACAATAAAGGATCCTTCTTTCTATGTATTCGCAATACATTACATTTGTCTATGTTAAGGGTCAGTTGCCACTCCCTGCACCAAGTGGCTATCCGCTGCAGATCTTCCTGCATTTCGCTACAATTTTCTAATGCTGCAACTTCTCTGTATACTACGGCATCATCCGCGAAAAGCCGCATGGAGCTTCCGACATTATCTACTAGGTCATTAATATATATTGTGAAAAGCAATGGTCCCATAACACTCCCCTGTGGCACGCCAGAGGTTACTTTAATGTCTGTAGACGTCTCTCCGTTGATAACAACATGCTGTGTTCTGTTTGCTAAAAACTCTTCAATCCAGCCACACAGCTGGTCTGATATTCCGTAGGCTCTTACTTTGTTTATCAGGCGACAGTGCGGAACTGTATCGAACGCCTTCCGGAAGTCAAGAAAAAATAGCATCTACCTGGGAGCCTGTATCTAATATTTTCTGGGTCTCATGAACAAATAAAGCGAGTTGGGTCTCACTCGATCGCTGTTTCCGGAATCCATGTTGATTCCTACATAGTAGATTCTGAGTTTCCAAAAACGACATGATACTCGAGCAAAACACATGTTCTAAAATTCTACAACAGATCGACGTCAGAGATATAGGTCTATAGTTTTGCGCATCTGCTCGACGACCCTTATTGAAGACTGGGACTACCTGTGCTCTTTTCCAATCGTCTGGAACCTTCTGTTCCTCTAGAGACTTGTGGTACACGGCTGGTAGAAGGGGGGCAAGTTCTTTCGCGTACTCTGTGTAGAATCGAATTGGTATCCCGTCAGGTCCAGTGGACTTTCCTCTGTTGAGTGATTCCAGTTACTCTTCTATTCTTTGGACACTTATTTCGATGTTAAGAGATGTTTCGATGTTAAGAGATAGCGACTTCGTTTCCACCGATGAACGCCCGTTTAACCCAAAGGAAAAATAATTATACACATGAGATAAATGTTCAGTTTGTATAGACGTATCTACACTAATTAGACAGAACATTCTGACCACCTGTCCGCTTTCCGACATGAACCCATCCAGGTGGTAGCAGCCTCACCAGGCGAGGAATGACTGCTAGTCAGACACACGCACGGTGCCTGTAGTACCAGTGAGCGTGTTGTCTGTGTGTAGAATGGGGAAGGTGTGCGATCTATATTAGTTTGAGGCGCGGATTCCTGATGGCCAGGAGGCGCGACACGAGCATCTCGGAAACTCATCCACTTGGTGGGTGTTAGAGGAGTACTGTGGCGAGTGTCTTCAACACGCGGCGAAAGCAAGGTGAAACCACGTTCAAAAGGCGCGGGGATGGGTGGCCACCCCTCGTTACCGATTCGGACGTCGTAGGCTGGGTAGAGTGTTAAAACATGAATGTCGGTTAACAGACTTTAATGCTGTGCAGAATACGAACGCATCTCAACACACGATGCACCGAATGCTCCTAACGACGGGCTGCCGCAGCTGACGACCCATTCATGTTCTAATGTTAACAATGACTGACAATGACTGAAATGGGCACGTGACCATCGAGACTGGAGATTCGAACAGCGGTAGAGCGTTGAATGGTCTGATGAATCCCAGTGTCTTCTTCAGCACGCCGATGTGAGGGCTCCTTGAGGCCTGTACTGCAGTACGGAGACAAGCTGTCCGCTCCTCCATTGTACTCTGGAGACTCCCACTTGCGCATCTATGCGTCCAGTAGAGCTAGTGCAAGGCTCCATGGGTGCCAAGAAGAATCGTACATTGGCACCAGACCACGTTAACCCCTTCATGACGATCACGTTTACCGATGGTAGTGGCACTTTTCAACAGGATAATGCGCCATGTGACAAGACCAAGAGTGCGATTGAGTGGTTCGAGGAACACAGCGGCGAGTTCCAATTGATGCGCTGGGCCCCCAGATACCCAGATATGACCCGATCGAACACATCCGGGGTGTGATTGAATGGGGCATCAGAGCTCGTCGCTCTCTCCCCAGAATTTACGGGTATTAGGTGATCTGTGTGTGCAAATGTGATTTCATCTCCCTCCAGCGACCTGCCAAGGCCTCATTGCTTCCACGCCATGGTGCGCCACCGCTGTTATTCGTGCTAACGTTTTTAAACGTTTACTGTAGGTATAAGACGTAGACCTACAGGACTCCACGTTCCCATATCAAGCTTTGAGCACTTTTTTCGCTGTGCTGTCGTTATCCCTGAGACTTAATCCCGTTTAAAGGGATTTAACCCTGGCCGCACGTCGCAACCTCCGTTTCCCTTATCCAAACAAAGTTCTATCATCACAACGTGGAGTTGTGTTTAATCAGGGCTCGTATCGTAATGGACAGCTGGTGTCCAAATCGCTTTTCATGTAATATCGTTTATGACACCTTTTTTTGGTCATCAGTCATCTGACTTGTTTGACTTGGCCCGCCACGAATTCCTTTCCTATGCTAACCTCTTCATCCCAGAGTAGCACTAACAACCTACGTCCTCAATTATTTTCTGGATGTTTTCCAATCTCTGTCTCCCTCTACAGTTTGATCCCTCTACAGCTCCCTCTAATACCATAGAAGTTCTAGTATGATAAAAAAATTATTATTATTATTATTACGTTAAATATATTTCTATTCTATCAATTTAAATCTGTATTTCATACTAGAATGTCGTGTTTCCAGTTTGGCACAGCTTTGCCACAGGAGACACGAAAGCGGTCGAAGACGTCCGTCTTCTGGTCGGCTCCTGATCGTTGTCAGAAGGAGGCTAGTTTCTGATTACGCAAAGACTTCTATTATTTGGAAAAGAACAACCCGGATTTCTTTACGTAATTAGTACGAATTTTATAATTACCTAAGGGACCTTTCACAATGAACAGTAAAAAAAAAATGCATTTGCAAATGAAATCATTAATAAATGGGGCAGCTATGAATTGTATAGAAGACAAGGAGCGGCCTTCTGTCTGCGACCAGGATGCCGCAGTATTCTCTGCTGTAGTAAAGGCTGTTTGACATTTATAAAAATAATATGGCATGGAGGATAAAAAAGTATAAAGGAAAAGAACAGAATAAGAAGTCTGGTAAACACTAAATATATTCAAACAATTCTCACTAGCAAAATTAGGGCTTATTTATAAACAATACAGCTTACATAATTACTTTTCTAACAGTATGGTGCGATCAGATTTCAGCCTGTCCTGTGCTGTCTCCTTGGTTCACGTTTTTTTTTTTTTGTCACAAATTATAGTCACTACTTTTCTCCTTTCGTTGAAGACAATTCTTTCACTGTTCAACACCTCCGATAACAATAACTTGCTGATTTACAGTTTCAAACATGAATTACCTTAATTTTATTAATTAATAATGTTGTCTGCACGCTAGCAAGACCGCTCACTTTTTTAACTTAAAGTCGACCTCCTTTACGTTTTCACATAACAAGCAGAAGCACATTAAAATCTGAAGATGTACAAAAGTTTTCTACCGTCATCTTTTATTTAGATCGAAGCGGAACGACAGTTCAGCTTCTGTTAAAATGTTTCTTTGACTGCGCAATCGATGTATTAGCGTCCGCGCTAGATGCTCATCTTTACAGTTATGTAAATTATACAAAACAAATGTATTTCAAAGGGTACTCAAAGCTTTCGTAGGACGGAAATACCAATAATATTACATCGCTTCCCGCGTGAGGAGTAATGAGTCTGAAAGATCGTTACGACTCACGCGCAGTCGTAATATTATTGGATTCACGTACTTAGTGAATGTAGTATTTAAGGATCTCTCCTTGTAGGGAGCAAAACAAACATAACATAAGGCACATAGAATTATATACGTTTCATACTAAGTCGTCAAAGCTACTCACAGTAGCTTGATCATTAACAAACTTGGTTGTGGCATGATGCCATCATAAGTGTTCACGGATTTAACATAGGTTCTCAAGAATTACTCTCATTCAGTCAATTGAAACATTGAAATACTAACATATATACAAGTACAAATTAAATACACATACCGATACAAATATACATAAATATTGACAATAAAAAAAATTCTATTACAGTATTGGTGCATTTCCGCCAATTGTGAACAGAACATAAAACTTTTATCAGTCTTTCTCGTAGCGACATCACTCTTCACTTTGTAGTTGGTAGTATTTCCCATGAACTCGGATGATTTTCACAGGGGAATTCTTTCATTACCTGTCACTTTTCACTGCACTAAAACTGGGGATCACCTTTTCACATTCTGGTGGAAAAACACTTGGAATTTCACTATGTGAAAGGGGGAAGTGATATTTCTTGACTCGACGATCCATCGGGTCATGTCGGGAATCAGGAAAGTTGATGACTGGTTCAATGACGAATGAGTCAGTTTGGCGGCTGTCTTAATCTCATTCCAATTCATGTTTCCGCACATGAAAATACAGAAAAAAATTCTGTATTAGGAGTTGCTCATTAACTAGCATCTTAATCTAAGGGAATATAGAGTAAGAATTTAAGACAATAAAAATTACTACATAGACTATGTACATATACATTGTATATTATTCATATTTTGTGTCTAGGTTTTATATTCTTTCGTTAGCAAATATTAGCAAAACACGTTTCGTCTTGTACAAGTCTTTCTTAAGCAATATATTTAGCAATATTGCCGTAGCAATTTTCATAGTTAAGGAAAAGTCATCATTAGTGTCCTTTTAATGTAAATATAGTAAAATCGTGCGTAGTTTATCAACGTTTTATTATTTGTATGTCCATTTTCATCTCAAATCTGGAGCACGCTCGCGCCCGTGACGGAGAGGAATGCTTATTGTTGAGTGCGGGCCGACGAGCAGTCATTGAATGTTGCCAGAGTGCTTCACAGTCACGTGGTAACGAACTGGCGGTTTGACAGCGTTGGCAGTCCGCGTCCTGCACGAGGCAGATAGTTCTGTGGCTGCCAACTTTTTTTTTTTTTTTAAACTTGTGCATTCTGTTGAATCGTGGGTACTGAAGCAGCTCGTCAAGGCGACATGGTCAACCTGGACGGTAAATTGACTGCACCAGCGACGAAGAACAGTCATCGATGAAACTCACTACTGTCACCTATTACAGTAAGTACAATAGCTTGTCTATCCTTTGACTGATAGTCACTGTATCGTCGTTACAGCGTGAGAATACTTGTAATGCTACTTCACACGCGGAACATCTTTCGTGTCCATAAGTTTATTACAGTTTTGATTCACACAAGAGATAACTAGTTTTTCGTGTCCATACATGGGTCAAATTACGATTTTACACATGTGTCCATTATTTTGTCACTGAGTCACACGCAGCAATCCACACGTGTCCATATATGTGTCTCTATACCACAGAGTAGCACAGGTAATGCTAAAATTACTTATGATAAAAGGATCATTTACAAAACAAACATAGTTTTTTTTTAATTACTGTCCAAGACCTAACGAAAAACGTGTTTGCTATTCTGAATGGTGCTTCTGATGCACGTTAGATTTTACATGTATTTTAAATCTGATTCTTTTCCTTTATCTTATTGTTCTATAACAGCCTTTTTTTTCGGTTACATCAATAATCAGTAAAATATACCCACTTTGGCGTGCCGAACAGTTCACGTTCAAAACTTCATCTAACAGAGATCGGGAAAATTATTCATATTTCCTAGGATGCTTTTGCTCACAGCAAATCAGATTTACATCACGTTCCAATAAGTAACTGCAGATACGCATTAACCAACGAGCCACGATCGTCAATACACACAACATACACACGTCAAGTCTTTTGAACCAATTTCCAAATTTCTTCCCCTACCGGGTAGGGTAGAAAGGTAAGAATGCTAAAGAAGAAAACTACAATAGGATAGTGCAAGGAAATGAAAGATACGAAGATAAATAATAGGTGAAATAATCAGTTTAGCAAATTCATTTTCGGCTCCACCGTTTTTAGTGTCATTCACGTGGCATAACTTGACTTCAGTATTAAAATGTCGCACAAATCCGCTTCCAAAGCATCTTCAAATATATTTCAAAATCACGGCATGCGGACATAGCAGAAGAATATAAGCGGATTATCTCAGCCCTCAACTAGGTGTATTAATATCGAAGGTTTCTGTATAATACTCGTGACATAGGAATAGTCTCTCTAAGTTTCTCCAATACTGGACCTAATTCTTATTATAAATGCAAATTTCTTAACTGGTTGACTCATAGTAATAAATAAATTAAAGTTGCTCTCCAGTTGTGAGTACCACTATTCATTTCTTTGTACATTAACTATATGTTGCTGCTTATACTCGGTGTAATCTACAGATTACAATGTATCAGTTTTGCATCGTACATGGTTCAAGCGACTTAAAATATCAGTCCTTTGAAAGCTTAACTTAGGTTAATACTTCACATATACGGACATCCTGGTCTGAATGAGGGATTTAAAGAAATCCTTTACTACTTGGTAAAAAGGAGATTTGCCATAACTTAAAACTAAAGCAGCAGGTGGCACTTTGGCACATCCCTTACTCAATTCAACGACTGCAGTCTTTTATTGCTCAAGAAACTTAAAACTACCTTAAAACTAAAGCAAATCTTATTTTCCAAATCCGTAGAGTACCTTCTTCAATCACTTCATATCTTTCAAGCTCCATCATTACTTTGTGTCCACCTCACTCAAATGATTACGTCACCAGCAGAATACATGTACATGCTGTTGATTCACATACTTCCTAAACAGATCACACTCTTGTTTCATGTTGCAGCTTAACATAATAAATGATATTTTCTTTAATGTTTTTCATGGTACTTCTTTAGGTCTACATGGTGGTAAAGTCCTTTTATTCGTCCACTAGCTGGATCTGCCAACACGTAACAACCAATATGTGGCTTCCTGACTATAACAAACGGTCCTTCGTATAGGTGTTGCCACTTACGATTTTTACGTAAGATGAGAGATGGTTTGAAGTGTGTTCTCAGAAGAACACGCTCGTTCAGGCGATACGACAGAACTTTATTGACATGCTTGTCAAATGCCTTTTTTCTTAAATTGGCATGAGTTGTGAGAGAGACCAGGGCTTGTCTTAACTTATTATCTAGGTTGACTTCTGGACCTTCTATCTTGGGGATAGGATCGGTCCATTCATTGCTTTCCTTTTGCCTGGAGATTAGTTATGAAGGTGTGAAACCGGTCGAAGGGTGCTTTTAGTTTTCCGCATGTTCATTAGGTTGAATTTCGCTCACAATTACTTTTGAAGTACCGGGCGGTACGCTCGGTACGAAGTTTGCTTCCGTATTCCACCTAAGTTGCGAGCTCTTTGCCGGAATTTCAGTCGAGATGGTGTGTGTTGGCGGGTTTGCTCGGGCATAATAGATGCGAGAATTTTGAGGTTCATGATTTTGACTTTGATAGTTAGTAAAATGTGGAGGACTATTCCTAAAGTTTGGAGCATACTGTCGTTTGTATTGCCTTGAAGGTTCTGGAGGATTTCTCCCTTGAGAGCAGTGCTGGAATCTAGGCTGGTTACCATAATGCTGTTGACTGTTGGTGTTAATCCAACGTCCTTTTCCATTGAAATTATTATTATTTTGGCGATCGTTATTGTAGTGATAGCGATCATTGTAATTAACTGGTGAATTACCGTATTGCTGTTGTGTTGTCTTGTATATGGGGTGGTACCTGTTTTGATCCTGGAATTTATGTTTCTGCTTCCCGTTACGGCGATAGTAGTTGTTATTATCGCACGGAACGTCGTGTCCTTTACTGTTGTTGGGTTGGTATGACATACCTGAGTCTGCGCCTACACCGTGCGGCTGTGTAGTGTGCGGGCAAAGATTAAAATTACTCCGCGCACTAGCACGCACGTCTTCTTGAATCATGTCAAGGTTGTCAAGTACTGACATAAAAGCCTCCGTGTCGTCGTCACTGACATTTACTAACTTCTCCCTGATTGATACCGGTAGCTTTGACTTAAGGATCATAAGTACGTCCTTCGTGGAAATGGGCATGTCCCAATATTGTATTTTTCGCAGGTATTTCTCGAAGTACCTACGGAGACCAGCACTTCTCGTATTAAACGGTTCAGCATTATATACCTCCTTTCTAAGGCGTTGTTGTATGCCTGAACTCCAGAATTTGTTCAGAAATTGCTTTTCGAAGTCAGCGTAATTATTACATCTGTCATTTACTTCTGTTCCCCAGACAGAACCCTCTCCTTGAATGTAACCTACTATAAAGCGCATACGTTGCTTGTCATCCCAGCTCTCAGGAAAAACACCATTAAATGACTTCAGAAAAACCATTGGGTGGATGTTGCGTTTCTCTGGCAGAAAAGGCTGGAATACGCGGTGCTTGAGAACGCTTTCTTCTTTCATGAGCTCGACAAGAGTTACTTGATCATTCTGGTTGCGTACTAACGGATTCTTACTGCTGTGTCCATGTACAAGTGGAGAGAATTCTACACGAGACACGGGATTATTATTGTATTTATGTTCTGAAGAAAGCAAGTGTGAATGCTCACTTATATTGTCATTAGGAAAATCATTGACTTGTCGTTTCAACTGCTCGATTTCCTCAGTGAGGTGTCGTTTCCACTCGGGAAGATCTCGGTGAAAAACTCTACGAATCTCTCCTAATTCAGTGAGAATCGTATCTCCTGATGTACCTGGAGCAGCTAAAACTTCAACTGTGGCTGACTTAACGGCTTCTTTCAAGTCGTGTTGAACCTTGTTTTCTATGTACTGTTCCTTAGTCTCGACCCATTCTACAAATTCTTTTCCTATCGTGGAACGTACGTTGGCTGCAGCATCATTCACCCTCTTTTCAATGTTTATTTCGGATAGCGCCTGTGTCAGGTCATTGACCTGGCCTTGCAGAGTGACGACATTGTCTGCAAGCTTGTTTACTTTAGCTCCGACCTCAGGGGACTTTTTTGAAACTTCTGTTGTAACTGCCTGGCAACTTTCGATTTGTACTTTGATGTCTTTGTGCACGTTACCTACTGTGCTCTCACATGCATCTACCTTCTGCAGAATACCTTCTATCCTTTCATTAACTTTACTACTTAGCTCCGAGATATATTCCACCGTGACTGTCCTTATTCTTGCCTCTAAGTTGGCATCAATTTTATCTAACCTATTTTTCATTGTACCAATCATGGTATTCAGGTCAAACCATTTTCGATCTGTCTCCCGTTCCTTTTCCCTTTCTTTTTGTTCCCTTTCTTGTCTATCTCGTTGTTTTTGTAATTTATAAGCTTCCCTTTCCAGTTTCTCCTGTTCTCTATCACGTTGTTCTTGTAATTTATAAGCTTTCCCTTTCCAGTTTCTCCTGTTTTCTTTCTTGAAAAAAAATTCTCATCATTTCAACCATCAAATTTTCTCCCGCTTGCTGTGACGATGATTGCTGCGACGATACGTCACGCACACAATCATCGTCTGCCGTTCTCTCCATTCGCGAATCGGGTCTGCCTGTTCCCGTTCGCGAACGTAGTGGGTATGACTTGACAACTGTGTCATCACCGTCATCCACACTGTTTGTCGGCTTTCCTTTGTCATCTGCCATGTTTATTTTCAAGTTTGTGCCATAACTGCTCAAAGAAATATTTCGCGGCACGCCGATCGTCAACTCTCAGATGCGCGCGCTGATAGTCAAACGTCACACCGCGGTAGTTGACAATTGCAGAGATATACCGGGTAGAAGACAAGATGGCACCTAACTTTGAAAATAAGTGACAAACACCTACTAGACACTTAATCCAGCTATTATGGCATCCATCTTGTGTTCTTAACCGTAGCAACAATGAAGATGCTAATAATGCTAACAAATAAACTTTGCATGAAGAGATCATCAGAAACGGATTATAACTACGTAAATAAGCAACTCTGCAAGGAAATAACAGCGATAGGATAAAATGAAGCAGTAAGGAAAGAAATTCCGGAAATCAGTTTTTTCATACAAGACGCGAGATTTTATGCGTAATGAAAACCGTACTTACATCAGTCGTTTTGCGCACTGCTGTTATTTTTCGATTTTTTTTTTTTATTTAATACTTCCTCGGTTTCGTTCAGTACTTCCTTTACGGCTTCCCGATGTCCACCGGATGATGTCATGAAGCAAAAACAGAACACATTAAAGTTTTTTATCAGGTCCCTGTTCGGGCGCCAGATCTAGTATGATAAAAAAAATTATTATTATTATTACGTTAAATATATTTCTATTCTATCAATTTAAATCTGTATTTCATACTAGAATGTCGTGTTTCCAGTCTGGCACAGCTTTGCCACAGGAGACACGAAAGCGGTCGAAGACGTCCGTCTTCTGGTCGGCTCCTGATCGTTGTCAGAAGGAGGCTAGTTTCTGATTACGCAAAGACTTCTATTATTTGGAAAAGAACAACCCGGATTTCTTTACGTAATTAGTACGAATTTTATAATTACCTAAGGGACCTTTCACAATGATCAGTAAAAAAAATGCATTTGCAAATGAAATCATTAATAAATGGGGCAGCTATGAATTGTATAGAAGACAAGGAGCGGCCTTCTGTCTGCGACCAGGATGCCGCAGTATTCTCTGCTGTAGTAAAGGCTGTTTGACATTTATAAAAATAATATGGCACGGAGGATAAAAAAGTATAAAGGAAAAGAACAGAATAAGAAGTCTGGTAAACACTAAATATATTCAAACAATTCTCACTAGCAAAATTAGGGCTTATTTATAAACAATACAACTTACATAATTACTTTCCTAACAGTATGGTGCGATCAGATTTCAGCCTGTCCTGTGCTGTCTCCTTGGTTCACGTTTTTTTTTTTTTGTCACAAATTATAGTCACTACTTTTCTCCTTTCGTTGAAGACAATTCTTTCACTGTTCAACACCTCCGATAACAATAACTTGCTGATTTACAGTTTCCAACATGAATTACCTTAATTTTATTAATTAATAATGTTGT
This sequence comes from Schistocerca cancellata, assembly GCF_023864275.1. Taxonomy (NCBI): domain Eukaryota; kingdom Metazoa; phylum Arthropoda; class Insecta; order Orthoptera; family Acrididae; genus Schistocerca; species Schistocerca cancellata. The sequence goes on along the minus strand of NC_064631.1, from coordinate 85,323,031 downwards.
CTGCACGCTAGCAAGACCGCTCACTTTTTTAACTTAAAGTCGACCTCCTTTACGTTTTCACATAACAAGCAGAAGCACATTAAAATCTGAAGATGTACAAAAGTTTTCTACCGTCATCTTTTATTTAGATCGAAGCGGAACGACAGTTCAGCTTCTGTTAAAATGTTTCTTTGACTGCGCAATCGATGTATTAGCGTCCGCGCTAGATGCGCATCTTTACAGTTATGTAAATTATACAAAACAAATGTCTTGCAAAGGGTACTCAAAGCTTTCGTAGGACGGAAATACCAATAATATTACAAAGTCATTCCCTCATGTCTTAACAGATGTCCTATCATCCTGTCCCTTCTCTTTATCAATATTTTCCACATATTCCCTTCCTCTCCGATTCTGCGTAGAACTTCCTCATTCCCTACCTTATCAGTCCACCTAATTTTCAAAATTCGTCCAGAGCACCATATCCCAAATGCTCCAATTTTCTTCTGTTCCGGTTTTCCCACAGTCCATGTTTCACTACCACACAGTGCTGTGCACAAGTCGTACATTCTCAGAAATTTCTTCCTCAAATTAAGGCCAATGTTTGGTGTTATTAGACTGTTCTTGGTCAGGAATGCCTATTTTCCATAGCTAGTCTGCTTCTGGTGTCCTTCTTGCTCCGTCTGTCATTGGTTATTTTACTGCCTAGGTAGCAGAATTCCTTAACACCATCTACTTCGTGGCCATTAATGCTGATGTTAAGTTTCTCGCTGTTCTCGTTTCTAATAGTTTTCATTGCCTTTGTCTTTCTTCGATTTACTCCCAATGTATGCTGTGTACTCATTAGATTGTTCATTCCGTTCAGCAAATCATGTAATTCTTCTTCACTTTCACTCAGGATAGCAATATCATCAGCGAATCGTATCATTGTTATCTTTTCACCTTGAAGTTTAATTCCACTCATGAAGTTTTCTTTTATTTAAATCATTGCTTCCTCGATGCACAGATTGAACAGTAGGGGAGAAAAGCTACATCCTTGTCTTACACCCGTTTTAATACGAGCACATCGTTCTTGGTCGTGCACTCTTACTATTTGCTGTTGGCCGTTGTACATATTATATATGACCCGTCTCTCCCCATACCTTACCCCTAATTCTCTCAGAATGTCGAACATCTTGCACCAATTTACATAGTCGAACTCTTTCCTCAGGTCAACAAATCCTATGGATGTATCTTGATGTTTCTTTACTCTTGCTTCCATTATCAACCGCAACGTCAGAATTGCATCTCTCTTGCCTTTACCTTTTATAAAGCCAAACTGATCGTCGTCTAGCACATCCTCAATTTGCTCTTTCATTCTTATTCTTGTCAGCAACTTGAGTCCATGAGCTGTTAAGTTGATTGTGCGATAATTCTCATAGTTGTCAGCGCTTGCCGTGTTCCGAATAGTGTGGATGATATTTTTCCGGAACTCAGATGCTATGTCGCCAGACACATATATAGTACACACCAACGTGAACAGTCGTTTTCTTTCCCCTTCCCCCAATGATTTTAGATATTCTGAAGGACTGTTATCTATCCCTTCTGTCTTATTTGACCTTAAGTCCTCCAAAGCTCTTTTAAATTCTGATTCTAATACTCGATCACCTATCTCTTCTAAATCGACTCCTGTTTCGTCTTCGATCACATGAGACACATTTTTCCCCTCATAGAGGCTTTCAAGATATTCTTCCACCAATCCGCCCTCTACTCTGCATTTAACAGTGGAATTCCCGTTGCACTCTTAATGTTATCACCGTTCCTTTTAATGTCACCGAATCAAGTTTTGACCTACCTGTATGCTAAGACTGTCCTTCCGACAATCATTTCTTTTTCGATGTCTTCACATTTTTCCTGCAGCCTTTTCGTCTTAGCTTCCTTGCACTATTTATATACTTCATTCTTCAGTGACTTGTATTTCTGTAGTCCTGAGTTTTCCGGAACACTTTTGTACTTCCTCCTTTCATCAGTCAACTGAAGTATTTCTTCTGTCACCCAAGGTTTCTTCGCAGTAATCTTCTTTGTACCTATGTTTTCCTTCCCAACTTCTGTGACGGCGCCAGCCGGGGTACCCGAGCGGTTCTAGGCGCTACAGTCTTGAACCGCATGACCGCTACGGTCGCAGGTTCGAATTCTGCCTAGGGCATGGATGTGTGTGATGTCCTTAGGTTAGTTAGGTTTAAGTAGTTCTAAGTTCTAGGGGACTCATGACCTCAGAAGTTGAGTCCCATAGTGCCCAGAGCCATATGAACCATTTCTGTGACGGCCCTTTTTTAGAGATGTCTATTCCTTTTCAACTTTACTGCCTACTGAGCTATTCCTTATTGCTTTATCTATAGCTTAGGGTACTTCGAGCGTACCTCGTCATTCCTTAGTACTTCTGTAGCCAACTTCTTTGCGTCTTGATTGTCTCTGACTGCCGGCCGGAGTGGCTGTGCGGTTCTAGGGGCTGCAGTGTGGAGCCGGGTGACCGCTACGGTCGCAGGTTCGAATCCTGCCTCGGGCATGGATGTGTGTGATGTCCTAAGGTTAGTTAGGTTTAATTAGTTCTAAGATCTAGGCGACTGATGACCTCAGAAGTTAAGTCGCATAGTGCTCAGAGCCATTTTTGATTGTTCCTGACTAATGCCTTAAAGTTCACCCTACGCTTCATCACTACTATATTGTGATCTGAGTCTACATCTGCTCCTGGATGTGCCTTACAATTCAGTGTCTGATTTCGGAATCTCTGTCTGACCATGATATAATCTAACTGAAATCTTCCCGTATCACCCGGCCTTTTCCAAGTATACATCCTCCCCTTGTAATTCTTGAACAGGGTATTCGCTATCACTAGCTGAAACGTGTTACAGAACTGCTCTCTCATTTCTTGTCGCAAGGACATATTCTCCTGTAACATTTTCTTCTACTCCTTCCCCTACAGGCCGGCCGAGGAGGCCGAGCGATTCTAGGCGCTTCAGTAGCGCGCGACTGCTACGGTCGCAGGTTCGAATCCTGCCTCGGGCATGGATATGTGTGATGTCTTTAGGTTTGTTAGGTTTAAGTGGTTCTAAGTCTAGGGGACTGATGACCTCAGATGTTAAGTCCCATAGTGCTCAGAGCCATTTGAACCTTCCCTTACAACTGCATTCCAGTCCCCCATGATTATTAGATTTTCATCCCCTTTTAGATACTGTACTACCGTTTCAATATGCTCATACACTTTCTCTATCTCTTCGTCTTCAGCTTGCGACGTTGGCATTTAAATCTGAACTATCGTTGTCGGTGTTGGTTTGCTGTCGATTCTGATAAGAATGACCATGTCACGCCGTGCGGGGTAGCCGACCGGTCTCAGGTGCCTTGTCACTGTCCGCTCGGCTGTCCCCGTCGGGGGTTCGAGTCCTCCCTCGGGCATGGTTGTGTGTGTTGTCTGTAGCGTAAGTTAAAGTTAGATTAAGTAGTGTGTAAGGTTAGGGACCTCAGCAATTAGCACCCATAAGACCTTACCACAAATTTCCAAAATTTTGACCCTGTCATTGAACTGTTGACAGAAACACAGTCCCTGCCCTACCTTCCTATTCATAATGAATCCTACTCCTGTTATACCATTTTCTGCTGCTCTTGATATTACCCTACTCTCATCTGTTCAGAAGTCCTGTCTTCTTTTCACTTCACCTCACTGACCCGTACTATATCTAGATTTAGCCTTTGCGTTTCCCTTTTCGGATTTTCTAGTTTCTCTACCACGTTCGCCGGCCGCGGTGGTCTAGCGGTTCTGGCGCTGCAGTCCGGAACCGCGGGACTGCTACGGTCGCAGGTTCGAATCCTGCCTCGGGCATGGGTGTGTGTGATGTCCTTAGGTTAGTTAGGTTTAAGTAGTTCTAAGTTCTAGGGGACTGATGACCACAGATGTTAAGCCCCATAGTGCTCAGAGCCATTTGAACCATTTCTACCACGTTCAAGCTTCTGACATTCCACGCACCGACTCGTAGAACCTTATCCTTCCCTTGATTATTCAATCTCTTTCTCATCTTAATAAAGATATTTTGCCATTAACTCAAAATAATGTATGCTCTTAAAGAATGGTCGGACATGACATGTATTTGGCCACACATTTCACGGTAATTATGTATCACAAGCAATTCAATCTGTCAGTTAGAAAAGCCACTATACCGACACTAGCCAGTCTCGAGAAAAACGCTGAAATCATTTCAAAATCCAACTATTCCGCTCAGCGCAACTACTTTATTTTACGTCAATACTGAAAAATCACAGAACGCGTTTCACAACGAAATAATTTTTTTACTTTCAATTGAAAGAAATCCAAAGGCCTCCGTGTTCTGTGACATAAGAGCGTTTTAACCAAAACTTCAAGACTCTGCTTTGTTATTTAACCAATGTGCAGCGTTTATCCGTTTAATAACTGGTGTGGCCACTAGAGCAGTGTTGCAGCCAGGGTCCTGTATAGAATGGATAGAACCCTGGGCTAAATCTGTGTTGTGGGTCATACTACTGTTACTAATTAACTGGCAACAATATAAAGTTGAAAGCCAAGAACGCAGCACTGAATATATAACACGAGGGTTATTCGGAAAGTAAGGAACGATCGGTCGCGGAATGGAAACCACAGTGAAAATCCGATGAACTGTTGCACAGGTGTGTTGGGCAGTGTCTCTAATATGCTCGCCGATCGCGTTACGTAGTTATTTTTAGTTCTGAGCACACAGGGAGCACATAAAGATACCTAGACCAATAGTGTCTCCCGCCAAGTACGAGGGCCTGGTGAGAAATTTTGCTTGAAGCTATGCAGCCAACATTACATACGTGTCGTGCGGTTTCTTCTTCAAGATAGTTCTCAACCGCATTCTACAGGGGCAATGAAGATACTCCTGCATCGTTTTCTATTGGAAATGTTTGATTACCCACAATACATCCGGTAATTGTCTCCCTCTGAGTTTCATCTCTGTTCACATGAACCGGTGGCTATGAAGACAACATTTTGGCACAGACAACGGGCTGTAGGCCAGCGTAGAGAATTGTCGGAAAGCACTGGCGACTGCCTTCTATAACGAGGGTATTGGAAAGTTGGTACAACGTCTAAGTCGGATCGGCGGCTATGGAGATATGTAGCTGGAAGTAGTAGCTAACTGTTGCATATAAAATTGTTTTGATTTTCACTGTGGTTTCAATTTCGCGACCTATCGTTCCTTACTTTCCAAATAGCCCTCGTACATAATTTCTGATTTAGTAAGTTGATAATATTACAAAACCGGTAAGTATTTTCGTTTGGCTCTCTCTCTTTTAAAATCTTCTTTCTTCTTATGCCGATAAATATTTGTCTAATTGGTCGTGTATTATAAGAGATTACGTGGACAAAATATAAAAACGTCTTACCACAGAGATAGACGTGCTTTGCTGCTACACTGATGTTATTCGCCTTCAACGACGTGTACACTCATCATACCTGCTCTGTGCATTGGATGAACGGATACAGCCCTCATAATGTTGTAATAACGATATTATTATGTTTTCGAGTTGTTCACCGTTGGTCGTAGTCTAATTACTAACTAGAACTGCAGTACCGAGTTTTTTGAATCCCACTTAGGTGTGTCGAGCTAACTGTGGAGCAGTCGTACAATTCTCGGTGCCACTGAGTCTTGGGCATTGCTATTTCCGAGTGGGGCCACTCAAAGCACGTCGATGCAGAAATATTGAGTATCTTCCGTAGCCACAGAGGGTCAGTCACGTCCCATGAATGTCCCCTTACAGTGTTTGCTTGGTGCGTTGACCCAGGGGTGGATGCTATGGAATCAGGTGTAAGCTGAGACAGGGATCAAACATAATGAGAAGCACACTTAATGAGGACGTAGCTCTGCTTTACTTAATTTGAATTCAGCAAGTCCAAATCTAGTACAAACAAATCCGTCAGACAGTCAGGTTCGTCGTAAAGAATGTTTACATTAGTTTAGATTAGATTAGATTAATACTAGTTCCATGGATCATGAATACGATATTTCGTAATGATGTGGAACGAGTCAAATTTTCCAATACATGACATAATTAAGTTAATTTAACAACATACTTAACTTAATATAACAACTTTTTCATTTTTTTGTGATTTTTATTTTTTTGTACTTTAAATTTTTTAATATTTCTTTTTTTGTTTTTTCTTTTTTAAATTTATATCTAAAAATTCCTCTATGGAGTAGAAGGAGTTGTCATTCAGAAATTCTTTTAATTTCTTCTTAAATACTTGTTGGTTATCTGTCAGACTTTTGATACTATTTGGTAAGTGACCAAAGACTTTAGTGCCAGTATAATTCACTCCTTTCTGTGCCAAAGTTAGATTTAATCTTGAATAGTGAAGATCATCCTTTCTCCTAGTATTGTAGTTATGCACACTGCTATTACTTTTGAATTGGGTTTGGTTGTTAACAACAAATTTCATAAGAGAGTATATATACTGAGAAGCTACTGTGAATATCCCTAGATCCTTAAATAAATGTCTGCTGGATGATCTTGGGTGGACTCCAGCTATTATTCTGATTACACGCTTTTGTGCAATAGATACTTTATTCCTCAGTGATGAATTACTCCAAAATATGATGCCATATGAAAGCAACGAGTGAAAACAGGCGTAGTAAGCTAATTTACTAAGATGTTTATCACCAAAATTTGCAATGACCTTTATTGCATAAGTAGCTGAACTCAAACGTTTCAGCAGATCATCAATGTGTTTCTTCCAATTTAATCTCTCATCAATGGACACACCTAAAAATTTGGAATATTCTACCTTAGCTATATGCTTCTGATTAAGGTCTATATTTATTAATGGCTTCATACCATTCACTGTACGGAACTGTATGTACTGTGTCTTATCAAAATTCAGTGAGAGTCTGTTTACAAGGAACCACTTAGTACTTTTCTGAAAGACAATATTGACAATTTCATCAGTTAATTCTTGTTTGTTAGGTGTGATTACTATACTTGTATCATCAGCAAAGAGAACTAACTTTGCCTCTTCATGAATATAGAATGGCAAGTCATTAATATATATTAAGAACAACAAAGGACCCAAGACTGACCCTTGTGGAACTTCATTCTTGATAGTTCCCCAGTTTGAGGAATGTGCTGATCTTTGCATGTTATGAGAACTACTTATTTCAACTTTCTGCACTCTTCCAGTTAAGTAAGAACTAAACCATTTGTGCACTGTCCCACTCATGCCACAATACTTGAGCTTGTCTAGCAGAATTTCATGATTTACACAATCAAAAGCCTTTGAGAGATCAATCAATGGCAACAAAGGCTAACTAGTAATGCTCAGAGAACTACACGAACATACCTGGCAGGCGCAGGTACGGCGTCTCCTTAAGTCGGCTCTGTAGTGGTGGTAGCCGCACCTGATGCAGGAGGGTTTGGGGAGCGGGGGGGCGAGGATTTTCTGGTGCGGCCACAGACTGGTGTGGCCGTCACGTGTGTTACTGGCAGCCTCCCGACGTGGACTGCCTGGCATGTCGATAGCTTACGACACCACGCTGCGAGTTGTCACAATTAATACTGCGCTATTTCGTTGTCTGCTTAGGGGACTGGTTACAAAATTCACCAATTATAGCACTGATGTATTGTATGGAGTCTAGATTTGACGTCTCTTGTAGTGGCGAAAGTCTGATTATCTTACGAACTCAATTGTACGCAGTCGCTTATTTCTGACGACAGAAGTGGAATCTGGTTTCGCAGGACGGTGCGGATCAGATTGTGGAAAGTCAAGGTCAGTTACTGTTAGTTATACAGGAACACACAAAACATTATTGCTTAAACGAATGCACAGTTTCTCTTTAAAACAACAAAGAGCAACTCACGGCTGAGGGCCCAAGTAACTTCTCCAGAATAAGTTTAAATGATTGCTTTTAAAACACCAGGATTTTGAGTAATGGCTGAAGGCCTTACTTAAGTAAAACTACAATATCTTCCGGCTAAAGGCCATATTAAGGAAAATTCAAGTTAATTCTTCGGTTGAAGGCCCAATTAAAAAAAATTCTTTACATAAATAGAGAGACTTTAAAGATAAGCCTCTACACTGTACAACAGAAAAACATCTTGAGAAAGTCGAAGTATTTGTCGGCTTAAGGCGCAAGCAATTACGCAAGAATAATTAAAGACCACCTTAAGATAAACATTTACGGAACACGGCTGAAGGCCGCTCCAAGAATTCAAAATAACTAAAGAGAATCCTTATAGGTAAGGACTTGCGTATTAAAGCCACAGATTCTGAAACAAACGCAGCTGAAGGCCTAAATAGAGAGAAATAAGAATTTCAAATGAAACACTGCTGAAGGTCTAATCGTAAGTTGTTACGAAGTTCGGCTGAAGGCCATATACTAAACATAAAACAGACAATATTAATACACGGCGCAAGGCGTGGCACAGTACCTGCGCCCAAATAAAATGACAGTGACAATCACAGTGGTGCTCAGAAGTGTTCCAATCGTCGGCCTGGGGAGGAAACTCCAACCACAGTTTAGGTGAGACAGACAGCCAAGCGTAACACTAAATAATCGGGGTACAGCACGACCTACGGACGGCTGACGAACCAACCAACTGCCTGATCAATTCCCTTCCACCCAAGAAACAGCACGACAACCAAAGGTACCAGCGAAAACGAGGATCGCATCAGGATTATGTCTTAATAATTGGAATATAAACACAGTCAAGGCAGAATAAACAAAGAAAAAAAGAAAACAACACCAAGCTGTCGAACTACACGCTGCGCCGGAAAGCATCAACATGCCGAGGAAAACACCTTGCTGCAAAACTACGCTAACGACTAAGGCAGGTAACGGGAACGTTAACGGCCACAAGGCAGAAAATACCGCTGAAGCACTTCACTACTAAATTGTAATCATTTCAAAGGTTAAACACTATACAGGGAGACGGCTGCAAAATTTTGCCGACTTCAACACACCATCACGTTGCTGCTTGTGGGGTCAGCCCTTGGAGGCAACAACAAGCAATTAACGTAGAGATCTCACAACGGTTGAGCTTTCATGAGAGGTTTACTGATTACTCAACTCCAAAATGCAGGTGCGGTGGGCGACGTACTTAGCAGTTATCGCAGCTAGTGCCACACAACTCCGACCCCGCGTACACGCCACCAGCTGCCTCGGTCTGACCACACGCCGCAGAAACTTCCTCGCTGCCATGCCGCAGCCGACAACTCCCCACACCCGGAAACGGAAAAAGGTCAAATACATTTCTGCCGATATGACTACGGTAGAACGACCAACCAACGGTCGTTCCCGCTCCAGTCTCCTTCCGTCGTACAGTCCGTGTGTGTCGCCAGCGGTCGACAAGTACTGACTGTCCGCACCTCACTGGGTTCAAATGGTTCAAATGGCTCTGAGCACTATGGGACTTAACTTCTGTGGTCATCAGTCCCCTAGAACTTAGAACTACTTAAACCTAACTAACCTAAGGACATCACACACATCCATGCCCGATGCAGGATTCGAACCTGCGACCGTAGCAGTCGCGCGGTTCCGTACTGAAGCGCCTAGAACCGCTAGACCACCGCGGCCGGCACCGCACTGGGGCTCCGTGCCCGACGCTCCTTCGTCCGCGACCGCTGCCCCGTCCCCGACACCTACTCCGTACCCCATCAATAGCCACACGCACCATGACACGGAAATATAACTGTCACACCAAACAAGTTATGGCAGTACCAGTGTCGATAAACGCTGTTGCTGCCGCTGACGGAGGCAAGTGTGCAACTCGTTCAGATAGTAACTGAGGGAGGAATAAGACGCCACTCGATGGGTGACACAATGCCCAAAAGGAAAAACTGCATCAACGCGAGCCGACCACGGCTCAAGAAGAAGTTCATGCAGCACAAGTCAAAAAATACAATATTTTAACTGCTTACTGGATCACTCCCACTCATGGTTCTGCCTCTTTTTCTTATTTATTTTATTTGTTTCTTTAGTCAGAGTCTTCCGATTAGTTTTATGCCACCCGTCACGAATTCCTCTCCTCCGAAAACCTCTTCTTTTCAGAGTAACACTTGTACCCTGCTTCCTCAGTTATATGGTGGATGTATTTCAATCTCTGTCTTCCAACATACATAGTTTTTACCCTGTATAGTCCTGTCTGGTACCAAGGAGGGCATCGTCTGATGTCTTACCAGCTGTCCAACCATCCTGTTATAACAACAACAACGCTGTACTATTGTTCAAAAATGGTTCAAATGGCTCCGAGCACCATGCGACTTAACTTCTTAGGTCATCAGTCGCCTAGAACTTAGAAGTAATTAAACCTAACTAACCTAAGGACATCACACACATCCATGCCCGAGGCAGGATTCGAACCTGCGACCGCAGCAGTCGCGCTGTTCCGGACTGAGCGCCTAGAACCGCTAGACCACCGCGGCCGGCCAAATTAAATGCCCCGGGTGGGGATGTACTATTGTACATATAATATTTTTTTCTTCTGATTTTCGATAAATTATTGTAATCGATGTTCTGATTTCATTTCTTTTTTGATTCATGTCATTGTGTTAAGAAAACTGTAAACAATTTTCAATTTGAATATTAATGTTTATGTCAAATGTCAAACAATATTGTAACAGAATTGAAGTGTAAGAAACGTTGGAAATATTGTGTGATGTTTAAAATTGTAACTGTGCGTCTGGTCCATACGTATAGGCAATGTATTAGGATATGTAGAATGCAAAACCTCGGGTGAATACCCTGTCTGTAGGGGAGCGGTAAAAGGTGGATGGCAGGCGAGCGTGGGAAAATGCACACGGGCGCTGCACGGCATAACGGGCTCAGCAGTCGTAGTTGGAGTTGGGCATTGGTCTGAGCCACACGTTCTGGATCGAGGAGGCTCTCTTGGATGACGCAGTTTCATTGAGCCTCGGATATGCCGTTCCTACGCCCATTCAGCATGGCAAAATTCCATAGACACTAAATGGAAAAGTATTGCGACGCTTTTGAAGAAATAAAGCGCCGATACAACAAGAGCCATTGATGTGGTTGTATGTGTGCTCTGTGCCTCGCCATCTCGCCGCCTGCCAACCGCCGCATCGACACGAACAGGTTGAAACATTTAGTACTGTATTCGTATGGACTAGTGTTACTTTTGTTCCATACTGTTCAATAACAACTTAAATTTTACCATAACTGTCCTATCATTTAATTATCCTCAAAACTAACCTAGACAGGGTCCTTTCCAAATGTCGTGCAATCCGAGTGTCCCGAAAAGAAAAATTAAAGTTTGTGTTAATAATAATTACCTGCAGACCTAGCTATGTTAGAATGATGTTTAAGGAACTGTCTTGTTAATGAATTAGTTAATGAATAACGGAGATCTGACAAAGTTGGAGGTTAATTTTGATATTGATTTAGTAATGAAGTTTAATTATTTCGAGACAGATATAATGGTATTTAAATGAGCAGGAAATAAGATGAAAAGAGTAGTAACTCATATATTGGAAATCTCGAGCACATAATGATTTCAGTAATCAAAATTTTTAATACAGTGATCATAACAGTTTCAGGGTCCCCCCCTTTTTTTATTCATTTGAATTCTGAAGTGTTCTAAACTGATTTGACCAGCAAAGTTAAAGTCAATATAAAAACCAAAATTTATCAGTGTTTTATCTTTATCAAAATTGACATTGTGTGTGTGCTTCGAAAGTGCTATTTCTAGGGTAACCTATGCCCGATTTTAATCAGATCAATAGACAGTACGAAGTTTTGTAGTAAACATTATAGTGTAGTGTTATGTATTTATGGTTTATCCATATCAGTACAGAATGTGAAATTATCAGTTCAGTACATTTTCTGGTTCTAAAATTTACCATATTATGCAGTGTTACTACGTGTTGTTTTGCATGAACGTACATCAACTTGTACAGGGAAGAAACTCAGTTAATGCCTAATTAGGCTGGCGACCGTATTATTAACAAATTGGTAGCTTCTTCTGTGTTGCTTTCTTGTCCGTCCTGACGTGTAGTTGCATTTCGGTCTTGCTTGACGTATCATTGTTATTACAGAGTGGGTGTAAGTCTGATTTGCCTCCATTCATGTACACGCGGTCAATATCTATACCAAAATCCTTTCTCATAAGGTGAAGCCCGTCAACTTACCGTAGTACAGGCTTTAAGGAGTATCGTGTGCCACACGCGCGCCAGCGTTACACTGTCCCTTCTTCGTGTCAGCCTTTTCCCTATGTTCGTCTTTTCACCGATTCTGTGGAGATGCTTCCCATCTTATCAATGCACCAATTTTTCAACTTTCATCCATGAGACCTCCATAGCCCCTTAGACTCTCCTATTCCGGTTTTCACACTGTCCTTGATACACTGCCGTACAGCTTTGCGTACCAAATGCACTTTCTCAGAAATCCCTTCCTGATATTGAGGCATATATTTGATACCAGTAGACTTCTCTGGGCGGGGAATGCCCTCTTTTCCCATTGGAGTACGCTTTTTATGTCCTCCTTGCTTCGTCCGTCATGGGTCACCTTGCTTTCTATGTAGAAGAATTTATACTTCATGATCATCAATTCTGATTTCTCCTAATTCTCCTTAATTCACTGCTGCGCGCCTGCACAACCCTTTGTTGTGCTCGCTCTGCTGCTGTGCCCACCTACCGCGCTGTGCGTGCACAGCTGTGGTCAGCCGTCCTTCACAAAGCGACCGCACATCATTCTGGAGCCACTGTTTCCGCTTCACTTTGGCCTCCTGTGGTCTCTGCTGCAGTCAGTCAAAATTACTTTAGGACTTTCGGCAATAGCAGGTGGAGGCACGCAACAGAGCTGACATGTCGGTCGACTCGCTCGAACTTGCAAACTATTCAGTGCACAAATACGGGACTGCCTTCATTGTTTTCTGGTAGAGCGGGGCTGATCTCATTTTCGTTTCATTTCTGGCTACAAATTATTAAGACGATGTAAGGATACTTAAATAAAATACATGTCCTGTCGATACTACCGAGTTTTTGACATGTGTGGACTTTCTTGTTTATTGCAGTCAGATGGAGAGTTCACGCAAAAGAAATCTTAAAAATACATCACATTTTCACCCACCGTTAAATGGGATTCTGTAAGACTTTCCCAACATGAGATAACCAGAACGTAAAATGCTCCTACCATTGCACAAAAAATAAGAATATATCCTGGGCAGGGTTAGGGAAGAAGGGAACTAGCGTTTCGTCTTTTCTAGCAGTTTCAAGGTATTTGGTATTCAAATCAAAACATCTTGACGTATTCCAGATTTTTTAATTGTTAATGTTAGTACCTATATCATGCAACTTAAAGGATCGTGAAAAGTAAAGTAACATTATACACAACATCATGTCATATAACACGTCACATGACGTCTTGTTGTCCTACATTGCATTTATCATGTCGTCACCGTGACACAACTTGTCATTAAACTTAGGATGCACGAATCCCCACTCTGGGAGTACCTCCTGTTATAGATGCAACCCCAACTCTCGGGTAATTCCTAATATAGATGCATCTCATTCTATAGAAGCTCGTGAATTGGTGTCAGGTTGTCGTCACACATTACAGCACACATGCAACACGTGGAGCGTCCAAGAGAGCTCCCTGCGCTGGAGAAGTAATGGTAACTCGTAAAAAATCGTAATACGCGAAGATGTTTTAATTTCAATGTCTTCGAAGCTGCCAGATACTTCGAAAAGCTAGTTGCCTTCTTTATATCCCTAACTCTGTCCAGGACATATTCGCCTTTTTTGTGCTACTATAGGAGCATTTTTCGTTCTGGTTCCTCAGTTTTACTCTACTGTAATTTTGACATTACACCAACATGGCTTTGCAACCGAAGTGGACTTTAGTTGACTTGGGCAACAACTGACCCGGTACAGGTTTTGTTATTGCCTTTCGAACCATCTTGCTTATATAGTGAGAGCGGATAAAAGTTTGTCAAAACTACAGAATGACCATTAATTAAATGTGTATGTCTACCTTCTTACAAAATTTGAAACGATTTGTACAGAAGTAGCCTCGTAAAAAGACTCACACAAAACATTTTTTAGCATGTAAACTTCAAATAAAGGTTCATTTTTGAAAGCGAGTTTTAATTTTTGTCATAAGCATGCATTTTTTTTATTTAGCTTGACTTTAAACCATCGTATCTCAACAATGTATTAAGATTATTGAACAAAAATTGTTTCGACTTTGTCTTTCGTGCAAAACCTGAATTGATTCGTACGAATTTAAATTACAGAAGCGGCGCGTTTCGAGAACCTCTCAGAAAAACCGGTTTTATTAGGTAAAATTCAAAGGAAACACGATTCTTTTCGGAACGATTACAACTTATTTTAGACTAAGGTCCGATACACTGGTAAATCCGAACGATAGTCGCTGTTTTTGCACCTAAAGGCCGAACGGTACACAAAATATAGTGCTACTAGCTAAGCATTAATTCCAGTCCAATTAAAATTATTTACAAAAGGAACTAAGAGATTTGTAGAGTTTGCCTGGGTTATTCGTTCAAACTTACTTAATGTACTAAAGCATAACTACCGTAAGACATATGTTGCAAATAGCCGTTTCTCCGGGCTACACCAAAAACGTTTTACTTCATTTTCTTAGCTCAAATAGGAACCGAGCCCCAATACCCCTCTAAACTTCGTACCCCCCCCCCCTCCCCCCCCACGAAAAGCTGCGATTCTTTGCGTAGCCTTTTCGGTAATATGTGTTACAGCACTTCCTCGATGTGACGATTACAGTTAAATGTCATGAACGATGGTTAGCTCATGTCTCAGGAAGACTCGATCACAATTGTGGTGTCGTTACGAGAAACAGATCGCTATGTTTATTCTTGAAGGTGTTATTGTGGTCTTCAGTCCTGAGACTGGTTTGATGCAGCCCTCCATGCTGCTCTATCCTGTGCAAGCTTCTTCATCTCCCAATACTTACTGCAACCTACATCCTTCTTAATCTGCTTAGTGTATTCATGTCTTGGTCTCCCTCTACGATTTTAACCCTCCACGCTGACCTCCAATGCTAAATTTGTGATCCCTTGATGCCTCAGAACAAGTCTTACCAACTGGTTCCATCTTCGTGTCAAGTTGTGCCTCAAACTCCTCTTCTCCCCAATTCTATTCAATACCTCCTCATTAGTTATGTAATCTACCCATCTAATTTTCTGCATTCTTCTGTAGCACCACATTTCGAAAGCTTCTATTCTCTTCTTGTCCAAACTTTTTATTGTCCATGTTTCACTTCCATACATGGCTATACTCCATTCAAATACTTTCAGAAACGACTTCCTGACACTTAACTCTATACTCGATGTTAACAAATTTCTCTTCATCAGAAACGCTTTCCTTGCCATTGCCAGTCTACATTTTATATTTTCTCTACTTCGACCAACATCAGTTATTTTGCTCCCCAAAAAGCAAAACTCCTTTACTACTTTAAGTGTCTCAGCTATTAATCTAATTCCCTCAGCGTCACCCGATTTAATTCGACTACATTGCATTATCCTAGTTTTGCTGTTGTTGATCTTCATCTTATATTCTCCTTTCAAGACACTGTCCATTCCGTTCAACTGCTCTTCCAAGTCCTTTGCTGTCTCTGACAGAATTACTATGTCATCGGCGAACCTCAAAGTTTTTATTTCTTCTCCATGGATTTTAATACCTACTCCTATTTTTTCTTTTGTTTCCTTTACTGCTTGCTCAATATACAAGTTGAATAACATCGGTGAGAGGCCACAACCCTGTCTCACTCCCTTCCCAACCGCTGCTTTCCTTTCATGTCCGTAGTCTCTTATAATTGCCATGTGGTTTCTGTACAAATTGTAACTGGCCTTTCGCTCCCTCTATTTTACCCCTGCCACCGTTAGAATTTGAAAGGGAGTATTCCAGTCAACATTGTCAAGAGCTTTCTCTAAGTCTACAATAGAAACGTAGGTTTGCCATTCTGTAATCTTTCTCCTAAGATAAATCGTAGAGTCAGTATTGCCTCACGTGTTCCAATATTTCTACGGAATCGAAACTGATTTTCTCCGAGGTCGGCTTCTGCCACTTTTTCCATTCGTCTATAAAGTATTCGCGTGACTTATTAAACTGATAATTTGGTAATTTTCACATCTGTCAACATCTGCTTTCCTTTTGATTGGAATTATTATATTCTTCTTGAAGTATGGGGGTATTTCGCGTGTCTCATACATCTTGCTCACCAGATGGTAGAGTTTAGTCAGGACTGGCTCTCCCAAGGCCGTCGGTAGTTATAATGGAATGGTTTAGACCCGGAGCCTTGTTTCGACTTAGGTCTTTCAGTGCTCTGTCAAACTCTTCGCGCAGTATCGTATCACCCATTTCATCTTCATCTACATCATCGTCCATTTCGATAATATTGTCCTCAAGTACATCGCCCATGTACAGACCCTCTATATACTCCTTCCACCTTTCAGCTTTTTCTTCTTGGCTTAGAACTGGGTTTCCATCTGATCTCTTGATATTCGTACAAGTGGTTCTCTTTTCTCCAAGAGTCTCTTTAATTTTAATGTAGGCAGTATGTATCTTATCCCTAGTGAGATAATCCCCTACAGCCTTACATTTGTCCTCTAGCCATCCCTGCTTAGCCATTTTGCACTTGCTGTCGATTTAATTTTTGAGACGTTTGTATTCCTTTTTGCCTGCTTCATTTACTGCATTTTTATATTTTCTCCTTTCATCAATTAAATTCAATATTTCTTCTGTTACCAAAGGATTTATACTAGCCCTTGTCTTTTTACCTACTTTAACCTCAGCTGCCTTAACTACTTCATCCTTCAGAGTTACCCTTTCTTCTTCTACTGTATATCTTTCCCCCGTTCGTGACAACTATTCCCTTAGGCTCACCCTGAAACTCTGTACAACCTCTGGTTTAGTCAGTTTATCCAGGTCCCATCTCCTTAAATTCCTACCTTTTTGCAGTTTATTCAGTTTTAGTCTATAGTTCATAACAGATTGTGGTGGGAGTCCACATCTGCCCTGGAAATGTCTTACAATTTAAAACCTGGTTCCTAAATCTCTGTCTTACCATTATATAATCTATCTGAAACCCGTCAGTATCTCCTGGATTCTTCCATGTATACATCCTTCTTTTATGACTCTTGAACCAAGTGTTGGCTATGATTAGGTTATGCTCTGTGCAAAATTCTACCAGGCGGCTTCGTCCTCTTCAATTTTTTACCCCCAATCCATATTCACCTACTATGTTTCCTTCTTTCCTTTTTCCTACTCTCGAATTCCAGTCACCCATGACTATTAAATTTTCGTCTCCCTTCACTACCTGAATAATTTATTTTATCTCATCATACATTTTATCAATTTTCTCATCATCTGCAGAGCTAATTGACTTTGTATTTATAACCCTGTATTCACCTGACCAAAAGTCTTGTTCCTCCTGCCACCGAACGTCACTAATTCCCACTATATCTAACTTTAACCTATTTATAACCCTGTATTCACCTGACCAAAAGTCTTGTTCCTCCTGCCACCGAACGTCACTAATTCCCACTATATCTAACTTTAACCTATCCATTTCCATTTTTAAATTTTCTAACCTACCTGCCCGATTAAGGGATCTGACATACCACGCTCCGATCCGTAGAACGCCAGTTTTCTTACTCCTGATAACGACGTGCTCTTGAGTAGTCCCCCCCCGGAGATCCGAATGGGGGACTATTTTACCTCCGGAATATTTTACCCAAGAGGACGCCATCATCATTTAACCATACAGTAAAGCTGCATGCCCTCGGGAAAAATTACGGCCGTTGTTTCCCGTTGCTTTCAGCTGTTCGCAGTACCAGAACAGCAAGGCCGTTTTGGTTAGTGTTACAAGGCCAGATCAGTCAATCATCCAGACTATTGCCCCTGCAACTACTGAATTTTTTTGATCACCCTACTTTTTTTAATTTTAAGAAAAATGAGATTTATACGTGTTTGTCGATCTGCGAAACCTTGTTAAATAGGGCTACCGGTATTAGGAGGAAGAACAAAAGCGTACAAAAACAGTGCCTTTGTACTGCGACAGTTGTATTGTAAAATGTGATATAAGTTTTGTGTAATATAGGCTGATCGCCTCAGACAATTAGGACTTAGTTGCTGCTAATGACTTTCTTATTAATACGCTAAAATGAACGATTTCTAATTTTATTACGAAGCTACTTTTCATTGCAGACTTGAGCACGCCAGACATACAAATGAATTCGCCTATGTTATATTTCTACGGTGACAACAGAGAAATTCTATTGACATTTCTCTTGTCGCTATGAGGGAGCTTTCAAATGTCACTGTACTGTTGTTTAATAAAACGATGTTCTCTTCCAGTGAAATGAAGTAGCTATATTCTGTGATGCTTTTTTCCTGATGCTGTACGTATGACCCCGGCTTGTTTCAGTCTTCATTGGCAACGTGTGCATCGACTGCATGCAAGCTGCAATCACTATTAGTCCTGGAAGTAATCTTTAATTTGTGCCCATATTAACTCTACAGCGTAGAAAAGACAGTAATAGGGTGTAAGTCTAATGAATAATCGTTGCCCATATTCTTTGCTGGCACTTTGATTTAGTACAAGGTAGGCTGTGGTTTATGGAACTATATTAATTTCATTAATTCCACATTTCTAAGATTATTACCTACATTGACGTTACGACGCTGACATTAGTCAATATTTTCCTCCATTTCGCTTTGCCATAGTAGGTGTCTTGTCAACAAGAACTGAATGGTAATGCGAACAAACTGGAACCGCTGACGATTTTAGCACTTTGGGAATTTGTGAGTCTACGAACCACATATTAAACGTAACATGGTGCATGTCTTCGTCATAATCTTCTGTCTTCAAGATTTAAAAACCAAGAGAGCATTTGGCTGAAAAGCTTGAGAGGTGCCTGCACACAGAAAAATTAATCTACCACAGCTTGGCGTCTGCCGTTTCTTTCGTTGTGTCGCTAGAAGAATGGACCACAGAAATCAGCCTTCGGCACGTTTTATCGAGCCACACCATTTGGTCGATACTGCGAATAAATTGTTTCTAGCATGGCTCGGCATCACACAACAAATACATTTTGGAAATTGGTGGTAATGTGTTATGGGACCAAACTGCTGAGGTCAACGGTCCCTAAACCTGCACACTGCTTAATCTAACTTAAATTAACTTACGCTATGGACAACTCACACACACACACACACACACACACACACACACACACACGCGCGCCCGGGGGAGGACTCGAACCTCCGAAGGGGGACGCCACAAGGACCGTGGCAAGGGGCCTCAGATCGCGCGACTATCACACAACAGATTACAATAACGTCAATAAAATCATCTGCAACCGTAGAAACGGAAAAGAAAAATCACAGGGTGCAACGATTACACAAAAAAGCTGGCTGGCCTCAAAGTCGGTAGAAACTGAAACTGAAGCATAGTGTAAGCGGAAGTGTTTTGGTGAAATGAGGGGTCGGGTGGGGAACGGTGCGGCGGAGGGGGTGGGAGGGGCTGATGGTATGGTAATTGTGGGTGCTTGCTGCGGCAACCGATCTCATAGGATTGACTGATTGACGGAACGCTTGCCGTGCCGACCAGTTGGACTTCACCCCACCAGTTCTGTAATAGATGTCAAACCTACAGTAATTTTGAGTGTCACCAACTACTCCGGGTTCTCAGAACGCGCTTCTGAGCCGCAAATACCTGTTTCACCAACTTATTTCGGTGTATTGAGGATATGATAAGTCCCTTAGAAGCCTTTCCACTACTTCCTACTATCGTAGCTGTTTTCCAACAGACCGAAACGTTGACATGTTTCTCTGTACGTCTGGCATAAATAAATGTCCACAGTCTTGAGATCTGTGAAACTTCTGTTTCGTGTAGCAACATCCGGAGATCGAAACATACGGAATAGTTCGAATGTACTGTGTATACTCGACCTAGTGCGCCAGTTTCCATGATGTCTGGACGATCTTGTACTTGAGTTCCTTGTTTTCGTTGTTGAAAGATTTTTCTTGTTGTGTTCCAAGTACAATAGGTAAGGACGTCGACATATAGTAATGTTTTCGCGAACGAATCCGATTGGCACAATTGATAAAAAGCTGTTAATGTCGTGTTCTGAGGTGAGTTCCTTGCAATTTTTCTGGCTATGTCTTTTGTGAACTAAACTCTTTGTCCATTTTCCAAATGTAGTGCTAGATATAAATGGGTAGGCTTCCGCGGCCAGAGTCAGTCGACAGACAAATGTCTTCTGGGTATGGTAGCGCGTCATATTGTACAAAAATACTGCTGGAGAAAACCTAGTGACAAATGAAATGAACCATCTTTTTAAAAATATGACGTAATGGCATGCGCAGTGACAATAACAACAAAATATAAAGGACACTGAATAGCCAGAACGCACCAGTAGGCCCAGAAGAAAGCCGCTGCAACCGCGGCCGAAATTGTGGTTTTCTCCTGCAGTGGTTTTATACAATCTGTCGCGGTACCATACCCAGAAAACTTTTATGTGTACTGCTAGATGTTTCGTTCTCGTAGACGAAAATCGAAAATCCGCTACGCTGCCTCGTTACTGTTGATACATATTCCCATTTGGTACTTCAGGATCTCGTCGTTTCTGATTTGTTGTTCACTGCCTTTGGCTATTTTAAACAATGCTATGTCACTCACTGCCTTTGTTCACGTACTTACAGACATATCTGACGGATTTCATTCAATTGCAGTATCCTACGTTTATGTGTGCTTGGAACATTTCGATGCCTCGTATTCGTAATTTTGTTGTGAAACCACTGTTTCTTGCTGATCGTCGTCTGTATTTGGGATAGCCATCAACTCCAGTTTTTGTGTCGTCCAAGTATGATTTCGGGTATTTTTCTGTTCTCTTTCCATCAGACAAACACGGTGAATTGGGTTGAATGGCCCGCACGGTCCGTTAATCATGTTTTTCACTGGTATGTGATACAGTTCCGGATCTTCTTGTGGACTGGGATATTCAGCTTCGATGATTTTGTTGATGTCCGAGGGATGAACTGTGTAGCTGTATGAAATTGTGTGAATGAGGCAGTCCTAGTTTTGTAATTCGTTTGTGTGTACATCCTGCATCTAACCCTTCCAAAGATGTGGTATTTTGTGATGACTTCAATAAATCTGATTTGGTTTTATCGGAAAACTTTGCTCTAATGTCTTGTACATTCATAGGGGCTTGTCAGTATATTAGTTGTTCTTTGATTTCTCACCACGATTATTTGCATGTGAATGTTACGAAGAGGTAAAAAAAATGACTCTGAGCATTATGGGACTCAACATCTGCGATTCATCAGTCCCCTATAACTTAGAACTACTTAAAAATAACCAACCTAAGGACATCACACACATCCATGCCCGAAGCAGGATTCGAGCCTGCGACCGTAGCGCCTAGAACAGCTCGGCCACCACGGCCGGCACGAAGAGGTCAGGTCGTTCATATTTTCTTATGTAGGTCATAGCATCTTGAGCGTATTCGTGCATGTGTCTCGTACTTCCTATGTGTGATGAGGGTGAGATTAATATTGTTCCAAAGTTGTCAATATTACCATCATTCATGTTTGCGTCTCGAAGACAGGATGTATTCTTCCACGCGTAGTTCCTTCTGATTCAGTCTTACGTAAAGCATCCGTTCCGCATCTGTTTTTGCATGCCAGGAATTGTTTGAATGAACGGTGAGTGCTAGGGATGTGATTGTACACTCATGTTCACAAAGAAACAGGAAACCTTGAACAACTACAAATAGGTCGTTCATATTCACAGGACATGTACCTAATTATGTTCCCCAGAAGTGATTAGAATTACAGTCATCTTGGTTCAGCACCTGTTGCCTAGTAGGCACAGCGTCAGCCATAATTTGTACCATGCGTCATAGCATCGACCCGTATAAGGCGCGAATGTCGTCCTTTGATATAACCAGGCATATAACCTTGTTCCAAACTTCATCTGCAGTGGTTGGTACTGGGTCACAACGCTGCACCTCTCGTTTTACCATATCCATTTCCGATTGGCGACAAGTCTGCTGATACGGTGGGCCAGGGCACCAGGCTGACGTCTGGTGACACCAAGAAAGCCAGCTTCGTGTATCAACAAGCGGTCGTGCATTATCTTGGTGAAGAATGGTCACTGCGGTGTTGTGCTGAAAGGGTATGGCTACGGATTGTAGGATGTCATTCACGTGGGTCACATTGGTCACAGTGTCCTGGACACATAACGAGATGTGATTTTTTCTTCTACCCAAAAAGCACTCCGCACCATAAGGGCTGGCTTTAGTTGGCGCTGTATGTCTTGTACGAATGCAGGCACTGTGGTGAAATTCCCCCTCCCTGCGTAGATTCCAAAATGCAGATACCATTTTCAAACAAACAGAACTTGGATTAGTCCGAAAACACTCTCTTATACCATTACTATTCCCAGCGACGTTCAATACATCATTCCCGTCTACTATGTGTCTGCACATTCGTCAAAGGTAGGCGGAGATGTAGACGACGCGCTCGTAACCTGTGCCTTAATAACAGGCGACGGGCTGTCACACATGATAGTCTACGATGTGTGCCACTGTTGTGCCAGAGCCAAGGAGGACGCAAATCTGTCCTGCGGTGCCAATCGGATGAGGTGTTGATCTTCTCAGGGAGGTGGTCTGGGAGGTGTGACATGACCCATCTCGTCGTGAACTGCGGCCTTCCGTGAACTATTCTGCACACACCGGTTACTCTGCCGAAACACTTCATCCCACAGGAGCAGCAGATTCCCGGGTGTATCGATCACATTCTCTCAAGCTAACAATGCGCCCTCTTTAAAACTCACTGATAATACTGTACGGTTTGTTCATACGTCTGCGAGGCAATCTGCACGTCTGCTCAGGTGACACTGGTTCAACGCCTTCGTTTTACAGCGACAACGTGTGTCGCAGGCACATTTTACCGTTAGGTGACCCTGCACCGCGATATCCATGCTGACATTGACTCTGGCGACCGATATGGTTCATGGTTCAAATGCTAATCATTTCATTAGAACATACTAATGTATGTGTTCTGTGAGAATGAACGTCCTACCTGTAGTCACTCATGGTGTTCCGTTTCTTTCTGAACATGAGTGTTGTGTATTTGTGGTCTTCGGTCCAGAGACTGCTTTGATGCAGCGTATTGCTACCCTATCCTGTGCAAACCTCTTCATCTCCCAGTACCTACTGCAACCTACAACCTCCTGAATCTGCTTAGTGTATTCATCTCTTGGTCTCCCTCTACGATTTTTAACCCTCCACGCTGCCCTCCAGTACTAAATTCATGATCCCTTGATGCTTCAGAACATGTCCTATTAACCGATCCCTTCTTCTAGTCAAGTTATGACACAAATTTCACTTCTCCCCAGTTCTATTCAGTACCTCCTCATTAGTAATGTGATCTACCCATCTAATCTTCAGCATTCTTCTGTAGCGCCACATTGCGAAAGCTTCTATACTCTTCTTGTCCAAATTACTTATCGTCCATGTTTCAGTTGCATACATGGCTGCACTCCATACAAATACTTCCAGAAACGACTTCCTGACACTTACACCTATACTCGATGTTAACAAATATCTCCTTTTCAGAAGCTATTCCCTTGCCTTTGACGGTCTCCATTTTATATCGTTACTTCATCCATCATTAGTTAATTTGCTCCCCAAATAGCAAAACTCACTTACTACTTGAGTGTCTCATTACATAATCTAATCCCCTCAGCATGACACGACTTAATTCGACTGCATTCCATTATCCTCGTTTTCCTTTTGTTGATGTTCATATTGTGTCGTTCTTTCAAGACAATGTCCATTCCGTTCAACTGCTCTTCCAGGTCCTTTGCTGTCTCTCACAGAAATGCAATGTCGTCGGCGAACCTCAATGTTTTTGTTCCTTCTCCATGGATTTTAATTCCTACTCCGAAATTTAGTTTTGTTTACTTTACTGCTTACTCAATGTACAGGTTGAATAACATCGAGGATAGGCTACAAACCTGTCTCATTCCCTTCCAACCAATGCTTCCCTTTCGTGCCACTCGACTGGGATCTGGTTACTGTACAAATTGTAAATAGCCTTTCGCTCCCTGTATTTGACCCCTGCCACCTTCAGAATTTGTTGGAGATTATTGTAGTCAACATTATCAAAAGTTTTCTCTAAGTCTACAAGTGCTAGAAACGTAGTTCTGCTTTTCCTTAAAATATCTTCTAAGATAAGTCGCAGGGTCAGTATTGCATCATTTCTACGGAATCCAAACTGATCTTCCTCGAGGTCGCCTTCTACCAGTTTTTCCATTCGTCTGTAAGGAATTCGTGTTAGAATTTTGCAAGCGTAACTTATTAACCTGATAGGTCGGTAATTTTCACGTCTGTCAACACTCGCTTTCTTTGTTATTGGAATTATTATATTCTTCTTGAGGTCTGAGGGTATTTCGCCTGTATCATACATCTTGCTCACCAGATGGTAGAGTTTTGTCAGGACTGGCTCTCCCAAGGCTGTCAGTAATTCTAATGAAATGTTGTCTACTCCCGGGGCCTTGTTCAGTGCTCTGTCAAACTCTTCACGCAGTATCATATCTCCTATTTCATCTTCATCTACCTCCTCTTCCATTTCCATAATATTGTCCTCAAGTACATCGCCATTGCATAGATGCTCTGTACGCTCCTCCCACCTTCCTGCTTTCCCTTCTTTGCTTAGAACTGGGTTTCCATCTGAGCTCTTGATGTTTATACAAGTAGTTCTCTTTTCTCCAAAGATCTCTTTAAATTTTCCTGTAGGCAATATCTATCTTGCTCTACATCCTTATATTGGTCCTCTAGCCATTTTGCACTACATGTCGATCTCATTTATGATACTTTTGAATTCCCTGTTTCATTTACTGCATTTTTATACACTCCTGGAAATTGAAATAAGAACACCGTGAATTCATTGTCCCAGGAAGGGGAAACTTTATTGACACATTCCTGGGGTCAGATACATCACATGATCACACTGACAGAACCACAGGCACATAGACACAGGCAACAGAGCATGCACAATGTCGGCACTAGTACAGTGTATATCCACCTTTCGCAGCAATGCAGGCTGCTATTCTCCCATGGAGTCGATCGTAGAGATGCTGGATGTAGTCCTGTGGAACGGCTTACCATGCCATTTCCACCTGGCGCCTTAGTTGGACCAGCGTTCGTGCTGGACGTGCAGACCGCGTGAGACGACGCTTCATCCAGTCCCAAACATGCTCAATGGGGGACAGATCCGGAGATCTTGCTGGCCAGGGTAGTTGACTTACACCTTCTAGAGCACGTTGGGTGGCACGGGATACATGCGGACGTGCATTGTCCTGTTGGAACAGCAAGTTCCCTTGCCGGTCTAGGAATGGTACAACGATGGGTTCGATGACGGTTTGGATGTACCGTGCACTATTCAGTGTCCCCTCGACGATCACCAGTGGTGTACGGCCAGTGTAGGAGATCGCTCCCCACACCATGATGCCGGGTGTTGGCCCTGTGTGCCTCGGTCGTATGCAGTCCTGATTGTGGCGCTCACCTGCACGGCGCCAAACACGCATACGACCATCATTGGCACCAAGGCAGAAGCGACTCTCATCGCTGAAGACGACACGTCTCCATTCGTCCCTCCATTCACGTCTGTCGCGACACCACTGGTGGCGGGCTGCACGATGTTGGGGCGTGAGCGGAAGACGGCCTAACGGTGTGCGGGACCGTAGCCCAGCTTCATGGAGACGGTTGCGAATGGTCCTCGCCGATACCCCAGGAGCAACAGTGTCCCTAATTTGCTGGGAAGTGGCGGTGCGGTCCCCTACGGCACTGCGTAGGATCCTACGGTCTTGGCGTGCATCCGTGCGTCGCTGCGGTCCGGTCCCAGGTCGACGGGCACGTGCACCTTCCGCCGACCACTGGCGACAACATCGATGTACTGTGGAGACCTCACGCCCCACGTGTTGAGCAATTCGGCGGTACGTCCACCCGGCCTCCCGCATGCCCACTACACGCCCTCGCTCAAAGTCCGTCAACTGCACATACGGTTCACGTCCACGCTGTCGCGGCATGCTACCAGTGTTTAAGACTGCGATGGATCTCCGTATGCCACGGCAAACTGGCTGACACTGACGGCGGCGGTGCACAAATGCTGCGCAGCTAGCGCCATTCGACGGCCAACACCGCGGTTCCTGGTGTGTCCGCTGTGCCGTGCGTGTGATCATTGCTTGTACAGCCCTCTCGCAGTGTCCGGAGCAAGTATGGTGGGTCTGACACACCGGTGTCAATGTGTTCTTTTTTCCATTTCCAGGAGTGTATTTTCTCCTTTCATCAATTAAATTTAATATTTCTTCTGTCACCCAAGGATTTCTACTAGCCCTCGTCTTTTTACCTACTTGAACCTCTGCTATTTATACAATTTCATCCTTGAAAGCTACCCATTCTTCTTCCACTGTATTTCTTTCCCCCATTCCTGTCAATCGTTCCCTAATGCTCTCCCTGAAACTCTACCTATGATTCTTTAAGTTTATCCAGGTCCCATTTTCTTAAATCCCCACCCTTTTTACCGTTTCTGCTGTTTTAATCTACAGTTCATATGCAATAGATTGCGGTCAGAGTCCACATCTGCCCATGGAAATGTCTTACAATTTAAAACCTGCTTCCTAAATATCTGTCTTACCGTTATATACACTCTCTGAAACCTTCCAGTATCTCCAGGCCTCTTCCATGTATACAACCTTCTTTGATGATTCTTGAACCAAGTGTTAGCTATGATTAAGTTATGATCTGTGCAAAATTCTAACAGGCGGCTTTCTTTTTCACTTCTAACCCCCATTCCATATTCACCTACTACGTTTCCTTCTCTTCCTTTTCCTATTATCTGAATAATTTATTTTATCTCATCACACATTTCATCAATCTCCGCGTCATCTGCGGAGCTAGTTGGCGTATAGAATCATACTAGTGTGGTAGGCGTGGGCTTCGTGTCTATCTTAGATACAATAATGCGTTCACTATGCTATTTGCAGTAGATTACACGCACTCCTATTTTTTATTCATTATTAAACCTCCTCGTGCATTACCCCTACTTGATTTGACCAGAACTCTCGTTCCTCCTGCCACCGAACTTCACTTATTCCCGTTATATCTAACTTTAATCTATCCATTTTCCCTTTTAAAATTTTCTAACCTACCTGCCCGATTAAGGGATCTGACATTCCACACTCCGGTCCGTAGAACGCAAGTTTTCCTTCTCCTGATAATGACGTCCTCTTGAGTGGTCCCTGCCTGGAGATCCGAATGGGGCACTATTTTATCTCCGGAATATTTTACCCAAGAGGACGCCATCGTCATTTAACCATACAGTAAAGCTCCATCAGGCATCGTTTATCAGGCCTCTCAACAGATACCCCACCGTTGCAGTTGCACCTGCGGTACGGCTATCTGTGTCACTGAGGCACATAAGCCCCCCCCCCCCTCCCAACAGTGGCAAAGTCCATGGTTCATCGGGGGGTATGAGTATATGTTTCATTATCTCTGAACGTTTATCTGGCCTCTCAACACATACCCTCCGTTGCGGTTGCACCTACGGTTAGACTATCTGTGTCACTGTGACACACAAGCCTCCCCAACAATGGCAAAGTCCATGGGTCATGGGGGGTGGGGGAGGGGGACATGAGTGTATGTTTCATTATCTCTGATCATTAAGAAGTGAACATAGAACTACTTGGAAATGACTTTTTTGTTTGTTTCTACGTTTGTTTCAGGTTGTAGTTGTTTCACAGTAAAATGATATTCATCTTCTCCGTACAGATATATTAAAGGACACTGGAGGGCATATCTTTGGAGGGTATGTCTTTGCAGTGTGTTGTAGTGCCTCCCTTCTTCGTGGTACAATCGTGTCACTGCTTGTGTTGTCATTATCCACAATTCCGCTTACGAAATCGTTTATCTGAGATGCATTAAACAGACGTACGTGTTCTCCAGTTGGTCTTCTGTTAGCTGGACTTGTATAACTTTACAGTCATCAGAAATCATTCGGCCTAATACTGTTTTCAATACGTGAATCAGTTGATAGCTTTTGTGTACATCTTGAACTATCTCTCGTCTCAATCTTTTGATATTTCTGCATCGTTGGTCAATTTCTGTTTCCTCATTTCCGATTATGTAGAGCTGCAGAAATTTATAGTTTCTGTTGAGTGGTTGTAGTAATAATGATCCCACGTTGCGATAGGTTTGTCATTGGATGTAAAAATCATAATCGCTTTCTTCTTTAGTTTTTGTGGAAGTGACACCGAAAGAAGCCGTATGGAGTGAGGTGTTGTACGGTTTTATATTTTGAAGAAAATTTTTGATTCTGGAGTTTCCCCGGTCGTGTAATGTGAAAATTCCTGCTTAGACGCTTCCAGTGGTGGTAATCGAATTTTTCCATCATGCTGCAGAAGGGCTGGTGTTTCCCTGCTGAATTTTTTCGCGTTGCAAAATTGGTAGATATTATCCATTTTTTCGTCGGGTCGTTGTTAAACGCCTCATTTGTTAGGCCGTTTTTTTTTTTTTTTACTTGGCTTCGTCCTAGTTTCTCATAGGGTGATAGGGTGATATTTTCAAGGCTAGCTTCAGTTCACAATTCTTGATTCTTCAATTAGTTTATTTCATTGTTCTTCAGTTTCTCTGCTTCTCATGTTGTTAATTTGCTCATTGTCGTTCGTTGGGAACTTGATCGTGCTTCGCACCCTACGTCTCTCATTCTTTTTTTTTTTTGTTTTCGCCTTCTTGCTCTGGCAATGGCAAGATCTTCTCCTTTTCTACTTTTGGGTATTGTCTAAAACATAAATCAGATCAGCTTTTTATTAACAAATACACTAATTGTACCTTACACACTTTTCACACATATTTTCGATTTTTACTCACTCACTTTGACAATCATACTTCACTGTTCGTTTTTATTCACCTTTTCGGTTCCTCCCTTCGTCACTGATAAACTGACATTCGATCCCTCGGTGGGTCTAAATATTTCGCTACCAATAGGTAGCCCCATCAGTGACGAATTCCACAACATACCAAAAAGGTTCATAATGTTCCAGACCACTTCACAACATTAGTGATGTTCTGCAATGTTCCACAATGATCTAAGATGTTCCAGGATGGTCCCTAATATTTTGGAATCTTTCCGAATGTTCCAGACTATTCCACAACATTCCAGAACATCTGGATCATTGAGGAACATTCCGGGACGTTCTGGGGTATTGTAGAAAGCTCTAGAGTGTTCTGGAACGTTGTAGTAATTTTTAGAGGGTGAAAGTCGCCAATCCTTATATCTTCAATAGAACGCCCTTCAGGTAAAAACGAGAACCTTCTTCATCGTATAGGGACTCGCTTCTGAGCTTTAAAGACACGCACATTGTACACTTATTTTATAATATGTATTAATTCTTAGACATATGGAATTAGTGAAAGACTTTTGAGTTTTACTTCGTCAAGTAAATTCAAACATATCCTTGCCTCAGTCTAAGGTTACTGTATAACGACATGTTACTAATTTTCTTTTTTTCCTTTTTGGAATAAAACTATTGCATTATTTATGATGAAGGAAAATTTCATATATATGAGACATCCAATCATAATGGGTAAAGTTGGAATAAATCAGTTTAGAAAATGTGGCTGCGGTAAAACAATATCCGTCTTTTGGCAGACGTACTTCACTTGTTGCTTCCCCCTTCACCTTTCCTCCTCCTAGTTTTGATATGTTAAATCGTCTTAACAATTATGATTCCCTTATCTCGCAGGGACCTCGTCGGGACGCTCTGAGATGCGGGTGTAGAAATAAAGTAAAAAAGTTATTCAAGATAATTACACCTTATTTAGAACACTATTACTTAGAAAACTTTGCGGTTAAAGTAGTCGGTACACTATATTTTTTGGAAGGTTTCACCTTTCTGTGCACGTATTTCTTCCCTTTTGCGAATTTACACTGAAGCCTCAGAAGAACTTGTATAGGGATGCGTATTCAAATACAGAGGTACGCAAACAGGCAGAATACGTAAAAATCACAAAATCGGCTACTTCCCTGTTGCTGCGTGTGTCTCGGCCGGCTGCTGCTGCCTGACTGACTGGCTGGCTGACTAACACCAACAAGTGGTCACTAGCTTTCAAAACAAAGGACTATCGACCTGCGCTACGGAAATCGACTGCACGCTTTTTGGGTGGCCAGACGGAAAGCATAAAAAAAATCTCCTTCTCATCTAACATAATGTTCTAATTAGAAACAAGAGTGATTAAAATTCCCAACTTAAACACAGGGTAATTTTTCTGAGCGAGCTATGTGTGATGCAAATGCATACTGCAGTGGTTTCGCCGTATTGTTGAACACTGAAGGCGTTGAAAGTACCAGTTAAAGTCAGTCGTCTGGCAATCTCCTATCACCTTCCTTACCAGAATCATAGAAACGCATTTCAGTTCTGGAGCTGCCATCTGCTACGTTGATGACGAGTCGATCAACAACAGAGTCCCCGAAGCCACCCAGGAGCCGCATTTTCTTTTATTTTTCCCCCAGCGTTCGGCAGTGACACGTCAAAAGGGTGCGTGCTTTAGTTCCAGTACGTCTGACAGCTTAACAGTCTTGTTAGTTCTCGCGGACAAATCCGGTAACTTGGCTCCGGATCAGTTCTGTTGGGTTCATGTTGGAATGGTGCAGTGGCAAATGTAAAAATGCATCATTTCCATGGTGTGCTCGATGCTGCGATTATTTCTCATGTTTTTAAGATGCTTTATCGCCCTGGTTCTTGTGAGACTAAATGTATGGCATAAACCAATGGAAAGAGTCCAAATAAAGAGGACTTGGTTTTTCATTTTTGTCCTAAAAAGTAAGATTGTTACGTTATCTTAACTTAAGCAACCTTTATTAACAATATTCCATAAAATATCGATAATTACGAATTTATATTTGAAATGTTTACGGGAATTTCGCGTGCAGTATGCAATTACAGACAAGAAGACGTACATTATTCATTAAAAATGATTTAATTATTTCAAATTCAACGAAAACGTAGGGACGACCACACCGTGACTTGAACTAGCGATGCACAAACTGCAGGAAATTATTAACCTACTACTCTACCGACTCCGCTATACATCGAAAGTGTAATTATGTCTCAATTGTATGAAGTACCTAAAAAAACTGCAAAGGCGATTATTTCTGTAAATTTTTGAAAAAACGTTGAGAACACCTTATTTCTTGGCACTTTTAAACCGTTTTCCACGCGCCTATGTCACCCCTGATTGGGAAGCAGCCTCAGCCTTTGTCATATTGCGTATTAAGAGCGTGGCAATGAGAGTACAAGACCACAGAGAACGTGACTGTACACGATTGTTGAAATAAAATGTACATAGCTAAAGCGGGATTAAGAAAAATGTTGATGGCCGTTAAGGGGCTCCGGAACGCCCTATACTTGCAATGTTAAAATAACGCTTATAAATTACATCTTTGAGGCAGGAAGTTGAACTTTTTACAGATTATTTATTGGAATATGGGCTACAACTTAACACAGGGATTTTACAAAATTTTAGTTCAGTTATTAAAGATGATTTTTTTTCAATTCTAATGAAAATTCACAACATTTTTTTGCAATTTTTTATTTATATATTCAAAAATATACAGTTTTTTGGAAAAAGGCTGTGTTAAATTATGCAGAAGGTACTGTGTAACATTTACTGAAAGTTTGAAACAAATATGTTTGGAAGATCCTTAGAAAACATGTAATTAGTATGAGAAAATAAAAGTTTTGGGAATCGAGCGACATAGATTGGATTAACTTTTTAGTGCATTCTAGGTCCATAGGATGGATTATCTTCATCCTCTGCAAACTCCTCCTCCAGCTTCCTCTTGTTCCTCCTCCTGTTTACTCTTGCTTGTATTTCTAGACTCTTTACAGCCCTGTCTGCAGCCCGAAGGCGTTCCTTGTCTAAAGCAAGCATCGCTCGTACCATGTTAGAACCTATCTTCATTCCCATATTTCTAAATACCTTGCACCTTACAATGTTGCCATCATTGAAAGTCGCAACAGCATCATACACACCAAAGTGAAGTGTTTCTATTCCAACAAATACAGTCTTAGGGATTCTCGACCATATAACACTATTTACACTTTCATTGGGGTTTTGAGTTTTTCCGTGAATACACTTTTTCAACAGTTCAGGTGCTGCTAAGTCTCTGAAAATAGGTTTTATCACCTCCATTATGTACCTGATGACCACGGACGTTAATAATAACACCATTTGACAGCAGTTTAACAGCGCCACAGTGGGTCACGCCCATGTATAACACATTTCCAAAAAAATTTAAAAACAGTTGTAGTCTTCGGAATTGAATAAATTATATATCTATTAAAAGGTAATAGTCTGCAGATTCAGAAAACGCAAAAAAGTAAAATTTGAACTTTTCATGATTTTGAGCCTTTCCGGAGCCCCTTAATAATTTAGAATATCTTCAAGTTTCATTTAAGGTAGCTTAGTAACAAGATATCTAAAACGTAAGTAGGACCTACTTCCAAGAGCACCTCAACACCCTTGCACTTGGGCTACGACTTGTGACCAATCATCGCATTTGTTTCCATCAGGTTTATTCTTATGATGAACAGAGTATACCATTGTATTATCAGTTTCGTTTTTCCGACGTTCGTGGAAGAGATGCAACATTTCGACGCAGCGATCCTCCACTGGCGTGACTTTGTAACAAATTTTTAGGATCTCTTTTTGGCTTATTGTGCAAATTCAACGTGAGGTAATTCGAAGAATTTTAACTAATGACACAACACGGAGAGAGCTGTTAACAAATTGTGATATCTAATTTATGTTTCAAAAATTCCGTCGGTCCGCATCTTTAGCTGCCCTGGTCCCAACACCAATTTGGGACGATTACATCCTGCATCATTAAACAGCTCCGGTCATTATTTAGTGAATCGACGTGGAAGGCAACTCCCAGCACACATTTCCACCCGTGGTGTTCGCATCCTTATTAAGAACTCTGTCCACCCACCTGTAACGACCAGGGGACCACGATATCGCAGTGTCTTCAGTGTAACTTTGTTTCTGTTCGTCTCATTGCCTATTTGTTTTCAATTACCATATGTATTATACTGCAGCAGTTAGCTGTTTCCATGTATAGTCCAAGTTTCACCGAGCTAAGTTACTTGGCCGTAATGCGCGGAGCGAAAGCTGCTTTCGTCTTTATGTTTTGTACACCAGTGCGCTTCTTATCTGCATAATTCTATTTTCGGATGTCTTGCTCAGTGATTTGCCTAAATGGGTACGCATTCCTTTCGAATGTAGTAATACGAGAGGCTTTGTCGCACTGTTTACACTCGATTATCTGGTCTACTTGAGCAGACTGACTGATTTCTACAAAAGATTTTCCTTTTCGAAACAAGCTCATGCACAGTTCTCTTCTTTTGTAGTTTCTCACGTTTTACTCGCTCAAAAGCTTTGAAAACATAGAACTCTTTATGCAGTACAGTGGACGAAACACAACTGCACAAGGAAAGGGAGGGGTGCGAGCGTCAGTGCGGGATTTTGTTTACTAGACGAATACTTGTTTGACATCAAATAAGCATGATTTTAACCCTTTGTTGCCTGATGCTACTTAAAAGTACCAGTAAGTTTTGACTCTCATTGTTTTCTAGTGGTGCAGTTTCGTGATCTGAGAGCCTGTCGGTACGTAACAGTAACTCTGCTCTACTGCTTCATAGATGTTATTATGCAATACATAGACCTCTCTGGCTGTCAGAGCTTGAAATTGTTTTTCCCGCGCTGCTGTGAAAACAGAAGATTGCATGTGCTTCTTTCCATGGTGTTGCCTGAATTTCTGCGCAATTTATTGAAACTTCCGCTGAGTTTTCCATTGTAAGTACTTACCTTCTTTGTTTTTTTATAATAGTTTGGAGCATTACGTTACAAGTGAATGAGATAAAGTGGAAAACATAAAGCGGACTTATTAGTACCGTCAGGTTGTGCGAACACTTTATTGTAGCAACAGTGCGTTACCTCTCACTAGTTGTTCTGTCCACTTTTTCACACACAGATGGACGAAAATCGTAAAACTGGTGGCTGTTTTCGACCTTGAGTGATGCAGATATTGAAGCAATTTCGTATGAGGACATTCCTTCTGATATTACAGAGGATACTGACATCGAAGAAGATGACAAAAATGTTATTAATTTTCCCAAACCTTTTTCGTGCAATTTGCAACAGGGAGTTGTGAAACAAACTCCACTTGTTCGGATAATGATGCCTCAGAGCGTTCTTTGCCGTTTACACCTTCACCTCAATGTGAATACCGGACACACATAGTAAGGTAAATTTATGCGAATTTAAAAAAAATTCAGAAATATCATATTTTTGTTAATTAATTTTCTAATTTAAAAATATTTAATATTTGTGTGGAATAAAGTACAAGTTATAAAAATTGGAGCATTTTTCTGCGCATGTTGTGATTCTGTCCATGGAGTCTGACGGTACTTCTGAGTACAAGGAGTGAAAAAAGTTGTAAAAAATAAAATAAAATTTTACAAAAAATCCTACCGTCATTTGAGGCCACAATAGCATAAATTCTGCAAAGAAAATGTTAAAAAGTAAATTTTTTCTTATGTCAGGAAACAAAGGGTTAACTAACGTGAATTGTTGAAAGAATTAAGCAATATATGGACCAATTCTATTTTTAAAATTCAGATTTTAACCGTTGTAAATAATAGCTACTGTTCGTTTCCTAGCTCTTTTTCTACGATTACAGTTGTTATATTCGATGCGCTATGTTCGGACAAATGTGTTTTGCATTCACTATGTGTCGAGGTGTTTCTCCTTTCCTCCCACCTCTATATGCTCCGCCCATAGATATCAAATGAAACTTTCATTACAGGTAACTAAATAACGGAACGATGAAAACTGTTAAAAATAATAAAAGGAACAGAACAATCGAACTAAACAGAATATAAGATGTACATCACAGAATCCGGAAGACGTAGAAAGACGCAAGGGTTCATATAGTTCCTCTCCTCCCAACGTCAGAAAAGCGGGCAGAAACAAGAAAACTCGTACACAGTTTTCCTTCAGAAAATGCTTGTAGCTACCCAATAAAGACAAAGCTACACATACTGCTGAGTAACTTTGATATTACTTTGGAATTTGCTATGTTTCCCCGCTATCTCGTAGCGAAGTTGCAGTCCAGCACGTAAGTTACCCATTACACAGTTTGTTCATCACATGTGACAAAGGAAACAAAAGGTGCTGACACCAGCCTTAGAAGAATTACTCATTTATTTCCTGTGAAAGGTAATTCTCATCTTTGGAGTCGAAACTAAAATGATAATAATTTTTTCAGTACATCACCTCTACTTTCCGTGTTTTCATAATCAACAACCATTTAATATCAGTGATCACGGTAGAAATAATACAATTCCGTAAATATCTGAAAGGTTATATTTTCAAACTGTTACACTCATACAGCCCACCCCATGGGGCACGAGTGACTAGCGTTGGTTTTGGGTGGCTGACATTGTAGACTATCATGGATGACACAGTGATGTTTTTTTTTATTTCGTATAGATTCCAAGTTTATTCGGTCTTAAACTATCAGAAGGAAAATGATAACAGTTCTCTCATGTCATATACATGTCATATACGTGTAATACAAGACATGAGTACCATCCTTCCATCCTTACTGGAATCACAATTATTGTTTCCAGCGTTATCTAAAAGCATCCAACTGACTGATTTTGCCAATGCAGTGAGAAAAGACAGCTTTTTCTCTTTTTTTTAAAAAAAAGAAAATGGATATATAAGGGGTGATCCAAAAGTTTCCATTCAAAGGCCGTACAGTCCAGAACCGTCATGCCAATGGAGCGAAATCGCTATGACCATTATGTCAATTATCTCACCGACGTACCAAGTGGGCGACAAACGTTTGCTAAAACACCGTCTCCTGCTGCGTGAAGACGTCCGCAGATGCCTGCTGCAGATGCTCGTCCGCCAGGAATTGTCGACCTTCCCAGGCCTATTTTAAAATGATCGAAGACGTGATAACAGCTTGGGGAGAGATGACGACTACAGGGCGTATGCTCCTGTTTCTCACCTTGTTGTCCGTAATGAATGACGTTGGCCTCCCTGATTGACCGGCGCAACGTGTCGAATCGCGAACAACACGTAACTTGGTTCACCAATCCATGACAGTGCTTTTCGAAAGACATGCTGTCCCATGTGTATTCTTCATTCTTCGAGGGATATCTAGAAGCGTTTGTCGCTCGGCGCCCAAGAAAAGAATAACGCTTTGGAGCTGTTTGGAAGTGTTTGCTAATAACGTCGCCATAGTTCAGTTATCCGCACTTACCCCACGCACGCACGTCGAAAACAAACGAGCACCACATTAATCTCTGGCCTACACGTCGGTGCTTATAGCGTAGTCGCGCTACACACTCCATATACGTACGCTGCAACAACGCCCTCAGACGGAATCTTTTGACCGTCCTTTTATACGCCTCTTTCCACTGGCATTGTCGAGAGCTGTTGATGGATTTCGTCAGAATATTGTGCAGCTTCTTTTCTTCACTGCTGGCCAGTTATTTGCGGAACTAATAATAGTTGGACTGTTTGATCAAGCGCTGCACATTTCATGCCGTTGAATCCCTCTTCGAATGCTGTTTCCAGTTCCAAAAAGAAATCTATATCACACTATTATAAAAAACAGCTCCGTACAATAATTGGGAGGCAATAAATGTAAAAAATTACTTTAGTCTGGCTGGCAATTTTTGGCTATAGCTTAGAGAAAACCGAATCTTGTTCCATGCATTCGTTCACTGCGTATTTTGGGTGATTTCTGTTGGCTGACTCAGCTTTACCTCTATTATTACACATTATGGTCGCCAAGCACTACTTTATAGCCTTTATATCGCGAGATTTGGAAGGTCCGCCTTAAATACATTAAATTGTTTTGTGCATGTGATACCACACAGTTCGTAAATTTTTCAGTGACGGTGTATCTGAAGAAAACACCAAGAGCTGCTGAATGAATAAATCTTCAATGACGACGAGTTTACCGAACGAAATTTTCATCTTGCAGCGAAGTTGACGGTGATATGAAACTTCCTGGCACATTAAACTGTGTGCCGCACTAGAGGCGAACTTGGGGACTTTGCTTTTCACAGGCAAGTGCTCTACCAACTGAGTTATCCAAGGACGACTCAGGATCCGTCTTCACAGCTTTATTTCCTTCAGTATCTCATCTCCTAGCTCTCAAACTTCACAGAAACGCTTCTAGCGAACTTGCAAGACTAGCACTCCTAGAAGAAAGGATATTGTGGAGACGGCTTAATCAAGCCTATTGTACGTTCACAGGGTGGAATTTTTCCTATGCAGCGGAGCGTGCTGTAATTTGAAATTTCCTGGTGGTTTAAAACTGTGTGCCAGAAGCTGAAGTCCTGGGTTCTCTATTCGGCACACAGTTTTACCTGGCAAGCAAGTTTCACAACTACTTAGGTTCGTGTGATGATTATGAAGTTAGAACAGCTTTGATAGTATCACCTGTAAGATGTTCTTATTAATGGGTGGTAACATCTACATCTACACCTACATGGATACGCTGCAAATCACATTTAAGTGCCTGGCAGAGAGTTCATCGAACCACTTTCACAATTCTCTGTTGTTCCAATATCGTATAGTGCGACGCGCGGGGTAGCCGCACAGTCTAGAGCGTCTTGTTACGGTGCGGGCGGCTTCTCCCGTCTGAGGTTCGAGTCTTCCCTCGGGTATGGGTGTGTGTTGTCCTTAGTGTAAGTTAGTTTAATTTAGATTAACTAGATTGTAAGCTTAGTCACCGATGACCTCTACAATTTGGTCCCATAGCACTTACCACAAATTTGCAGTTTTTGTTTTCGTAAAGCGGGCAGAAAGAACACCTATATAACATTAAACACAAATCTTGTCCCGTGTCATAGAAAGGACAATCAACTGATAAAAGCGAAAACACAATCAGCAGCTAAATGCGCTAATTATTCAACTGCATTAAGTATCTACTATTGTTTTAATGGTGTAACAATATTAATGCATTTTACTGTTGACTTTATTATTGAATTTTAGAACTGATTACTGATAGAGGTCAGTGGTAAATATGTTCTATCTTTCTCTCTCTGTTTGTTATCTCTGTATTTTCTTTTTATTTTTATTGTTTCTCCAGCTCAGCGATAACGATTTCATACTGTTAGTGTACTGAACTGCCTTGAGTGGTGACTATCAACTTCGCTGTGTTTCTGTATTTTTCGAAGAATTTCATTCCGTGAGCTTAAATTCAGTGTAGCGATACCTAGACGCAGCGTAGCTGCAGTACTTGCACTGAATCTACGTACTGCTTGGCTCTGAGTTACATACCTTGCTCTGTAGACGATAACAGGGTAAGGAAGGGTACACACTACCAACACTAGATGGCTGAGAGAAATGTCGATGAATAAACGCACACTGAAAACGTGCACACGAGCTACTGTTTCTGTAGAGTTATGAATGAAGACAAATGCACAACTGCGATGCGTAGCTATATATGTGACACCGGGACGAAAAAGTCAAAATCGGCATGTCTAGGTCCATCCAGTTCTCAGAAAAGGATTACTTAACGGGCAATTTCATATATTACGCGGGGTTTTGTGTCAGTATCTTGAAATCTTGAGCTATTATCCTATGTCTAAAAGCTCGTTCGATGAGCTGCTGAGTATAGTGGGCACAACAATTTAACGTCAAGATACAGTATGAGGAAATGTGTGAGACACTAGAAGAGAAGTTGACAGTTACATTAAGGTAAGGAAACCATTTCGATTTTTAATTACCGATATATATCTATGTACCACAACTCCAACGATTTGTATTAGTTGATTCTTGTGAGCATGAGGGTTCCGGTGAATTTTGTAGCTATGGGAAAATCCCTTAAGGACTCGCTGCAGGTGCGGGTTCTGAAACGTCACGTGATTTCCCATCGCTATGCAGTCTATCCCAGCAACTGGTTGAATGTTCATCTGAGTGGAGTGTAACAGTGGTAGGTACGATGCCTTTCAGTGCCTATGCGCTATTCCCAGAATAGTCTAAATCTTGTAGCTACCGACCACTGCTGTATCGCCCACCAGCTCCACTCTAACGGTCATCTTTAACGAAGGTAAATAAATTTGGGTCTACTTACAAAAATTCCAAAGAAGGGCCACAGCAAATTAAATCTTTCAATAACAGTCACTTAGCAAGTACGTTGTGTCAAACATGTGTGGAATCTAATTAAAGCGTTTTTGAAACTCACGGTGACCACGCGAAAAGAAATCTGGAACGCCCACTAGCGGGCTGAAATATACCTGACAAGTGGTTTGAAGCTTGCTGAGACTGCCTGTATCCGATAATAATGTTCAAAACGTGTATCCATGACATTACTTTTGCTTCATGGCTGTACTTCTTGGATTGAACAGTTCCTATATAATAGAACGGAGTATGTCATTCTCAATGGAGAGAAGTCTTCCAAAGTGAGAGTGATTTCAGGAGTGCCGCAGGGGAGTGTCGTAGCACCGTTGATATTCACAATATATATAAATTATCTTGTGGATAACATCAGAAGTTCACTGAGGATATTTGCAAATGATGCTGTAGCATATCGAGATGTTGTAACAATGGAAAATTGTACTGAAATGCAGGAGGATCTGCAACGAATTGACGCACTGTGCAGGGAATGGCAACTGAATCTCAATGTAGACAAGTGTAATGTGCTGCGAATACACAGAAAGAAATATCCTTATTCATTTAGATACTGGAAGCAATTAATTCCATAAATTATCTGGTAGTAGGCATTGAGAATGATTTAAAATAGAATGATCATATAAAATTAATCATCGGTAAAGAAGATGTCAGATTCATTGGAAGAATCGTAAGGAAATGCAGTCAGAAAACAAAGGAAGTAAGTTACAGTATACTTGTTCGCCCACTGCTTGAGTACTGCTCACCGGTGTGGGATCCGTACCAGATAGGGTTGATAGAAGAGATAGAGAAGATCCAACGGAGAGGAGCGCGCTTCGTTACAGGATAATTTAGTAAACGCGAAAGCGTTACGGACATTAAAGATGCACTCCAGTGGAAGACTCTGCAAGAGTGACGCTCAGTAGCTCGGTACGGGCTTTTGTTGAAGTTTCGAGAACGTTCCATCACCGAGGAGTCTGGCAGTGCATTGCTCCCTCCTACGTATATCTCGCGAAGAGACCATGAAGATAACATCAGAGAGATTAGAACCCACACAGAGGCATACCGACAATCTTTCTTTCCACGAACATTACGAGAGTGGAATAGAAGGGAGAACCGATAGAGTTACTGAAGGTACCCTCCGCCACACACCGTCAGGTGGCTTGCGGAGTAAGGATGTAGATGTAGAGAGGGACTCAGTGAGAGCAACTGCCCACCAAGAAAGCTGCAATTACCATTAGTCGGTCGAAATATTTCTGAGGTGATGTGGTCTAAAGCCCGTTGACATTACCTAAATCTGACAATATTCAGAACAATAACTTTTGTTCAAGATTATATTTCTTGAGAGAAGAAAGGTTTACAGCCCACCAAAACAGCTGGAAAGCTCACTAGGGGGCTGAAATATTCCTGGGATGCGTTTTGAAGCCTGCTGAGACTCCTTGAATCAGATAATAACTTTCAGAACTTGTATTCTCAACAATAATATTTGTTCAAGATTGCACATGAGCAGAGAGTGACTGAGGGAGGCTACTGCCCAAGAAGAAAAGCTTAAACGCTCGCTAGTGGGCTGCAGTATTCGTGATGAGTGGTTTGTTAAATGTTTACGATGCCTGAACCTGACATCAATGTTCATCACTCCTATTCTCAACAATACTTTTTCTTCATGGTTGTACTTCTTGAGGGAGGTGTGTTCAAGAACCCCTGGTATTTGGTTTGAAGCTTATTGAGAAGTCCTGAATTCGGTAATATTCTCAACAGTAAGTACCTGTTCTTAATTGCACTTCCAGAGAGATTGACTGAGGCCACCAAGAAACATGTTACGCCGACTAATGTCTTGAGGTATTCCTGACATGTGGTGTGAAGCCTGTTGATAATGCCAGAATATGATATTAATATTCATATCTTCTATTCTAAACAATCACTATTCTCCAGTACTGTATTTCTTCAGACAGGGACTGAGCGAGATTCGCCGCCCACGAAGAAAGCTGGAATGCCCAAAATTGACCTAAAATATTCCAGACAAGTGGTTTGAGGCCTGTTGAGACCTCCTGAATCCAATATATTTATAACGATTATAAATTATAACGATTATAAATTCTCAACAGGTACTTTTGTTCATGACTCTACTTCCTAACAGGGGGACTGAGAGAAAGCTACTGCAGACCAAGTAGTGGGATGACACACTACCCTCAAGTGGCTTGTTGCTTGTTGAGACTTCCCGAATCAGGTGGTACTGTTCAAAACTTCTATTCTCAACAGTAATTTTTGTTGATGATTGTACAACCTGAGAGAGGGACTGAGTGAGAGCTACGATCCACCAAGAAAACTGGAATACGCGCAAGTGGACTGTAATATTCATGACATGTGAATTGAAGCCCGTTCAGGCTGCCTGAATTTGATAATAACTTTCATAATTTGTATTCTCAACAATAATTCCTCTTCAAGACTGTACTCCTTAAGAGAAGGACCGAACGAGACCTACCACCCACCAAGAAACCTGGAGGGCCCATTGGAGGGATGAAATATTAGTGACTTCTGCTTTGAATCTGTTTGAGTGTACCCGGTGCTGATAATAACGTTCACAAATTGAATCCTCAAAAATAATTTTTGGTCATGATTGGACTTCTTGAGGGAGAGATTAAGCGAGCCCAACGCATACCAAGGAACCTGGATTCCCACTAGAGGAACAAATATTAGTGACTTGCGGTTTAAATTCGGTTGAGACGGACCGAATCGGATTCTAATACTCGTTATTCTCAGACAATAACTTTTCTTCCTGAATGCACTTCATGACAGAGTGACAGAGCGACAGCTACTGCTCACAGAGAGCGCTGAAGCGCACACTATTGTGCTGAGATAATATTTATATGTGGCTTTAAGAATCTGAGTCTTTTCGACTTCGATAATAATGTTCATAACTTGTACTCACAACAGCTCACAGAGAGCGCTGAAGCGCACAATAGTGTGCTGAAGTAATATTGATATGTGGCTTTAAGAATTTGAGACTTTTCGACTTCGATAATAATGTTCATAACCTGTACTCACAACAGTAACTTTTGTTTGTGAATGTGCTTCTAGTGAGAGGGACTGAGCGACAGCTACCGCTCGCTCAACAAGAGAGCTGTAGCGCGTAATAGTTGCCTGAAATTTATTGTACTGACATGTGGCTGTAAGGTGTGGAGACTTCTCAAGTGTGATAATCAGGTCAGGTCCATAACTTGTATTACCAATAAAAAGTCTCGTTCATGATTGTACCTCTTGACAGATGGACTAAGAGGAGTCCCTCATCCAAAAATAAAGTTGGAGAGCCAACTAGTTTGCTGAAATATTCATGGCATGTGGTTGGAAGCCTTCTGAGACAGCCCGAATCTGATAATTATGTTCATAATTTGTGCTCTCAGCTATAACTTTTTTCATGATTTCACTTCTTGAGACAGGGACTGATCGAGAGGTACCGTATAAAAAGAAAACTCGAAAGCCCTCTACAGCGCTGAAATACTCATGGCATGTGGATTGTAGCACGTTGAGACTGCACGAATCTGATAATGAAGTTCCTAATTAGTACTCTCAACAATAATGTTTGTTCTTTGCTGTGTTTCTTGAGAGAGGGACACAGAGATAGCTACCGCCCATCAAGGGAACTGGAACGCTCACTGTTGGTATGAATTATACCTTACATCTACTTTCAAGTCGTTGAGACTGCCCGAATTGAGAATCATGTTTATAACTTCTGTTCTCAACTATAACTTTTGTTCATGATTGTACTGCCTGAGGGACAAACTCAGCGTGACCCTCGGCCTACCAAGAAAGGTGCAACGCCCACTAGTGGTCTGAAATACATCTGACATTTTTTCATGACTGTACTGCTTGAGGGATGGACTGAACGAGCGCTACTGCCCACTAAGAGAGCTGGAATGCCCACTAGTAGTTTGAAATATACCTGACATGTAGCTTGAAACCATTTAGACTGCCAAAATGTGATTACAATATTCACAACATTTACTCTCAGCAAAACCTTTTTTTCGAGGTTGTACTTCTTGAGGGAGGTGCTGAGTGAGTGCTAGCGTCCAGCAAGAAAGCTGGAATGCCCACTGGGGGCCACAAGTATTCGCAACATGTGGTGTGAAGCCTGTTCAGAGAGCCTGAATCTGATAATTATGGTCGTAACTTGTATCCTCACCAACACCTTTTCTTCGTGATAGTACTTTTTGAGGGAGCACTGAGCGAGAGGAGAAAATACTAATCTTCACTAACTGTTCTTGGCATAATTTTATTGCGACTCGCATTTCTTTCTTTAAGAAGTTGTGAAATTTCTTCATCGTACATTCTTTCTCTCTCTCTCTCTCTCTCTCTCTCTCTCTCTCTCTCTCTCTCACTCTCTCTCTGTTTAACTGATTTGAAGAAACGCTACTTTGATTATCAGGTGCTATTATTTGAGATGTACATTCACCTGTTGTTTGCAGAGCTTCCAGAAGTTGCCTCCTCCTGCTGAACTAGTTCTCGTCTGAAGGAGGCACGGAGGGAACCGCGTCGTTTCTTTACTTCAGTATCTATAACACAAGATTTATTCTAATATATATTTGTTTTTCTTCATTTTCTTAATATATACTTGGCAACAGGCAGCTCTTTAATATATTTACATTATCAGTATTTGCTTGGTGTAGCAACTATAAGCAAAATTGTTTTCGAAGCATGACGAGCTCTATGGGAAATCTTAAATGTGTGGTACACACAATCTATAACAAAGGAATCATGGCTGGAAATTTAAGAGGATTTTCGTGGAAAGACAAATTTGTCTAATGGTTTCTGAGCCATTGATGGTGAGCATATACACATACAAATGTCTCTTTCGTTGGGCTCAAACTACTTCCATTATCGACATTGTTCTTCTATGATACTACCAGATGTGGAGAACTCGGATTGCTGCTTCAAATATTTTGCTGTAGGAGCTAATGGCAAATCTAGTGACTCCAATGTGTTTCAACTTTCATCTCTTGGAAAACGTTTAATTGAAGGTCGCTTGAAAATACCACGTGATGAACATGATAAACGTATGCCATTTGTTT
Source organism: Schistocerca cancellata (assembly GCF_023864275.1). NCBI lineage: Eukaryota > Metazoa > Arthropoda > Insecta > Orthoptera > Acrididae > Schistocerca > Schistocerca cancellata. The sequence goes on along the minus strand of NC_064631.1, from coordinate 85,278,707 downwards.
AAGAGGAGATGAGATATTTGATGCATCAACGCACATTTTGTGACTCTCGATATTCAGGTGTACGAAAAATATCTTTAAGAGTACATTATGAACGGCTTGGCGTATGATGAAATGCAGATTTGGAATTTTAGCTGGTATACGGAGAATATTAGAACATTAGAAGTTAATCTGGGACATTTTCTTCATATAATTAAAGCAGCATGTGTTATACACAACTTTGTGAGAAAGAAGGACAGTACTCTCTCTGGAGGTACAGTATATAGACTGCCCTTTAAAGCAATGTTATTGCAAGGTGCAAGATATGCCGATAGGGGAACACTGATCGCCAATTAGGGTGAGTTGACTAGTTATATGATTAAGTGTAGCAAAGTAATAAGTTAATGAAGTTAAATTTCGCCTACGATGCTTCACTTTATCCTTGGAATCCAGTTCCTTGGAATCCAGTTTCGAATAAGTTCTAAAGGTACTTAATCCCTTAGTTTTTTCCTTTAGGTTTCTTAACTTTTACGCCGAACGTATCATGCGAAGGACGACGTTCCTGCATTTCAATAATCAGTCTCCCTCTATCAGTACTCATTGTTTACACAACGCATCAATACAGTACTGTCGTGTGCTTGAGGCAATTTAAATGAGTATGTTTCATTGACATTACGCCTGTCCGTCCTCTTTTAGAATACTGCTGCGCGGTGTGGGATCCTTACTAAGTAGGACTGACGGAGTAGATCGAAAAAGTTCAAAGAAAGGCAGCACGTTTTGTATTACCGCGAAATATGGGAGAGAGTGTCACAGGAATGATACAGGATTTGGGCTTGAAATCATTAAAGGAAAGGCGTTTTTCTCCACCAAATGCTAAAATATTTTGTTGACATCGACCTACATAGGGCGGAACGATCACCGCGATAAAATAAGGGAAATCAGAGCTCGTGCAGAAAGATATAGGTGTTTATTTCTTCCGCGCGCTATAAGGGATTGGAATAATAGAGAATTGTGAAGGTGGTTCGATGAACCCTCTGCCAGGCCCTTAAATGTGGTTTGCAGAGTATCCATGTAGATGTAGATGTTGTGGTGTCACCGTCAGACACCACACTTGCTAGGTGGTAGCCTTTAAATCGGCCGCGGTCCGTTAGTATACGTCGGACCCGCGTGTCGCCACTATCAGTGATTGCAGACCGAGCGCCGCCACACGGCAGGTCTAGAGAGACTTCCTAGCACTCGCCCCAGTTGTACAACCGACTTTGCTAGCGACGGTTCACTGACAAAATACGCTCTCATTTGCTGTGACGATAGTTAGCATAGCCTTCAGCTACGTCATTTTCTACGACCTAGCAAGGCGCCATTACCAGTTACTATTGATTATGGATCATGTAGCGTCCAGACCGACGTTCATCATTAATGGATTAAAGTGAAGTGTTCCACCAGCTACGTCCGTTTTCCTAAATTCTAATTTCCTTGTCCTGTTCCAGACCTCACGCCAGCCTGCGTGAGCTAAAACGCGTGCCTTTCGGCTTCCTCTAGTAACCCGGTGTTGGCTCTCCTGCCAATCCACAACAGATGTAGACATAACCGACACTCGGGTCGGGTCAAGGTTGAGGGAAAATAAAACATGCCTCACCTTTTTGTGGGATGGAGTATTTTATAGGTCGCGTGCTTACCACTATTAGAAAATAATCGATGAAATAGTAGGTAATAGTCGGTGACGTCAGTCTGTCGTATGCACCCTCACTTAGGACGCATAGGGACTGGGCATGTTGTTTACGCGTACAGAGGTAAGTGACCACAGTCTGGAAACAGCTGGCAGCTGCGTTCGGCACTGTCGATAGGTTTCGGGCAGCTGCCCCCGGCAGCGGTGGGATTGGGGCAGCTGAGGCGACAGCCGTGGCGTGTCTGCCGTCGGGGATCCGAGCTGTCGCCGCGACTTTCGATACGACCTAACTCGCCTGTCCACATTCACCTGAGTGTGAATGATGGTCAATGGTTTGGCAGCGATTGGGGCGGAAGGTGAAAGTGGGTACCGGCCTCACGGATGACCACTGACAGTAAAATAAATAAATGAAAAAGTTGGAAGTATTGCCCACTGCTGAAAATGTGTATGATTCAGCTACTGGAAGCTCCGTCTACTGGGACTGTGGTCGCTCTTTTCGGAAGTCTAAAAAACAGTAGAGGGTTGGACTGCTTGTCATCAGGAGCTCCGTCGTCAGGCGCATGATGGAGCAGTGGTATAGGAGGTAAGTCGAGAAGGAATACCAGGGTCTCTATACTTGTTGGGGGGGTCTTGCTCCAGGCGAAGAGGGACCCTGACGGCGGCTGTTGAGGGCCCTGGGCATAGCCGCTTGCAAATATGGTGGCTCATGTCGAATGAAGCCTGCCACCTGGATTCAGAAGGCACTCTCGGTTACGTCGGTTAATGCAGACAGCTGGCTGCAGTGGTGAGGTAAGGTAGCCTTGTGCACTGGTTGCAAACGATGAGTTTTAGCAGCGTCTTTCACAAAACAGCTCACGGTTCTCTAGTTTGGAATCAAGAACTTCTCGAATGCATTCTATTCACATTCATACTGTCAAGTAACGAAAAAACGAGCACTTGAGAAAGAGACTAGCTTCGTGGTTAGATTTAAGAGTTGCTATCAAAGACAGTAAATACTAAATCTAACCACAGGCGTGATTATAGGACCGTCACTTTTCACAATATACAGTGATGAACTAAAATACTATGACCAACTGTTTATGTGTGTGATAGTACACGTTTGGGACGTAATAAGTTGTAATTCTGCGAGGCATGGATATGACAAATCCCTCGTAGGCTTACGTGCGTGTGTGAAAACAGATTATTTCTCTCTAAATCATGCACATCCAGAGATTTCAGAAAATAAATGGCAGGTGGTTTGTAGGCACAGAGCTGGCGCCCCACAGCTTGTTTCATCCGACCAGGCGCCGCACTCCTGTTGGTCCACAGCCCAGTCCCGGTGATACCGTTCTTACTACAATCGAAACTGAAGACTGTCGTTAGCTGCGGAGCTCCATGTTCGACAGTGTGTCTGAATGGTGCGTTCCGAAACACACATGCCTCCGCCAGCACAGTACGTCACTGTGAGATCAGCCACAAATCGCCACCCGTCCTGAAGTATTGAGTAGACAAGCCTGCAACCTCCACGTTCTGTGGAGAGACGTCGACGCCCAGTGCATCCTCCTGGCTTACCGTCCTTCAGTCGCTTTTCGTCAGTACGACGGTAGTACGAGAATAGCAGACAGGCTTCATCGTCTTCGCGGTGGTCGTTCCAAGGTGCGGGCCATAACAACCGGTTCTTTGACAAATTCGCTAATGTCAGTCGATTCACTCATCTGCTGCCCGTATCGTTCGTAGAGTGATTTACTATCTATCTCTGCTCGGCTTACGTACTACCCTTACTGCATCACGGGACTGTCACGTCACTAGGAAGCTTTCAGTATGGCAGTGGGCAGTGGTCGTTATGGTCTGGCACATCGGAGTATACAATGACGTAATAGATTGTGGCACGAACTCGGTTAGGCTTATCGAGGACGATTCTGATGCGCATGCAGAAGTCACAATGCTACAGAGTTCTAGAGAAATTGTCGACGGTTGCTATAGGAAATATAGTGAGCCTGAAAAGTTAGAAATACCGATTAATGTACGACTGCACAATTAAATAACAATTACTGGGAGCAGTCACGTCGAGAATGTGTTTAAGAAGTGATTTAATATGGGACCATCACACAACAATATATACGGGAAAGGCAATTTCTAGACTCACTTTTATTGGAAGAATACTCAGTTATAGGCAACGGAGGTCTTTCAAAAACCCACATTCGACCATGGTTTAGGACACATATCTGATACAGCAAATATAGTAGATCCAGAAAAAAAAGCACAGTACGTCATAGATTTGTTTAGTATAGGAGGAAGACGCTACAAGAGAAGCGTTCTGTATCTCTATGTGCTTTACTCTCAAACTTCCGACAGAGACAATCGATATACTACTTTCTCGTAGATATGTCTTGCGAAGAAACCATAAAGGCAAAATTAGCCACTCTAATAGAAAGATGCAGGAGTCCGTGACGTGGGTACGAAAAGTACATTCCGCCACACACTACAAAGTGGTTTGCGAAGTATAGATGCAGTTTCTGGTGTAGATGTTACATGCTAGTGTAAGAAATATTGAATGTTACCTGACGGTGATCTGTTTTGATGGCAATAGGCTGCGGGTAAAGGCTAATTTCCTCATTACCTTTTGGTGGTTCTTAAGCATGACCTCTTAAAATACAATCCTACGACCTCTGTCGTCTTCTCTGAAGGAGATGCACACCTCCTCACATCAGGTAAATACCTGATGGCAATGAATGAAAAAGAATTGGCAGTTCTAAACACATGTTCACATTAAAAGACAAACGGGGCAGAGTAGCTACACCTCTAAAAATACAACTGTAAATCTATGTTTTGTTCAGCATTATTTGGTTCAGGAATTAATTAGAGAAGTACTGTTAATAAAGTTGTTGCTACATTTACTACCAAGGCCTTGACTTTTTTGACGTCTTGAAATGATTACACTCTTCTTCCGCGTCTGATGTCGAAAGTCGACTACATAGTATAATTGGTGCTTTTCAATTCCTCAACAATATTATTAACCCCTCCGACAGTGCGATAATTGGCGTTATTTTTCACCAAACTACAATCATATATTGGAGATGAAGCAATTCATTGTACAAGATCCCCCGTGGTACCAAACCTCCATAAAAGTTTCTCATTTTAGCCACGAGTTCTTAGAAAGTGATACAGGTGACATACCGCACAAATGGTCATACAGTTCCACTTGAGACTTTATAAGTTAACCCTTTCTTGGATCAATTTAACGAATCGGGACATTGGACTTCTTCTTAGCTTTGCTCCATAGATATCACGCTGATGTAGTCGTTAGGAGATGCAAGCAGTATCAAATTTGCGGAAAGTACGTATTTTCATATTGGGGTCTCCTTCATTAAATGTTCCCCTATTATTATTTACTTTAGCCATACTTCGCAATGTTCAATTGAAGTTTTTATTTACATTAACAGTAGAATGGTCATATAGAAATCACTGAATTTACTCCTATTCTGAATACCATCCACCTTCACAACTACTTCTTTTGCTTTACTGACTTCAAATTTCTTAACAGAATACATATTGTTTTCTGCATCTTCTCCTCTGTGACTAAGATATAATTTATGTACACTTTTATATCAAAATCTACTTTAATGTCTAGTGTTGACTGAACCTGTTCACCTGGGAGTAATCACAAACTCTCCTTTTATATCCTTCAGCCCCATCACTGACGGTAGTTTACAAAGTATTAATACCTTTCTCATTTTCACTGACATCAGCAACAGATTCTATCTGGAGCGTTCACTTACTCTGTGGCAAAACTCATCAGATACTAAATTTGGTTGTTTTCTGAAATCAAAGACAGTTCCTGTGTCAGTGATAACAGTTGTTATCTATTGACTTTTATCGTTAGTATTCGTAACATATAGGAGTGCTTCTATGGTTTCACTTGCATCCTCAGTATCATTAGCAGTTTTATTGTTAATATTCTTAAGACGACAAAAAAGAAGAATTTTTTTATGAAAAGTGTTGTGGACTAACAGGACAGCCAGTCCACAGTGACGGGTAACCGAAAGGCACACGTTTACAGACGCCGGCTGGCATTATGTCTGAAACAGGATACGTAATGAATGCTATAAAGAAAAGTACGTAGCTTCTGGAATACTTAACTTTAATCCATCATTTGTATACAGCATTCTTGATGATACAAGTGAGACTCTCTCTCGAAATGGTTAATGGCGCCTTGCTAGGTCGTAGCCATGGACTTAGCTGAAGGCTATTCTAACTATCTCTCGGCAAATGAGAGAAAGGCTTCGTCAGTGTAGTCGCTAGCAAAGTCGTCGTACAACTGGGACGAGTCCTAGTACGTCTCTCTAGACCTGCCGTGTGGTGGCGCTCGGTCTGCAATTACTGACAGTGGCGACACGCGGGTCCGACATGTACTAATGGACCGCGGCCGATTTAAAGCTACCACCTAGCAAGTGTGGTGTCTGGCGGTGACACCACAAAAAGCTATATCGTGTTAACGGAGAAGACCCAAAAAGGAAAATACGTGTAGTCTACTCCGAGGTTATTTTAAGAAAAGCGCGAAAAGTAAACATCAGTAGGAGTGCACAGCTCGCACAAAGTAGCCAATGACAACGACTTCAGAATGATTATGTATGCTGCTACAAAGAATATGGTTATCAGCTCGAATACGCTTCTACATAACAAGTCATCGAGAAACATGGTGCCCACTGGATGGAGAAATCATCAACCAGACTGATAATGTTATGATAGACATGCATCACAGGCAAATAGTGAACGATGTCATACGCCGATGGGGAATGTGCGAGTGACCATTTCTTGATGAAAACAATACTAGACTCACAAAAGTTCGGGGTAGGTAAGAAAACAAAGCACTGAAGCCCAGTGGTTGACGTGGCAAACCTAGAAGTTGAGAAAAAATATACTGAGTTTGAATTAGAAATGGACAACAGTTCCGGGGTTCTGCACGGTAGAGATGATGAAGATGGAGAGGAGAAAGTGTGAAGACAGCTGTGACTGACGCTGCGAATGAAGCACTGGATTAAAAAAAAAAGAAAAAGAAACAGGTGGTTTAGTGAGGAATGCGGAGACAGCCTTAGGAGACAGAAGCATAGCACGTGAATTATGGCTAAAGGATACAGCGAAACACTGAAGATAACTCTAGAAGCACGCTAAGGGACATCAAGAGTACTGAGAACTGAAAAGAGAAAATAACTAGCACAATTTCTTAAAAATGCCTAGCTGAGTAGACAAAACCCGGACTGTAGGAGATAATTCCAAGAGATAATTCCAACATGTGAAAACAAGGAAAAGGTTAAACGCAAGAAGACAGTATCTCTATAATAAAAATAGGAACATGATTATGCATCCTGAATCAGTCTTAAAGCGATAGAAAGAATATTTCACCGAGCTATTCAGCTACCCTAATCCAGGATAGAGTTCAGTGAAAACCAAGAACAAACAAATAAGACAGAGATTGACATCATGTTGGAAAACATAGTGAAAGCCATACGGAGGATGAAAACCATTAAAACCCCAGAAGCGGATGTGGTCAATGCTCTCTCATATTGAAGTATGGAGGGAGCACACTACAGTCCTAGCTGTTGAACCTCATTTAGCTCATTTGGAACGTAGAGGCGTTACCAGACAGCTGAATGTCAGCATTCATTTGTCCAGTATACATGAAAGGAAGCAAGAGGGGATTGCTCTCAATCAGAGCCACTTACCATGGCATACTAGGCCCTTTATACCTTTACTGTAAAACAGCTAAAACTATTTGCCGAAAGTCCCATGGAAGAATATTAGATTGGATTCCGCCTAAACCGTTCAGTTACTCACAATGTGTTTGCTCTTAGGCAAATTCTTGAGCAATACTGGGAAAGAGCTAGAAAAAATCAGCTACTATTCTTAGCTTTTGGAAGGGATTACAATGGTATTCGTCGAGATAGCGTCTACAAAAGCTTAAACTGGTTTCCGAATCCCAAAAATCTCACTGAAATGATTAGGATATGTATGAAAGAGTCCAGAGTTATAATAAGAACTAGAGGAGCATACTCACAACCTTTCACCATAAAAACTGCAAGACGGGGAGACGCATTGTTATGCATAGTGCTTAATCCTACACTGGAGAAATACGTAAGAGAGATTGAAGTTGAAGAGAAATGGGCTACGAATCGAAGGTGGCAGGTATCAGATATTACTTACAAAGACGACAAAATAACTTTAGTACGCGAGAGTGGACAATGTCTTGGGGAAATTCACAAAAAGGACATCATAGCAGCGAGTACAATTGTACTACTCATTAATAAATCAAAACACAGAATATATGCAAGTACGCGGAAATGAATATGCATAAGAGCAATTGGCAGTTGATGGAGACAATTTCAAATAGTTAGGGTGTTGATATAAATATTGTAATCCAATACCCACAGATGTAAGTGAAAGAATTTATACTGGCTGTAGATGTCTATATGCCCGCAGAGATACGCTCAGTCCGAAAGCCATACCACTCCCTGCAAAAATGGATGTTTGCAATACCGATATGCACCCTTTTGTTCTCTAAGTATCCAAAACCTGGACACTCTATAGAAGGGTTACACAATCGCTTCTAATATCTGAAACAAAAGCTGTCACCAGAATCTGGAGTCCAGTGGGAGATGGAGATACTTGGAGAGCAAGAAAGTGGAATTGATGATATCATGAATCAGCCCAAAAGAGCGGATACTCCAATGGGAAGGTAACGTATTCCGTATGTGAGAGACTCGAGTTCCAGAGGGAGCCTACATCGTCCACGTTACGACAAAAAGATCCCTTCGGAAACTAAGATAAAGATGGGGAGATGATGTAAAGAAAGATGCGGAAGCTCTGAATATAGTCTGTTGGGAGAAAACAACAACCGATATATGTCAGTGGAGGCTGCTGGTTGACGCAGTGCATGGTTTAGATGGCCGGTTACCACTGGATATGAGCCTACTAGAGACAAAGAAATTGTTCTTAAGAGGATGGTGAGTGTTCGTCGGAGGTGAGGGTGTCACCTGGAGTGCCCCAGGGAAGTGGTAGGTCCGTTGTTGTTCTCTATCTACATAAATGATCTTTTGGATAGGGTGGACAGCAATGTGCGACTGTTTGCTGATGATGCTGTGGTGTACGGGAAGGTGTCGTCGTTGGCTGACTGTAGGAGGATACAAGATGACTTGGACTGGATTTGTGATTTGTGTAAAGAATGACAGCTAACTCTAAATATAGATAAATGTAAATTAATGCAGATGAATAGGAAAAAGAGTCCCGTAATGTTTGAATACTGCATTAGTAGTGTAGCGCCTGACACAGTCACGTCGATTAAATATTTGGGCGTAACACTGCAGAGCGATATGAAGTGGAACAAGCATATAATGGCAGTTGTGGGGAAGGCGGATAATCGTCTTCGGTTCATTGGTAGAATTTTGGGAAGATGTGGTTCATTTGTGAAGGAGACCGCTTATAAAACACTAATACGACCAGATCTTGAGTACTGCTCGAGCGTTTGGAATCCCTATCAGGTCAGATTGAGGGAGGACATAGAAGCAATTCAGAGGCGGGCTGCTAGATTTGTTACTGGTAGGTTTGATCATCACGCGAGTGTTACGGAAATGCTTCAGGAACTCGGGTGGGAGTCTCTAGTTTTGTGAATAGCTACTGAGGAAATTTAGAGAACCAGCATTTGAGACTGACTGCAGCACAATTTTACTGCGGCCAACTTACATTTCGCTGAAAGACCACAAAGATAAGATAAGAGAGATTAGGGCTCGTACAGAGGCATATAGGCTGTAATTTTTCCCTCGTTCTGTTTGCTAGTGGAACAGGGAGAGAAGATGCTAGTTGTGGTACAAGGTACCCTCCGCCATGCACCGTATGGTGGATTACGGAGTATGTATGTAGATGCAGATGTAGAATTTCTAGCGGATGCCACTAATTTTCTGGCTGTGGGATACCTCTGTTTTATTCCTATTCCCCTCGATAGTCTCCCCTGACACACATCGCCATAAGTAAATTTTATATTTTCATCCTCTTTATTTCCATCTCGAACAATCACAGCCTGAGTATTTGCTCCCTCAATATTACCGGTCAAGTCTACAAACACTTCAGCTATTTCCCGCTCCTCCCTTTCTACTAAAACAACTCACGCTAACATTTTAGTATTCACCTATTTTTCCAAAGATCCTTTCCAAAATATTTTTCCCCTCACTTGCCCCTAAATCCTTCATCCCTACTCCAGCTAATTCGTCCTTGTTTTTTTGCAACACTTTTTTCAAAATACCTCCCTGATTTCCTTGTCTTTCGAGAGGTATTTATTAATATATTTATGAGAAATTCCTCGTCAGTACATCGTATCTTACTGTTAGTACCCCTATCACATTTTTTGCTTAATTTATTTGTACCAACAAGAGTTTGTTATTATTCTCCACGGAATCATCTATCCCTTTGGTAAGAGCACCTAGCTTTTCAAAACTATTACTCTTCGATTTGGTAGTCTTCCTATCGCATATACACTCCTGGAAATTGAAATAAGAACACCGTGAATTCATTGTCCCAGGAAGGGGAAACTTTATTGACACATTCCTGTGGTCAGATACATCACATGATCACACTGACAGAACCACAGGCACATAGACACAGGCAACAGAGCATGCACAATGTCGGCACTAGTACAGTGTCTATCCACCTTTCGCAGCAATGCAGGCTGCTATTCTCCCATGGAGACGATCGTAGAGATGCTGGATGTAGTCCTGTGGAACGGCTTGCCATGCCATTTCCACCTGGCGCCTCAGTTGGACCAGCGTTCGTGCTGGACGTGCAGACCGCGTGAAACGACGCTTCATCCAGTCCCAAACACGCTCAATGGGGGACAGATCCGGAGATCTTGCTGGCCAGGGTAGTTGACTTACACCTTCTAGAGCACGTTGGGTGGCACGGGATACATGCGGGCGTGCATTGTCCTGTTGGAACAGCAAGTTCCCTTGCCGGTCTAGGAATGGTAGAACGATGGGTTCGATGACGGTTTGGATGTACCGTGCACTATTCAGTGTCCCCTCGACGATCACCAGTGGTGTACGGCCAGTGTAGGAGATCGCTCCCCACACCATGATGCCGGGTGTTGGCCCTGTGTGCCTCGGTCGTATGCAGTCCTGATTGTGGCGCTCACCTGCACGGCGCCAAACACGCATACGACCATCATTGGCACCAAGGCAGAAGCGACTCTCATCGCTGAAGACGACACGTCTCCATTCGTCGCTCCATTCACGCCTGTCGCGACACCACTGGAGGCGGGCTGCACGATGTTGGGGCGTGAGCGGAAGACGGCCTAACGGTGTGCGGGACCGTAGCCCAGCTTCATGGAGACGGTTGCGAATGTTCCTCGCCGATACCCCAGGAGCAACAGTGTCCCTAATTTGCTGGGAAGTGGCGGTGCGGTCCCCTACGGGACTGCGTAGGATCCTACGGTCTTGGCGTGCATCCTTGCGTCGCTGCGGTCCGGTCCCAGGTCGACGGGCACGTGCACCTTCCGCCGACCACTGGCGACAGCATCGATGTACTGTGGAGACCTCACGCCCCACGTGTTGAGCAATTCGGCGGTACGTCCACCCGGCCTCCCGCATGCCCACTATACGCCCTCGCTCAAAGTCCGTCAACTGCACATACGGTTCACGTCCACGCTGTCGCCGCATGCTACCAGTGTTAAAGACTGCGATGGAGCTCCGTATGCCACGGCAAACTGGCTGACATAACGCCAGTACGGCGGCGGTGCACAAATGCTGCGCAGCTAGCGCCATTCGACGGCCAACACCGCGGTTCCTGTTGTGTCCGCTGTGCCGTGCGTGTGATCATTGCTTGTACAGCCCTCTCGCAGTGTCCGGAGCAAGTATGGTGGGTCTGACACACCGGTGTCAATGTGTTCTTTTTTCCATTTCCAGGAGTGTAGTAAATATTTCGCTGAGAAATACCAGACTTTGATTAACAGGATCCAACATACAGCAAATATTCTAATCGAATTTTTGTAATTTCTCAGTTATTGTCCTCGATATATTTCTCTGTTGTGTTGTCTTTTCTGACATATTCATCTACTTAATCAACTGTGCTGCTAATACACTCCTGGAAATGGAAAAAAGGACACATTGACACCGGTGTGTCAGACCCACCATACTTGCTCCGGACACTGCGAGAGGGCTGTACAAGCAATGATCACACGCACGGCACAGCGGACACACCAGGAACCGCAGTGTTGGCCGTCGAATGGCGCTAGCTGCGCAGAATTTGTGCACCGCCGCCGTACTGGCGTTATGTCAGCCAGTTTGCCGTGGCATACGGAGCTCCATCGCAGTCTTTAACACTGGTAGCATGCGGCGACAGCGTGGACGTGAACCGTATGTGCAGTTGACGGACTTTGAGCGAGGGCGTATAGTGGGCATGCGGGAGGCCGGGTGGACGTACCGCCGAATTGCTCAACACGTGGGGCGTGAGGTCTCCACAGTACATCGATGCTGTCGCCAGTGGTCGGCGGAAGGTGCACGTGCCCGTCGACCTGGGACCGGACCGCAGCGACGCACGGATGCACGCCAAGACCGTAGGATCCTACGCAGTCCCGTAGGGGACCGCACCGCCACTTCCCAGCAAATTAGGGACACTGTTGCTCCTGGGGTATCGGCGAGGACCATTCGCAACCGTCTCCATGAAGCTGGGCTACGGTCCCGCACACCGTTAGGCCGTCTTCCGCTCACGCCCCAACATCGTGCAGCCCGCCTCCAGTGGTGTCGCGACAGGCGTGAATGGAGGGACGAATGGAGACGCGTCGTCTTCAGCGATGAGAGTCGCTTCTGCCTTGGTGCCAATGATGATCGTATGCGTGTTTGGCGCCGTGCAGGTGAGCGCCACAATCAGGACTGCATACGACTGAGGCACACAGGGCCAACACCCGGCATCATGGTGTCGGGAGCGATCTCCTACACTGGCCGTACACCACTGGTGATCGTCGAGGGGACACTGAATAGTGCACGGTACATCCAAACCGTCATCGAACCCATCGTTCTACCATTCCTAGACCGGCAAGGGAACTTGCTGTTCCAACAGGACAATGCACGTCCGCATGTATCCCGTGCCACCCAACGTGCTCTAGAAGGTGTAAGTCAACTACCCTGGCCAGCAAGATCTCCGGATCTGTCCCCCATTGAGCGTGTTTGGGACTGGATGAAGCGTCGTTTCACGCGGTCTGCACGTCCAGCACGAACGCTGGTCCAACTGAGGCGCCAGGTGGAAATGGCATGGCAAGCCGTTCCACAGGACTACATCCAGCATCTCTACGATCGTCTCCATGGGAGAATAGCAGCCTGCATTGCTGCGAAAGGTGGATATACACTGTACTAGTGCCGACATTGTGCATGCTCTGTTGCCTGTGTCTATGTGCCTGTGGTTCTGTCAGTGTGATCATGTGATGTATCTGACCCCAGGAATGTGTCAATAAAGTTTCCCCTTCCTGGGACAATGAATTCACGGTGTTCTTATTTCAATTTCCAGGAGTGTAGTATATATCATATCGCCCATTCTCATTTCATTAGCTCTGAGTTTCACCCACACACTTGGTGTCATTTTCTTCTCTTCCATTTTATCTAAACTATTCACCTTGTTTGACGTTATGTTAATTGATCTCTAAAGCAATCTACTCCACAATGTCTAGACAATAATAGTCCCTATTACAGTTAGTTTGAGTGACGACTTACCCTTAAGGAAGTTTCAGCACTCTCTCGATGTCACAACTGGTTGTTGTATGTGCCAAAACCACGTCCGCATGTCGAACTTCGGCCCTCTGATTTTGAGTGTCTAGCTCGTCCCTCTCGGCGCTGTGATTGACTGCTTTTCGTGTGCTTCATGTATGCAGTGAGCCTTCCTCCAGTCACGTGGCTGTCCTCACCATGTCTTGTCTTCTGCCCTGCAACATCTTCTGATGATCATTCTTTATTTCGCTCATGAAATGGTCGTAATAGTTGGACATGGCTAAAAACTTTCCGCAGCGAGAATTTATTATATTTTGTGAAGTCCTTCATGACCATTTAATTCACAGTTCATTTCCTGCACAGTCCTTTATGCCAAATTACATATTCTTTAGTACACATATTATAAGATTCTCAGCAGGTTTTTCCTGACACAACAGGTACCATGTTTAAACCATTTTCTCAAGATACGGTTCCAAAATGTGTTCCCACCAGGGATGTCACACGCAAGACCCCCTCGTGGTACCAAACGTCCATAAAAGTATCTCAGTATAGTCAAGAGTTCGTAGAAAATGGCACAGCTGACATATCCAGTACGGCGGGTCATTCCTTCCCACATACATTCAGTTAACGTTTCCGTGGATCTCTCCTACCTGTTCTCCGTAGATATCTCGTTGATGCTTTCTCTTAGAGCAGTTCTGAAAGCTTTTTGCATATGTTTGGAGATGCAAGCAGGCGATCTGTGTGTCTATTATTATGTTGTTTGGGGACCTAATGTTTTCACATAATTTCTGGACTGTCGTTACAATGCACTTATTACTGAACACTGTAAGGCAGTTTACGAGGACATAGTCGAAACAAATTAGTTCAAAAAGTTGCTACAATTTTAAAGCATGTTTAAGACGACTAGTACAGAGATAGGACTCAAATTACGTCCTTAACCAGCTAGTGAGATTGGCTGGTAGAAGAAATCTCATGCATACTTCGCACAACTCTACAGCTATGCCTCTGTGACTCGTAACTTAATGATTTTCATTTTTTTGTTAATTTACTTGATTTACTATATGTTGTTACTCTAGCATTCAAATTTTAATGACCTATAGATTTTCCAGTCTCTAACAAAGAATATTCTTAGTTTCGCTTCTGAATGTATGATATCTCCACAAATAGGTCGCCATTCAAGATTCTTTATCATGTCTCGTGTACATCGTCTCACTTCCCTGAGTCACTACCGCTCCATATGATACATCCGTTATCGGTGGTTGCGTGGGAAACAGATTCTCACTCAGTACAGTCTCTTGTGTTCAAATGTTTGTGAAATCTTATGGGACTTAACTGCTAAGGTCATCAGTCCCTAAGCTTACACACTACTTAACCTAAATTATCCTGAGGACAAATACACACACCCATGCCCAAGGGAGGACTCGAGCCTTCGCTGGGACCAGCCGCACAGTCAATGACTGCAGCGCCCCAGAACGCTCGGCTAATCCCGCGCGGCAGTCTCTAGTGTAGTCCTGTTCAAGCAGTGAATTACTTCTGCTGGCTACCGCGTTCCTACAAACTGTAAAATTTAGAAAATGAGCTGTTTTCCAAAACAATAGCAGCGTAATATAGTCTCCTTAGTGATTGCTTTTCAAAATTGACTGTTTCAAGCGAAGTTACACTTTTGACGACAAGAGGGTAACTGTGTTAACGTTCATAGGAGTAGCCTTCACATTTGGTCATCTCAGTTTCCTTACGCAGCAAATTAAAGCATTTCGTAAGCATCAGAAACAGGTATGGAATGTCGTTATCGGATGCCCAAAACTCAAATTTTCGACAGAATGATCTACCTGGACATTTATGACAAATAAACTGATTATTATTATTTATTTATTGTATGGATATGCATGTAAAATTCACAGCAATATTTACACATTGAATGCAGAAAGGAAATGCCAGATCTGTGGCCTTAGTTGAACTTACAGAGTAATGTCAAGAGAGTTTATCCATTCCAGAGGTTCTGATGACATATTTCCAGTCTCCACTGAAGCATCTGTTCGGACATTCTTCTGCAGTGTGGTCAATGGTCTTCTCTGAAGCTTCATTCACACAGAGTCCCCGTTTGTTCATGAAGGACTTAGCTCTCCCGTGTCGATATCGGATTCTGATCAGTTAACGTCGGGTTCTCCTTGGCAGCTGCACCCCTATTATACCTGCGGGGCGCTCGAGGCCATCACAGTGTATGCTGGTGTTGTTTTTCTCAGTCTACTTCCACATGTCTTCAGTCGTCAGTGGCTGGATCTCACCAGCTGTTCAGACTGGTTTTCTTGACTTGTGATGCGTGATGGGTGGAGTGTACGCATTTTCCTGTACACTAAGCCCTTGGGAAAACTGTATGTTATTAAACTTTTCCCATTCAGGAGCCGCTGATTCTTGTCGTCTAAAACTCTTGGAGCAATGTTACTGACAGCAGACAGCCAAGGTAGTGGAGCTGATCTCAAGGTGCCTCTTGCAATCCTCATAGTACGATGGTAATTCACGTTACTGACTAGCACACGAATATACTTTACTGGTGCGCAATATACAGCCACAAAAAATATACAATAGACTAGGTCGCTGTACGGAGAGTCTTAGTTTGAGCCTCCAGGAACTCTCGGTCAGTTTCCGCAAAATGTTGTTCCGGGTCTATAACTTTCCTCCAAGTGACGTGAGCTGATCCGTGAGTGGTAGTGAACGATCCAGTGTGATTCCGAGATACTTATGGTGAGGGTTGTTCTCAACTCCTTAAGTGGCTGGTTTGCTAAGCTGTTACTGAGGCGGAAAAATGTCACTTCAGTTATGTAGGGTTAGAGCATGATCTCCAGTTTCTGTGTTAATCACTAAGTACTCTTGTGTCAGCACGTTTTCTCTATCCTCTAGGTGCGTGCTTTGAAATGCAGTAGCGGAACTTCTTAGATATAGTTTCTGCCATGTCACTAATATACACATTGAACAACTGTGGGGCCATGGAGAGTCTTTGTGATAGACCAATCTTGACCTTATATGACTTGCTCATTTTCTCATGAAGGCAGACTTACAAATACCGCGGTACAAGATACAGTTGTGTTGTAAAGAGGTACGACGCAACATTCCTTCTGATATGCATGTCCGAAGGAACATTGCATCATCACAACACAGACGCTGCAATTTCGCCTTTGGTCCTGGTCAGATGCATCTGAGTGTCGTGTTAGTCAGTGCTGATACTTACTAGCACCATTTGAGATCTTTCCCTTGTAAATCAAAGTTATTTGAGTGTACTGATGGCAAATTAACATTCACCACAGGATCAATAGCAGGAAAACTGGATCATCTCCCTAAGATACAAGAGAAAGGAAAAATTGTTGAATTTGTGTAATATGTGGCTGAAGGGCCGTTTTAGCCCATACTAGTTTTCTTCTCGAACCAGTGAAATTTCATTACAGAGCCATGCACATAGAGTTCCAGCAGCAACAGAGTTGCTTTCCAACAATACAATAACGCAGATATATTTATATTTGATGGTAACATTAATTTCTCTCAAAGTTATCAAACGTAATATCCAGTGCTGTCATTCAGAAACAAGAGAACAGCATACGCTACGCTCTGGCAGAAAATTAAACGGAAAGCTGAAGTCTTCTTCGTAAAGACAATCAGCCGAGCACCACACTGCCGAAACATGTAAGGTCACTGCCTGTTACATGGTAGTCATTCAACAGATCTCCTTGTTGACGATCTGCCACCGGACTGGCTATCGACAATAACTTTCCAGAGTCATGTTTTTCAAAACTGTTCATTGAAGTAAAGCCTAAAACTGGTTGGTGACAGTGCCATACGGATGAGGACTATAGGCTTGTCAAGGAAGATGTTACAACAATATTATGGCTGCATGCTAATTTTGGATTAAATTATATGGTTTACTGTAGTTACTCACTGCTGAGTTTGCAATTCAAAGATAAATGTATTCCTTTGAGGCACAAAAATGAAAGTTACTCCTCCATATTAGAATTTACCCAAATTAAACTTGGCACAGACTAAAAAGTTAGAAATTATGGCCGTCACACGCCCCTTTTATGATTCGCAAATTGTGCAACACAGTGCTACAATGAATACCGCAGTCCGATCTAGGCCAGCGCAGTTGCTGTGAACTTTGCCATAATATTTCTCTTTCGTATTAATTTCTAGTAAGAAATACAGTTACCTTGATTATGACCCTATGCCGACGGTGTTCCTGTGCTGGGCTGCAACACACACAACTGCTACTCCCACCACCACCACTGAGTTCCACTCCAAGATTTCTACAACAGCGCAACAACATCAATGGCGCAGCATTCTCAGCGCTCCGACCTCTATTGTTGATACTTGTACATACTCATTTATACGCACTCACAAAATTACTAACGCTGAGTAAGGGATCACCTTTGTATATACCGGGTGATCAAAAAGTCAGTATAAATGTGAAAATTTAATAAACCATAGAATAATGTAGATAGAGAGGTAAAAATTCACACACATTGGAATGACATGGGGTTATATTAGAACAAAAAAAAATACAACCCCATATTGCTAGACGCGTGAAAGATCTCTTGCGTGCGTCGTTTGGTGATGATCGTGTGCTCAGCCGCCACTTTCGTCATGCGTGGCCTCCCAGGTCCCCAGATCTCAGTCCGTGCGATTATTGGCTTTGGGGTTACCTGAGGTCGCAAGTGTATCGTGGTCGACCGACATCTCTAGGGATGCTGCAAGATAACATCCGACGCCAATGCCTCACCATAACTCCGGACATGCTTTACAGCGCTGTTCACAACATTATTCCTCGACTACAGCTATTGTTGAGGAATGATGGTGGACATATTGAGCATTTCCTGTAAAGAACATCATCTTTGCTTTATCTTAATTTGTTATGCTAATTATTGCTATTCTGATCAGATGAAGCGCCATCTGTCGGGTACTTTTTGAACGTTTGTATGTTTTTTTTTTTTTTTTTTGGTTCGAACAAAACCCCATGTCATTCCAAGCAAGTGTGTCAATTTGTACCTCTCTATCTACATTATTCCGTCATTTAGTCAGTTTTCAAATTTATACTGACTCTTTGATCACCCGGTATTATCATCGCAATACGGTCCCTTTGTCTTTGATTACAAGATGTAATCCATTTTCAGCCCCTACTCCCACATTTAGTCCTATATAAATCTCTGGCATCGTTGCATACAAGCTACCAGTGGCGTCATTTTATTTTTCACGTAATGCTGTGTAAAGAAATGTCAAAGCACATAATGCTTGTTTCATGTACATGAAACGCATAACTTAAAATCTTTCTATCAAGTAGAAATTGATTTCTGCGTAAAGATTAGATGTTGACGAGTTAAAAATTAAAATTCCTTTGACTCATTGAACCATATATAGGGAAACGAATAACCACCAGTCGCTCAAAAATTTAGCTTTTCGCTCTTCGGAGTCCAATGAAATAAACTTTATGATTTACAATTTTTTTGGTGAGGTAAGATGAATTCAAAATTGGTGTGGTCCGTGACTTTTCCATTATTTCTTGTTAAAATAATGAGATCCCACCCGATTTCATGGACACTTGTAAATGATTGGCTTTAGGCAACAGGGGTCGAAAAGGGTGTGCCAGTTCTCGGTCAGTTGATAATTTTTTCATGATTCCAACGGGCCTTTGTCTCTGTTTTAATTTAAATTTGCCAGTATGATTACTGAGAGTCGAAGGAATGTTGACATTTTAAGTGAGGTTGTGGAGGAGACTCGTATGGAAGTTGGCGTATGTATTCCAGGTGAGGCATCAAGCAAATGTATACCGAAAAGTCTTATAATTTGGAGAAGACACACGAGGAGTTGTCGTGAAAATTAAACTGGGCAGCGCGAAGTCAGCAAACCGATCTTAAGTGATCACGTTTCGACATGTACGAGGGACCTGTACAATGAAAATGCGACGTGAGATGAGGTAACTGCTCTCAGAAACCCTAAATTAATACAGCGCTTTTAACAGAATTCACCACATCATATCAGAAATCGCCATACGTACGACTTTCTTTTATACGCCTCTCAGTGACGTTACTTATGAACACTAATCAACCACAACATTATGACCACAGACCTACTATCGATATTAATCCGTCCAGATGATAGCAGCGTCACCTGACGAGGAATGATTGCTTGTCAGACATACGCACGGTGCATGTAGCATCGGTGAGCGTGCTGCCGTGGGTAGAATTGGGGAGCAGCGCAATCTATCTGAGTTTCACTCAGGGCAGATTGTAATGGCCTGGAATCTCGGCACGAGCATTTCTAAAACTGCGCAACTAGTCTGGTGTTCGAGGAGAGCTGTGATGAGTGTCTTCAGCACGTTACGAAAACAAGATGAAACCACATCCAGACGTCGTGGGGTTGAACGTCGTAAGCTAGGCAGACTGATTAAATAGGACAGGTGGCGGACTGTGGCGGAGCTAACAGCAGACTTCAATGTTGGGCAGAATACAAGTGTGTCCGTACACACAGTGCACCGAACACTTCTAACGATGTGTCTCCGCTGCTGATGACCCACGCATATGCCATTGTTGGCACCGCGGCTTTGGAAACTACTACTGAAATGGGAACATGACCGCTGGACGTTGACGCAGTGACAGAGCGTTGCATGCTTGATGAATCCAGATACCCTCTTCATGATGCCGATGGGAGGGCAGGAGTCTGTCGACTTCCAGGGGAACAGCTCCTTGACACTGGTACTGCTGGATGAAGACAGGCTGACGGTGGCTCCATAATGCTCCGGGTACCTTTCACGTGGGCATTCATGGGTCCAGTGGAGCTCGTGCAAAGAACCATGATGGCCAAGGAGTCTCATACACTGATTGCACACCACATAGATCCCTTCATGAAGATCGTATTTTACAACGGAATTGGCGTTTATTAGTAAGGTTCTGCTCCTGTGAGAAGACCAGGAGTGTGATAGAATGATTTGAAGAACACAGTGACAAGTTACAGCCAAATCTTAACCCAGTCGAACAAAGTTGGGATGTGATTGAACGTGGCGTTAGAGCTCGTTGCCCCTTCCCGGAGTTTACGGGAATTTAAAGTCTTACTTGTACAGTGGTGCCAACTCTCTTCAGGGACCTTCCATTGCTTCCATGACATGATGCGTTGACTCTCTTGTTCGTGTCAAAGGCGGACATACCAGCTACTAGGTAAGTATTCACAATATTCTAGCTGACCAGTGGATATTCAAAATATAGGATTATCTCAAATTGAATTTAAATTCCCCATCGTCGATATGGATTTCTGGATTTGTGTAATTAATTAGTACACTACATCTGAGATTTAATCAGCGTTTGAGGCACTAGGAGTGACATTGCATCTTATGGTGAGTTAGACGCTGTCAGTACCGAGATGACAAAGTTACTGTCTCGTGAAATCTGAGAAGTGGGATGTCTTACAGTTGACAGGAACTACTGCTAGTCATGTAGCTCACTCCACCCCCTTCTTTTTCTGTTTATAAAGTACAATAGCGAGGTTCAAGAGGTTGAGACGTTGACATGTCAGTCAAATTCATTAAGGAAACCCCTGTTAGAGTTTCAACTTAGACATAATTCCATGTATGTAAAAGGACCCTGAAAACAAAGGCGAATTTCAGCTATTAAATAGTGCAAATATTTTGCTATCGCAAAGTGATTTATTGCGATAATTACTGAAGTATTTCAAGATATTAATATTGAATGGAATGTAAGTGAGGACAATTTAAGTTGGGTAATGAGATATTAGCAGAATTCGCGTACAGTAGTGGGATCAACTATCACGTTGTAGGGCACTACAAACTCTGTAACTGAGAGTATGGCTCTAAGCACTATGGGACTTGACATCTGAGGTCATCAGTCCCCTAGACATAGAACTACGTAAACCTAACTAAGGTCATAACATACAGCCATGCTCGAGGCAGGATTCTAACCTGCAACCATAGCAGCAGTGTGATTCAGGACAAAAGCGCCTAAAACAGCTCGGCTATAGCGGCGGGCTAACTGAGAGTATGCCTTAACATATTACCCCTGACTGTTACAAACAACATCGGTCTGAGATGAGAGCCCTTGATACTGATCACACATGAAAGCCGTTGCTATGCATGGCGACAAGGCGACAGCATAATATGGGAGGAATCAAATCGATAACAGAAGAGCGATAAGAGATAAGAGAAGTCCATACTGGTGCGGCAAATACGTTGTCACCTGCAAGACTGACCGTGCGCGGACGGCTCGGAGCACAGTCGTGATGCTGCAGCTGCTCTCAGTGGTGGTCCACGCGTGTGGATAAAGAACCGACCGAAACAGCACGAGCGCCAAAGACAGCTGTTGTCACCAAGTGGTAATAGATAGGATGTGCCGAGGCTACCGTCACAAAAACGCTTCTGACTGTTTCCATCATCTTCGCTGTGGCTGACCGGAAGTGAACAACTCTAACTTTGACTTCGGCGGTCCGGAAGCAAAACATTAACGATCTCTCCGGCCGTCCAGAAGTAAATCCCTTGAACTCTCCACTTCACCTTTACACCGAAAGATTCTGCCAATCATAGTCTTAGATTGTGCATCTTCTTTCCCCTACAAACTCCAAATCGGGAGTGCGTTCTTTTTTATTAGTACACATCATACCACGCAACCAATCAAATGGCCTTTTTTTGTTCTGTACGCAGGAAATCATAGGCTTCAAACTGCCTCTGGCCGCTGGATGGCAGCAGTCCACTTGGGAGCCGTACTGTTGACCCTCTTTGTATGAAGACTTTAAAAGTGCCCAAACCGACGAAGGCAATGCAGCTGTCAGGCGTCGTCTGGTAGACAGCCGTGGGCTCCAGTGGACTAAAACTATTTGTGAGGCGCCAGCCCTAACACTGCCCACGTCCCGGACTCCCTGCCTGCCTCACTACAAAGTGCGACAGCGCCCGGCACCTCCTGTAGTGTGACGAGCGGCGCCACACTCAGCTGTTGTGTAGAATCTAGCCTACCTCTCCATACACGGGGATTACCTGCCTGTGTCCCTCAACCTCTTGTTGCTCAGGTTCCCGTGCCACCACATATCGTCCCACGCCTAATACACTCCTGGAAATTGAAATAAGAACACCGTGAATTCATTGTCCCAGGAAGGCGAAACTTTATTGACACATTCCTGGGGTCAGATACATCACATGATTACACTGACAGAACCACAGGCACATAGACACAGGCAACAGAGCATGCACAATGTCGGCACTAGTACAGTGTATATCCACCTTTCGCAGCAATGCAGGCTGCTATTCTCCCATGGAGACGATCGTAGAGATGCTGGATGTAGTCCTGTGGAACGGCTTGCCATGCCATTTCCACCTGGCGCCTCAGTTGGACCAGCGTTCGTGCTGGACGTGCAGACCGCGTGAGACGACGCTTCATCCAGTCCCAAACATGCTCAATGGGGGACAGATCCGGAGATCTTGCTGGCCAGGGTAGTTGACTCACACCTTCTAGAGCACGTTGGGTGGCACGGGATACATGCGGACGTGCATTGTCCTGTTGGAACAGCAAGTTCCCTTGCCGGTCTAGGAATGGTAGAACGATGGGTTCGATGACGGTTTGGATGTACCGTGCACTATTCAGTGTCCCCTCGACGATCACCAGTGGTGTACGGCCAGTGTAGGAGATCGCTCCCCACACCATGATGCCGGGTGTTGGCGCTGTGTGCCTCGGTCGTATGCAGTCCTGATTGTGGCGCTCACCTGCACGGCGCCAAACACGCATACGACCATCATTGGCACCAAGGCAGAAGCGACTCTCATCGCTGAAGACGACACGTCTCCATTCGTCCCTCCATTCACGCCTGTCGCGACACCACAGGAGGCGGGCTGCACGATGTTGGGGCGTGAGCGGAAGACGGCCTAACGGTGTGCGGGACCGTAGCCCAGCTTCATGGAGACGGTTGCGAATGGTCCTCGCCGATACCCCAGGAGCAACAGTGTCCCTAATTTGCTGGGAAGTGGCGGTGCGGTCCCCTACGGCACTGCGTAGGATCCTACGGTCTTGGCGTGCATCCGTGCGTCGCTGCGGTCCGGTCCCAGGTCGACGGGCACGTGCACCTTCCGCCGACCACCGGCGACAACATCGATGTACTATGGAGACCTCACGCCCCACGTGTTGAGCAATTCGGCGGTACGTCCACCCGGCCTCCGGCATGCCCACTATACGCCCTCGCTCAAAGTCCGTCAACTGCACATACGGTTCACGTCCACGCTGTCGCGGCATGCTACCAGTGTTAAAGACTGCGATGGAGCTTCGTATGCCACGGCAAACTGGCTGACACTGACGGCGGCGGTGCACAAATACTGCGCAGCTAGCGCCATTCGACGGCCAACACCGCGGTTCCTGGTGTGTCCGCTGTGCCGTGCGTGTGATCATTGCTTGTACAGCCCTCTCGCAGTGTCCGGAGCAAGTATGGTGGGTCTGACACACCGGTGTCAATGTGTTCTTTTTTCCATTTCCAGGAGTGTAAAATGCGCAAGCCCCGTCATCCACCCTCTATGTAAAGAAATCAAAGCTCTCATACTAGGTTTCGTTACTCCAATGACCTTAACAGGAGACGTAAGGAGAAAAAGTTGACCAGAGACAAAAGGTCGAAGGGGATAAGGCATGAAAGCTTGGCGTCTTTCACAGTTATGTGCCTCATATTCGGGTCTCGGAGTAGCACGCCCGTATACAGAGCTCTCCCACTGAAGCACGTTTCGTGATGAAAGCGAGATTAGCCAAGAGGATGGAAGCAGATCCTGATGAGTGGAGAGGGCTTTCGGTAAGAATGGGATACTCATGGCGGCACTTACACAGATGGCTGCCCGAGAGTGAGTGCCACTAAGGCTTGGCTTCCGTTTTCTCACTCTATCATGATCTGTGTCGATGGAATGTGATGATCAGCTGTGCAAATGCTAACTGTCTCCGATATGTTAGTTAGACTATATTATAATCGATGAACTTTCATGATGTAGCTACAAATCGCGCCTTACTAAATTTATTTCTCGGGCTGTGATTTTGCTCTAAGGGAGTTGAAAGCATGAAGATGCCTGGCCATCTCAGCACAGAGTCGCATCTGTGAGGCTGGCCACGAAAGACCACAGGTAAGCTGGGGAAGAGGGCTCGCAAATGTTACGACCTGTTTACTGTTGCAGCGTGGCGAGTCCTGGGAGCACTCACACGAGAACACATAGCCGGGACGACAAGATCGTGGATTCAGTGTCTTTCGGTCCATTATGGCCTGAGGGACATCGGCTGGTACATATTTCTTGATTATTTAAATTTTTCGAATGAAGGGAAAACAAAGCTCGTGAATTTTCCCAACTACTGTAAAAATCCCACAGTCTGGACGACTCACCAGACCGCAGCAGCAGACGCTGCAAGAAAGGCGTTGGACGATTCTAAGAAGTTCATTGTCATAATTTGGAAAGTATGTGTTCCGAAACGGATGAATCAACAAAGTATTTCTTCCCACACGTATGTCGTGAAACGACGACGAAAGGAGAGTTAGACCCGTTTCAAAGCACAAGTCGCAGACAACTGACTGTCGCTTTTCCCATATACCGTTCGCCACTCTTCACGGAAAGAGGGTAACACTACTGGTATCCTACCTTGCACAATGTCAGATGCCTTTCACAACGAAGATAAAGTTGTAGGCCTAAGTCAATAATGATCAGAGTCCTAGTACTCATACCACGTCAAAATGATGACAATAAAGCGTGACCATAGCCAACTAAAAACTTTTGGCATTGCGTGGTTGGTAACGCTTACCAACTTCAAGTACAATTACTGCCGTCCATATCTGCAAGTTTCTGACGATTTTTGGCAGAGGTTATAATGAACGAAGAGTACGTCCTCGGGGAGCACGGCGATGCACTCAATGTAATCAGATAAATTTAGCAAATTTATAAACTATCTAGCTGAGTACATGGCATTTCCTACGTATTTATTCTAACATTCTATTAGTCTATTTCCTCTTCCCCCTTTCTCTATCCATCTCCTCCTGTTACCTGTTTCAGACCATCTCCACCTATCTCTCTTGCCACCTCCTCCTCTTCACTTTCTTTGGCCATTTCCACGTACCCTTTCTCTCTATCCATCTCCTTCTGCCCCCTCTCTCTGTCCATCTCGCCCTGCTCCTTCTCTCTGTTCATTTCCACCTGTATCCTTTCTCAGTCTGTTTCTCTCCTTTCTGTCCATTTTCCCCTTCCACTCTCTATGCCCATCCCCTTTTCCCCATAATTGTGTCTATCTCCCCTTTTCCATATCTGTCTGTCCATCCCCTATTACCCCAATCTCTACCCACGTTATCATCCCTATCCCAACAGCCGGTTGCTGATTCTTACCCCAACAGTACTTTCTTCCAGATGGTAAATAGCAGGAGTTTATTATATGTAACTTTGCCTACATATGCACATGTGACATATATTTGTATTACATTTTACATCCTTCACATGCGTTTGTACGCAGAGTCCACCTTTTGCTCTAGCGAATATCGCTCTGCATATTCGTTTTCACGCAGGTCAGTGTTTACGACGTTATATCTCCAAAACTATGTGTCCTATAATGATGTGATTTTCTAGGTACAGACAGCGAATATGTGGATATTGTTTGTGAAATGTGATCCAAATAGAGGTAGAAGGTAAAAAGTAGTAAATTTATACGTCACTCGTTATGTAGCAATCTTAGACGTATCTCACAGTTTGTAACTCATATCTCCTGAACTATGTGTCGTAAAATAATATAATTTTTCAGATACATTGAGTGGTAAATGTGGATACTGTCTGTAAAGTTTGTCGCTAATACAGTGACTACTAAAGGAGTTATCATTTTAAACGTCATGGCAGTTTCAGCAGTTTTACTGCATTAACAGCCAAAATGTAGTAAGCGATAATCATTTTTGTTTTCATCATTCGGTGGGGGGTTGCCAGTAAGAAAAAGTTTCCTAAAGGTTCAGAATTGTGTGTTGTTGTAATTCACTAAGTGCTATCATTTTCAAATACTGGATGAAAAAAACTTGGCTATTTTCGCGTCGTGGGCTATATTGGTTTTTCATACCCAACACCACCACTTTGCTAAGTAGGTGATCCTTAACCCAAAATCGATTCTTTGCAAATAGTAAGTGATATGCATGACGAGTTTAACTGAAATCGGTCCAGTGGTTTGGGAGGAGACCTGAACCATTTACACATAGAGACAAATATGCTTTTTTGTAATATGTATTATTTTAAAGTCAACTACCTTACAAATTTCGGAGCCTGTTTGAATTCAACGAGGCACAGACGCTGATGCGGATGTGTTAACCTCCTTAATCCTGAGCTTAAATTTTGTGAATCAAAACTTTCTGGGTCAAAGTATGACTGAAGTCGAAACAGCCCCTGACTGAGACGCTGAGCGTAGGGGAGCAGACGCAGGAGTCATGCACCGCCGATCATGGCAACGCCCTGTTGGAAGCGGTTTGCCGCTGTCTTCCTCCTACGTGTTATGCAGTGCCACGTGTTTGACTGCGTGCTTGTGCAGTGTAGTGCTGAGTTTGTGTTCTGGATGAAAGGCTGGTGCAGGGGAAGGGCGAAACCTTGTGCGGACACGTAGCCAGCGCCTGTCCAGTAGCACAAAGGGGACACAGAGCTCATCCGACGGACGTGTCACCATTAACAGTGTCACATGCCCCAACTTCAGGAAACACTGCGAGGAGGTCTGTAACTTAATGCAGGCCACCGGCGCAAAGACTCGTGATCAGGAGCACTACACTATCGTCTTTCCTTCCCTTAACGGTCAAATACTTGCGTTAGAAATTTTCTGCAACTGCGATTCGAACCCTCGTACCTGCGAGTGAAGCGACCTTCGCTACAGAGGTGGGTAGTGACACGATTAACATACAAAAAGAAAAGAAGAAAACATTTGTGAGATTCACCAAAAATTTTTGATCGTGTTCAAAGTAAATACTATTTATGTTATAAAACAAATGAAATACACGCAATATTCATGAAATGCGGCATTACACACCTAAAATATATGAAAACAGTACCACTGGAATGTTTAAGTATGGGACGTTGCCGACCGTAGTCTCAGTGATACATTGGGGAAAGATACCATTGTAACGTTGTGATGAAATAAACAATCACTCCTTAGATAGTGCAGGACGTATTCACATCTGCTATGTGATCAAAAGTATCAGGACGCCTGGCTGAAAACGAGTTACAACTTCGTGGCGCCCTCCATCGGTAATCCTGGAATTCAATATGATGTTGGCCCACACTTAGCCTTGATGGCAGCTTCCACTCTCGCATGTATATGTTCAATCTGGGGCTGGAAGGTTTCTTAGGAAATGGCAGCCCATTCTACACGGAGTGCTGTACAGAGGAGAGCTATCGACATCGGCCTATGAGGCCTGGAACGAAGTCGGCGTTCCCAAACATCCCAAAGGTGTTCTATAGGATTCTTGACTCTGTGCAGGCCAGTCCATTACAGGGATGTTATTGTCGTGTAACCACTCTGCCACAGGCCGCGCATTATGAACAAGTGCTCAATCGTGTTGAAAGATGAAATCGCCATCCCCGAATTCCTCTTCAACAGTGGGAAGCAAGAAGGTGCTTGCTTAAAACATCAGTGTAGGCCTGTGCTGTGATAGTGCCACGCAAAACAACAAGGGATGCCAGCACCCTCCATGAAAAACCCGACCACACCATAACACCTTCATGCTGGCAGATGACCTTTTGGCATCGGATAGCTACATTGTGTACCGTGATTCGTCACTCCACACCATATTTTCCACTGTTCAATCGCCCAATATTTACGCTTCTTACACCAATCTAGGTGTCGTTTGGAATTTACCGGCGCGATGTGTGGCTTATGAGCAGCCGCTCGACCATGAAATCCACGTTTTCTCTCCTCCCGCCTGACTCTCATAGTACTTGCAGTGGATCCCGATGCAGTTTGGAATTCCTGCGTGATGGTCTGGATAGATGTCTGACAATTACACATTACGACGCTCTTCAACAGTCGGTGGTCTGTATCAGTCAACAGATGAGGTCGGCCTGTACGGTTTTGTGCTGTACGTGTCCCTTCACATGTCCACTTTACTATCACATCGGAAACAGTGACCTAGGGATGTTTAGGAGTGTGGAAATCTCGCATACAGACCTATGACACAAGTGACAGGCTATCACCTGACCACGTTCGAAGTCCGTGAGTTCCGCAGAGCGCCCCATTCTGCTCTCTCACGATGTCTAATGACTACTGAGGTCGCTGATATGGAGTAACTGGCAGCAGGTGGCAGCACAATGCATCAACTATGAAAAACGTATGTTTTTGGGTGCATCCGGATACTTTTGATCACATAGTGTATTACAGCATGTCTTAAACATAAAGGCAAACGTCCCGAGTTCGAGTCTCGGTCGGGCACACATTTTTAATCTGCCAGGAAGTTTCATATCAGCGCACACTCCGCTGCAGAGTGAAAATCTCATTCTGGAAACATCCCCCAGGCTGTGGCTAAGCCATGTCTCCGCAGTATCCTTTCTTTCAGGAGTGCTAGTTCTGCAAGGTTCGCAGGAGAGCTTCTGTAAAGTTTGGAAGGTAGGAGACGGATACTGGCAGAAGTAAAGCTGTGAGTACCGGGCGTGAGTCGTGCTTCGGTAGCTC
Source organism: Schistocerca cancellata (assembly GCF_023864275.1). Classification (NCBI taxonomy): domain Eukaryota; kingdom Metazoa; phylum Arthropoda; class Insecta; order Orthoptera; family Acrididae; genus Schistocerca; species Schistocerca cancellata. Next base: position 85,249,680 of record NC_064631.1, on the reverse strand, counting down.
AGATGGTAGAGCACTTTCCCGCGAAAGGCAAAGGTCCCGAGTTCGAGTCTCGGTCGGGCACACAGTTTTAATCTGCCAGGAAGTTTCATATCAGCGCACACTCCGCTGCAGAGTGAAAATCTCATTCTGGAAACATCCCCCAGGCTGTGGCTAAGCCATGTCTCCGCAGTATCCTTTCTTTCAGGAGTGCTAGTTCTGCAAGGTTCGCAGGAGAGCTTCTGTAAAGATTGGAAGGTAGGAGACGGATACTGGCAGAAGTAAAGCTGTGAGTACCGGGCGTGAGTCGTGCTTCGGTAGCTCAGATGGTAGAGCACTTTCCCGCGAAAGGCAAAGGTCCCGAGTTCGAGTCTCGGTCGGGCACACAGTTTTAATCTGCCAGGAAGTTTCATAAAAAAACATAATTTACCCTTATTTCCCAAATACGTGCTAACAACATGAAAAGAGTTTTCTCCAAATAGGTGCTGCAAGGTTCTGGTAACATGCAGAAACAAACTCAGGTGACTGCCTGAAAGTACATGATACGAATTATATACTGCAATCAGACAGAGCGAGCTTAGCTGCATGAGGACTGAAAAATATGAATAGTTGACCTATGGTCTCACATTAGAGTTGGATTAAAGGAGATGCAAGTGGATGTGAAGAAGGTGCGAGACCGACAACTATATAGAAAGGTGTTCCCTGTTTTACTAAAAACTAATACTGAGCAGCTACGGTACTCTTATGGTTTAAATGTTTGCTTTTTATCATTGGTATGCACGACTAAGTGTTATCATCTGGTCCCAGTTACCTGAAACGGATATAAAGCACCGAGTACGTGTAGTATTGATGGGTAGATGGCATTTATGTGTGGTAATTTATTCTATGAAACGTAGGTACGCAATTTTCTGGGACTGGATAAAGCATCATTTAGTTAAATGCTGGGTGAATTAATGTAGTAGTCCCCTATTTCGTGGTTGAGCCTTGCATTTTAAATTACATGGCCCCGGCAGCGCAGCGAATGTGCTTCGTTTTTTTTTTCTGCTTGCGCCAGGAAGCTGACTCGGAGAGCAATTTGCATAAAAAATGTAGTAATAAGCGTGACTTTTAAAAGCACAAATATCTCTTCCACATCGACTCGTTTTTCGACGGGCGTTGCAGTTCGTTTAGGAGGAGGCGCAAATAAAAATACTTCGGTCGTCTGTTGACTCTCATTTCCCTAAACGCTCGTTGAAAGTTTTCAGTTACTTTCCGTTTATAACTTCCAAGTAAACAGTGACACAGAATAAATTACACGACTGCATGTTTACTTGCTGTTTTTCGAGAAGGAAACAACTGGGTAGCAATACACTAGTTTGTCTAATTTCACATCTCTTCCTCTTCGTTATTTACTTTAATGTATTCTACTTCACGCACTCTGTGCCATCTGGTCAGGCAGACGTTTCATATAAACCTTCATCATCATCATCATCATTTAAGACTGATTATGCCTTTCAGCGTTCAGTCTGGAGCATAGCCCCCCTTATACAGTTCCTCCATGATCCCCTATTCAGTGCTATCATTGGTGCCTCTTCTGATGTTAAACCTATTACTTCAAAATCATTCTTAACCGAATCCAGGTACCTTCTCCTCGGTCTGCCCCGACTCCTCCTACCCTCTACAGCTGAATCCATGAGTCTCTTGGGTAACCTTGCTTCTCCCATGCGTGTAACATGACCCCACCATCTAAGCCTGTTCGCCCTGACTGCTACATCTATAGAGTTCATTCCCAGTTTTTCTTTGATTTCCTCATTGTGGATACCCTCCTGCCATTGTTCCCATCTACTAGTACCTGCAATCATTCTAGCTACTTTCATATCCGTAACCTCAACCTTGTTGATAAGGTAACCTGAATCCACCCAGCTTTCGCTCCCATACAACAAAGTTGGTCGAAAGATTGAACGGTGCACAGATAACTTAGTCTTGGTACTGACTTCCTTCTTGCAGAAGAGAGTAGATCGTAGCTGAGCGCTCACTGCATTAGCTTTGCTACACCTCGCTTCCAGTTCTTTCACTATGTTGCCATCCTGTGAGAATATGCATCCTAAGTACTTGAAACCGTCCACCTGTTCTAACTTTGTTCCTCCTATTTGGCACTCAATCCGTTTATATTTCTTTCCCACTGACATTACTTTCGTTTTGGAGATGCTAATCTTCATACCATAGTCCTTACATTTCTGATCTAGCTCTGAAATATTACTTTGCAAACTTTCAATCGAATCTGCCATCACATCTAAGTCATCCGCATATGCAAGACTGCTTATTTTGTGTTCACATATCTTAATCTCACCCAGCCAGTCTATTGTTTTCAACATATGATCCATAAATAATATGAACAACAGTGGAGACAGGTTGCAGCCTTGTCATACCCCTGAAACTACTCTGAACCATGAACTCAATTTACCGTCAACTCTAACCGCTGCCTGACTATCCATGTAAAGACCTTTAATTGCTTGCAAAAGTTTGCCTCCTATTCCATAATCTTGTAGAACAGACAATAACTTCCCCCTAGGAACCCGGTCATATGCCTTTTCTAGATCTATAAAGCATAGATACAATTCCCTGTTCCACTCATAACACTTCTCCATTATTTGCCGTAAGCTAAAGATCTGGTCCTGACAATCTCTAAGAGGCCTAAACCCACACTGATTTTCATCCAATTGGTCCTCAACTAATACTCGCACTTTCCTTTCAACAATACCTGCGAAGATTTTACCCACAACGCTGATTAAAGAGATACCTCTGTAGTTGTTACAATCTTTTCTGTTTCCATGTTTAAAGATTGGTGTGATACTGATTTTGTCCAGTCTGATGGAACCTGTCCCGACTCCCAGGCCATTTCAATTATCCTGTGTAGCCATTTAAGACCTGACATTCCACTGTATTTGATGAGTTAAACCTGACATTCCACTGTATTTGATGATTTGTCAATAAATGATCAACGTTACAGACTTCCTGTAGTGTAGAGTGTCAGAACAGCCCACATCCACTGTGGAGACAGTGTTTTCAATTTTTTGGTCTGAACAAGTTTTCAAGTGAAGTAGGCAGGCCACAACGTCATGCAGAACCTTGGCCCGATCTCACACGCCAGACTTTTATAGAAATGCTATTCTGTTTTCCGTTTCGATACCCCAAAAGCGACACACAGTTTGCCAGGAAACTTAAAAACACGGCAGACTGTATTGCATAGGGAATGTCTTCCTCAGGAGGCAATCGGTAGATTGTTTTCATCCGTTTCCTCGTAATATACCTTCTGTCGTGAGAATTTCTCAAGTAAATTATACAGAGAAACTTTTGTCATGTTTGGAAAGTAAGAGAGAGACTGCTAGAACAGAATAATTTTTGAAGTTGCGTCATGAGTCTTGCCTGTGGAGTCACAGGGGTAGGAACATTGTACCTGCGAAACACACATTTCGCTAAGGATTGTAAAACTGATTGTAGACGGGAAATCTCAACTACTTTCAATACGATGTAAGACATAGCTTTGCCCGGTTTCAGAGCATTGTGTAAGATGCTTATTACCATCAGTCTCCCGAAAATGATAGGCTTCTTCTTTTACCAGTGACGATGTCTGTTCATGATTTATCAAAGTGCGTAAAAAAGACTTTCGTGAGAAAACAATGAGCTAAAAAACTCCTGTCTTTACGCAAACTTGATAGTCACGGTAATCGTTACATGTATGGTAGTACGAATTAAGTTAAAATGTACCATTTTGGATACTAGGGTGTCAACACTGCAAACCTCCTCTGAGGTCACGTGAAACATATCTTGATGAGGCAGCTATCTGAAATAAAATCAGAAACACTTAGTAAAGTCCTTCAAAATCGTAACACTTACTCAAGTAGGAGAATACAAATTGTCACTTCCGGAACATCACGTACAAGTAGGAGTTTAGCTGTATCAGTGAATTTGGTTCTGCTAGATTGTAAAGCGGAAATTTTACAACAAGGGTAAAGCAAGAATTCAATGGTGCGTCACACATGTCAGACAGATGAACTTAAATGTCATCTGCATCACCTCTACAAGTCACCCGCATCGGACACTAAATCATCAATGACTGCAGAAGTTAAGTGGGATTATTAAAAAGGTATGAAAATATTTTTTCTTAACTATTGCTACAAGAATCACAGTAAAGAATACCCGAGCTTTCATCGTCAAAAATTAATCTCAAGTCCGAAAGCGTGGTGTACGTTGTCAGACAAGTAGCCAAAAGACGATAAAACTAGAGCAAGAAGAGCAGCGTGATAACCATGCCGTGAATTCCACAGCAAAGTATATCAGTTAACCTGGAGAAATATCATAAGACCGTGGGTAATATGCAGAGGAAATCTACCAATCAGTCACCCATCAGTGGGTCAGTAATAATCTTAGCGTAGAAAAGGAAGTTAACGTAGAAAGTCCAAAACACTGGATGGAGTGTTTACTATCTGTTTTACTGTGAAGTACCCCTCCTTCCTTCCAATGTACAAATATCCAAATGGCAGTTATTGAGTTATATGATCGGGAAACATAAAGTGAACTTCACAGTTGTCCTGGAGTATCATCTTAACTATATGGGTTGCCTGTATGATAGTACAAGACTATATGTAGATTTGTTTTGTAGGGGTATCACTCTGAGCAGAGCAAAATTTTTATCTTTTCTTTTATTTCCCATAGTATTTAGCTGAAGGTTGAAGCTATCCAAAAACAAATCTATTTGTAAGCAAACAAAGACAGAAAACGCTCTGCCTCAAGATGATTATAAGAAAAAATTTGCTATTGTAGCAGCGATTTGTTATAACATTTCGAAGTTTGTTCTCTACATTTTATGTAATTAGGTCTTTAAAGTGACTGAGACAGCACACTCTTTTCGTTGAAGGTAAACCTCAATATCTGTCCTCCCCGTCTTCCTTGTTTAGCGTAACCCACAAAGGTCTGTCCCACGCGATGGTGCCCGTTGTTCGATCCCTTAGTGCAACTGTATCGTATTTGGTGATATGCGACGTCTTTGAAGTGAATAAAACGCCAAACAATGTAGTCCGGCGTTCTAACTTCCAATAGTCACCGTTACCGTTAAGTAATCGTTCTATTTTTTTGAGATACGTGGGGAACAGCCTGCATCCCGTAAGAATGTGGCTCACAGCCCTAAAGGTTAGAAAGTTCTTCATTTTAAATCTCATCCTCACAGTGCGAAATACCACACAGCCAGTGTCCTCTTGTGCCTGGGTTCCAGTCTTCCTCAATTTTTTTCAATATGTGCGATGTGACTTTTCTCATCGAGTTTATTCCGCATATGTAACATCTTTTACACTCTTATTCGGTTTCCTCCTCGTAAACAGCACTGTGCTCCCATCATCCTAGTTAACAGAGTTTTGCGGTATATACCGTTTGCAGGGTACGCTACACGACGCTGGCCCATAAAATTTTCATGCACGTAAAAATAGCCTACCCAACTTTCATCATTTGCCCCGTGTGCGAATAACGTATACTGGGTTGCCTTTATTAAGGTGCATGAAATATTTTACTGGACATTTTCATTTTATCGACCCTGTGTTATGAAAAGAGCTTCCACAGAATTGGCCTCGCACGCGTCTGTAAATCACAATAGTATACTCCGCTGCACTACCATGTGCGACGACCCACTTTGTGCGCATGTGGAGGTGAGTTATAGCTTCGTAATACAATGCAACTGTGTCTACAGGTTCATGGGACTTATATGGCCGGTCGTTGCGTGCTCATTACACTAGCAATTCATCCGGCAACTTCCACAAGTTTATGAAAATTTTGCTTTTATTGAATGTCTAACCATAATTTCCTTGTCGCTGCACATCCAAAGAGTTCTAAGCTATAGAAGAAAGGAAATAATTCATTGTCGTATTTAAGAAAAGTCTGTATCCACATCTACACTCCATACGCCATCTGGTGATGTGTAGCGGAGGGTACCGCTACCGGTTTTGTGGTCTGTTCCACGATTGAATGGCGCGTGTGGAGAATGATTGCCGGTAGGCCTCCGGATTACTTCCAGTTTCTCGCATTTTCTCTTTTGGTCATTTAGTGTGACGTATTTGGGAGAAAGCAGTATGTTGCCCCAGTTGACCAGGAAGGTACTTGCTCGAATATTGTGTAGTAATCCTCCCCGTGGTGCGAAACACCTCTCTTGTAGCGTCTGCCACTTGTATTTGTTGAGCATCTCCATAACTACCTCACCGATCAACGCAACTTGTGAATCGGTCGATTAAATGTTTTGTGAGCCGCTTATTTTCTTGGTTAACTATATTTTCGATTCCTCCAATGGTTCTCGGCCTGTTATCGACTTTTCCCATAGTTAGTTATACATTGTCATTCCACTTTAGATAGATACAAATGTTTACTGTTAGGTATTTTGAGATAGTTACTGTTTACAGGTATTTGTCGCCAGTATTGTATTCGCACAGATGCAGTTTCCTTCTCATATTTACGATCAACACGTTACAGGCATTTACGTTCGGTATCAACTGCCAGTGTCTGCACCAATCGTCAGTACACTGCAGGTCTTCCTGTAATTGGGCGTCCCAAGTTTGCGTACCTAGCAAGACACTCGGCTGGTATAGCGTGTCGTAACTGCAGCTTCAACAGCGCTTCTCCACTGCTAAATGCATGCAACAACTTCAAGCTCCTCACCTGGTATTAAAGGAGAGACATAAACAAGAAGCCTCCAGTCCCGGGGCGGCTCGTATAGTGGAACTATTGCATAAACGGCGGTTTGCAACACCAGTCCTTAGGCCGTGGTGGAAAAGGCATCTCTTCCTGCTGTACCACTAACTACGGCGGAACACAGCCCACACGCCTGTCGTCGAAAGCAGAGTAGCCAACGCCAGACCGACAGGTGCTCTGCACGCTCCGCGAACATTCCAGCCAATAGGCACCTAAAAGTTCTCGGCCGGCTGAGAGAGAGCTCTCCAGAGATGCAAGGAGCCGCCCGCGGAGCCCCTCTAGGCAAAGAAATCCGTGCCTAAGGACTGTAAAGATGCACAGGTCACACGAATACACGAACACAGAAGACAGGGAATTTTAATAGTGCACTGAATTACGGACTATGGGCACAGACATCAATTTGCCGTAACATTCAAGAACATATGCTGAGTTAGACCATTATACCGCTACTGATACATAGCCGGCACGAAACAGAAAATATCGCTCGTGTGAAACACAGCTAGCTCTTTATTCACATGAACTAATGAGTGCTATCGACAGGGCCACCACCGTCTCCCCCCCCCCCCCCTCCCACGAAATTCTATGAGTCCCTCCAGATCCTCGAGCGCATTGCACTCTGTCTCGCCTTCCGCATACGCCTCCTGTCCCCCACACAGATCTCCAATGACCTGATTCCATTCCCCCATCTGTTCCTTTTCTTCGAACACATCCGAGTCTTCTACACCTCCCGCCGACTTGATCCCCTCCCCCCCAACCCCTGGTTGCTCATCTCCTCTCCAACCCCTGCCCACTGCCGCACCTTCATTGTTGCATCCCTCCTATCCTCCACCTCTACACCCTTTCCCGAGGTGGCTCCGTCAACTCCCCCTCCCAGATGATGACCTCTCTCCCTCCATTTATCCCTCTTGTCAACTCTCACCTGCCCCTCCCTCTGTCCTTTTCCCAGGCTCCCTTTCCCCCACTTCCATCCTTTGTTTTTCCCCACCTAACCTCCCTTTGATTCCTTTCTCTACCTCGAGTCCGTTTTCTTTAAAAAAAAAATGGCTCTAAGCACTATGGGACTACTTAAACCAACTAACCTAAGGACATCACACACATCCATGCCCGAGGCAGGATTCGAACCTGCGACCATAACGGTCGCGCAGTTCCAGACTGTAGCGCCTAGAACCGCTCAGCCACTCCCCGTTTTCTCTACCCTCCTCTGCTTTCCCCACTCCATCTCGCATCCGCTCTGCCCCCCCCCCGCTCCCTCTCTTCTGTGTCCTCCCCTCCATCGGCTCCCTACTTTCTTTTTTGCTCTTCCTCTCCTCCCCCCTTTTTTGCCCCTCATCTGTCTGGGTCCTCCCCCCCCCCCCCCGCCATCTGCTTTTGTACTCTATTACTCTATAGCGTAGTGTTTTCTGTGAGTATTGAATGTTGTGCGTCCTCCTTTTGTAAGTGATGTGAACAGAAACCAAACAGTCGCCGTGTTTTTTTAGTTGTGCCTGTCTAATTGCTGTGTGCTTTAATCAGCATTGCTCAACCTTTGTTTTTCATGTTTTCTTCGCAGCTTTTCACCATGGTCGTTTTAAGCAGTCACCGTTTTATCACCTGTTTTTATTGTTGTATCTCCTCATCATGTTTTTTAACTTCACCTGTAGGCTGCTGCCAGCCCCCCACCCACTTTTCGTCTGGGGAAACAATAAAGGGAACAAATTGACAGGTGATCTCAGATTGATTCCATATTTCTAGATATCGAGAAAGCTTTTGACACTGCTCCTCAGAAACGGCTTCTAATTAAATATCTTTGTTTCGCTGGATTCGTGATTTAGAGTCAGAAAGGAAACAATTCGTAGTTTCTGGTGAGACACAAGCTGTCGCATTATATGCTCTCTGTAATATAAAATGGAGCCTAAACAGTCATATCAATAGACAGTGTAGCACCCTTGTAGCTACTGGTAAACGAGTAAGTTTCCACTCCATTATTTCCCATACGCGTTGAGCTCGCGATTCACCTGTTGGCCTTGCTGGTCAGGGCAGTTGTTGTACGCTACGAAGAGGCCGTTGTGGCAGTGCAGACATTTCTGGTCGTGCATTGTCCAGCTGAAACAGCACATCACGTTCCTGTTTCCTGTCGAAACAATGGGAGTGGCACGGTCATAACAGCCGCGCGCAATGGCTACTTCACCCCGCAGAAAAACCAAATGTGACCGCGATTTGTAACTCATGCTCCCCCACACATGATTCCTAAGATGCGACCTGTGTGTCGTGGGAGAAAGCACTCTGGAAGAGGCAGCTCACCAAATCTGCACTATACGCGTATACGTCCATCACTTGCGTGCAGACGGAACCTAGTCACATCACTCAAGACAACAGAGTGCCTTTCCACTCTCGACACCAGAGTAATCACGTTTGGAGGTGTTGTAGCGTCAGTGGTAGCCTAGCTAGAGGCAGATGATCCTGATCCTACTACAATGAGACGACCCCAAATGGTCGGTTATGACACAGAAGGTTCAAGATATTCCCGGATTTCATCCTTTGATTACGTTCCGTCGGCCACCCGATGCTCGCACAATGTGTCGATCTTGATGTGTCTCTGTACTATAGGGACGTGAAGAAATTGATATACAGTGTGGCAATGTTCCACAGACCCCCGCTGAAGCAGCGAGGCTTGCTCACGATGTACAGCAGTCCGTCGCTACGTTCATCCAGCTTCCCCCAGGCATACAGTGTTATTCTGGTCAAATGCTAAAGCTGTTCAGCGAGAGTAGATACTCGACGGTAGGGCATGATTGTATCCTAAAATGAATATCACAAACACTGTTCATTTTTCAGCTCAGCACAATTGCTGTTTGCCAAGTCAGAACACAAGGTATGAATCACCGACACTACAGTCCCTCAGTGGCACATATTCTACATCTACAGAGATACGCCGCAAGTCACATGCCGGTGCGTGGCGGAGGGCACGTTGAACCACTACTGGTGATTTGCTTTCCTCCACTCGCAAACAGAGCGAGGGGAAAAAAACACTGTCTGTAGACCTTCGAATGAGCTCTAATTTTTCGTATCTTATCTTCGTGATCCTTACGCGCTATGTATATTGGCAGGAGTAGAACCGTTCGGCAATCACCTTCAAATGCCTGTTATCTATATTTTGTCATTAGTGTTACTCGAAAGGAACGTCGCCTTCCACTCCAGAGATTTTCATTTGAGTTCCCGACGCATGCCCGAAATACCTACGTGTTGTTCGTGTGGTGTCACCGCCAGACACCACACTTGCTAGGTGGTAGCTTTAAATCGGCCGCGGTCCATTAGTACATGTCGGACCCTCGTGTTGCCACTGTCAGGGATCGCAGACCGAGCACCACCACACGGCAGGTCTAGAGAGACGTACTAGCACTCGCCCCAGTTGTACGGACGACTTTGCTAGCGACTACACTGACGAAGCCTTTCTCTCATTTGCCGAGAGATAGTTAGAATAGCCTTCAGCTAAGTCCATGGCTACGACCTAGCAAGGCGCCATTAACCATTTCTAGACAGAGTCTCACTTGTAACATCAAGAACGCTGTATACAAGTGATGGATTAAAGTTAAGTATTCCAGCAGCTACGTACTTTTCTTTATAGCATTCATTACGTATCCTGTTTCAGACCTAACGCCAGCCTGCGTGAGTTGACGCGTGCATTTCGGCCTCCTCTCTCAATTAGCGTGCGTTGTGTTGGCTAATCTGCCGACACAACAGTTCGACCCTACCGGTACCTAATTTAGCAGCCCGCCTCTTCATGTCATCCTTCAATCCGACCTTGTATGGATCCCAAATTTTTAAGCGGTACTCAAGAATAGCTCGCAACCAGCGTCCTGTGTGCAATCTCCCTTATACGTGACCCACAGTTTCCCAAAATTCTCCAAATAAACCGAAGTCGACCATTTGACTTTCCTGCAACAGTTTTCACATGCTCGTTCCACCTCATATCGTTTTGCAACGTTACGCCCACGTGTTTAAACTATGTGCCTGTGTCAAGCAGGACACTAATAATACTGTATCCTAATATTACAGGGTTGATCTTCCCAGTCATCCATATCGACTTACATTTTTCCACATTTAGGGCTAGCTACCATTCATCCTTCCAACTGGAAATTTGTCTGTATCATCTTGTATCTTCCTACAGTCATTCAACTTCAACACCTTACCGTACACCATGGCATCATCAGCAAACAACCGCAGATTGCTGCGTATCCTGTCTGACAAATCGTTTATGTACAGGGTGTTTCAAAAATGACCGGTATATTTGAAACGGCAATAAAAACTAAACGAGCAGCGATAGAAATACAATATGCTTGGGACAACAGTACATTTTCAGGCAGACAAACTTTCGAAATTACAGTAGTTACAATTTTCAACAACAGATGGCGCTGCGGTCTGGGAAAAAGTATAGTACGATATTTTCCGCATATCCACCATGCGTAGCAATAATATGGCGTAGTCTCTGAATGAAATTACCCGAAACCTTTGACAACGTGTCTGGCGGAATGGCTTCACATGCAGATGAGATGTACTGCATCAGCTGTTCAATTGTTTCTGGATTCTGGCGGTACACCTGGTCTTTCAAGTGTCCCCACAGAAAGAAGTCACAGGGGTTCATGTCTGGCGAATAGGGAGGCCAATCTACGCCGCCACATGTATTTTTCGGATAGCCCAAAGCAATCACACGATCATCGAAATATTCATTCAGGAAATTAAAGACGTCGGCCGTGCGATGTGGCCGGGCACCATCTTGCATAAACCACGAGGTGTTCGCAGTGTCGTCTAAGGCAGTTTGTACCGCCACAAATTCACGAAGAATGTCCAGATAGCGTGATGCAGTAATCGTTTCGGATCTGAAAAATGGGCCAATGATTCCTTTGGAAGAAATGGCGGCCCAGACCAGTACTTTTTGAGGATGCAGGGACGATGGGACTGCAACATGGGGCTTTTCGGTTTCCCATATGCGCCAGTTCTGTTTATTGACGAAGCCGTCCAGGTAAAAATAAGCTTCGTCAGTAAACCAAATGCTGCCCACATGCATATCGCCGTCATCAATCCTGTGCACTATATCGTTAGCGAATGTCTCTCGTGCAGCAATGGTAGCGGCGCTGAGGGGTTGCCGCGTTTGAATTTTGTATGGATAGAGGTGTAAACTCTGGCGCATGAGACGATACGTGGACGTTGGCGTCATTTGGACCGCAGCTGCAACACGGCGAACGGAAACCCGAGGCCTCTGTTGGATCACCTGCTGCACTAGCTGCGCGTTGCCCTATGTGGTTGCCGTACGCGGTCGCCCTACCTTTCCAGCACGTTCATCCATCACGTTCCCAGTCCGTTGAAATTTTTCAAACAGATCCTTTATTGTATCGCTTTTCGGTCCTTTGGTTACATTAAACCTCCGTTGAAAACTTCGTCTTGTTGCAACAACACTGTATTCTAGGCGGTGGAATTCCAACACCATAAAAATCCTCTGTTCTAAGGAATAAACCATGTTGTCTACAGCACACTTGCACGTTGTGAACAGCACACGCTTACAGCAGAAAGACGACGTACAGAATGGCGCACCCACAGACTGCGTTGTCTTCTATATCTTTGACATCACTTGCAGCGCCATCATTTGTTGAAAATTGTAACTACTGTAGTTTCGAAAGTTTGTCCGCCTGAAAATGTACTGTTGTCCCAAGCATATTGCAACAAACGGTGTATTTCTATCGCTGCTCGTTTAGTTTTTATTGCCGTTTCAAATATACCGGTCATTTTTGAAACACCCTGTACATAGAGGATAACAGCGGTCCTATTACACTTCCCTGGGGCACTCCTAGCGATATCCCCGTCTCGGATCAACACTCTCCGTCGAAGACAACATACTGGGTTCTATTACGTAAGACATCTTCGTGCCACTCACATATGTCCGTATGTTCGTTAACAGTCTGCAACTTGGCACCGTGTAAAATGCTTTCCGGAAATATAGAAACATCGAAGATGTCTGTTGACCTTCATATTGTTTCCCTGTGGAACTGAACACAGTCCTTGAGGGTGTCGCATTTTTGGTGGATTTAAATGATTTGGGAGAAAATTTGAGCCATCTTAGTTTATTTGCAGATGATAATGTCGTTTAGCCCCTAGTAAAATCATCAGAAGATCTAAACCACTTGGAAAATCGTTTAGGCAAGAAGTCGGTATTGTGCAAGAAGTGATTATTGACCCAAAATAACCAAAGGTGTATGAGGCCATACACATGAGTACTATAAGGAATCCGTTCAGTTTCGGTTACACAATAAATCACGCAAATATAATTGTTGTCGGTTCAACTATCTAGGAATTACTATTACGAACATTTAAAACTGGAGCCACCACACAGCAGATGTTGTAAGAAAAGTGAACCGAAGACTAAGTTTTGTTGGCAGAACGCTTAGGAGACGCAAGAAATGAGACTGCCACACTATGTTTGCTGGTCCTCTGATATTGCTTTGCGGTATGGGATCCTCATCTACAGGGTTGACGGAGGCATCGAAAATGTTCAGAGGACAACTACATCTGTGTTATCACGAAACAGGAGAGAGAGAGAGAGAGAGTGAGAAAGGTAGTTGCAGACATGTTAGGCGAGCAGAAATGGTAATCATTACAACAATGGTGCTTTTCGTTGTGGCGAGGACCTATCACAAAATTTTTATCACCATCTTTCTCACCCGAATGCCAAAATATTTTGCTGACGGCCACCTTCATAAGGAGAAATAATAATAGTAATAAAATAAGAGAAATCAGAGCTTGTCCGAAAGATGTCGGTGTTCGTTTATAGCACGTTCTGTTCAAGGATGGAACGGTCGACAAATAGTCTGAAACTGGTATTGCGCACCCTCTGGCAAACGTTTGGATGTGAATTGCAGCGTCGCCATGTAGAAGTAGATGTAAATGCACTTTCCAGAGTTTCCTAGAGTGTTGTTGAGACAGTTCTCCTCACTTTATGAATAAAAGATCCCGTGGATAGCATCTGATGCTGCACGAGGCCGATGGCATATGCAGTTATTTGTATATAGAGAGGTCGCGACGCCAGAAAACTGATTCGATATGCCGGAGTATCTAGAGGGAATCTACGTTCGGTGCAGGGACTAGCAATTGGGTGTCAAAAGCATTAAATATAGTGCATAAACAATCAACCAGGGAGACATCGCACTACTTATTAACGACGACTGCTGGTCAGTCACTGGAGATAATCACATCCACTAAGAATCAACAAGCACGTGCCTGGAACATTTTTAGGTGCCACGATCACATAAAACTGTCGTACTGCAAAAAGTTCAACAATCGTGATAAGATGTAATTAACCGAAAATGAAAATAGTTTTCAAAGAGCCAGTTTCGAAAATTACTTGATTGTTGCTTTCCAGCCTGGGCTAGCAACCGCAAAGGATTGATAAACGAAGTAGAAAAAGTCCCACAAGGAATATTGAGAGAAATACACATCGAACTCCGGTGCCAAATATTACCACAACGTCATGATGACTTAGGACAAATCCTCCCAGATGGAAGGTTGAAGGAAGTGTCTCGATCGGACTATTTTAGATACTTAGAGAAATCTACGCTAATATGGTAAACTATTAATCCAAAGCCGGTCCAGCAGCTCAATTATAACATAATTAAGTCTACACGATCGGTCTCGGTCTTCATATTAGCCCATTATCAGGAATATCTGAAACATACGTTAAAGACAGACTTTTGACGTTGCGTCTCTATAACGTTACTTTCAGATTAGGAATGAGAAAAACTGACCAGTTAAAACCTGTACCAGTATTTTAGTTATGAATAACCGGTATTTTTAGGTACTTGTTTGATCTTGGTTATTACATGTATATTTACTTTCTACTGATACTCGGGTAAAAATCCGAAATATGAATTAGCCATAGCAGGAGTGCTTAAAATAAACCTTTTTCATATAAAGAGCAGGGAGAGTTACGTTAACTGGTTTGGCCAACTGGTCCTTGCTTGTAAATCGTAGTGGAAGCTGTGTCTTCCACCAAATGGCTCAATAAGCCACTGAGATCAATCAACTTAAATTATTCGGAATAGCTAAAAAGGAGCCAGCAATTGCTTTCAGTGGCTATGTTTGTTTTCAGAGGTCAGAAGTTTTTTCGCGCTTATTTCGGTTATTGGTTATATGTTGTTTCCAGAAGAGTGCTGGAGAAGCCAAATACACAACAAAAAATGTAAATGGTTACTCTTTACACCAGACTGTTTTCGTTTCTATTTATCCTGATTAAACTATTGCTTTAGTAACTTAGAGGCAAAAAAAGGTGTCGTAAAGTTTACTGGACGCCAAAGAAGTTATGTTATGTGGATCGGTCAAGTTAGGACCAATATAATTGTTGCCTTTCCTAATTTACAGATCTTTTTTATTTCAAAAAATTGTGCCTCATACTTTCTACAAATAGTGATGAAACGTACTTTAGATCTATTTTAGTTGAATTACACGTTTTTATTTTCAGATGCCACGAGTTCGTAATCGTACAACCAACCGTCTATCATATTCAGTGGAAGGTCTGCAACCAGCAGTGGCAGTTATCAAAGAAGGGGCTAGTATTCGTGCAGCGTATTAACAATTTATAATTCCTCGAAGAACGCTGAAAAGTTTCGTCAATAAATCGATTATGACAATGAAGTAAACTTTAGATCACTAAATGAGCACGAAGTGTTGACTACAGGAGCAGAATAACTTTCTTTGTGTTCGAACTTAAAATGATGATGATGATGATGTTTGGTTTGTGGGGCGCTCAACTGCGTGGTTATCAGCGCCCGTACAATTACCCAATCTTTGCTCAGTCCAATTTCGCCACTTTCCTGGATGATGATGAAATGATGAGGACAACACAAACACCCAGTCATCTCGAGGCAGGTGAAAATCCCTGACCCCGCCGGGAATCGAACCCGGGACCCCGTGCTCGGGAAGCGAGAACGCTACCGCGAGACCACGAGCGGCGGACTCGAACTTAAAAGAACATGCTGATATGCACTACCACTTACGAGAGCCGGCCGGAGTGGCCGAGCGGTTCTAGGCGCTACAGTCTGGAACCGCACGACCGCTGCGGTTGCAGGTTCGAATCCTGCCTCGGGCATGGATGTTTGTGATGTCCTTAGGTTAGTTAGGTTTAAGTAGTTCTACGTTCTAGGGGACTGATGACCACAGCAGTTAAGTCCCGTAGTGCTCAGAGCCATTTGAACCACTTACGAGGAAGTTAGCGTAGAATTTTCTGCAGCTACCAACAAAGAACTTCTGCTACACAGCCAACGATAAGAAATGGCCGGGAAGGAGTGGCTTCCTCCTGCTATGGAGAGGTATAAGCTCGCTGTTAGACAACATGAAGCTACTAGTTTGACTCGCGCAGCTAGTTTCAATAGGTCAGTAAATAGGTTAATAAATTTTATACCAATTTGAATGAAGCTCACCAAAAATTCAAATATGGACCAGAAGACATCTACGGCCTTGATGAGAAGAAGTGAAAACTTCTGCGGAGAGAGGCACACTTGTAACCACGTGTGGCATTATCGGGAAAACTGGAAAAGTAGTTTTTCCACTTTTTTTTTAATTTTTTCAAGTTCATATGCTCCGTGATGGCTCACGTGGTATTGCAGAGGCAACTCACACTTCAGGATGGGTGACTGGAGAAATATTTATCGATGTCTTGGCCCATTTTATAAAAAACACCAAAGGCCAAAACTGCTTATTGATGGCAGTTATAAAAGCCACGTGTCAATATGAGCAATAACATATGTCAAAGGAAATAGCGTAGTTTTGTTTACGATACTACCACGCTGCAGGCACAAACTGTAACCTTTGGTTGCTGCCGTTTATGGGCTTTTCAGGTCCTATTACAACTTCGTATTTATGACGTAGCTGGCTTAGTGGATGGTGCATTTCCATCTGAGTCCTAATATCAGCAAAGGTTTCAAAGCTGCAGGATTAATGCCTGTCAATAACGAAATATTTGGTGGAGCAGATGCTCTGTGTTCATCTGTGACAGACCGGAATTTTTAGGCATCTCAGAATGAAGGAGTTATTTCGAAAATTACTAGTGTTTCTACCACAGTCCCGTGTTTAGTGCCTCCATCTTCTCCAGTGTCTTCTAGTGAAGCGTTTCCTACGGCTTCTAATACTTCTGCTGACAATCTCATTTCTTCTTGTCTTCCTATACAAGAACTCCAAGCAGAATTATTTATTGCCTCCTGAAGTATTGCTTCCATTCCCACAGTGTGATCAGCGAAAAAAAATCTTGTTCTTACAAAGTCAGCTGCGAAATCCCGCCTGGAATAAGAAGCCTCGATCAGAGCGTCAAAGAGAAATAAAATGAATGGATCTACTCCACAAGAATCAGATTCGTCGGCAGATGAAAGTGCTCACTTGGTATTAACAGGATCTGACTTTTCTGGAACGAGGACGTTGCAGAAGACGAGCATTTTTCAGGAATTCATAATTGGTTCAGCATTGCTGGGACAAAAATGTGTCCATTACCATGTGACGTGGCCTATTACATGTTAAACATTTACATTCAATGTGAAAGAGTTGCTGCATCCTGTAACTGTGATCGTCGAACATCAGTTGTATTACAGAATGGTACCATTCGTAGTCTGGAAATATTTTACGAAGCTCGCTATCATTCAAGTACAATGATGCATTTATTTTAAAGGATTCAAAATTGGAGAACTTGTAACAATCGTAAA
The DNA here is from genome assembly GCF_023864275.1 of Schistocerca cancellata. NCBI lineage: Eukaryota > Metazoa > Arthropoda > Insecta > Orthoptera > Acrididae > Schistocerca > Schistocerca cancellata. The sequence continues at coordinate 85,232,278 of NC_064631.1, read as the reverse complement.
AAAGGAGAAAACTCATAATGTAACAGTCCATTCATAACCATTCATAATCAAGATCATAGTATAAGGGAGTAATAGGTGCAATAAAAAACCGAAAATCGGTTACTCCAGAAACTGGTCATTTTGAGCGGTTTTAACAGTCCAGCTGAACGGGCGATAAAAAAACCGAGTTAATATAAAACCGGTTGTTTCAGGGGTAACAACCATCCCTGTTTCAGATACATTTGATTATGGCCTAATATAAAGGCTGAAACATGTGTCTACTTAATAAAGGTCTGATTAAGCGACTGGACATTGTTAGCATTAAATGAACAACATCTGAGAGATCAACAACCTCCAAACGAGGAGAAACTAATAATAGCATAACTTATCAACAATATACTTCATTAGGAAATGTAACGACAAGAGGAAATCGTAGTTAACCTGTATCATACATCGTAATGGATATTAAGTCCCATGCTTCATGACAGAGAGTAGGGGAACGACACGGGAGACCCGCACTGCCGTACTATGGAAGCTCCTAATGGAGGTGGTTTGCCGTTGCCTTCCTCCGACCGTAATGAGGATGAATGATGATGATGAAAACGACACAACATCACCCAGTCATCTCTGGACAGGTGAAAATCCCTGACCCCGCCGGGAATCGAACCCCGGATTTCGTGCGCGGGAACCGAGAACGCTACCTCGAGGCCACGTCTCAGGACGTGTTCTGTTAGTTCAAATCAAAGCTAGACCAGTTAACTTGAACATTGTTGAAGTCTACGCACCTACAACAGAAAACCAGATCAGGAGGTCGAAAATTTTTACAATAGCATTAACCATATCCTGAACAAGCTAAAAAGGGGAGACTTGAGTATAGTCATGGGTGACGTTAACACAAATTTTAGATAAGGAAACACATCAACCTCTTTTGGACTCTTTGGTCTAGGGACAGCAACACCCAAGGAGATGACTTGGAAGTATTTGCAGAAACAAATCAACTAGTGGTGATGACTACATAGTTTAAACCTCCATCACGCAAGTTATACACATGGAAATCACTCTTGGACAAACTAGGACAAATTGTGAGAGATTGATTTCATGCTAGTGAACAAGAGATACAAAAATAGTTGTACAGATGTCAGAAAGTATCCGGGAGCAGACATACAATGAGACCATATCCCACTTGAAGGAAATTTTAAAGTCAGAATGAAACATGTTATCTCCAAAATATCACGAAAATACGACCTTAGAAGGTTGAAAGGTGTTACCTTACAGCAGACAGTCGAGAGGGCCATAAACAACAAATGGAGCGACAGTAGGGATGACACCAACGAAAAACTCACACACTTAGAAGAAGCGGTACAAGGAGTCAAAGAAGAGTATTTGAGACCTGACTCTAGAAAGAAGAAAACTTGGATGAAAAGTGAGATTCTGGACTTCATGGAAGAACGGAGGAAGAAAAAAGATAATTTTGTGGAACACAACGCTTCACAGAATACAATCAGAAAGAAAATCGGAGAAGCCAAAGAGAAGGACAAAACTGAATTAACAGGGCAGGTATGATGATTTTAACGTGCATCGGAAGGTCAGGGAGGCAAGAGGAAAGTATCGCAAATCAAACAGTGGGAAGCTAATAGATGACAGTCGCAACCTCATAATCAATAAGGAAGAAAAATGGAGAACGTGGGAGAAATATCTAGAACGGTTATTCAAAGATGACCAGAGGAGGCCAGGACCAGAGATACTAGACACCGAGGTACCAGATATCCTAGTAAGTGAAGTGGAAGGGACCATGCATCAAATGAAGGAAGGGAAAGCACCTGGGCCATATGGTATACACGCAGAATTCCTCAAACTACTCAATAAAGAAAAAGTAAAATCGATCACAGAACTATTAAACCAAATTTGCTCATTGGAAAAAATCCCTCAAAAATGGCTTACATTAGAGTTCATTGCTCTACCTAAGAAACCGAATACCAAAGTATGTGGGGACTACCGTACCATCAGTTTAATGAGCCAATTGGTAAAACTGTTTTTTAAAGTGATCCACAAACGGATATACAAGATCGGTGAAGACCAAATAGCGTCCAACCAGTTCGGGTTTCTACATGCAATTGGCACAAGAGAAGCAGTATTTAGTGTACAAGTATTGTTCCAAAGATGTAGGGTCATCTATTGTTATGTATTTGCTTGTCTCATTGATTATCAGAAGGCATTTGATCGTGTGAAGCATCTACACATGATAGAAGTATTAAAGGAAATATGAATTGATGGGAAAGATCAACATCAATGGGACAAGCACAGAGTGAGTTTCACAGTACCCGTATCTGGCAACCATCATTAACGAAGCGTGTGACAACTCGCACGAGATAAAGTGTCGCATCGGAAAGGCGAGGAGTGTTTTCAACTCGATGAGCTCAGCCTTCAAGAGTCACGATCTCACCACAACACAAAAATACTGCTCCTCAGGTGCTACGTGTTCTAAGTTCTCTTGTACGGTGTGGGAACATGGACCCTTACAAAGGCAACCACTGCCATACTTCAAGCCTTTGAAATCTGGCTATACAGAAGAATGTTTAGAACATTATGGACTCAAAAAGTGACAAACGTCGAGGTTCTGCTTCGAGTTAATAAAAGCCCATAGCTGATCAACATCATCAAGTGTCGCGAACTAAAATACCTTGGCCACTTCATGAAGAATCAAAATAGATATGAGCTGCTTTAACGTATACTGCAAGGAAAAATCGAGGGAAAGAGACTTCCTGGACGAAGATGAATTTCCTCGCTCGACAACCTTAGATCTTGGTTTAATATTAGCTCTGAAGAACTGCTTCGCACTGCAACTGATAAAGATAGAATAGCCATGATCATCGCCAACTACCGAAGCGCAGAGGCACGCTAGGAAGAAGAAAACATTATAATTTGTGGCGTATTTACGTGGGTTTTATATGTAGCACAGTGTGGCGCTTGATTCATGTAAGTACATTATCTCTTTATTTCAACTGAAAATTGTTTACTTTTCCTTATCTTTGACTTTCTTTAGCGCTGACAATACTTTCTCTGTGTTTTATCATTGCAGTCCTATTTTAGTATGATGTCCTAAGTGTTTTTGTCATTGGAGGTTCAATTTTTGCACTCACTTTTGGTAGTAGTTGCCTTATAAGGCTGATTGCTCGAACTATGAATCAATACATGTGGAAACGTCGACTGAGGATGAAAGGTACAAAGGTTTAACAACACCCACTATCAAATGCTCTATACAACAGCGTATCAAATTGTACATTCGTATGACTCCAGTTGCAACATATTTGAATCTTTTGTCGGGTTAATTCTGTGAGATGGTTTCTCGCTCAGCTCGAAAAACTTGGGTGGGTGTGTGATCACATTTATCATAAGAACATCCCCATGAAAAAGTCGCAGGAGAAAAATGCCTTGTATGAGCAGGCAGCTGAGTGTCATATTTGTAGGATGCCATTGGACAGAGAAGCGGAAACTATTGTCATCTCGTGGGGACGTTGTGTGGTGCAGCTCACAAACGCACGCAATTTTTTGTACCAACTGCCATGCCATATACATATCTTTCTTCCATAGCTTGAAGGAGTATGATGCCCACTGTCTTGCTCTACATTCGGGCGATTTCAGGTTTCAGAATGGTAAGATCAATATCATCCCTGACACTGCTGAGTAGTACAATTCAATTTCCGGTCCTCATCCTCGATATGCTTCATTCCAGGTGCGCATCTGTTGATAAACTTGCTGAGAAATGCATCAGGAGTATATAGTATCACTAGTGCACCACACTCTGATGACGCAAAGATTCAACTTGCGACAAGGAAGAGTGTCTTTCCATACAAATACCTGAATCTGACAAAACCACATTGCCCAGCATAACCACATTCTCCAGTAAACTAACAAGCACTGCCATAATGGAATCAGACTGTCTGAACACTGTAAATGTTAGGCAGGTGTTCGATACCACTAAATTAGGAGAATATGCTGGACATGAACACCTACGTATATCTGCTCGCAGACATCTTGGAGAAGTTCCAGAGAGTATGCCTGGGCACTTACTATCTGGATCTTTCCTCCTGTTTCACTACACTGGTGTTTTGTGGGACGCAGAAGACACATGTCAGCATCGAACTCTTGACCAATGTTTACATGGTGCTTTTCCTCAAATGCAGGATTCACTTGGGTCTATGTCAGTGCGTGCACATGTATGTCGAGAGGGATAACCAGCATATGGGTCAGAAGGAGTACAAGTCATTCTTTACCTGGTTGTAAACAGCCTCTTTGGATATGGCATGCAACAAACCCTACCATTTGGAGCGTCCTAATTGAGGAGGAAATTGCCAGTTTGGAGGAAAAGTTCCATTATGTGTTTCAGAGGTAGGCATATCCCACAAATTCGCATAATGAGGACAGTGACTTTCCAACCTGTCCAGAGCACCTACTCCCACAAAATCGTTCTATCCTGAAGTCGGTGACAACGCTGGGGAATGATCACGTATATTCTGCACTACAGAAACGTTCAGAAGTGTCACACATTGGATGTGCAACTTATAAGTCACACATTGGATATTTAACTTATTACAACTTATTAGTATCGCCCCTAAAGCGACACTGATGGCTGAAGCCTTAAACTGACGTGAACACCGAATAGAGGGGCCTTATGATATGTGATTTAAACAGCAAAATATTTTAACAAGTTAATGATCAGTTCAGTTTTCGTAAAACTACGAAAAATGTTAGAGAACATCGCGAAATTCATGTAGTTTGCCGGTGGGATGCGCGTCATGGTGCAAGAGACTATACCGTCAGATTATGATATTCAATGAAAGATTAGTTGCTGTGGAGATGGACAAGGTTTCAGTGGAGCTGATGAAGCCTGTCTGTATTGGAATACGTGCTGTGAATGTATGTGTCTTCTGAAACTCTCCTAACGCCACGTGTATTGCTCTCGCTATAAGTTTGTAAATCCCATCTCTGCCGATCCGGAGTTAATTTATATAGATATAAGTTAATTTATTTAGATATAGACAGTTTCATCTACAGGGTGAAAGGCTGCTATCCATCTGAAGTAATTAGTTACAAACTCAAAGCATCCTTTTGGAATAACACTTCAACTCGAGAAGGTTATCGGTCTGATGAAAGACGACGCGAGTGGGTCTCATACTGCGGAATTTGTGAGGCCCTGTTGAAAGATATATGCACACCACACAGGTGGAGGTGCCATCCAAGGGCGAAGTAAGGGTGTGCATCATACGGCCCCATAGGTTCACACGACGAGTGATTGCAAGAGATGCCACTTCGAGGGCATTGGCGCAACACCAGATATGGCGTATCAGTTAATCTTTCGGTCAAGAGGACGTGAGGTACATACTGCACTGATGCTGAAAACAGGGCTGTCACATCAAGACGACAAAAGGTAGATCTGTGGGGATGGTATCAGATCGCTACTGAACTCACACTACTTATTGGAATGACTGCGTAGTTGTGTGCGTTATTCGTAAACTGTTGATGTGTATGTGTAATAGCGGGCAGAACAGTAGGATGAACCACTTATAATAGGTGTGTGTGTGTGTGTGTGTGGGTGGGTGGGTGTACACGCGAGTTGGATTACCTAGTTGCACAGGATGTGTGCATACACTGTATATTTCTGTACTATATATACAGGGTGGTCCATTAATCGTGACAGGACCATATATCTCACGAAATAAGCGTCAAAAGAAAAAACTACAAAGAACGAAACTTGTCTAGCTTGAAGGGCGAAACCAGATGGCGCTATGGTTGGCCCGCTAGATAGCGCTGCCAAAGGTCAAACGGATATCAACTGCGTTTTTTTAAATAGGAACCCCCATTTTTTATTACATATTCATGTAGTACGTAAAGAAATATAAATGTTTTAGTTGGATCACTTTTTTCGCTTTGTGATAGATGGCACTGTAATAGTCACAAACGTATAAGTATGTGGTATCACGTAACATTCCACCAGTGCGGACGGTATTTGCTTCGTGATACATTACCCGTTCTGACAACCCTACCACATCAAAGGTGAAAAATTAATTATGATTTGTAGTGTTGCTCACGCTGCTAAATATTGCATTTTCGGTCCACAACAAAGTTATATTATGTGGCAGGTGTCATTAGAGCACGGTTAATAAAGTCATTTCATGAAATAATGGATAAACCAGGCACTCATCTTTTCGTGTTTCCCACGCTGGTCTCATTGTGAACTACATCTACATCTACGTCTACATTTATACTCCGCAAGCCACCCAACGGTGTGTGGCGGAGGGCACTTTACGTGCCACTGTCATTACCTCCCTTTTCTGTTCCAGTCACGTATGGTTCGCGGGAAGAACGACAGTCAGAAAGCCTCCGTGCGCGCTCGAATCCCTCTAATTTTACATTCGTGATCTCCTCGGGAGGTATAAGTAGGGGGAAGCAATATATTCGATACCTCATCCAGAAACACACCCTCTCGAAATCTGGCGAGCAAGCTACACCGCGATGCAGAGCGCCTCTCTTGCAGAGTCTGCCACTTGAGTTTGCTAAACATCTCCGTAACGCTATCACGGTTACCAGATAACCCAGTGACGAAACGCGCCGCTCTTATTTGGATTTTCTCTATCTCCTCCGTCAACCCGGTCTGGTACGGATCCCACACCGATGAACAATACTCAAGTATAGGTCGAACGAATGTTTTGTAAGCCACCTCCTTTGTTGATGGACTACATTTTCTAAGGACTCTCCCAATGAATCTCAACCTGGTACCCGCCTTACCGACAATTAATTTTATATGATCATTCCACTTCAGATCGTTCCGCACGCATACTCCCAGATATTTTACAGAAGTAACTGCTACCAGTGTTTGTTCCGCTATCATATAATCATACAATAAAGGGTCCTTCTATCTATGTATTCGCAATACATTACATTTGTCTATGTTAAGGGTCAGTTGCCACTCCCTGCACCAAGTGCCTATCCGCTGCAGATCTTCCTGCATTTCGCTACAATTTTCTAATGCTGCAACTTCTCTGTATACCACAGCATCATCCGCGAAAAGCCACATGGAACTTCCGACACTATCTACCAGGTCATTTATATATATTGTGAAAAGCAATGGTCTCATAACACTTCACTGTGGCACGCCAGAGGTTACTTTAACGTCTGTAGACGTCTCTCAATTGATAACAGCATGCTGTGTTCTGTTTGCTAAAAACTCTTTAATCCAGCCACACAGCTGGTCTGATATTCCGTAGGCTCTTACTTTGTTTATCAGGCGACAGTGCGGAACTGTATCGAACGCCTTCCGGAAGTCAAGAAAAATAGCATCTACCTGGGAGCCTGTATCTAATATTTTCTGGGTCTCATGAACAAATAAAGCGAGTTGGGTCTCACACGATCGCTGTTTCCGGAATCCATGTTGATTCCTACAGAGTAGATTCTTGGTTTCCAAAAACGACATGATACTCGAGCAAAAAACATGTTCTAGAATTCTACAACAGATCGACGTCGTATAGGTCTATAGTTTTGCGCATCTGCCCGACGACCCTTCTTGAAGACTGGGACTACCTGTGCTCTTTTCCAATCATTTGGAACCTTCCGTACCTCTAGAGACTTGCGGTACACGGCTGTTAGAAGGGGGGCAAGTTCTTTCGCGTACTCTGTGTAGAATCGAATTGGTATCCCGTCAGGTCCAGTGGACTTTCCTCTGTTGAGTGATTCCAGTTGCTTTTCTATTCCTTGGACGCTTATTTCGATGTCAGCCATTTTTTCGTTTGTGCGAGGATTTAGAGAAGGAACTACAGTGCGGTCTTCCTCTGTGAAACAGCTTTGGAAAAAGGTGTTTAGTATTTCAGCTTTACGCGTGTCATCCTCTGTTTCAATGCCATCATCATCCCGGAGTGTCTGGATATGCTGTTTCGAGCCACTTACTGATTTAATGTAAGACCAGAACTTCCTAGGATTTTCTGTCAAGTCGGTACATAGAATTTTACTTTCGAATCCACTGAACGCTTCACGCATGGCCCTCCTTACGCTAACTTTGACATCGTTTAGCTTCTGTTTGTCTGAGAGGTTTTGGCTGCGTTTAAACTTGGAGTGAAGCTCTCTTTGCTTTCGCAGTAGTTTCCTAACTTTGTTGTTGAACCACGGTGGATTTTTCCCGTCCCTCAGAGTTTTACTCGGCACGTACCTGTCTAAAACGCATTTTACGATTGCCTAGAACTTTTTCCATAAACACTCAATATTGCCAGTGTCGGAACAGAAATTTTCGTTTTGATCTGTTAGGTAGCCTGAAATCTGCCTTCTATTACTCTTGCTAAACAGATAAATCTTCCTCCCTTTTATTATATTTCTATTAACTTCCATATTCAGGGATGCTGCAACGGCCTTATGATCACTGATTCCCTGTTCTGCACTTACAGAGTCGAAAAGTTCGGGTCTGTTTGCTATCAGTAGGTCCAAGGCGTCATCTCCACGAGTCGGGTCTCTGTTTAATTGCTCGAGGTAACTTTCGGATAGTGCACTTAGTATAATGTCACTCAATGCTCTGTCCCTACCACCCGTCCTAAACATCTGAGTGTCCCAGTCTATATCTGGTAAATTGAAATCTCCACCTAAGACTATAACATGCTGAGAAAATGTATGTGAAATGTATTCCAAATTTTCTCTCAGTTGTTCTGCCACTAATGCTGCTTAGTCGGGAGGTCGGTAGAAGGAGCAAATTATTAACCTAGCTTGGTTGTTGAGTGTAACCTCCACCCATAATAATTCACAGCAACTATCCACTTCTACTTCACTACAGGATAAACTACTACTAACAGCGACAAACACGTCACCACCGGTTGCATTCAATCTATCCTTTCTAAACACCGTCTGTGCCTTTGTAAAAATTTCTGCAGAATTTATCTCTGGCTTCAGCCAGCTTTCTCTACCTATAACGATTTCAGTTTCGGTACTTTCTATCAGCACTTGAAGTTCCGGTACTTTACCATTGCAGATTCGACAGTTTACAATTACAATACCGATTGCTGCTTGATCCCCGCATGTCCTGACTTTGCCCCGCACCCTTCGAGGCTGTTGCCCTTTCTGTACTTGCCCGAGGCCATCTAACCTAAAAAACCGCCCAGCCCACGCCACACAAACCCTGCTACCCGTGTAGCCGCTTGCTGTGTGTAGTGGACTCCTGACCTATCCAGCGGAACGTGAAACCACACCACCCTATGGCGCAAGTCGAGGAATCTGCAGCCACACGATCGCAGAACCGTCTCAACCTCTGATTCAGACCCTCCACTCGGCTCTGTACCAAAGGTCCACAGTCAGTCCTGTCGACGATGCTGCAGATGGTGAGCTCTGCTTTCATCCCGCTATGGAGACTGGCAGTCTTCACCAAATCAGATAGCCGCCGGAAGCCAGAGAGGATTTCCTCCGATCCATAGCGACACGCATCATTGGTGCCGACATGAGCGACCACCTGCAGTTGGGTGCACCCTGTACTCTTCATGGCATCCGGAAGGACCCTTTTCTCATCTGTAATGACTCCCCCCCGGTATACACACGGAGTGCACATTGGTTTTCTTCCCCTCCCTTGCTGCCATATCCCTAGGGGGCCCCATTACGCGCCTGACGTTGGAGCTCCCAACTACCAGTAAGCCCACCCTCTGCGACCGCCCGGATCTTGCAGACTGAGGGGCAACCTCTGGAACAGGACAAGCAGCCATGTCCGGCCGAAGATCAGTATCAGCCTGAGACAGAGCCCAAAACCGGTTCGTCTGACAAATTGGAGAGGCCTTCCGTTCAGCCCTCCGAATGTCTTTCGCCCCCTGCCACACCTCGAAACGACCTCACTCTACCACAGGTGAGGGATCAGGCTCAATGTGGGCAGTATCCCGGGCAGCCACAGTCGTAGTCCGATCGGGGGATGCGTGGGACGATTGGCCGTCCCCGACAAACCACCATCCGGACCCCCACAGTGATGCCCATTGGCAACAGCCTCAAGCTGTGTGACCGAAGCCAACACTGCCGGAAGCTGGGAGCGAAGGGATGCCAACTCAGCCTGCATCCGAACACAGCAGTAGCAGTCCCTATCCATGCTAAAAGCTGTTGTGCAAATAACGTCTGAACAAATCTACAGAGAGCACAAACAAATCGACACAAAATTTTAACAGTTATTAAAATACAAGATTGCCTAGTAAATGCAGTAATGCTGCTACTTGCGCACTGCTAACACACTGCTCGGCGGCGGAAGGAGACTACTCGATTTTACACTATTCAGGTACTAAAACGCGATGCTACAACTATCAAATCCAGAAATTTATGAATTAAACAATGCAAGTACCAAAAACACGCAAAGAAATTAAGAATTAAACTATAACAAATAAGTGAGCTAGGAGTATACGACTTTCTGCTGGTAGCTGCTTATCCAACGGCGGCAGGGAGCCCAATGGCTGAATCGTCAAAAATCTAGGTAGTGATGATTCCAAGCTCGGATGCAAAGAGGCCAAGGTATTATTCTGCGATATTCAAAAGTTTTATAGATGTGTTTCATAAACCATTCTTGAAGATTAAACTTTTGCAAGTTAGCACAATGGTGATGTAAAAAAAGTAATCAGCAATCCGAATCTAAGTTACAGTTCTTTTTTATTACTTTTGTAGCAATATCACGAAACTCACAGAACATCACTTCACAATATAAAACATACTTGAAAATATCTTCCTCACTGTGGAAGTTCACATTTTATAAACTGACTACAATTTGCGTCTTTTCAACATGTCGACCAAGACTTGACTCTCTAATAACCGCTTACGCGCCCAAAAATCAGAGTTACAAGTACGACAGAGATCATAGTGACAAAAGAAAGAATACACATAAGAATAATATCATTGCAACATAAACATATCGATGTATCAAAGTAACTCTACATTAATGAAATCAAATCTGAATGTTGTCTCAGAAATATGTTAACTACTTTACAGAAACATAGTAGAATATTGCTGATATCGAGAGGTTGAGGTGAGGTGCCGTAATGGTTACGTAATTCGAGTACCATTACACCGTGTTAAAATTGATCGTCTACCAATTGCGGAAAAGTTTGATATCGTGTCGGTCCGCGGGTCGGCGGTCGCTGAGGCGCTGTCGTCGGCGTCTGTGGTGGCGTCGCTGTAACTGCCTCGTCCACCCTGGTCGCCAGTCCGTTTTCTTTGCTGAGCGTCTTTTTAATTAGACTCAATGCTGGTTCCCATGCCTTGTTGAGGTTATAGCCGCAATCTTGGTTGATGCGTCCGTCTCTAGTACGAATCTCGATAGCCTCTCTAAAGACGCAGTCCCAGTATTTAGATGTCTGTGCCAAGACCCTGGTAAGTTGGTAGTGCACGTCGGGAGTCAGTTGAGCTTATTGCACAGAAATTTGACGAGAAAACGAATGACATTTTCATGCACGTTCTAACCTCCAAGTACTTTCTCTTTAACGGAGAATACTACACTCCTGGAAATGGAAAAAAGAACACATTGACACCGGTGTGTCAGACCCACCATACTTGCTCCGGACACTGCGAGAGGGCTGTACAAGCAATGATCACACGCACGGCACAGCGGACACACCAGGAACCGCGGTGTTGGCCGTCGAATGGCGCTAGCTGCGCAGCATTTGTGCACCGCCGCCGTCAGTGTCAGCCAGTTTGCCGTGGCATACGGAGCTCCATCGCAGTCTTTAACACTGGTAGCATGCCGCCACAGCGTGGACGTGAACCGTATGTGCAGTTGACGGACTTTGAGCTAGGGCGTATAGTGGGCATGCGGGAGGCCGGGTGGACGTACCGCCGAATTGCTCAACACGTGGGGCGTGAGGTCTCCACAGTACATCGATGTTGTCGCCAGTGGTCGGCGGAAGGTGCACGTGCCCGTCGACCTGGGACCGGACCGGAGCGACGCACGGATGCACGCCAAGACCGTAGGATCCTACGCAGTGCCGTAGGGGACCGCACCGCCACTTCCCAGCAAATTAGGGACACTGTTGCTCCTGGGGTATCGGCGAGGGCCATTCGCAACCGTCTCCATGAAGCTGGGCTACGGTCCCGCACACCGTTAGGCCGTCTTCCGCTCACGCCCCAACATCGTGCAGCCCGCCTCCAGTGGTGTCGCGACAGGCGTGAATGGAGGGACGAATGGAGACGTGTCGTCTTCAGCGATGAGAGTCGCTTCTGCCTTGGTGCCAATGATGGTCGTATGCGTGTTTGGCGCCGTGCAGGTGAGCGCCACAATCAGGACTGCATACGACCGAGGCACACAGGGCCAACACCCGGCATCATGGTGTGGGGAACGATCTCCTACACTGGCCGTACACCACTGGTGATCGTCGAGGGGACACTGAATAGTGCACGGTACATCCAAACCGTCATCGAACCCATCGTTCTACCATTCCTAGACCGGCAAGGGAACTTGCTGTTCCAACAGGACAATGCACGTCCGCATGTATCCCCTGCCACCCAACGTGCTCTAGAAGGTGTAAGTCAACTACCCTGGCCAGCAAGATCTCCGGATCTGTCCCCCATTGAGCATGTTTGTGACTGGATGAAGCGTCGTCTCACGCGGTCTGCACGTCCAGCACGAACGCTGGTCCAATTGAGGCGCCAGGTGGAAATGGCATGGCAAGCCGTTCCACAGGACTACATCCAGCATCTCTACGATCGTCTCCATGGGAGAATAGCAGCCTGCATTGCTGCGAAAGGTGGATACACACTGTATTAGTGCCGACATTGTGCATGCTCTGTTGCCTGTGTCTATGTGCCTGTGGCTCTGTCAGTGTGATCATGTGATGTATCTGACCCCAGGAATGTGTCAATAAAGTTTCCCCTTCCTGGGACAATGAATTCACGGTGTTCTTATTTCAATTTCCAGAAGTGTATGAACAAACAGAAGGAGCCGCAATGGGGAGACCACTGTCGCCTGTGGTCGCGAATTACTATATGGAGTACTTCGAGGAGGAAGCTTTTGCGTCATCCAAATAGAAACCTACTTGTTTTCTTCATTATGTGGATGGCACGTTCGTGACCTGGCCCCATGGAAGGGCCAAGCTGCTAGACTTCCTTATACACCTGAACTCCACACATCCGAACATCAAATTCACTGTGGAGACCGAAGCAGAAGGAAGATTACCGTTCCTTCCGGCACCCTGAGCCACGGGGTATTCAGGAAGGAAACGCACACCGACCTGTATTTGCATGGGTATAGTTTCCACCACCCTTCGCACAGAATTGGGGTGCTAAAAACACTGGTGCACAGGGCGCGCACCATTTCTGATGCAGACAGTCTGCCCCATGAGGTGGAACACCTCAAATCTCTATTCCGGAAAACGTGTACTCGGCAGAGCAGACGCGCTCTCTGACCCATCTGTACAGTACAGCGTGTGGAGATGGAAGAAGTGATAGAGGAAGAGATAGCCTCTGCCTATATACTGTATCCTGGAGCACTATCGGGGAAAATAGGACGAATATTGAGGAAACACTGAGAAGTAACTGTGTTTTGCCAACCCAATAAAACACGAACATTATTGAGAAGTGTCTAAGACGATCTCGATTTGTAGGAAGGCCGGCATATACTAGATCCCGTGTCAATGTGGGAAGACTTCTATTGGACAGACAATGGACACCATTGATGATCGTTGCCGAGAACATCAGAGGCACACTCGACTTAGGTACCCCAACAAGTTGGCGATTGCAGAGCACTGTTTGTCCAAAAATCACGAAATGTACTGCCAACATACCAGAGTCTTGGCACAGACATGTCAATACGGGAACAGCGTCTGTAGAGAGGCTATCGAAATTCGTACGAGGGATGGACCCATCAATCGAGATTGCGGCTATAACCCCAGCAAGGCATGGGAACCAGCATTGAGTCTAATTAAAAAGACGCTCAGCAAAGAAAACGAACGGACGACTAGGGCAGACGAGGCAGTTACAGCGACGCCACCATAGACGCCGACGACAGCGCCTCGGCGACCGCCGACGCGAGGGCGCGGACCGCGGAGAGAACGCCTTGCAGGGGGAGCGGATTTAAGATGGCCGCCTACCTTCAGGAGCCCAGTTCGTCAGCGCACCTGACGATGTCGACATATCTGATCGCCGCAATATTGTACCCGTTGGACAATATGGATCGGCAGTACCCCTTGAACTGTTCGAGCAGGATATATTTTTCCATTGTATTATCTTGAAGTCATGCAAATTTATTTGCGCATATTAATTTAGGCTCCTTCTGAATTCTGAGTTACGTGGAGTTTTCACTGAGATCATCTTGGTCATCATATAACATCAGCCTGAGGGCGCCAGAGAACACATTTACGCCCCGTACTGACAACGTAGTTCCGTGCAGCCTGGAGAATTAGTTTAGACCTCTCATTACTGTCGAGTACCTATTATATAGACTACACAAAACTTCCTCTTGAGCCCGGCTATTAGCGAAAACCATACGAATATCCCTGCAGTCGAGATTTGGCTGTACACACAGGCAGGTAAGTCATTTAAAATTTGCATGGATATCGGAGAAAGGGCGAGGCAGTGTTGGTGTGAAGAGAATGGACTCGTATTCCCCTTCGTAGGTGTGACCCTGATGGAGGACTTTCTGTAAATCGATTTTCTGCAAGAGATAAAGAACGAACAAATGGGTCACCCAGTGAAGCTGCATTAGGAATGATTGTACACAGAGCAAACAAAGTTCCAATGAAGAAAGAGGACAGGGAGAACGAACTAGACCTCATTAAGCAAACTGCAGTTCCCAATGACCTCGCGAGCTCAGTGACAGACACATGCAAACAAAGATACCATCTCCTACATTACAACATAAAATCACTACAAGATCCAATTTGTCCCATTTTCCGATTCTAGTATAACCTCAGAAAGATATCTACAATCCAAGAGAGGCAAAAAATCACACATGCAAATACCACCAAAAATATTCATGCAATCAAATGAACTTGAATATGAGAATAAATTCTCGCCAAGTATTATTCTAACCATGAAATAATAAGTCAGTGGTGCTGTTGTTCACGTCTATAAATTGGAAATAGTTGTAATTAATACATATTAATACATGAGGCTTAACCAAACTGTCACAGTGTGTGTGTTTATACAGAACCATACACGATAAAGCACAGAAGTTTCCAACAGCAATAAAAATTGGATTTCACAGACCCTGTAGTGGAGTGCAGTCTTCTGAAGCATGAATAAAAAAAAACTGTTTGTATGGTTAGGCTCTGAAGATGACGCGAACAGAACCTGACACCGTGTCTTCTTCTACCATGGGGCGGTGTCACCAGAATTGTTCATCCCATCGTCCACAGTACAGGAAGTTTTGTGGACTATTTTACACTGGTGCGCATACAAGATCTAGACGATAGTGTATGTGAAATTTGTTGTGATCAGCAGCAGCGTACTGAATCTGCTGTTCGGTTTCTGGCACAGAAATAACATGTGGCCCGGCAATTGTCTTTGGAGTGATGAGGCGCACTTTACACTAAAGGATGTTGTGAATACGCTGGAATGCATAATTTGAGGTTCCGTTAAGCCGCATCCTGTGGCACAAGAACTATTACACTCGTCATATGCAACTGAGTGGTGTGGTTTCAAAACTGCCTTTACCTTAGGTCAGTTCTTCCCTCAAAAAAATACACCCAGAAGGCCCGTCACTTTTGTTATAACGTCTACGCGCCATCGAGACCTACCTTTGTAGCATGTAATTCCTGCATTGGAAGACCGGGAGTGTGTAGAAACCATCGTTTTCATGCAAGATGGGGCAACACCTGATGTCGCTCTTCCAGTGAAAGTTCTACTTAACGCAGCCTTCCACGAACGTGTTGTCTCCAGAAGTTTCCCAGATGCATGGCCTCCAAGCTCACCTTATCTGCATCCACGTGACTTTTGCCTCTGGAAGTATATAAGAGAACGCTTTTACCAGTGACACATTCGGTCTCTAGCTGATCTGACGGCCAGTATACAGGAAGACGTTACTCAGGCTCCACCAGAACTGCTGTAAGCAACGGGCGATCACGCCGACTTACGGATACAGCAGCTCATCAACATTATGCATTTCTCACTCGTTTGTCCTTTTCTGTCCACGTCCCGTTGCTAATCCATTACATATGGAAACACATCTTTGCGTCTTTCTTGCAGTAACACCGCCTGATTTGAATCTACATCTACATCTACATCTACATCTATACTCCGCGAGCCACCTTACGGTGTGTGGCGGAGGGTACTTATTGTACCACTATCTGATCCCCCCTTCCCTGTTCCATTCACGAATTGTGCGTGGGAAGAACGACTGCTTGTAAGTCTCCGTATTTGCTCTAATTTCTCGGATCTTTTCGTTGTGATCATTACGCGAGATATATGTGGGCGGTAGTAATATGTTGCCCATCTCTTCCCGGAATGTGCTCTCTCGTAATTTCGATAATAAACCTCTCCGTATTGCGTAACGCCTTTCTTGAAGTGTCCGCCACTGGAGCTTGTTCAGCATCTCCGTAACGCTCTCGCGCTGACTAAATGTCCCCATGACGAATCGCGCTGCTTTTCGCTGGATCATGTCTATCTCTTCTATTAATCCAACCTGGTAAGGGTCCCATACTGATGAGCAATACTCAAGAATCGGACGAACAAGCGTTTTGTAAGCTACTTCTTTCGTCGATGAGTCACATTTTCTTAGAATTCTTCCTATGAATCTCAACCTGGCGCCTGCTTTTCCCACTATTTGTTTTATGTGATCATTCCACTTCAGATCGCTCCGGATAGTAACTCCTAAGTATTTTACGGTCGTTACCGCTTCCAATGATTTACCACCTATGGCATAATCGTACTGGAATGGATTTCTGCCCCTATGTACGCGCATTATATTACATTTATCTACGTTTAGGGAAAGCTGCCAGCTGTCGCACCATGCATTAATCCTCTGCAGGTCTTCCTGGAGTACGTACGAGTCTTCTGATGTTGCTACTTTCTTGTAGACAACCGTGTCATCTGCAAATAGCCTCACGGAGCTACCGATGTTGTCAACTAAGTCATTTATGTATATTGTAAACAATAA
Source organism: Schistocerca cancellata (assembly GCF_023864275.1). Lineage (NCBI taxonomy): Eukaryota > Metazoa > Arthropoda > Insecta > Orthoptera > Acrididae > Schistocerca > Schistocerca cancellata. Next base: position 85,215,219 of record NC_064631.1, on the reverse strand, counting down.
AGGTCCTATCACGCTTCCTTGCGGTACTCCCGAAATTACCTCTACATCTGCAGATTTTGAACCGTTAAGAATGACATGTTGAGTTCTTTCTTCTAGGAAATCCTGAATCCAATCACAAACCTGGTCCGATATTCCGTAAGCTCGTATTTTTTTCATTAAACGTAAGTGCGGAACCGTATCAAATGCCTTCCTGAAGTCCAGGAATACGGCATCAATCTGCTCGCCAGTGTCTACGGCACTGTGAATCTAGTGGCTAAAATTAGAGTTTTTTTGCAGCCTATATCGGTTCCACACTAATACAATAGAGTATCTAACAAGTTTAAGTTTCACTTGTGTGTTGCCGACCCCAAAGTCTTAACGACGATATATCGAGCATCGCGTAGCACCACGCTCGCCTATGGTTTTATTGTGTACGGTATTGCACGCGTGAAGTTTATCCGTAAATTGGATTACAAATTAAAATAAAGCTGTATCCGAGAACGACGAGGTCAAATGCTACAAACATGCTGTTGGCAGAGGTACGGAATGCATTTCTTCATTTTACAAGCCAGTACCTTGTCTGTAGATATTTAGTGTAAGGCATGGGTCGGCTATAGAGATGGTAAAAAAGAAAAGATACCGGTATTTTAGTTCTGAATAATATAGTGTCCCTTTCCATATATTTGACATCAACAATATAAATAATGACAAAAGAACTATACATACGTAACGTTGTGTTAACTTTAATGCCTAATTGTGGTACGGACAAAGTGACGAAATAGCTTTAAAAACAATTTATCGATTATGAAAATAGGAAAAAGACAATATTCTCCGTGATATAAGGTCATATGTGTAAACTAAAGAACTGAACACTATAATCTTTGTTATATTATAAAAGGACTGGAAGACAATGAACTTTGTCGTCTTCTGATGTTATCTTGTGTCTTAGCTATTGTTTGAGTGCAGAAGGTACGATTGTATTGCTATAGCTTTTGTCTTGTTCTCGTTTAAATACTAGAACATAGTTGATGTGTGAAAGAGTGACGAAAATATAATAAGCTAATCTGGAGTCCAGAGTAAACATTTAAGGAACCCACACCACATTTCTTATAACGCAAGAGTTTGCGTAGCATTTTTTGCAGCTGCTGCGGAGCTAGCTGCGATCATCTTTGACTGAGAAAGTTGGCCGCCATTACGCGGCGCTTTTTAACTTTTTATTTCCACAGGAAATACCACGAAGCCGGAGCAGAAGAACTTATTTAATAATACTATCATAATTAATTACCATCAAATCACAAGATTTATTTTATCATAAAGTGACTGTTTTCTGTGATACAATTTACTATAGGTCAGGTGCCTTTTTGCATAAATTTTATTGCGCTAACGCATCTGATATTACTTGTAGGAAACCTCGGGCTTGTTTTAAATCAGAATTTAAAGTTTAATTTGGCAACCTACAAATATAATATTGCTTATTTGTAATTGTTTCTTACGAGGTTTTATGAAAGGTTGCCTTACGAAATTTAACTTCACGAACTTAATAGAATCCTCATATAACTTATAGCAGAAAGAGACATTACAATAACCAGTGCTTTTCGGTATCTGTTGGTCTTGGTTCTATCAGGTAACCGAGTAAAAGACCGGAAACGTTAGTCAGCCACAATAGCGCTGCTAAGATTTTTCGTTTTTAAATACATAAATAGTTTCTACATGTCGTCGCCGGACATCGGTTGTATTGGAGGATAGCAGCAACTGTAGTCTGCAAAGTTTTTAAGAAGTGACCTACCAATGAAGTACAATGCTCCATTTTCTGTAAAAGATTTTTCTGCCATTACCATACGTAATAACAGAGGAAGGAAATGGTGGTGACAGTAATAAAGTAAAAACTCATTCATAGTGTGCAACAAAAATAGAAAATAACTGATCTGCTGCTTGTGTCTACATAACGTGCATTTATCTGCTTGTAGCTCTCTAAAACGGACAAATTGACGGGGCAACTTGTATACAACAAAAACGAAATAGCCGAAAACCTGTTGTTTCAGCGATAGCTGCCACCCCTAGAGGACAACCGGCGGCCTGCGTACGCACTCGGCAAGCGATCGATGTTAAGGATACCCGCCGAAGGAATTCGTTGCATGGACAGCAAGGCGCTCGCGTTGTGTTCCGCCCAAAACACGTTTTTGGATATTACGGCTCGCCTCGTATTTGCAGGTCATGACGGAGACCAGTGAGAATTTCGCTTACCCCACGGAAGGGTCATACCTTTTCACCACTGTTGGATCTGAACAACAAAGAGATAAACGTGTCCAGTCTGAGCGCCAAGATATGGCCCACGTGCACATGTCCGTGAGGAAAGTGGGGGGAAACAGCTGCGTTGAAGGAAAGGAGAACTATTTTCCGCTCTGTATTGGAGCTAGCAACACAAGCACGTTATTTGCTCCTTACTGCCTCCTATGTCTGCACTATACGTTGGTAATCGGCGGCAAAGACACGAAAATTACAGATTACTCACGAAATGTGCCGTTTTGAGGAACGGCGGCATGGTCTATAACTTAGTGAAGAAATTCGATATTTGTTGCGTTTCTTGAAATTCTCTCGACGGACTGAATTATCCATCATTATCTTTGGCATATGTACGATTAGTCCACAGCATGAATTGCTTTAAAAACCTCGCAAGCGATTCACCTTGAGAATCGTTGCATGGTAGTCAGACGAAATATCGGTACACGAGTTAATTATATTCCGGATGTACTCCACAACCGTGATGGAATATTCTATAGCCGTTGACGATTCACGTGTTAATTTCTGTGTTAGCTGTTTGTTAATTTCGTACAAGTGTTCCCGTGCGTCTTTACTGAATTTGTTGTCAAGATGTCTGGCATTAACAAGAGGGAAGTAAGTGCCGAACATCACCAATTTCAGGAGATGTGGACTGTGGACCATTCCCTTACCAAGTACCAAGTTAAAAATATTTGCTTTTCGTGTAGGGAATCACGATCTGTTGTGAAGTGATTTAATATGAAACGGCTCTGTTCTATGGGAAGTACTGCTCAACACCAGCTTTCTGTTCTTTCTCGTAGTAACATCAGTAAATAATTTTTGTCAGTTGTGGACATATTGTCAGATCACTGGAATCTCATGACGTCCAGCATCTCGTCTTCTGGGGTTTAAATTTATTTGCATGTCACGAACATTTTATCTTTGCCAAAGGCTATGAACAATTTTGCAATGGAAGTATTTACAGGGTGTTTCAAAAATGACCGGTATATTCGAAACGGCAATAAAAACTAAACGAGCAGCGATAGAAATACACCGTTTGTTGCAATATGCTTGGGACAACAGTACATATTCAGGCAGACAAACTTTCGATATTACAGTAGTTACAATTTTCAACAACAGATGGCGCAGCGGTCTGGGAAACTCTATAGTACGATATTTTCCACATATCCACCATGCGTAGCAATAATATGGCGTAGTCTCTGAATGAAATTACCCGAAACCTTTGACAACGTGTCTGGCGGAATGGCTTCACATGCAGATGAGAAGTACTGCTTCAGCTGTTCAATTGTTTCTGGATTCTGGCGGTACACCTGGTCTTTCAAGTGTCCCCACAGCAAGAAGTCACAGGGGTTCATGTCTGGCGAATAGGGAGGCCAATCCACGCCGCCTCCTGTATGTTTCGGATAGCCCAAAGCAATCACACGATCATCGAAATATTCATTCAGGAAATTAATGACGTCGGCTGTGCGATGTGGCAGGGCACCATCTTGCATAACACCACGTGGTGTTCGCAGTGTCGTCTAAGGCAGTTTGTACCGCCACAAATTCACGAAGAATGTCCAGATAGCGTGATGCAGTAATCGTTTCGGATCTGAAAAATGGGCCAATGATTCCTTTATTGCTGCCTCGGGCACCTTATGGTCGTTCTCCTGTGAGTCTAGATTATCGAATCGGACGCAAAACTGATAGTCAATTGTAACATTCAGGGCCTCCTAATGACGATGGAACACTCAAATTGCGTCCCGATTCACTACATCGTCCTCCAGCCGACTTGTCTCCATGGGTCTATTGCTGCTTCGGGCACCTTATGGTCGTTCTCCTGTGAGTCTAGATTATCGAATCGGACGCAAAACTGATAGTTAATTGTAACTTTCAGGGCCTCCAAATGACGCTGGAACACTCAAATTGCGTCCCGATTCTATACATCGTCCTCCAGCCGACTTGTCTCCATGGGTCTATTGCTGCCTCGGGCACCTTATGGTCGTTCTCTGTGAGTCTAGATTATAGAATCGGACGAAAATCTGATAGTTAATTGTAACGGTCAGGGCCTCCTAAAGACGATGGAACACCCAAATTGCGTCCCGGTTCAATACATCGTCCACCAGCCGACTTGTCTCCGAGGGTCTATTGCTGCCTCGGGAACCTATTAGTCGTTCTCCTGTGAGTCTAGATTATCGAATCGGACGCAAAACTGATAGTTAATTGTAACGTTCAGGGCCTCCTAATGACGATGTAACACTCAAATTGCGTCCCGATTCAATACGTCGTCCTCCAGCCGACTTGTCTCCATGGGTCTATTGCTGCCTCGGGCACCTTATGGTCGTTCTCCTGTGAGTCTAGATTATCGCATCGGACGCAAAAGTGATAGTTAATTGTAACGTTCAGGGCCTCCTAATGATGATGTAACAACCAAATTGCGTCTCGATTCAATATATCGTCCAAAAGCCGATTTGTCTCCAAATGTCTATTGCTGCCTCGGGCACCTTATGTTCGTTCTCCTGTGAGTCTAGATTATCGAATCGGACGCAAAACTGATAGTTAATTGTAACGTTCAGGGCCTCCTAATGACGATGGAACACTCAAATTGCGTCCCGGTTCAATACATCGTCCTCCAGCCGACTTGTCTCCATGGGCCTATTGCTGCCTCGGACACCTTATGGTCGTTCTCCTGTGAGTCTGTATTATCGAATCGTACGCAAAACTGATAGTTAAATGTAACGTTCAGGGCCTCCTAATGACGATGGAACACTCAAAATGCGTCCCGATTCAATACATCGTCCTCCAGCCGACTTGTCCCCATGGGTCTATTGCTGCCTCGGGCACCTATTGGTCGTTCTCCTGTGAGCCTAGATTATCGAATCGGACGCAAAACTGATTGTTAATTGTAACGTTCAGGGCAGACTTGTCTCCTAGGGTCTATTGCTGCCTCGGGCACCTTATGGTCGTTCTCCTGTGAGTCTAGATTATCGAATCGGACGCAAACCTGATAGTTAACTGTAACGTTCAGGGCCTCCTAATGACGATGGAACACTCAATTTCCGTCGTGAGTCAACACATCGTCCTCCAGCCGACTTGTCTCCATGGGTCTATTGCTGCCTTACGCACCTTATGGTCATCCTCCTGTGAGTCTAGATTATCGAATTGGACGCAAAACTGATAGTTAATTGTAACGTTCAGGGCCTCCTAATGACGATGGAACACTCAAATTGCGTCGAGATTCAATACAACGACCTCCAGCCGACTTGTCTCCAAGTGTATATTGCTGCCTCGGGCACCTTATGGTCGTTCTCCTATGAGTCTAGACTATCGAATCGGTCGCAAAACTGATAGTTAATAGTAACGTTCAGGGCCTTCTAACGACGATGTAACACTCAAATTGCATCCCGACTCAATACATCGTCCTCCAGCCGACTTGTCTCCATGGGTCTATTGCTGCCTCGGGCACCTTATGTTCGTTCTCCTGTGAGTCTAGATTATGGAATCGGACGGAAAACTGATAGTTAATTGTAACGTTCAGGGCCTCCTAATAACGATGGAACACTCAAATTGTTTCCCGATTCGATACATCGTCCTCCAGCCGATTTGTCTCCATGGGTCTATTGCTGCCCTGGGCACCTTATGGTCGTCCTCCTGTGAGTCTAGATTATCGAATCGGACGCAAAACTGATAGTTCATTGTAACGTTCAGCGCCTCCTAATGACGATGTAACACTCAAATTGCGTCCCGATTCAATACATCGTCCTCCAGCCGACTTGTCTCCATGGGTCTATTGCTGCCTCGGGCACCTTATGGTCGTTCTCCTGTGAGTCTACATTATCGAATCGGACGCAAAAGTGATAGTTAATTGTAACGTTCAGGGCCTCCTAATGATGATGTAACACCCAAATTGCGTCTCGATTCAATATATCGTCCAAAAGCCGATTTGTCTCCAAATGTCTATTGCTGCCTCGGGCACCTTATGTTCGTTCTCCTGTGAGTCTAGATTATCGAATCGGACGCAAAACTGATAGTTAATTGTAACGTTCAGGGCCTCCTAATGACGATGGAACACTCAAATTGCGTCCCTGTTCAATACATCGTCCTCCAGCCGACTTGTCTCCATGGGCCTATTGCTGCCTCGGGCACCTTATGGTCGTTCTCCTGTGAGTCTGGATTATCGAATCGTACGCAAAACTGATAGTTAATTGTAACGTTCAGGGCCTCCTAATAACGATGGAACACTCAAAATGCGTCCCGATTCAATACATCGTCCTCCAGCCGACTTGTCCCCATGGGTCTATTGCTGACTCGGGCACCTATTGGTCGTTGTCCTGTGAGCCTAGATTATCGAATCGGACGCAAAACTGATTGTTAATTGTAACGTTCAGGGCAGACTTGTCTCCTAGGGTCTATTGCAGCCTCGGGCACCTTATGGTCGTTCTCCTGTGAGTCTAGATTATCGAATCGGACGCAAACCTGATAGTTAATTGTAACGTTCAGGGCCTCCTAATGACGATGGAACACTCAAATTCCGTCGAGAGTCAAAACATCGTCCTCCTGCCGACTTGTCTCCATGGGTCTATTGCTGCCTTACGCACCTTATGGTCATTCTCCTGTGAGTCTAGATTATCGAATCGGACGCAAAACTGATAGTTAATTGTAACGTTCAGGGCCTCCTAATGACGATGGAACACTCAAATTGCGTCGAGATTCAATACAACGATCTCCAGCCGACTTGTCTCCAAGTGTATATAGCTGCCTCGGGCACCTTATGGTCGTTCTCCTATGAGTCTAGACTATCGAATCTGTCGCAAAACTGATAGTTAATAGTAACGTTCAGGGCCTTCTAACGACGATGTAACACTCAAAATGCATCCCGACTCAATACATCGTCCTCCAGCCGACTTGTCTCCATGGGTCTATTGCTGCCTCGGGCACCTTATGTTCGTTCTCCTGTGAGTCTAGATTATGGAATCGGTCGGAATACTGATAGTTAATTGTAACGTTCAGGGCCTCCTAATAACGATGGAACACTCAAATTGTTTCCCGAACCGATACATCGTCCTCCAGCCGATTTGTCTCCATGGGTCTATTGCTGCCCTGGGCACCTTATGGTCGTCCTCCTGTGAGTCTAGATTATCGAATCGGATGCAAAACTGATAGTCAATTGTAACGTTCAGGGCCTCCTAATGACGATGGAACACTCAAATTGCGTCCCGATTCAATACTCCATCCTCCAGCCGACTTGTCTCCATGGGTCTATTGCCTCCTCGGGCACCTTATGGTCGTTCTCCTGTGAGTCTAGATTATCGAATCAAACGCAAAACTGATAGTTAATTGTAACGTTCAGGGCCCCCTAATGACGATGGAACACTCAAATTGCGTCGAGATTCAATACATCGTCCTCCAGCCGACTTCTCTACATGGGTCTATTGCTGCCTCAGGCACCTTATGATCGTTCTCCTGTGAGTCTAGATTATTGAATCGGACGCAAAACTGTTAGTTAATTGTAATGTTCCGGGCCTCCTAATGACGATTGAACACTCAAATTGCGTCCCGATTCAATACATCGTCCTCCAGACTTTTTGTCTCCATGAGTCTATTGCTGCCTCGGGCACCTATTGGTCGTTCTCCTGTGAGTCTAGATTATCGAATCGGACGCAGAACTGATAGTTAATTGTAACTTTCAGGGGACTCCAAACGACGGTGGAACACTCAAATTGCGTCCCGATTCTATACATCGTACTCCAGCCGACTTCTCTCCATGGGTCTATTGCTGCCTCGGGCACTTTGTGGTCGTTCTCCTGTGAGTCTAGATTATAGAATCGGACGCAAATCTGATAGTTAATTGTAACGGTCAGGGCCTCCTAAAGACGATGGAACACCCAAATTGCGTCCCGATTCAATACATCGTCCACCAGCCGACTTGTCTCCAAGGGTCTATTGCTGCCTCGGGAACCTATTAGTCGTTCTCCTGTGAGTCTAGATTATCGAATCGAACGCAAAACTGATAGTTAATTGTAACGTTCAGGGCCTCCTAATGACGATGTAACACTCAAATTGCGTCCCGATTCAATACATCGTCCTCCAGCCGACTTGTCTCCATGGGTCTATTGCTGCCTCGGGCACCTTATGGTCGTTCTCCTGTGAGTCTAGATTATCGAATCGGACGCAAAGGTGATAGTTAATTGTAACGTTCAGGGCCTCCTAATCATGATGTAACACCCAAATTGCGTCTCGATTCAATACATCGTCCAAAAGCCGAATTGTCTCCAATAGTCTATTGCTGCCTCGGGCACCTTATGTTCGTTCTCCTGTGAGTCTAGATTATCGAATCGGACGCAAAACTGATAGTTAATTGTAACGTTCAGGGCCTCCTAATGACGATGGAACACTCAAATTGCGTCCGGTTCAATACATCGTCCTCCAGCCGACTTGTCTCCATTGGCCTATTTCTGCCTCGGGCACCTTATGGTCGTGCTCCTGTGAGTCTGGATTATCGAATCGTACGCAAAACTGATAGTTAATTGTAACGTTAAGTGCCTCCTAATGACGATGGAACACTCAAAATGCGTCCCGATTCAATACATCGTCCTCCAGCCGACTTGTCTCCATGGGTCTAATGCTGCCCCGGGCACCTATTGGTCGTTCTCCTGTGAGCCTAGATTATCGAATCGGACGCAAAACTGATTGTTAATTGTAACGTTCAGGGCAGACTTGTCTCCTAGGGTCTATTGCTGCCTCGGGCACCTTATGGTCGTTCTCCTGTGAGTCTAGATTATCGAATCGGACGCAAACCTGGTAGTTAATTGTAACGTTCAGGGCCTCCTAATGACGATGGAACACTCAAATTCCGTCGAGAGTCAACACATCGTCCTCCAGCCGACTTGTCTCCATGGGTCTATTGCTGCCTTACGCACCATATGGTCATTCTCCTGTGAGTCTAGATTATCGAATCGGACGCAAAACTGATTGTTAATTGTAACGTTCAGGGCAGACTTGTCTCCTAGGGTCTATTGCTGCCTTGGGCACCTTATGGTCGTTCTCCTGTGAGTCTAGATTATCGAATCGGATGCAAACCTGATAGTTAACTGTAACGTTCAGGGCCTCATAATGACGATGGAACACTCAAATTCCGTCGTGAGTCAACACATCGTCCTCCAGCCGACTTGTCTCCATGGGTCTATTGCTGCCTTACGCACCTTATGGTCATCCTCCTGTGAGTCTTGATTATCGAATCGGACGCAAAACTGATAGTTAATTGTAACGTTCAGGGCCTCCTAATGACGATGGAACACTCAAATTGCGTCGAGATTCAATACAACGACCTCCAGCCGACTTGTCTCCAAGTGTATATTGCTGCCTCGGGCACCTTATGGTCGTTCTCCTATGACTCTAGACTATCGAATCGGTCGCAAAACTGATAGTTAATAGTAACGTTCAGGGCCTTCTAACGATAATGTAACACTCAAATTGCATCCCGACTCAATACATCGTCCTCCAGCCGACTTGTCTCCATGGGTCTATTGCTGCCTCGGGCACCTTATGTTCGTTCTCCTGTGAGTCTAGATTATGGAATCGGACGGAAAACTGATAGTTAATTGTAACGTTCAGGGCCTCCTAATAACGATGGAACACTCAAATTGTTTCCCGATTCGATACATAGTCCTCCAGCCGATTTGTCTCCATGGGTCTATTGCTGCCCTGGGCATCTTATGGTCGTCCTCCTGTGAGTCTAGATTATCGAATCGGACGCAAAACTGATAGTTCATTGTAACGTTCAGGGCCTCCTAATGACGATGTAACACTCAATTGCGTCCCGATTCTATACATCGTCCTCCAGCCGACTTGTCTCCATGGGTCTATTGCTGCCTCGGGCACCTTATGGTCGTTCTCCTGTGAGTCTAGATTATCGTTTCGGACGCAAAAGTGATAGTTAATTGTAACGTTCAGGGCCTCCTAATGATGATGTAACACCCAAATTGCGTCTCGATTCAATATATCGTCCAAAAGCCGATTTGTCTCCAAATGTCTATTGCTGCCTCGGGCACCTTATGTTCGTTCTCCTGTGAGTCTAGATTATCGAATCGGACGCAAAACTGATAGTTAATTGTAACGTTCAGGGCCTCCTAATGATGATGGAACACTCAAATTGCGTCCCGGTTCAATACATCGTCCTCCAGCCGACTTGTCTCCATGGGCCTATTGCTGCCTCGGGCAACTTATGGTCGTTCTCCTGTGAGTCTGGATTATCGAAACGTACGCAAAACTGATAGTTAATTGTAACGTTCAGGGCCTCCTAATGACGATGGAACACTCAAAATTCGTCCCGATTCAATACATCGTCCTCCAGCCGACTTGTCCCCATGGGTCTATTGCTGCCTCGGGCACCTATTGGTCGTTGTCCTGTGAGCCTAGATTATCGAATCGGACGCAAAACTGATTGTTAATTGTAACGTTCAGGGCAGACTTGTCTCCTAGTGTCTATTGCTGCCTCGGGCACCTTATGGTCGTTCTCCTGTGAGTCTAGATTATCGAATCGGACGCAAACCTGATAGTTAATTGTAACGTTCAGGGCCTCCTAATGACGATGGAACACTCAAATTCCGTCGAGAGTCAACACATCGTCCTCCAGCCGACTTGTCTCCATGGGTCTATTGCTGCCTTACGCACCTTATGGTCATTCTCCAGTGAGTCTAGATTATCGAATCGGACGCAAAACTGATAGTTAATTGTAACGTTCAGGGCCTCCTAATGACGATGGAACACTCAAATTGCGTCGAGATTCAATACAACGATCTCCAGCCGACTTGTCTCCAAGTGTATATAGCTGCCTCGGGCACCTTATGGTCGTTCTCCTATGAGTCTAGACTATCGAATCTGTCGCAAAACTGATAGTTAATAGTAATGTTCAGGGCCTTCTAACGACGATGTGACACTCAAATTGCATCCCGACTCAATACATCGTCCTCCAGCCGACTTGTCTCCATGGGTCTATTGCTGCCTCGGGCACCTTATGTTCGTTCTCCTGTGAGTCAAGATTATGGAATCGGACGGAATACTGATAGTTAATTGTAACGTTCAGGGCCTCCTAATAACGATGGAACACTCAAATTGTTTCCCGATTCGATACATCGTCCTCCAGCCGATTTGTCTCCATGGGTCTATTGCTGCCCTGGGCACCTTATGGTCGTCCTCCTGTGAGTCTAGATTATCGAATCGGATGCAAAACTGATAGTCAATTGTAACGTTCAGGGCCTCCTAATGACGATGGAACACTCAAATTGCGTCCCGATTCAATACTTCATCCTCCAGTCGACTTGTCTCCATGGGTCTATTGCCTCCTCGGGCACCTTATGGTCGTTCTCCTGTGAGTCTAGATTATCGAATCAATCGCAAAACTGATAGTTAATTGTAACGTTCAGGGCCCCCTAATGACGATGGAACACTCAAATTGCTTCGAGATTCAATACATCGTCCTCCAGCCGACTTCTCTACATGGGTCTATTGCTGCCTCAGGCACCTTATGATCGTTCTCCTGTGAGTCTAGATTATTGAATCGGACGCAAAACTGTTAGTTAATTGTAATGTTCCGGGCCTCCTAATGACGATTGAACACTCAAATTGCGTCCCGATTCAATACATCGTCCTCCAGCCTTTTTGTCTCCATGAGTCTATTGCTGCCTCGGGCACCTATTGGTCGTTCTCCTGTGAGTCTAGATTATCGAATCGGACGCAGAACTGATTGTTAATTGTAACTTTCAGGGGACTCCAAATTACGGTGGAACACTCAAATTGCGTCCCGATTCTATACATCGTACTCCAGCCGACTTGTCTCCATGGGTCTATTGCTGCCTCGGGCACTTTATGGTCGTTCTCCTGTGAGTCTAGATTATAGAATCGGACGCAAATCTGATAGTTAATTGTAACGGTCAGGGCCTCCTAAAGACGATGGAACACCCAAATTGCGTCGCGATTCAATACATCGTCCACCAGCCGACTTGTCTCCAAGGGTCTATTGCTGCCTCGGGAACCTATTAGTCGTTCTCCTGTGAGTCTAGATTATCGAATCGGACGCAAACCTGGTAGTTAATTGTAACGTTCAGGGCCTCCTAATGACGATGGAACACTCAAATTCCGTCGAGAGTCAACACATCGTCCTCCAGCCGACTTGTCTCCATGGGTCTATTGCTGCCTTACGCACCATATGGTCATTCTCCTGTGAGTCTAGATTATCGAATCGGACGCAAAACTGATAGTTAATTGTAACGTTCAGGGCCTCCTAATGACGATGGAACACTCAAATTGCGTCGAGATTCAATACAACGACATCCAGCCGACTTGTCTCCAAGTGTATATTGCTGCCTCGGACACCTTATGGTCGTTCTCCTATGAGTCTAGACTATCGAATCGGTCGCAAAACTGATAGTTAATAGTAACGTTCAGGGCCTTCTAACGACGATGTAACACTCAAATTGCATCCCGACTCAATACATCGTCCTCCAGCCGACTTGTCTCCATGGGTCTATTCCTGCCTCGGGGACCTTATGTTCGTTCTCCTGTGAGTCTAGATTATGGAATCGGACGGAAAACTGATAGTTAATTGTAACGTTCAGGGCCTCCTAATGACGATGGAACACTCAAATTGCGTCCCGATTCAATTCATCGTCCTCCAGCCGGCTTGTCTCCATGTGCTGCCTCGGGCAACTTATGGTCGTTCTCCTGTGAGTCTAGATTATCGAATCGGACACAAACCTGATAGTTAATTGTAACGTTCAGGGCCTCCTAATGACGATGGAACACTCAAATTGCGTCGAGATTCAATACATCGTCCTCCAGCCGACTTGTCTCCATGGGTCTATTCCTGCCTCGGGGACCTTATGTTCGTTCTCCTGTGAGTCTAGATTATGGAATCGGACGGAAAACTGATAGTTAATTGTAACGTTCAGGGCCTCCTAATGACGATGGAACACTCAAATTGCGTCCCGATTCAATTCATCGTCCTCCAGCCGGCTTGTCTCCATGTGCTGCCTCGGGCAACTTATGGTCGTTCTCCTGTGAGTCTAGATTATCGAATCGGACACAAACCTGATAGTTAATTGTAATGTTCCGGGCCTCCTAATGACGATTGAACACTCAAATTGCGTCCCGATTCAATACATCGTCCTCCAGCCTTTTTGTCTCCATGAGTCTATTGCTGCCTCGGGCACCTATTGGTCGTTCTCCTGTGAGTCTAGATTATCGAATCGGACGCAGAACTGATTGTTAATTGTAACTTTCAGGGGACTCCAAATTACGGTGGAACACTCAAATTGCGTCCCGATTCTATACATCGTACTCCAGCCGACTTGTCTCCATGGGTCTATTGCTGCCTCGGGCACTTTATGGTCGTTCTCCTGTGAGTCTAGATTATAGAATCGGACGCAAATCTGATAGTTAATTGTAACGGTCAGGGCCTCCTAAAGACGATGGAACACCCAAATTGCGTCGCGATTCAATACATCGTCCACCAGCCGACTTGTCTCCAAGGGTCTATTGCTGCCTCGGGAACCTATTAGTCGTTCTCCTGTGAGTCTAGATTATCGAATCGGACGCAAACCTGGTAGTTAATTGTAACGTTCAGGGCCTCCTAATGACGATGGAACACTCAAATTCCGTCGAGAGTCAACACATCGTCCTCCAGCCGACTTGTCTCCATGGGTCTATTGCTGCCTCGGGCACCTTATGGTCGTTCTCCTGTGAGTCTACATTATCGAATCGGACGCAAAACTGATAGTTAATTGTAGCGTTCAGGGCCTCCTAATGGCGATGGAACAGTCAAATTGCGTCGAGATTCAATACATCGACCTCCAGCCGACTTGTCTCCACGGGTCTATTGCTTCCTCGGGCACCTTATGGTCGTTCTCCTGTGAGTCTAGCTTATCGAATCGAACGCAAAGCTGATAGTTAATTGTAACGTTCAGTGCATCCTAATAACGATGGAACACTCAAATTGCGTCCCGATTCAATACATCGTCCTCCAGGCGACTTGTCTAAGTGGGTCTATTGCTGCCTCTGGCACCTTATGGTCGTTCTCCTGTGAGTCTAGATTATCGAATCGGACGCAAAACTGGTAGTTAATTGTAACGTTCAGGGCCTCCTAATGACGATGGAACACACAAATTGCGTCCCGATTCAATACATCGTCCTCCAGCCTTTTTGTCTCCATGAGTCTGTATCTGCCTCGGGCACCTTATGGTCGTTCTCCTGTGAGTCTAGCTTATCGAATCGAACGCAAAGCTGATAGTTAATTGTAACGTTCAGTGCATCCTAATAACGATGGAACACTCAAATTGCGTCCCGATTCAATACATCGTCCACCAGCCGACTTGTCTCCAAGGGTCTATTGCTGCCTCGGGAACCTATTAGTCGTTCTCCTGTGAGTCTAGATTATCGAATCGGACGCAAAACTGATAATTAATTGTAACGTTCAGGGCCTCCTAATGACGATGTAAAACTCAAATTTCGTCCCGATTCAATACATCGTCCTCGAGCCGACTTGTCTCCATGGGTCTATTGCTGCCTCGGGCACCTTATGGTCGTTCTCCTGTGAGTCTAGATTATCGAATCGTACGCAAAACTGATAGTTAATTGTAATGTTAAGTGCCTCCAAATGACGATGGAACACTCAAAATGCGTCCCGATTGAATACATCGTCCTCCAGCCGACTTGTCTCCATGGGTCTATTGCTGCCTCGGGCACCTTATGGTCGTTCTCCTGTGACTCTAGATTATCGAATCGGACGCAAACCTGGTAGTTAATTGTAACGTTCAGGGCCTCCTAATGACGATGGAACACTCAAATTCCGTCGAGAGTCAACACATAGTCCTCCAGTCGACTTGTCTCCATGGGTCTATTGCTGCCTTACGCACCATATGGTCTTTCTCCTGTGAGTCTAGATTATCAAATCGGACGCAAAACTGATAGTTAATTGTAACGTTCAGGGCCTCCTAATGACGATGGAACACTCAACTTGCGTCGAGATTCAATACAACGACCTCCAGCCGACTTGCCTCCAAGTGTATATTGCTGCCTCGGACACCTTATGGTCGTTCTCCTATGAGTCTAGACTATCGAATCGGTCGCAAAACTGATAGTTAATAGTAACGTTCAGGGCCTTCTAACGACGATGTAACACTCAAATTGCATTTCGACTCAATACATCGTCCTCCAGCCGACTTGTCTCCATGGGTCTATTGCTGCCTCGGGCACCTTATGTTAGTTCTCCTGTGAGTCTAGATTATGGAATCGGACGGAAAACTGATAGTTAATTGTAACGTTCAGGGCCTCCTAATGACGATGGTACACTCAAATTGCGTCCCGATTCTATACATCGTCCTCCAGCCTGCTTGTCTCCATGTGCTGCCTCGGGCAACTTATGGTCGTTCTCCTGTGAGTCTAGATTATCGAATCGGACACAAACCTGATAGTTAATTGTAACGTTCAGGGCCTCCTAATGACGATGGAACACTCAAATTGCGTCGAGATTCAAAACATCGTCCTCCAGCCGACTTGTCTCCATGGGTCTATTGCTGCCTCGGGCACCTTATGGTCGTTCTCCTGTGAGTCTACATTATCGAATCGGACGTAAAACTGGTAGTTAATTGTAACGTTCAGGGCCTCCTAATGACGATGGAACACTCAAATTGTGTCGAGATTCGATACAACGACCTCCAGCCGACTTGTCTCCATGGGTCTACTGCTGCCTCGGGCACCTAATGGTCATTCTCCTGTGAGTCTAGATTATCGAATCGGACGCAAAACTGATAGTTAATTGTAACGTTCAGGGCCTCCTAATGACGATGGTACACTCAAATTGCGTCCCGATTCAATACATCGTCCTCCAGCCTTTTTGTCTCCATGAGTCTATTGCTGCCTCGGGCACCTTATGTTCGTTCTACTGTGAGTCTAGATTATCGAATCGGACGCAAAACTGATAGTTAATTGTAACGTTCAGGGCCTCCTAATGACGATGTAACACTCAAATTGCGTCCCGATTCAATACATCGACCTCCGGGGAACTTGTCTCCAAGGGTATATTGCTGCCACGGGCACCTTATGGTCGTTCTCCTAAGAGACTAGCCTATCGAATCTGTCGCAAAACTGATACTTAATTGTAACGTTCAGTGCCTCCTAATGACGATGTAACACTCAAATTGCATCCTGACTCAATACATCGTCCTCCAGCCGACTTGTCTCCATGGGTATATTGCTGCCTCGGGCACCTTATGTTCGTTCACCTGTGAGTCTAGATTTTCGAATCGGACGCAAAACTGATAGTTAATTGTAACGTTCAGGGCCTCCTATTGACGATGGAATACTCAAATTGCGTCCCGATTCAATACATCGTCCTCCAGCCGACTTGTCTAAATGGGTCTATTGCTGCCTCGGGCACCTTATGGTCGTTCTCCTGTGAGTCTAGATTATCGAATCGGACAAAAAACTGGTAGTTAATTGTAACGTTCAGGGCCACCTAATGACGATGGAACACTCAAATTGCGTCGAGATTCAATACATCGACCTCCAGCCGAATTGTCTCCATGGGTCTATTGCTGCCTCTGGCACCTTATGGTCGTTCTCCTGCGAGTCTAGATTATCGAATCGGACGCAAAACCGATAGTTAATTGTAACGTTCAGGGAGTCCTAATGACGATGGAACACTCAAATTGCGTCCCGATTCAATACATCGTCCTCCAGCCGATTTGTCTTCATGGGTCTATTGCTCCCTCGGGCATGTAATGGTCGTTCTCCTGTGAGCCTAGATTTTCTAATCAAACGCAAAACTGATAGTTAATTGTAACGTTCAGGGCCTCCTAATGACGATGGAACACTCAAATTCCGTCGAGAGTCAACACATCGTCCTCCAGCCGACCTGTCTCCATGGGTCTATTGCTGCCTTACGCACCATATGGTCATTCTCCTGTGAGTCTAGATTATCGAATCGGACGCAAAACTGATAGTTAATTGTAACGTTCAGGGCCTCCTAATGACGATGGAACACTCAAATTGCGTCGAGATTCAATACAACGACCTCCAGCCGACTTGTCTCCAAGTGTATATTGCTGCCTCGGACACCTTATGGTCGTTCTCCTATGAGTCTAGACTATCGAATCGGTCGCAAAACTGATAGTTAATAGTAACGTTCAGGGCCTTCTAACGACGATGTAACACTCAAATTGCATCCCGACCCAATACATCGTCCTCCAGCCGACTTGTCTCCATGGGTCTATTGCTGCCTCGGGCACCTTATGTTCGTTCTCCTGTGAGTCTAGATTATGGAATCGGACGGAAAACTGATAGTTAATTGTAACGTTCAGGGCCTGCTAATGACGTTGGAACACTCAAATTGCGTCCCGATTCAATACATCGTCCTCCAGCCGGCTTGTCTCCATGTGCTGCCTCGGGCAACTTATGGTCGTTCTCCTGTGAGTCTAGATTAACGAATCGGACACAAACCTGATAGTTAATTGTAACGTTCAGGGCCTCCTAATGACGATGGAACACTCAAATTGCGTCGAGATTCAAAACATCGTCCTCCAGCCGACCTGTCTCCATGGGTCTATTGCTGCCTCGGGCACCTTATGGTCGTTCTCCTGTGAGTCTACATTATCGAATCGGACGCAAAACTGATAGTTAATTGTAGCGTTCAGGGCCTCCTAATGACGATGGAACAGTCAAATTGCGTCGAGATTCAATACATCGACCTCCAGCCGACTTGTCTCCACGGGTCTATTGCTTCCTCGGGCACATTATGGTCGTTCTCCTGTGAGTCTAGCTTATCGAATCGAACGCAAAGCTGATAGTTAATTGTAACGTTCAGGGCATCCTAATAACGATGGAACACTCAAATTGCGTCCCGATTCAATACATCGTCCTCCAGGCGACTTGTCTAAATGGGTCTATTGCTGCCTCTGGCACCTTATGGTCGTTCTCCTGTGAGTCTAGATTATCGAATCGGACGCAAAACTGATAGTTAATTGTAACGTTCAGGGCCTCCTAATGACGATGTAACACTCAAATTGCGTCCCGATTCAATACATCGACCTCCGGGCGACTTGACTCCAAGGGTATATTGCTGCCTCGGGCACCTTATGATCGTTCTCCTATGAGTCTAGCCTATCGAATCTGTCGCAAAACTGATAGTTAATTGTAACGTTCAGTGCCTCCTAATGACGATGTAACACTCAAATTGCATCCTGACTCAATACATCGTCCTCCAGCCGACTCGTCTCCATGGGTATATTGCTGCCTCGGGCACCTTATGTTCGTTCTCCTGTGAGTCTAGATTTTCGAATCGGACGCAAAACTGATAGTTAATTGTAACGTTCAGGGCCACCTAATGACGATGGAACACTCAAATTGCGTCCCGATTCAATACATCGTCCTCCAGCCGACTTGTCTAAATGGGTCTATTGCTGCCTCGGGCACCTTATGGTCGTTCTCCTGTGAGTCTAGATTATCGAATCGGACGCAAAACTGGTAGTTAATTGTAACGTTCAGGGCCTCCTAATGACGATGGAACACTCAAATTGCGTCGAGATTCAATACATCGTCCTCCAGCCGACTTCTCTACAAGGGTCTAGTGCTGCCTCAGGCACCTTATGATCGTTCTCCTGTGAGTCTAGATTATTGAATCGGACGCAAAACTGTTAGTTAATTGTAATGTTCCGGGCCTCCTAATGACGATTGAACACTCAAATTGCGTTCCGATTCAATACATCGTCCTCCAGCCTATTTGTGTTCATGAGTCTATTGCTGCCTCGGGCAGCTATTGGTCGTTCTCCTGTGAGTCTAGATTATCGAATCGGACGCAGAACTGATAGTTAATTGTAACTTTCAGGGCCTCCAAATGACGGTGGAACACTCAAATTGCGTCCCGATTCTATACATCGTACTCCAGCCGACTTGTCTCCATGGGTCTATTGCTGCCTCGGGCACTTTATGGTCGTTCTCCTGTGAGTCTAGATTATAGAATCGGACGCAAATCTGATAGTTAATTGTAACGGTCAGGGCCTCCTAAAGACGATGGAACACCCAAATTGCGTCCCGATTCAATACATCGTCCACCAGCCGACTTGTCTCCAAGGGCCTATTGCTGCCTCGGGAACCTATTAGTCGTTCTCCTGTGAGTCTAGATTATCGAATCGGACGCAAAACTGATAATTAATTGTAACGTTCAGGGCCTCCTAATGACGATGTACCACTCAAATTGCGTCCCGATTCAATACATCGTCCTCGAGCCGACTTGTCTCCATGGGTCTATTGCTGCCTCGGGCACCTATTGGTCGTTCTCCTGTGAGCCTAGATTATCGAATCGGACGCAAAACTGATTGTTAATTGTAACGTTCAGGGCAGACATGTCTCCTAGGGTCTATTGCTGCCTCGGGCACCTTATGGTCGTTCTCCTGTGATTCTACATTATCGAATCGTACGCAAAACTGATAGTTAATTGTAACGTTAAGTGCCTCCTAATGACGATGGAACACTCAAAATGCGTCCCGATTCAATACATCGTCCTCCAGCCGACTTGTCTCCATGGGTCTATTGCTGCCTCGGGCACCTATTGGTCGTTCTCCTGTGAGCCTAGATTATCGAATCGGACGCAAAACTGATTGTTAATTGTAACGTTCAGGGCAGACATGTCTCCTAGGGTCTATTGCTGCCTCGGGCACCTTATGGTCGTTCTCCTGTGACTCTAGATTATCGAATCGGACGCAAACCTGGTAGTTAATTGTAACGTTCAGGGCCTCCTAATGACGATAGACCACTCAACTTCCGTCGAGAGTCAACACATCGTCCTCCAGCCGACTTGTCTCCATGGGTCTATTGCTGCCTTACGCACCATATGGTCATTCTCCTGTGAGTCTAGATTATCAAATCGGACGCAAAACTGATAGTTAATTGTAACGTTCAGGGCCTCCTAATGACGATGGAACACTCAACTTGCGTCGAGATTCAATACAACGACCTCCAGCCGACTTGCCTCCAAGTGTATATTGCTGCCTCGGACACCTTATGGTCGTTCTCCTATGAGTCTAGACTATCGAATCGGTCACAAAACTGATAGTTAATAGTAACGTTCAGGGCCTTCTAACGACGATGTAACACTCAAATTGCATTTCGACTCAATACATCGTCCTCCAGCCGACTTGTCTCCATGGGTCTATTGCTGCCTCGGGCACCTTATGTTAGTTCTCCTGTGAGTCTAGATTATGGAATCGGACGGAAAACTGATAGTTAATTGTAACGTTCTGGGCCTCCTAATGACGATGGAACACTCAAATTGCGTCCCGATTCAATACATCGTCCTCCAGCCGGCTTGTCTCCATGTGCTGCCTCGGGCAACTTATGGTCGTTCTCCTGTGAGTCTAGATTATCGAATCGGACACAAACCTGATAGTTAATTGTAACGTTCAGGGCCTCCTAATGACGATGGAACCCTCAAATTGCGTCGAGATTCAAAACATCGTCCTCCAGCCGACTTGTCTCCATGGGTCTATTGCTGCCTCGGGCACCTTATGGTCGTTCTTCTGTGAGTCTAGATTATCGAATCGGACGTAAAACTGGTAGTTAATTGTAACGTTCAGGGCCTCCTAATGACGATGGAACACTCAAATTGTGTCGAGATTCGATACAACGACCTCCAGCCGACTTGTCTCCATGGGTCTATTACTGCCTCGGGCACCTAATGGTCGTTCTCTTGTGAGTCTAGATTATCGAATCGGACGCAAAACTGATAGTTAATTGTAACGTTCAGGGCCTCCTAATGACGATGTAACACTCAAATTGCGTCCCTATTCAATACATCGACCTCCGGGGAACTTGTCTCCAAGGGTATATTGCTGCCACGGGCACCTTATGGTCGTTCTCCTAAGAGTCTAGCCTATCGAATCTGTCGCAAAACTGATACTTTATTGTAACGTTCAGTGCCTCCTAATGACGATGTAACACTCAAATTGCATCCTGACTCAATACATCGTCCTCCAGCCGACTTGTCTCCATGGGTATATTGCTGCCTCGGGCACCTTGTGTTCGTTCTCCTGTGAGTCTAGATTTTCGAATCGGACGCAAAACTGATAGTTAATTGTAACGTTCAGGGCCTCCTAATGACGATGGTACACTCAAATTGCGTCCCGATTCAATACATCGTTCTCCAGCCGACTTGTCTCCTTGGGTCTATTGCTGCCTAGAGCACCTTATCCTCGTCCTCCTGTGAGTCTAGACTATCGAATCGGTCGCAAAACTGATAGTTAATTGTAACGTTCAGGGCCTCCTAATGACGATGTAACCCTCATATTGCATCCCGACTCAATACATCGTCCTCCAGCCGACTTGTCTCCATGGGTCTACTGCTGCCACGGGCACCTCATGTTCGTTCTCCTGTGAGTCTAGATTATCGAATCGGACGCAAAACTGATAGTTAAATGTAACGTTCAGGGCCTCCTAATGACGATGGAACACTCAAATTGCGTCCCGATTCAATACATCGTCCTCCAGCCGACTTGTCTCCATGGGTCTATTGCTGCCTCGGGCACCTTAAGTCGTTCTCCTGTGAGTCTAGATTATCGAATCGGTCGCAAAATTTATAGTTAATTGTAACTTTCAGGGCCTCCTAATGACGATGTAACACTCAAATTGCGTCCCGATTCAATACATCGTCCTCCAGCCGACTGGTCTCCAAGGGTCTATTGCTGCCTTGGGCACCTTATGGTCGTTCTCCTGTGAGTCTAGATTATCAAATCGGACGCAAAAGTGATAGATAATTGTAACGTTCAGGGCCTCCTAATGACGATGGAACACACAAATTGCGTCGAGATTCAATACATCGTCCTCCAGCCGACTTGTCTCCATGGGTCTATTGCTGCCTCAGGCACCTTATGGTCGTTCTCCTGTGAGTCTAGATTATTGATTCGGCCGCAAACCTGATAGTTAATTGTAATGTTCAGGGCCTCCTAATGACGATGGAACACTCAAATTGCGGCCCAATTCAATACATCGTCCTCCAGACGACTTATCTCCATGGGTCTATTGCTGCCTCGGGCACCTTATGTTCGTTCTCCTGTGAGTCAAGATTATCGAATCGGACGCAAAACTGATAGTTAATTGTAACGTTCAGGGCCTCCTAACGACGATGGAACACTCAAATTGCGTCCCGATTCAATACATCGTCCTCCAGCCGGCTTGTCTCCATGTGCTGCCTCAGGCAACTTATGGTCGTTCTCCTGTGAGTCTAGATTATCGAATCGGACGCAAACCTGATAGTTAATTGTAACGTTCAGGGCCTCCTAATGACGATGGAACACTCAAATTGCGTCGAGATTCAATACATCGTCCTCCAGCCGGCTTGTCTCCATGTGCTGCCTCGGGCAACTTATGGTCGTTCTCCTGTGAGTCTAGATTATCGAATCGGACGCAAACCTGATAGTTAATTGTAACGTTCAGGGCCTCCTAATGACGATGGAACACTCAAATTGCGTCGAGATTCAAAACATCGTTCTCCAGCCGACTTGTCTCCATAGGTCTATTGCTGCCTCGGGCACCTTATTGTCGTTCTCCTGTGAGTCTACATTATCGAATCGGACGCAAAACTGATAGTTAATTGTTGCGTTCAGGGCCTCCTAATGACGATGGAACAGTCAAATTGCGTCGAGATTCAATACATCGTCCTCCAGCCGACTTGCTTCCATGGGTCTATTGCTGCCTCGGGCACCTTATGGTCGTTCTCCTGTGAGTCTAGATTATCGTATCGGACGCAAAACTGATAGTTAATTGTAGCGTTCAGGGCCTCCTAATGACGATGGAACACTCAAATTGCTTCCCGATTCAATACATCGTCCTCCAGCCGACTTGCCTCCATGGGTCTATTGCTGCCTCGGGCACCTTATGGTCGTTCTCCTATGAGTCTAGCTTATCGAATCGGACGCAAAGCTGATAGTTAATTCTAACGTTCAGGGCCTCCTAATGACGATGGAACACTCAAATTGTGTCCCGTTTCAATACATCGTCCTCCAGGCGGCTTGTCTAAATGGGTCTATTGCTGCCTCGGGCACCTTATGGTCGTTCTCCTGTGAGTCTAGATTATCGAATCGGACGCGAAACTGGTAATTAATTGTAACGTTCAGCGCCTCCTAACGACGATGGAACACTCAAATTGCGTCGAGATTCAATACAACGACCTCCAGCCGACTTGTCTCCATTGGTCTATTACTGCCTCGGGCACCTAATTGTCGTTCTCCTGTGGATCTAGATTATCGAATCGGACGCAAAACTGATAGTTAATTGTAACGTTCAGGGCCTCCTAATGACGATGGAACACTCAAATTGCGGCCCGATTCAATACATCGTCCTCCAGCCTTTTTGTCTCCATGAGTCTATTGCTGCCTCGGGCACCTTATGTTCGTTCTCCTGTGAGTCTAGATTATCGAATCGGACTCAAACCTGATAGTTAATTGTAACGTTCAGGGCCTCCTAATGACGATGGAACACTCAAATTGCGTCGAGATTCAATACATCGTCCTCCAGCCGGCTTGTCTCCATGTGCTGCCTCGGGCAACTTATGGTCGTTCTCCTGTGAGTCTAGATTATCGAATCGGACGCAAACCTGATAGTTAATTGTAACGTTCAGGGCCTCCTAATGACGATGGAACACTCAAATTGCGTCGAGATTCAAAACATCGTTCTCCAGCCGACTTGTCTCCATGGGTCTATTGCTGCCTCGGGCACCTTATTGTCGTTCTCCTGTGAGTCTACATTATCGAATCGGACGCAAAACTGATAGTTAATTGTTGCGTTCAGGGCCTCCTAATGACGATGGAACAGTCAAATTGCGTCGAGATTCAATACATCGTCCTCCAGCCGACTTGCTTCCATGGGTCTATTGCTGCCTCGGGCACCTTATGGTCGTTCTCCTGTGAGTCTAGATTATCGTATCGGACGCAAAACTGATAGTTAATTGTAGCGTTCAGGGCCTCCTAATGACGATGGAACACTCAAATTGCTTCCCGATTCAATACATCGTCCTCCAGCCGACTTGCCTCCATGGGTCTATTGCTGCCTCGGGCACCTTATGGTCGTTCTCCTATGAGTCTAGCTTATCGAATCGGACGCAAAGCTGATAGTTAATTCTAACGTTCAGGGCCTCCTAATGACGATGGAACACTCAAATTGTGTCCCGTTTCAATACATCGTCCTCCAGGCGGCTTGTCTAAATGGGTCTATTGCTGCCTCGGGCTACTTATGGTCGTTCTCCTGTGAGTCTAGATTATCGAATCGGACGCGAAACTGGTAATCAATTGTAACGTTCAGCGCCTCCTAACGACGATGGAACACTCAAATTGCGTCGAGATTCAATACAACGACCTCCAGCCGACTTGTCTCCATTGGTCTATTACTGCCTCGGGCACCTAATGGTCGTTCTCCTGTGGATCTAGATTATCGAATCGGACGCAAAACTGATAGTTAATTGTAACGTTCAGGGCCTCCTGATGACGATGGAACACTCAAATTGCGGCCCGATTCAATACATCGTCCTCCAGCCTTTTTGTCTCCATGAGTCTATTGCTGCCTCGGGCACCTTATGTTCGTTCTCCTGTGAGTCTAGATTATCGAATCGGACGCAAAACTGATAGTTAATTGTAACGTTCAGTGCCTCCTAATGACGATGGAACACTCAAATTGCATCCTGACTCAATACATCGTCCTCCAGCCGACTTGTCTCCATGGGTCTGTTGCTGCCTCGGGCACCTTATGTTCGTTCTCCTGTGAGTCTAGATTTTCGAATCGGACGCAAAACTGATACTTAATTGTAACGTTCAGGGCCTCCTAATGACGATGGAACACTCAATTTGCGTCCCGATTCAATACATCGTCCTCCATTCGACTTGTCTAAATGGGTCTATTGCTGCCTCGGGAACCTTATGGTCGTTCTCCTGTGAGTCTAGATTATCGAATCGGACGCAAAACTGGTAGTTAATTGTAACGTTCAGGGCCTCCTAATGACGAGTGAACACTCAAATTGCGTCGAGATTCAATACATCGACCTCCAGCCGACTTGTCTCCATGGGTCTTTTGCTGCCTCTGGCACCTTATGGTCGTTCTCCTGCGAGTCTAGATTATCGAATCGGACGCAAAACTGATAGTTAATTGTAACGTTCAGGGAGTCCTAATGACGATGGAACACTCAAATTGCGTCCCGATTCAATACATCGTCCTCCAGCCGACTTGTCTCCATGGGTCTATTGCTCCCTCGGGCATATTATGGTCGTTCTCCTGTGAGCATAGATTTTCGAATCGAACGCAAAACTGATAGTTAATTGTAACGTTCAGGGCCTCCTAATGACGATGGTACACTCAAATTGCGTCCCGATTCTATACATCGTTCTCCAGCCGACTTGTCTCCCTGGGTCTATTGCTACCTCGAGCACCTTATCCTCGTCCTCCTGTGAGTCTAGACTATCGAATCGGTGGCAAAACTGATAGTTAATTGTAACGTTCAGGGCCTCCTAATGACGATGTAACACTCAAATTGCATCCCGACTCAATACATCGTCTTCCAGCCGACTTGTCTAAATGGGTCTATTGCTGCCTCGGGCACCTTATGGTCGTTTTCCTGTGAGTCTAGATTATCGAATCGGACGCAAAACTGGTAGTTAATTGTAACGTTCAGGGCCACCTAATGACGATGGAACACTCAAATTGCGACGAGATTCAATACATCGACCTCCAGCCGACTTGTCTCCATGGGTCTATTGCTGCCTCTGGCACCTTATGGTCGTTCTCCTGCGAGTCTAGATTATCGAATCGTACGCTAAACTGATAGTTAATTGTAACGTTCAGGGAGTCCTAATGACGATGGAACACTCAAATTGCGTCCCGATTCAATACATCGTCCTCCAGCCGACTTGTCTCCATGGGTCTATTGCTCCATCGGGCATGTTATGGTCGTTCTCCTGTGAGCCAAGTTTTTCTAATCGAACGCAAAACTGGTAGTTAATTGTAACGTTCAGGGCCTCCTAATGACGATGGTACACTCAAATTGCGTCCCGATTCAATACATCGTTCTCCAGCCGACTTGTCTCCATGGGTCTATTGCTGCCTCGAGCACCTTATCCTCGTCCTCCTGTGAGCCTAGACTATCGAATCGGTCGCAAAACTCATAGTTAATTGTAACGTTCAGGGCCTCCTAATGACGATGTAACACTCAAATTGCATCCCGACTCAATACATCGTCATCCAGCCGACTTGTCTCCATGGGTCTACTGTTACTTCGGGCACCTCATGTTCGTTCTCCTGTGAGTCTAGATTATCGAATCGGACGCAAAACTGATAGTTAAATGTAACGTTCAGGGCCTCCTAATGACGATGTAAGACTCAAATTGCGTCCCGATTCAATACATCGTCCTCCAGCCGACTTGTCTCCATGGGTCTATTGCTGCCTCGGGCACCTTAGGTCGTTCTACTGTGAGTCTAGATTATCGAATCGGTCGCAAACCAGATAGTTAATTGTAACTTTCAGGGCCTCCTAATGACGATGTAACACTCAAATTGCGTCCCGATTCAATACATCGTCCTCCAGCCGACTGGTCTCCATGGGTCTATTGCTGCCTCGGCCACCTTATGGTCGTTCTCCTGTGAGTCTAGATTATCAAATCGGACGCAAAAGTGATAGATAATTGTAACGTTCAGGGCCTCCTAATGACGATGGAACACTCAAATTGCGTCCCGATTCAATACAACGTCCTCCAGCCGAGTTGTCTCCATGGGTCTATTACTGCCTCGGGCACCCATTGGTCGTTCGCCTGTGAGTCTAGATTATCGAATCGGACGCAAAACTGATAGTTAATTGTAACGTTCATTACCTCGTAATGACGATGGAACACTCAAATTTCGTCCCGATTCAATACATCATCCTCCAGCCGACTTGTCTCCATGGGTCTATTGCTTCCTCGGGCACCTTATGGTCGTTCTCCTGTGAGTCTAGATTATGGAATCAAACGCAAAACTGGTAGTTAATTGTAACGTTCAGGGCCTCCTAATGACGATGGAACACTCAAATTGCGTCGGGATTCAATACATCGACCTCCAGCCGTCTTGTCTCCATGGTTCTAATGCTGCCTCTGGCACCTTATGGTCGTTCTCCTGTGAGTCTAGATTATCGAATCGGACGCAAAACTGATAGTTAATTGTAACGTTCAGGGCCTCCTAATGACGATGGAACACTCAAATTGCGTTCCGATTCAATACATCGTCCTCCAGACGACTTGTCTCCATGGGTCTATTGCTCCCTCGGGCATCTTATGGTCGTTCTCCTGTGAGCCTAGATTTTCGAATCGAACGCAAAACTGATAGTTAATTGTAACGTTCAGGGCCTCCTAATGACGATGGAACACTCAAATTGCGTCCCGATTCAATACATCGTCCTCCAGCCGACTCTTCTCCATGGGTCTATTGCTGCCTCCGGCACCTTATGGTCGTTCTCCTGTGAGTCTAGATTATCGAATCGGACGCAAATCTGATAGTTAATTGTAACGTTCAGGGCCTCCTAATGATGATGGAACACCCAAATTGCGTCTCGATTCAATACATCGTCCACCAGCCCATATGTCTCCAAATGTCAATTGCTGCCCCAGGCACCTTATGTTCGTTCTCCTGTGAGTCTAGATTATCGAATCGGACGAAAAACTGATAGTTAATTGTAACGTTCAGGGCCTCCTAATGACGATGGAACACTCAAATTGCGTCCTGGTTCAATAATTCGTCCTCCAGCCGACTTGTCTCCATGGGTCTATTGCTGCCTCGGACACGTTATGATCGTTCTCCTATGAGTCTGGATTACCGAATCGTACGCAAAACTGATAGTTAATTGTAACGTTCAGGGCCTCGTAATGACGATGGAACACTCAAATTGCGTCCCGATTCAATACATCGTCCTCCAGCCAGCTTGTCTCCATGTGCTGCCTCGGGCAACTTATGGTCGTTCTCCTGTGAGTATAGATTATTGAATCGGACGCAAACCTGATAGTTAATTGTAACGTTCAGGGCCTCCTAATGACGATGGAACACTCAAATTGCGTCGAGATTCAAAACATCGTCCTCCAGCCGACTTGTCTCCATGGGTCTATTGCTGCCTCGGGCACCATATGGTCGTTATCCTGTGAGTCTACATTATCGAATCGGACGCAAAACTGATAGTTAATTGTAGCGTTCAGGGCCTCCTAATGACGATGGAGCAGTCAAATTGCGTCGAGACACATTAAATGGTCCTCCAGCCGACTTGTCTCCATGGGTCTATTGCTGCCTCGGGCACCTTATGGTCGTTCTCCTGTGAGTCTAGATTATCGAATCGGACGCAAAACTGATAGTTAATTGTAACGTTCAGGGCCTCCTAATGACGATGGAACACTCAAATTGCGTCCCGATTCAATACATCGTCCTCCAGCCGGCTTGTCTCCATGTGCTGCCTCGGGCAACTTATGGTCGTTCTCCTTTGAGTATAGATTATCGAATCGGACGCAAACCTGATAGTTAATTGTAACGTTCAGGGCCTCCTAATGACGATGGAACACTCAAATTGCGTCGAGATTCAAAACATCGTCCTCCAGCCGACTTGTCTCCATGGGTCTATTGCTGCTCCGGGCACCTTATGGTCGTTATCCTGTGAGTCTACATTATCGAATCGGACGCAAAACTGATAGTTAATTGTAGCGTTCAGGGCCTCCTAATGACGATGGAACACTCAAATTGCGTCCCGTTTCAATACATCGTCCTCCAGCCGACTTGTCTCCATGGGTCTATTGCTGCCTCGGCACCTTATGGTCGTTCTCCTGTGAGTCTAGCTTATCGAAACGGACGCAAAGCTGATAGTTAATTGTAACGTTCAGGGCCTCCTAATGACGATGGAACACTCAAATTGCGTCCCGATTCAATACATCGTCCTTCAGGCGACTTGTCTAAATGGGTCTATTGCTGCCTCGGTCACCTTATGGTCGTTCTCCTGTGAGTCTAGATTATCGAATGGAACGCAAAACTGGTAGTTAATTGTAACGTTCAGGGCCTCCAAATGACGAAGGAGCACTCAAATTGCGTGGAGATTCAATACAACGACCTCCAGCCGACTTGTCTCCATGGGTATATTGTTGCCACTGGCACTTTATGGTCGTTCTCCTATGAGTCTAGCCTATCGAATCGGTCGCAAAGCTGATAGTTAATTGTAACGTTCAGTGCCTCCTAATGACGATGTAACACTCAAATTGCATCCTGACTCAATACATCGTCCTCCAGCCGACTTGTCTCCATGGGTCTATTGCTGCCTCGGGCACCTTATGGTCGTTCTTCTGTGAGTCTAGATTATCGAATCGGACGCAAAACTGGTAGTTAATTGTAACGTCAGGGTCTCCTAATGACGATGGAACACTCAAATTGCGTCGAGATTCAATACATCGACCTCTAGCCGACTTGTCTCCATGGGCCTATTGCTGCCTCGAGCACCTTATCCTCGTCCTCCTGTGAGTCTAGACTATCGAATCGGTCGCAAACCTGATAGTTAATTGTAACGTTCAGGGCCTCCTAATGACGATGTAACACTCAAATTGCATCCCGACTCAATACATCGTCCTCCAGCCGACTTGTCTCCATGGGTCTACTGCTGCCTCGGGCACCTTAGGTCGTGCTCCTGTGAGTCTAGATTATCAAATCGGACGCAAAAGTGATAGATAATTGTAACGTTCAGGGCCTCCTAATGACGATGGAACACTCAAATTGCGTCCCGATTCAATACAACGTCCTCCAGCCGATTAGTCTCCATGGGTCTATTACTGCCTCGGGCACCCATTGGTCGTTCGCCTGTGAGACTAGATTATCGAATCGGACGCAAAATTGATAGTTAATTGTAACCTTCATTACCTCCTAATGACGATGGAACACTCAAATTTCCTCCCGATTCAATACATCGTCCTCCAGCCGACTTGTCTCCATGGGTCTATTGCTTCCTCGGGCACCTTATGGTCGTTCTCCTGTGAGTCTAGATTATGGAATCAAACGCAAAACTGGTAGTTAATTGTACCGTTCAGGGCCTCCTAATGACGATGGAACACTCAAATTGCGTCGAGATTCAATACATCGACCTCCAGCCGACTTGTCTCCATGGGTCTAATGCTGCCTCTGGCACCTTATGGTCGTTCTCCTGTGAGTCTAGATTATCGAATCGGACGCAAAACTGATAGTTAATTGTAACGTTCAGGGCCTCCTAATGACGATGGAACACTCCGTCCCGATTCAATACATCGTCCTCCAGACGACTTGTCTCCATGGATCTATTGCTCCCTCGGGCATCTTATGGTCGTTCTCCTGTGAGCCTAGATTTTCGAATCGAACGCAAAATTGATAGTTAATTGTAACGTTCAGGGCCTCCTGATGACGATGGGAACTCAAATTTCGTCCCGATTCAATACATCGTTCTCCAGCCGACTTGTCTCCATGGGTCTATTGCTGCCTCGAGCACCTTATCCTCGTCCTCCTGTGAGTCTAGACTATCGAATCGGTCACAAAACTGATAGTTAATTGTAACGTTCAGGGTCTCCTAATGAATGTAACACTCAAATTGCATCCCGACTCAATACATCGTCCTCCAGCCGACCTGTCTCCATGGATCTACTACTGCCTCGGGCACCTCATGTTCGTTCTCCTGTGAGTCTAGATTATCGAATCGGACGCAAAACTGATAGTTAAATGTAACGTTCAGGGCCTCCTAATGACGATGGAACACTCAAATTGCGTCCCGATTCAATACATCGTCCTCCACCCGACTTGCCTCCAAGGGTCTATTGCTGCCTCGGGCACCTTATGGTCGTTCTCCTGTGAGTCTAGATTATTGAATCGATCGCAAACCTGATAGTTAATTGTAACGTTCTGGGCCTCCTAATGACGATGGAACACTCAAATTGCGTCCCGATTCAATACATCGTCCTCCAGCCGACTGGTCTCCATGGGTCTATTGCTGCCTCGGGCACCTTATGGTCGTTCTCCTGTGAGTCTAGATTATCGAATCGGACGCAAAAGTGATAGATAATTGTAACGTTCAGGGCCTCCTAATGACGATGGAACACTCAAATTGCGTCGAGAATCAATACATCGTCCTCCAGCCGACTTGTTTCCATGGGTCTATTGCTGCCTCAGGCACCTTATGATCGTTCTCCTGTGAGTCTAGATTATCGAATCGGACGCAAAACTGATAGTTAATTGTAATGTTCAGGGCCTCCTAATGACGATGGAACATTCAAATTGCGTCCCGATTCAATACATCGTCCTGCAGCCGTCTTATCTCCATGGGTCTATTGCTGCCTCGGGCACCTAAGTTCGTTCTCCTGTGAGTCAAGATTATCGAATCGGACGCAAAACTGATATTTAATTGTAACGTTCAGGGGCTCCTAATGTCGATGGAACACTCAAATTGCGTCCCGATTCAATACATCGTTCTCCAGCCTTTTTGTCTCCATGAGTCTATTGCTGCCTCGGGCACCTATTGGTCGTTCTCCTCTGAGTCTAGATTATCGAATCGGACGCAAAACTGATAGTTAATTGTAACATTCAGGGCCTCCAAATGACGATGGAACACTCAAATTGCGTCCCGATTCTATACATCGTCCTCCAGCCGACTGGTCTCCATGGGTTTATTGCTGCCTCGGGCACCTTATGGTCGTTCTCCTGTGAGTCTAGATTATCGAATCGGACGCAAAAGTGATAGATAATTGTAACGTTCAGGGCCTCTTAATGACGATGGAACACTCAAATTGCGTCGAGATTCAATACAACGACCTCCAGCCGACTTGTCTGCATGGGTCTATTGCTGCCTCTGGCACCTAATGGTCGTTCTCCTGTGAGTCTAGATTATCGAATCGGACGCAAAACTGATAGTTAATTGTAACGAACAGGGCCTCCTAATGACGATGGAACACTCAAATTGCGTCCCGATTCAATACATCGTCCTCCAGCCGACTTGTCTCCATGGGTCTATTGCTGCCTCAGGCACCTGATGGTCGTTCTCCTGTGAGTCTAGATTATCGAATCGGACGCTAAACTGGTAGTTAATTGTAACGTTCCGGGCCTCCTAATGACGATGGAACACTCAAATTGCGTCGAGATTCAATACAACGACCTCCAGCCGACTTGTCTGCATGGGTCTATTGCTGCCTCTGGCACCTAATGGTCGTTCTCCTGTGAGTCTAGATTATCGAATCGGACGCAAAACTGATAGTTAATTGTAACGTTCAGGGCCTCCTAATAACGATGGAACACTCAAATTGCGTCCCGATTCAATACATCGACCTCCGGCCGACTTGTCTCCAAGTGTATATTGCTGCCACGGGCACCTTATGGTCGTTCTCCAATGAGTCTAGCCTATCGAATCGGTCGCAAAACTGATAATTAATTGTAACGTTCAGGGCCTCCTAATGACGATGTAACACTCAAATTGCATCCTGACTCAATACATCGTCCTCCAGCCGACTTGTCTCCATGGGTCTATTGCTGCCTCGGGCACTTTATGTTCGTTCTCCTGTGAGTCTAGATTTTCGAATCGGACGCAAAACTGATAGTTAATAGTAACGTTCAGGGCCTCATAATGACGATGGAACACTCAAATTGCGTCCCGATTCAATACATCGTCCTCCAGCCGACTTGTCTAAATGGGTCTATTGCTGCCTCGGGCACCTTATGGTCGTTCTCCTGTGAGTCTAGATTATCGAATCGGACGCAAAACTGATAGTTAATTGTAACGTTCAGGGCCTCCTAATGACGATGGAACACTCAAATTGCGTCCCGATTCAATACATCGTCCTCCAGACGACTTGTCTCCATGGGTCTATTGCTCCCTCAGGCATCTTACGGTCGTTCTCCTGTGAGCCTAGATTTTCGAATCGAACGCAAAACTGATAGTTAATTGTAACGTTCAGGGCCTCCTAATGACGATGGATCACTCAAATTGCGTCCCGATTCAATACATCGTCCTCCAGCCGACTGGTCTCCATGGGTCTATTGCTGCCTCGGGCACCTTATGGTCGTTCTCCTGTGAGTCTAGATTATCGAATCGGACGCAAAAGTGATAGATAACTGTAACGTTCAGGGCCTCCTAATGACGATGGAAGACTCAAATTGCGTCGAGATTCAATACATCGTCCTCCAGCCGACTTGTCTCCATGGGTCTATTGCTGCCTCAGGCACCTTATGATCGTTCTCCTGTGAGTCTAGATTATCGAATCGGACGCAAAACTGATATTTAATTGTAACGTTCAGGGCTCCTAATGACGATGGAACACTCAAATTGCGTCGAGATTCAATACATCGACCTCCAGACGACTTGTCTCCATGAGTCTATTGGTGCCTCTGGCACCTTATGGTCTTTCCCCTGTGAGTCTAGATTATCGAATCGGACGCAAAACTGATAGTTAATTGTAACGTTCAGGGACTCCTAATGACGATGTAACACTCAAATTGCATCCCGACTCAATACATCGTCCTCCAGCCGACTTGTCTCCATGGGTCTACTGCTGCTTCGGGCACCTCATGTTCGTTCTCCTGTGAGTCTAGATTATCGAATCGGACGCAAAACTGATAGTTAAATGTAAAATTCAGGGCCTCCTAATGACGATGGAACACTCAAATTGCGTCCCGATTCAATACATCGTCCTCCAGCCGACTTGTCTCCATGGGTCTATTGCTGCCTCGGGCACTTTATGTTCGTTCTCCTGTGAGTCTAGATTTTCGAATCGGACGCAAAACTGATAGTTAATAGTAACGTTCAGGGCCTCATAATGACGATGGAACACTCAAATTGCGTCCCGATTCAATACATCGTCCTCCAGCCGACTTGTCTAAATGGGTCTATTGCTGCCTCGGGCACCTTATGGTCGTTCTCCTGTGAGTCTAGATTATCGAATCGGACGCAAAACTGATAGTTAATTGTAACGTTCAGGGCCTCCTAATGACGATGGAACACTCAAATTGCGTCCCGATTCAATACATCGTCCTCCAGACGACTTGTCTCCATGGGTCTATTGCTCCCTCAGGCATCTTACGGTCGTTCTCCTGTGAGCCTAGATTTTCGAATCGAACGCAAAACTGATAGTTAATTGTAACGTTCAGGGCCTCCTAATGACGATGGATCACTCAAATTGCGTCCCGATTCAATACATCGTCCTCCAGCCGACTGGTCTCCATGGGTCTATTGCTGCCTCGGGCACCTTATGGTCGTTCTCCTGTGAGTCTAGATTATCGAATCGGACGCAAAAGTGATAGATAACTGTAACGTTCAGGGCCTCCTAATGACGATGGAAGACTCAAATTGCGTCGAGATTCAATACATCGTCCTCCAGCCGACTTGTCTCCATGGGTCTATTGCTGCCTCAGGCACCTTATGATCGTTCTCCTGTGAGTCTAGATTATCGAATCGGACGCAAAACTGATATTTAATTGTAACGTTCAGGGCTCCTAATGACGATGGAACACTCAAATTGCGTCGAGATTCAATACATCGACCTCCAGACGACTTGTCTCCATGAGTCTATTGGTGCCTCTGGCACCTTATGGTCTTTCCCCTGTGAGTCTAGATTATCGAATCGGACGCAAAACTGATAGTTAATTGTAACGTTCAGGGACTCCTAATGACGATGTAACACTCAAATTGCATCCCGACTCAATACATCGTCCTCCAGCCGACTTGTCTCCATGGGTCTACTGCTGCTTCGGGCACCTCATGTTCGTTCTCCTGTGAGTCTAGATTATCGAATCGGACGCAAAACTGATAGTTAAATGTAAAATTCAGGGCCTCCTAATGACGATGGAACACTCAAATTGCGTCCCGATTCAATACATCGTCCTCCAGCCGACTTGTCTCCATGGGTCTATTGCTGCCTCGGGCACCTTATGGTCGTTCTCGTGTGAGTCTAGATTATGAAATCGGACGCTAAAGTGATAGATAATTGTAACGTTCAGGGCCTCCTAATGACGATGGAACACTCAAATTGCGTCCCGATTCAATACAACGTCCTCCAGCCGACTTGTCTCCATGGGTCTATTGCTGCCTCGGGCACCTTATGTTCGTTCTCCTGTGAGTCTAGATTTTCGAATCGGACGCAGAACTGATAGTTAATTGTAACGTTCAGGGCCTCCTAATGACGATGGAACACTCAAATTGCGTCCCGATTCAATACATCGTCCTCCAGCCGACTTGTCTAAATGGGTTATTGCTGCTTCGGGCACCTTATAGTCGTTCTCCTGTGAGTCTAGATTATCGAATCGGACGCAAAACTGGTAGTTAATTGCAACGTTCAGGGCCTCCTAATGACGATGGATCACACAAATTGCGTCGAGATTTAATACATCGACCTCCAGCCGACTTGTCTACATGGGTCTATTGCTGCCTCTGGCACCTTATGGTCGTTCTCCTGTGATTTTAGATTATCGAATCGGACGCAAAACGGATAGTTAATTGTAACATTGAGGGCCTCCTAATGACGATGGAACACTCAAATTGCGTCCCGATTCAATACATCGTCCTCCAGATGACTTGTCTCCATGGGTCTATTGCTCCCTCGGGCATCTTATGGTCGTTCTCCTGTGAGCCTAGATTTTCGAATCGAACACAAAACTGATAGTTAATTGTAACTTTCAGGGCCTCCAAATGACGATGTAACACTCAAATTGCATCCCGACTCAATACATGGTCCTCCAGCCGACTTATCTCCATGGGTCTATTGCTGCCTCGGGCACCTTATGTTCGTTCTCCTGTGAGTCAAGATTATCGAATCGGACGCAAAACTGATATTTAATTGTAACGTTCAGGGGCTCCTAATGACGATGGAACACTCAAATTGCGTCCCGATTCAATACATCGTCCTCCAGCCTTTTTGTCTCCTTGAGTCTATTGCTGCCTCGGGCACCCATTGGTCGTTCTCCTCTGAGTCTAGATTATCGAATCGGATGCAAAACTGATATTTAATTGTAACTTTCAGGGCCTCCAAATGACGATGGAACACACAAATTGCGTCCCGATTCTATACATCGTCCTCCAGCCGACAGGTCTCCATGGGTCTATTGCTGCCTCCGGCACCTTATGGTCGTTCTCCTGTTAGTCAAGATTATCGAATCGGACGCAAATCTGATAGTTAATTGTAACGTTCTGGGCCTCCTAATGATGATGGAACACCCAAATTGCGTCTCGATTCAATACATCGTCCACCAGCCGATTTGTATCCAAATGTCAATTGCTGCCCCGGGCACCTTATGTTCGTTCTCCTGTGAGTATAGATTATCGAATCGGACGAAAAACTGATAGTTAATTGTAACGTTCAGGGCCTCTTAATGACGATGGAACACTCAAATTGCGTCCTGGTTCAATAATTCGTCCTCCAGCCGACTTGTCTCCATGGGTCTATTGCTGCCTCGGGCACGTTATGATCATTCTCCTGTGAGTCTGGATTATCGAATCATACGCAAAACTGATAGTTAATTGTAACGTTCAGGGCCTCCTAACGACGATGGAACACTCAAATTGCGTCCCGATTCAATACATCGTCCTCCAGCCGACATGTCTCCATGGGTCTATTGCTGCCTCGTGCACCTTATGGTCGGTCTCATGTGAGTCTAGATTATCGAATCGGAAGCAAACCTGACAGTTAATTGTAACGTTCAGGGCCTCCTAATGATGATGGAACACTCAAATTCCGTCGAGAGTCAACACATCGTCCACCAGCCGACTTATCTCCATGGGTCTATTGCTGCCTCACGCACCTTATGGTCATTCTCCTGTGAGTCTAGATTATCGAATCGGACGCAAAACTGATAGTTAATTGTAACGTTCAGGGCCTCCTAATGACGATGGAACACTCAAATTGCGTCCCGATTCAATACATCGTCCTCCAGACGACTTGTCTCCATGGGTCTATTGCTCCCTCAGGCATCTTACGGTCGTTCTCCTGTGAGCCTAGATTTTCGAATCGAACGCAAAACTGATAGTTAATTGTAACGTTCAGGGCCTCCTAATGACGATGGATCACTCAAATTGCGTCCCGATTCAATACATCGTCCTCCAGCCGACTGGTCTCCATGGGTCTATTGCTGCCTCGGGCACCTTATGGTCGTTCTCCTGTGAGTCTAGATTATCGAATCGGACGCAAAAGTGATAGATAACTGTAACGTTCAGGGCCTCCTAATGACGATGGAACACTCAAATTGCGTCGAGATTCAATACATCGTCCTCCAGCCGACTTGTCTCCATGGGTCTATTGCTGCCTCAGGCACCTTATGATCGTTCTCCTGTGAGTCTAGATTATCGAATCGGACGCAAAACTGATATTTAATTGTAACGTTCAGGGCTCCTAATGACGATGGAACACTCAAATTGCGTCGAGATTCAATACATCGACCTCCAGACGACTTGTCTCCATGAGTCTATTGGTGCCTCTGGCACCTTATGGTCTTTCCCCTGTGAGTCTAGATTATCGAATCGGACGCAAAACTGATAGTTAATTGTAACGTTCAGGGACTCCTAATGACGATGTAACACTCAAATTGCATCCCGACTCAATACATCGTCCTCCAGCCGACTTGTCTCCATGGGTCTACTGCTGCTTCGGGCACCTCATGTTCGTTCTCCTGTGAGTCTAGATTATCGAATCGGACGCAAAACTGATAGTTAAATGTAAAATTCAGGGCCTCCTAATGACGATGGAACACTCAAATTGCGTCCCGATTCAATACATCGTCCTCCAGCCGACTTGTCTCCATGGGTCTATTGCTGCCTCGGGCACCTTATGGTCGTTCTCGTGTGAGTCTAGATTATGAAATCGGACGCTAAAGTGATAGATAATTGTAACGTTCAGGGCCTCCTAATGACGATGGATCACTCAAATTGCGTCCCGATTCAATACAACGTCCTCCAGCCGACTTGTCTCCATGGGTCTATTGCTGCCTCGGGCACCTTATGTTCGTTCTCCTGTGAGTCTAGATATTCGAATCGGACGCAGAACTGATAGTTAATTGTAACGTTCAGGGCCTCCTAATGACGATGGAACACTCAAATTGCGTCCCGATTCAATACATCGTCCTCCAGCCGACTTGTCTAAATGGGTTATTGCTGCTTCGGGCACCTTATAGTCGTTCTCCTGTGAGTCTAGATTATCGAATCGGACGCAAAACTGGTAGTTAATTGCAACGTTCAGGGCCTCCTAATGACGATGGATCACACAAATTGCGTCGAGATTTAATACATCGACCTCCAGCCGACTTGTCTACATGGGTCTATTGCTGCCTCTGGCACCTTATGGTCGTTCTCCTGTGATTTTAGATTATCGAATCGGACGCAAAACGGATAGTTAATTGTAACATTGAGGGCCTCCTAATGACGATGGAACACTCAAATTGCGTCCCGATTCAATACATCGTCCTCCAGATGACTTGTCTCCATGGGTCTATTGCTCCCTCGGGCATCTTATGGTCGTTCTCCTGTGAGCCTAGATTTTCGAATCGAACACAAAACTGATAGTTAATTGTAACTTTCAGGGCCTCCAAATGACGATGTAACACTCAAATTGCATCCCGACTCAATACATGGTCCTCCAGCCGACTTATCTCCATGGGTCTATTGCTGCCTCGGGCACCTTATGTTCGTTCTCCTGTGAGTCAAGATTATCGAATCGGACGCAAAACTGATATTTAATTGAAACGTTCAGGGGCTCCTAATGACGATGGAACACTCAAATTGCGTCCCGATTCAATACATCGTCCTCCAGCCTTTTTGTCTCCTTGAGTCTATTGCTGCCTCGGGCACCCATTGGTCGTTCTCCTCTGAGTCTAGATTATCGAATCGGATGCAAAACTGATATTTAATTGTAACTTTCAGGGCCTCCAAATGACGATGGAACACACAAATTGCGTCCCGATTCTATACATCGTCCTCCAGCCGACAGGTCTCCATGGGTCTATTGCTGCCTCCGGCACCTTATGGTCGTTCTCCTGTGAGTCAAGATTATCGAATCGGACGCAAATCTGATAGTTAATTGTAACGTTCTGGGCCTCCTAATGATGATGGAACACCCAAATTGCATCTCGATTCAATACATCGTCCACCAGCCGATTTGTATCCAAATGTCAATTGCTGCCCCGGGCACCTTATGTTCGTTCTCCTGTGAGTATAGATTATCGAATCGGACGAAAAACTGATAGTTAATTGTAACGTTCAGGGCCTCTTAATGACGATGGAACACTCAAATTGCGTCCTGGTTCAATAATTCGTCCTCCAGCCGACTTGTCTCCATGGGTCTATTGCTGCCTCGGGCACGTTATGATCATTCTCCTGTGAGTCTGGATTATCGAATCATACGCAAAACTGATAGTTAATTGTAACGTTCAGGGCCTCCTAACGACGATGGAACACTCAAATTGCGTCCCGATTCAATACATCGTCCTCCAGCCGACATGTCTCCATGGGTCTATTGCTGCCTCGTGCACCTTATGGTCGGTCTCATGTGAGTCTAGATTATCGAATCGGAAGCAAACCTGACAGTTAATTGTAACGTTCAGGGCCTCCTAATGATGATGGAACACTCAAATTCCGTCGAGAGTCAACACATCGTCCACCAGCAAACTTATCTCCATGGGTCTATTGCTGCCTCACGCACCTTATGGTCATTCTCCTGTGAGTCTAGATTATCGAATCGGACGCAAAACTGATAGTTAATTGTAACGTTCAGGGCCTCCTAATGACGATGGAACACTCAAATTGCATCCCGACTCAATACATCGTCCTCCAGCCGACTTGTCTCCATGGGTCTACTGCTGCTTCGGGCACCACATGTTCGTTCTCCTGTGAGTCTAGATTATCGAATCGGACGCAAAACTGATAGTTAAATGTAAAATTCAGGGCCTCCTAATGACGATGGAACACTCAAATTGCGTCCCGATTCAATACATCGTCCTCCAGCCGACTTGTCTCCATGGGTCTATTGCTGCCTCGGGCACCTTATGGTCGTTCTCGTGTGAGTCTAGATTATGAAATCGGACGCTAAAGTGATAGATAATTGTAACGTTCAGGGCCTCCTAATGACGATGGAACACTCAAATTGCGTCCCGATTCAATACAACGTCCTCCAGCCGACTTGTCTCCATGGGTCTATTGCTGCCTCGGGCACCTTATGTTCGTTCTCCTGTGAGTCTAGATTTTCGAATCGGACGCAGAACTGATAGTTAATTGTAACGTTCAGGGCCTCCTAATGACGATGGAACACTCAAATTGCGTCCCGATTCAATACATCGTCCTCCAGCCGACTTGTCTAAATGGGTTATTGCTGCTTCGGGCACCTTATAGTCGTTCTCCTGTGAGTCTAGATTATCGAATCGGACGCAAAACTGGTAGTTAATTGCAACGTTCAGGGCCTCCTAATGACGATGGATCACACAAATTGCGTCGAGATTTAATACATCGACCTCCAGCCGACTTGTCTACATGGGTCTATTGCTGCCTCTGGCACCTTATGGTCGTTCTCCTGTGAGCCTAGATTATCGAATCGGACGCAAAACGGATAGTTAATTGTAACATTGAGGGCCTCCTAATGACGATGGAACACTCAAATTGCGTCCCGATTCAATACATCGTCCTCCAGATGACTTGTCTCCATGGGTCTATTGCTCCCTCGGGCATCTTATGGTCGTTCTCCGGTGAGCCTAGATTTTCGAATCGAACACAAAACTGATAGTTAATTGTAACTTTCAGGGCCTCCAAATGACGATGTAACACTCAAATTGCATCCCGACTCAATACATGGTCCTCCAGCCGACTTATCTCCATGGGTCTATTGCTGCCTCGGGCACCTTATGTTCGTTCTCCTGTGAGTCAAGATTATCGAATCGGACGCAAAACTGATATTTAATTGTAACGTTCAGGGGCTCCTAATGACGATGGAACACTCAAATTGCGTCCCGATTCAATACATCGTCCTCCAGCCTTTTTGTCTCCTTGAGTCTATTGCTGCCTCGGGCACCTATTGGTCGTTCTCCTCTGAGTCTAGATTATCGAATCGGATGCAAAACTGATATTTAATTGTAACTTTCAGGGCCTCCAAATGACGATGGAACACACAAATTGCGTCCCGATTCTATACATCGTCCTCCAGCCGACAGGTCTCCATGGGTCTATTGCTGCCTCCGGCACCTTATGGTCGTTCTCCTGTGAGTCAAGATTATCGAATCGGACGCAAATCTGATAGTTAATTGTAACGTTCTGGGCCTCCTAATGATGATGGAACACCCAAATTGCGTCTCGATTCAATACATCGTCCACCAGCCGATTTGTATCCAAATGTCAATTGCTGCCCCGGGCACCTTATGTTCGTTCTCCTGTGAGTATAGATTATCGAATCGGACGAAAAACTGATAGTTAATTGTAACGTTCAGGGCCTCTTAATGACGATGGAACACTCAAATTGCGTCCTGGTTCAATAATTCGTCCTCCAGCCGACTTGTCTCCATGGGTCTATTGCTGCCTCGGGCACGTTATGATCATTCTCCTGTGAGTCTGGATTATCGAATCATACGCAAAACTGATAGTTAATTGTAACGTTCAGGGCCTCCTAACGACGATGGAACACTCAAATTGCGTCCCGATTCAATACATCGTCCTCCAGCCGACATGTCTCCATGGGTCTATTGCTGCCTCGTGCACCTTATGGTCGGTCTCATGTGAGTCTAGATTATCGAATCGGAAGCAAACCTGACAGTTAATTGTAACGTTCAGGGCCTCCTAATGATGATGGAACACTCAAATTCCGTCGAGAGTCAACACATCGTCCACCAGCAAACTTATCTCCATGGGTCTATTGCTGCCTCACGCACCTTATGGTCATTCTCCTGTGAGTCTAGATTATCGAATCGGACGCAAAACTGATAGTTAATTGTAACGTTCAGGGCCTCCTAATGACGATGGAACACTCAAATTGCGTCCCGATTCAATACATCGTCCTCCAGCCGGCTTGTCTCCATGTGCTGCCTCGGGGAACTTTTGGTCGTTCTCCTGTGAGTCTAGATTATCGAATCTTACGCAAACCTGATAGTTAATTGTAGCGTTCAGGGCCTCCTAATGACGCTGGAACAGTCAAATTGCGTCGAGATTCAATACAACGTCCTCCAGCTGACTAGTCTCCATGGGTCTATTACTGCCTCGGGCACCCATTGGTCGTTCGCCTGTGAGTCTAGATTATCGAATCGGACGCAAAACTGATAGTTAATTGTAACCTTCATTACGTCCTAATGACGATGGAACACTCAATTTTCCTCCCGATTCAATACATCATCCTCCAGCCGACTTGTCTCCATGGGTCTATTGCTTCCTCGGGCACCTTATGGTCGTTCTCCTGTGAGTCTAGATTATCGAATCGGACGCAAAACTGGTAGTTAATTATAACGTTCAGGGCCTCCTAATGACGATGGAACACTCAAATTGCGTCTCGATTCAATACATCGT
Organism: Schistocerca cancellata; assembly: GCF_023864275.1. Taxonomy (NCBI): domain Eukaryota; kingdom Metazoa; phylum Arthropoda; class Insecta; order Orthoptera; family Acrididae; genus Schistocerca; species Schistocerca cancellata. The sequence goes on along the minus strand of NC_064631.1, from coordinate 85,172,435 downwards.
CCTCCAGACGACTTGTCTCCATGGGTCTATTGCTCCCTCGGGCATCTTATGGTCGTTCTCCTGTGAGCCTAGATTTTCGAATCGAACGCAAAACTGTTAGTTAATTGTAACGTTCAGGGCCTCGTAATGACGATGGAACACTCAAATTTCGTCCCGATTCAATACATCGTTCTCCAGCCGACTTGTCTCCATGGGTCTATTGCTGCCTCGAGCCCCTTATCCTCGTCCTCCTGTGAGTCTAGACTATCGAATCGGTCGCAAAACTGATACTTAATTGTAACGTTCAGGGCCTCCTAATGACGATGTAACACTCAAATTGCATCCCGACTCAATACATCGTCCTCCAGCCGACTTGTCTCCGTGGATCTACTGCTGCCTCGGGCACCTCATGTTCGTTCTCCTGTGAGTCTAGATTATCGAATCGGACGCAAAACTGATAGTTAAATGTAACGTTCAGGGCCTCCTTATGACGATGGAACACTCAAATTGCGTCCCGATTCAATACATCGTCCTCCAGCCTTTTTGTCTCCATGAGTCTATTGCTGCCTCGGGCACCTATTGGTCGTTCTCCTCTGAGTCTAGATTATCGAATCGTACGCAAAACTGATAGTTAATTGTAACGTTCAGGGCCTCCTAATGACGATGTAACACTCAAATTGTGTCCCGATTCAATACATCGACCTCCGGCCGACTTGTCTCCAAGGGTATATTGCTGCCACGGGCACCTTATGGTCGTTCTCCAATGAGTCTAGCCTATCGAATCGGTCGCAAAACTGATAATTAATTGTAACGTTCAGGGCCTCCTAATGACGATGGAACACTCAAATTGCATACTGACTCAATACATCGTCCTCTAGCCGACTTGTCTCCATGGGTCTATTGCTGCCTTGGGCACTTTATGTTCGTTCTCCTGTGAGTCTAGATTTTCGAATCGGACGCAAAACTGATAGTTAATTGTATCGTTCAGGGCCTCATAATGACGATGGAACACTCAAATTGCGTCCCGATTCAATACATCGTCCTCCAGCCGACTTGTCTAAATGGGTCTATTGCTGCCTCGGGCACCTTATGGTCGTTCTCCTGTGAGTCTAGATTATCGAATCGGACGCAAGACTGGTAGTTAATTGTAACGTTCAGGGCCTCCTAATGACGATGGAACACTCAAATTGCGTCCCGATTCAATACATCGTCCTCCAGCCGACTTGTCTCCATGGGTCTATTGCTGCCTCGAGCACCTTATGGTCGTTCTCCTGTGAGTCTAGTTTATCGAATCGGACGTAAACCGGATAGTTAATTGTAACGTTCAGGGCCTCCTAATGACGATGGAACACTCAAATTGTGTCCCGATTCAATACATCGTCCTCCAGACGACTTGTCTCCATGGGTCTATTGCTCCCTCGGGCATCTTATGGTCGTTCTCCTGTGAGCCTAGATTTTCGAATCGAACGCAAAACTGACAGTTAATTGTAACTTTCAGGGCCTCCAAATGACGATGTAACACTCAAAATGCATCCCGACTCAATACATCGTCCTCCAGCCGACTTATCTCCATGGGTCTATTGCTGCCTCGGGCACCTTATGTTTGTTCTCCTGTGAGTCTAGATTTTCGAATCGGACGCAGAACTGATAGTTAATTGTAACGTTCAGGGCCTCCTAATGACGATGGAACACTCAAATTTCGTCCCGATTCAATACATCGTCCTCCAGCCGACTTGTCTCCATGGGTCTATTGCTGCCTCAGGCACCTTATGATCGTTCTCCTGTGGGTCTAGATTATCGAATCGGACGTAAAACTGATAGTTAATTGTAATGTTCAGGGCCTCCTAATGACGATGGAACACTCAAATTGCGTCCCGATTCAATACATCGTCCTGCAGCCGACTTATCTCCATGGGTCTATTGCTGCCTCAGGCACCTAAGTTCGTTCTCCTGTGAGTCAAGATTATCGAATCGGACGCAAAACTGATATTTAATTGTAACTTTCAGGGGCTCCTAATGACGATGGAACACTCAAATTGCGTCCCGATTCAATACATCGTCCTCCAGCCTTTTTGTCTCCATGAGTCTATTGCTGCCTCGGGCACCTATTGGCCGTTCTCCTCTGAGTCTAGATTATCGAATCGGACGCAAAACTGATAGTTAATTGTAACTTTCAGGGCCTCCAAATGACGATGGAACACTCAAATGGCGTCCCGATTCTATACATCGTCCTCCAGCCGACTGGTCTCCATGCGTCCATTGCTGCCTCCGGCACCTTATGGTCGTTCTCCTGTGAGTCTAGCTTATCGAATCGGACGCAAAGCTGATAGTTAATTGTAACGTTCAGGGCCTCCTAATGACGATGGAACACTCAAACTGCGTCCCGATTCAATACATCGTCCTCCAGGCGTCTTGTCTAAATGGGTCTATTGCTACCTCGGGCTCCTTATGGTCGTTCTCCTGTGAGTCTAGATTATCGAATCGGACGCTAAACTGGTAGTTAATTGTAACGTTCCGGGCCTCCTAATGACGATGGAACACTCAAATTGCGTCGAGATTCAATACAACGACCTCCAGCCGACTTGTCTGCATGGGTCTATTGCTGCCTCTGGCACCTAATGGTCGTTCTCCTGTGAGTCTAGATTATCGAATCGGACGCAAAACCGATAGTTAATTGTAACGTTCAGGGCCTCCTAATAACGATGGAACACCCAAATTGCGTCCCGATTCAATACATCGTCCTCCAGCCGACTTGTCTCCATGGGTCTATTGCTGCCTCGGGCACCTGATGGTCGTTCTCCTGTGAGTCTAGATTATCGAATCGTACGCAAAACTGATAGTTAATTGTAACGTTCAGGGCCTCCTATGGCGATGTAACACTCAAACTGCGTCCCGATTCAATACATCGACCTCCGGCCGACTTGTCTCCAAGGGTATATTGCTGCCACGGGCACCTTATGGTCGTTCTCCAATGAGTCTAGCCTATCGAATCGGTCGCAAAACTGATAATTAATTGTAACGTTCAGGGCCTCCTAATGACGATGTAACACTCAAATTGCATCCTGACTCAATACATTGTCCTCCAGCCGACTTGTCTCCATGGGTCTATTGCTGCCACGGGCACTTTATGTTCGTTCTCCTGTGAGTCTAGATTTTCGAATCGGACGCAAAACTGATAGTTAATTGTAACGTTCAGGGCCTCATAATGACGATGGAACACTCAAATTGCGTCCCGATTCAATACATCGTCCTCCAGCCGACTTGTCTAAATGGGACTATTGCTGCCTCGGGCACCTTATGGTCGTTATCCTGTGAGTCTACATTATCGAATCGGACGCAAAACTGATAGTTAATTGTAGCGTTCAGGGCCTCCTAATGACGATGGAACAGTCAAATTGCGTCGAGATACAATAAATCGTCCTCCAGCCGACTTGTCTCCATGATTCTATTGCTGCCTCGGGCACCTTACGGTCGTTCTCCTGTGAGTCTAGATTATCGAATCGGACGCAAAACTGATAGTTCATTGTAGTGTTCAGGGCCTCCTAATGACGATGTAACACTCAAATTGCATCCCGACTCAATACATCGTCCTCCAGCCTACTTGTCTCCATCGGTCAACTGCTGCCTCGGGCACCTAATGTTCGTTCTCCTGTGAGTCTAGATTATCGAATCGGACGCAAAACTGATAGTTAAATGAAACGTTCAGGGCCTCCTAATGACGATGGAACACTCAAATTGCGTCCCGATTCAATACATCGTCCTCCAGCCGACTTGTCTCCATGGGTCTATTGCTGCCTCGGGCACCTTATGGTCGTTCTCCTGTGAGTCTAGATTATGAAATCGGACGCAAAAGTGATAGATAATTGTAACGTTCAGGGCCTCCTAATGACGATGGAACACTCAAATTGCGTCCCGATTCAATACATCGTCCTCCAGCCTTTTTGTCTCCATGAGTCTATTGCTGCCTCGGGCACCTATTGGTCGTTCTCCTCTGAGTCTAGATTATCGAATCGTACGCAAAACTGATAGTTAATTGTAACGTTCAGGGCCTCCTAATGACGATGTAACACTCAAATTGTGTCCCGATTCAATACATCGACCTCCGGCCGACTTGTCTCCAAGGGTATATTGCTGTTACGGGCACCTTATGGTCGTTCTCTAATGAGTCTAGCCTATCGAATCGGTCGCAAAACTGATAATTAATTGTAACGTTCAGGGCCTCCTAATGACGATGGAACACTCAAATTGCATACTGACTCAATACATCGTCCTCTAGCCGACTTGTCTCCATGGGTCTATTGCTGCCTCGGGCACTTTATGTTCGTTCTCCTGTGAGTCTAGATTTTCGAATCGGACGCAAAACTGATAGTTAATTGTATCGTTCAGGGCCTCATAATGACGATGGAACACTCAAATTGCGTCCCGATTCAATACATCGTCCTCCAGCCGACTTGTCTAAATGGGTCTATTGCTGCCTCGGGCACCTTATGGTCGTTCTCCTGTGAGTCTAGATTATCGAATCGGACGCAAGACTGGTAGTTAATTGTAACGTTCAGGGCCTCCTAATGACGATGTAACACTCAAATTGCATCCCGACTCAATACATCGTCCTCCAGCCTACTTGTCTCCATGGGTCTACTGCTGCCTCGGGCACCTAATGCTCGTTCTCCTGTGAGTCTAGATTATCGAATCGGACGCAAACCGGATAGTTAATTGTAACGTTCAGGGCCTCCTAATGACGATGGAACACTCAAATTGCGTCCCGATTCAATACATCGTCCTCCAGACGACTTGTCTCCATGGGTCTATTGCTCCCTCGGGCATCTTATGGTCGTTCTCCTGTGAGCCTAGATTTTCGAATCGAACGCAAAACTGACAGTTAATTGTAACTTTCAGGGCCTCCAAATGACGATGTAACACTCAAATTGCATCCCGACTCAATACATCGTCCTCCAGCCGACTTATCTCCATGGGTCTATTGCTGCCTCGGGCACCTTATGTTTGTTCTCCTGTGAGTCTAGATTTTCGAATCGGACGCAGAACTGATAGTTAATTGTAACGTTCAGGGCCTCCTAATGACGATGGAACACTCAAATTTCGTCCCGATTCAATACATCGTCCTCCAGCCGACTTGTCTCCATGGGTCTATTGCTGCCTCAGGCACCTTATGATCGTTCTCCTGTGGGTCTAGATTATCGAATCGGACGCAAAACTGATAGTTAATTGTAATGTTCAGGGCCTCCTAATGACGATGGAACACTCAAATTGCGTCCCGATTCAATACATCGACCTCCGGCCGACTTGTCTCCAAGGGTATATTGCTGCCACGGGCACCTTATGGTCGTTCTCCAATGAGTCTAGCCTATCGAATCGGTCGCAAAACTGATAATTAATTGTAACGTTCAGGGCCTCCTAATGACGATGTAACACTCAAATTGCATCCTGACTCAATACATTGTCCTCCAGCCGACTTGTCTCCATGGGTCTATTGCTGCCACGGGCACTTTATGTTCGTTCTCCTGTGAGTCTAGATTTTCGAATCGGACGCAAAACTGATAGTTAATTGTAACGTTCAGGGCCTCATAATGACGATGGAACACTCAAATTGCGTCCCGATTCAATACATCGTCCTCCAGCCGACTTGTCTAAATGGGACTATTGCTGCCTCGGGCACCTTATGGTCGTTATCCTGTGAGTCTACATTATCGAATCGGACGCAAAACTGATAGTTAATTGTAGCGTTCAGGGCCTCCTAATGACGATGGAACAGTCAAATTGCGTCGAGATACAATAAATCGTCCTCCAGCCGAGTTGTTTCCATGGGTCTATTGCTGCCTCGGGCACCTTACGGTCGTTCTCCTGTGAGTCTAGATTATCGAATCGGACGCAAAACTGATAGTTAATTGTAGTGTTCAGGGCCTCCTAATGACGATGTAACACTCAAATTGCATCCCGACTCAATACATCGTCCTCCAGCCTACTTGTCTCCATCGGTCAACTGCTGCCTCGGGCACCTAATGTTCGTTCTCCTGTGAGTCTAGATTATCGAATCGGACGCAAAACTGATAGTTAAATGTAACGTTCAGGGCCTCCTAATGACGATGGAACACTCAAATTGCGTCCCGATTCAATACATCGTCCTCCAGCCGACTTGTCTCCATGAGTCTATTGCTGCCTCGGGCACCTTATGGTCGTTCTCCTGTGAGTCCAGATTATGAAATCGGACGCAAAAGTGATAGATAATTGTAACGTTCAGGGCCTCCTAATGACGATGGAACACTCAAATTGCGTCCCGATTCAATACAACGTCCTCCAGCCGACTTGTCTCCATGGGTCTATTGCTGCCTCGGGCACCTTATGTTCGTTCTCCTGTGAGTCTAGATTTTCGAATCGGACGCAGAACTGATAGTTAATTGTAACGTACAGGGCCTCCTAATGACGATGGAACACTCAAATTGCGTCCCGATTCAATACATCGTCCTCCAGCCGACTTGTCTAAATGGGTCTATTGCTGCTTCGGGCACCTTATAGTCGTTCTCCTGTGAGCCTAGATTATCGAATCGGACGCAAAACTGGTAGTTAATTGCAACGTTCAGGGCCTCCTAATGACGATGGGACACTCAAATTGCGTCCCGATTCAATACAACGTCCTCCAGCCGACTTGTCTCCATGGGTCTATTGCTGCCTCGGGCACCTTATGTTCGTTCTACTGTGAATCTAGATTTTCGAATCGGACGCAGAACTGATAGTTAATTGTAACGTTCAGGGCCTCCTTATAACGATGGAACACTCAAATTGCGTCCCGATTCAATACATCGTCCTCCAGCCGACTTGTCTCCATGGGTCTATTGCTGCCTCGGGCACCTGATGGTCGTTCTCCTGTGAGTCTAGATTATCGAATCGTACGCAAAACTGATAGTTAATTGTAACGTTCAGGGCTTCCTAATGACGATGTAACACTCAAATTGCGTCCCGATTCAATACATCGACCTCCGGCCGACTTGTCTCCAAGGGTATATTGCTGCCACGGGCACCTTATGGTCGTTCTCCAATGAGTCTAGCCTATCGAATCGGTCGCAAAACTGATAATTAATTGTAACGTTCAGGGCCTCCTAATGACGATGTAACACTCAAATTGCATCCTGACTCAATACATCGTCCTCCAGCCGACTTGTCTCCATGGGTCTATTGCTGCCTCGGACACTTTATGTTCGTTCTCCTGTGAGTCTAGATTTTCGAATCGGACGCAAAACTGATAGTTAATTGTAACGTTCAGGGCCTCATAATGACGATGGAACACTCAAATTGCGTTCCGATTCAATACATCGTCCTCCAGCCGACTTGTATAAATGGGTCTATTGCTGCCTCGGGCACCTTATGGCCGTTCTACTGTGAGTCTAGATTATCGAATCGGACGCAAAACGGATAGTTAATTGTAACGTTCAGGGCCTCCTAATGACGATGGAACACTCAAATTGCGTCCCGATTCAATACATCGTCCTCCAGACGACTTGTCTCCATGGGTCTATTGCTCCCTCGGGCATCTTATGGTCGTTCTCCTGTGAGCCTAGATTTTCGAATCGAACGCAAAACTGATAGTTAATTGTAACTTTCAGGGCCTCCAAATGACGATGTAACACTCAAATTGCATCCCGACTCAATACATCGTCCTCCAGCCGACTTATCTCCATGGGTCTATTGCTGCCTCGGGCACCTTATGTTTGTTCTCCTGTGAGTCTAGATTTTCGAATCGGACGCAGAACTGATAGTTAATTGTAACGTTCGGGGCCTCCTAATGACGATGGAACACTCAAATTTTGTCCCGATTCAATACATCGTCCTCCAGCCGACTTGTCTCCATGGGTCTATTGCTGCCTCAGGCACCTTATGATCGTACTCCTGTGGGTCTAGATTATCGAATCGGACGCAAAACTGAGAGTTAATTGTAATGTTCAGGGCCTCCTTATGACGATGGAACACTCAAATTGCGTCCCGATTCAATACATCGTCCTGCAGCCGACTTATCTCCATGGGTCTATTGCTGCCTCGGGCACCTAAGTTCGTTCTCCTGTGAGTCAAGATTATCGAATCGGACGCAAAACTGATATTTAATTGTAACATTCAGGGGCTCCTAATGACGATGGAACACTCAAATTGCGTCCCGATTCAATACATCGTCCTCCAGCCTTTTTGTCTCCATGAGTCTATTGCTGCCTCGGGCACCTATTGGCCGTTCTCCTCTGAGTCTAGATTATCGAATCGGACGCAAAACTGATAGTTAATTGTAACTTTCAGGGCCTCCAAATGACGATGGAACACACAAATGGCGTCCCGATTCTATACATCGTCCTCCAGCCGACTGGTCTCCATGGGTCCATTGCTGCCTCCGGCACCTTATGGTCGTTCTCCTGTGAGTCTAGCTTATCGAATCGGACGCAAAGCTGATAGTTAATTGTAACGTTCAGGGCCTCCTAATGACGATGGAACACTCAAACTGCGTCCCGATTCAATACATCGTCCTCCAGGCCTCTTGTCTAAATGGGTCTATTGCTACCTCGGGCACTTTATGGTCGTTCTCCTGTGAGTCTAGTTTATCGAATCGGACGCTAAACTGGTAGTTAATTGTAACGTTCCGGGCCTCCTAATGACGATGGAACACTCAAATTGCGTCGAGATTCAATACAACGACCTCCAGCCGACTTGTCTGCATGGGTCTATTGCTGCCTCTGGCACCTAATGGTCGTTCTCCTGTGAGTCTAGATTATCGAATCGGACGCAAAACCGATAGTTAATTGTAACGTTCAGGGCCTCCTAATGACGATGTAACACTCAAATTGCATCCCGACTCAATACATCGTCCTCCAGCCTACTTGTCTCCATCGGTCAACTGCTGCCTCGGGCACCTAATGTTCGTTCTCCTGTGAGTCTAGATTATCGAATCGGACGCAAAACTGATAGTTAAATGTAACGTTCAGGGCCTCCTAATGACGATGGAACACTCAAATTGCGTCCCGATTCAATACATCGTCCTCCAGCCGACTTGTCTCCATGGGTCTATTGCTGCCTCGGGCACCTTCTGGTCGTTCTCCTGTGAGTCTAGATTATGAAATCGGACGCAAAAGTGATAGATAATTGTAACGTTCAGGGCCTCCTAATGACGATGGAACACTCAAATTGCGTCCCGATTCAATACAACGTCCTCCAGCCGACTTGTCTCCATGGGTCTATTGCTGCCTCGGGCACCTTATGTTCGTTCTACTGTGAGTCTAGATTTTCGAATCGGACGCAGAACTGATAGTTAATTGTAACGTTCAGGGCCTCCTAATAACGATGGAACACTCAAATTGCGTCCCGACTCAATACATCGTCCTCCAGCCGACTTGTCTCCATGGGTCTATTGCTGCCTCGGGCACCTTATGTTCGTTCTCCTGTGAGTCTAGATTTTCGAATCGGACGCAGAACTGATAGTTAATTGTAACGTTCAGGGCCTCCTAATGACGATGGAACACTCAAATTGCGTCCCGATTCAATACATCGTCCTCCAGCCGACTTGTCTAAATGGGTCTATTGCTGCTTCGGGCACCTTATAGTCGTTCTCCTGTGAGCCTAGATTATCGAATCGGACGCAAAACTGGTAGTTAATTGCAACGTTCAGGGCCTCCTAATGACGATGGAACACTCAAATTGCGTCCCGATTCAATACAACGTCCTCCAGCCGACTTGTCTCCATGGGTCTATTGCTGCCTCGGGCACCTTATGTTCGTTCTACTGTGAGTCTAGATTTTCGAATCGGACGCAGAACTGATAGTTAATTGTAACGTTCAGGGCCTCCTAATAACGATGGAACACTCAAATTGCGTCCCGATTCAATACATCGTCCTCCAGCCGACTTGTCTCCATGGGTCTATTGCTGCCTCGGGCACCTGATGGTCGTTCTCCTGTGAGTCTAGATTATCAAATCGTACGCAAAACTGATAGTTAATTGTAACGTTCAGGGCTTCCTAATGACGATGTAACACTCAAATTGCGTCCCGATTCAATACATCGACCTCCGGCAGACTTGTCTCCAAGGGTATATTGCTGCGACGGGCACCTTATGGTCGTTCTCCAATGAGTCTAGCCTATCGAATCGGTCGCAAAACTGATAATTAATTGTAACGTTCAGGGCCTCCTAATGACGATGTAACACTCAAATTGCATCCTGACTCAATACATCGTCCTCCAGCCGACTTGTCTCCATGGGTCTATTGCTGCCTCGGACACTTTATGTTCGTTCTCCTGTGAGTCTAGATTTTCGAATCGGACGCAAAACTGATAGTTAATTGTAACGTTCAGGGCCTCATAATGACGATGGAACACTCAAATTGCGTTCCGATTCAATACATCGTCCTCCAGCCGACTTGTATAAATGGGTCTATTGCTGCCTCGGGCACCTTATGGTCGTTCTACTGTGAGTCTAGATTATCGAATCGGACGCAAGACTGGTAGTTAATTGTAACGTTCAGGGCCTCCTAATAACGATGGAACACCCAAATTGCGTCCCGATTCAATACATCGTCCTCCAGCCGACTTGACTCCATGGGTCTATTGCTGCCTCGGGCACCTGATGGTCGCTCTCCTGTGAGTCTAGATTATCGAATCGTACGCAAAACTGATAGTTAATTGTAACGTTCAGGGCCTCCTAATGACGATGTAACACTCAAAATGCGTCACGATTCAATACATCGGTCTCCGGCCGACTTGTCTCCAAGGGTTATTGCAGCCACGGGCACCTTATGGTCGTTCTCCAATGAGTCTACCCTATCGAATCGGTCGCAAAACTGATAATTAATTGTAACGTTCAGGGCCTCCTAATGACAATGTAACACTCAAATTGCATCCTGACTCAATACATCGTCCTCCAGCCGACTTGTCTCCATGGGTCTATTGCTGCCTCGGGCACTTTATGTTCGTTCTCCTGTGAGTCTAGATTTTCGAATCGGACGCAAAACTGATAGTTAATTGTAACGTTCAGGGCCTCATAATGACGATGGAACACTCAAATTGCGTCCCGATTCAATACATCGTCCTCCAGCCGACTTGTCTAAATGGGTCTATTGCTGCCTCGGGCACCTTATGGTCGTTCTCCTGTGAGTCTAGATTATCGAATCGGACGCAAGACTGGTAGTTAATTGTAACGTTCAGGGCCTCCTAATGACGATGTAACACTCAAATTGCATCCCGACTCAATACATCGTCCTCCAGCCGACTTGTCTCCATTGGTCTATTGCTGCCTCGGGCACCTTATGGTCGTTCTCCTGTGAGTCTAGATTATGAAATCGGACGAAAAGTGATAGATAATTGTAACGTTCAGGGCCACCTAATGACGCTGGAACACTCAAATTGCGTCCCGATTCAATACAACGTCCTCCAGCCGACTTGTCTCCATGGGTCTATTGCTGCCTCGGGCACCTTATGTTCGTTCTCCTGTGAGTCTAGATTTTCGAATCGGACGCAGAACTGATAGTTAATTGTAACGTTCAGGGCCTCCTAATGACGATGGAACACTCAAATTGCGTCCCGATTCAATACATCGTCCTCCAACCGACTTGTCTAAATGGGTCTATTGCTGCTTCGGGCACCTTATAGTCGTTCTCCTGTGAGTCTAGATTATCGAATCGGACGCAAAACTGGTAGTTAATTGCAACGTTCAGGGCCTCCTAATGACGATGGTTCACTCAAATTGCGTCGAGATTTAATACATCGACCTCCAGCCGACTTGTCTCCATGGGTCTATTGCTGCCTCTGGCACCTTATGGTCGTTCTCCTGTGAGTCTAGTTTAACGAATCGGACGCAAAACGGATAGTTAATTGTAACGTTCAGGGCCTCCTAATGACGATGGAACACTCAAATTGCGTCCCGATTCAATACATCGTCCTCCAGACGACTTGTCTCCATGGGTCTATTGCACCCTCGGGCATCTTATGGTCGTTCTCCTGTGAGCCTAGATTTTAGAATCGAACGCAAAACTGATAGTTAATTGTAACTTTCAGGGCCTCCAAATGACGATGTAACACTCAAATTGAATCCCGACTCAATACATCGTCCTCCAGCCGACTTATCTCCATAGTTCTATTGCTGTCTCGGGCACTTTATGTTCGTTCTCCTGTGAGTCTAGATTTTCGAATCGGACGCAGAACTGATAGTTAATTGTAACGTTCAGGGCCTCCTAATGACGATGGAACACTCAAATTTCGTCCCGATTCAATACATCGTCCTCCAGCCGACTTGTCTCCATGGGTCTATTGCTGCCTCAGGCACTTATTGGTCGTTCTCCTCTGAGTCTAGATTATCGAATCGGACGCAAAACTGATAGTTAATTGTAACTTTCAGGGACTCCAAATGACGATGGAACACTCAAATTGCGTCCCGATTCTATACATCGTCCTCCAGCCGACTGGTCTCCATGGGTCCATTGCTGCCTCCGGCACCTTATGGTCGTTCTACTGTGAGTCTAGCTTATCGAATCGGACGCAAAGCTGATAGTTAATTGTAACATTCAGGGCCTCCTAATGACGATGGAACACTCAAATTGCGTCCCGATTCAATACATAGTCCTCCAGGCGACTTGTCTAAATGGGTCTATTGCTACCTCGGGCACCTAATGGTCGTTCTCCTGTGAGTCTAGATTATCGAATGGGACGCAAAACTGATAGTTAATTGTAACGTTCAGGGCCTCCTAATAACGATGGAACACCCAAATTGCGTCCCGATTCAATACATCGTCCTCCAGCCGACTTGTCTCCATGGGTCTATTGCTGCCTCGGGCACCTGATGGTCGTTCTCCTGTGAGTCTAGATTATCGAATCGTACGCAAAACTGATAGTTAATTGTAACGTTCAGGGCCTCCTAATGACGATGTAACACTCAAATTGCGTCCCGATTCAATACATCGACCTCCGGCCGACTTGTCTCCAAGGGTATATTGCTGCCACGGCCACCTTATGGTCGTTCTCCAATGAGTCTAGCCTATCGAATCGGTCGCAAAACTGATAATTAATTGTAACGTTCAGGGCCTCCTAATGACGATGTAACACTCAAATTGCATCCTGACTCAATACATCGTCCTCCAGCCGACTTGTTTCCATGGGTCTATTGCTGCCTCGGGCACTTTATGTTCGTTCTCCTGTGAGTCTAGATTTTCGAATCGGACGCAAGACTGGTAGTTAATTGTAACATTCAGGGCCTCCTAATGACGATGTAACACTCAAATTGCATCCCGACTCAATACATCGTCCTCCAGCCTACTTGTCTCCATGGGTCTACTGCTGCCTCGGGCACCTCATATTCGTTCTCCTGTGAGTCTAGAATATCGAATCGGACGCAAAACTGATAGTTAAATGTAACGTTCAGGGCCTCCTAATGACGATGGAACACTCAAATTGCGTCCCGATTCAATACATCGTCCTCCAGCCGACTTGTCTCCATGGGTCTATTGCTGCCTCGGGCACCTTATGGTCGTTCTCCTGTGAGTCTAGATTATGAAATCGGACGCAAAAGTGATAGATAATTGTAACGTTCAGGGCCTCCTAATGACGATGGAACACTAAAATTGCGTCCCGATTCAATACAACGTCCGCCAGCCGACTTGTCTCCATGGGTCTATTGCTGCCTCGGGCACCTTATAGTCGTTCTCCTGTGAGTCTAGATTATCGAATCGGACGCAAAACTGGTAGTTAATTGCAACGTTCAGGGCCTCCTAATGACGATGGAACACTCAAATTGCGTCCCGATTCTATACAACGTCCTCCAGCCGACTTGTCTCCATGGGTCTATTGCTGCCTCGGGCACCTTATGTTCGTTCTCCTGTGAGTCTAGATTTTCGAATCGGACGCAGAACTGATAGTTAATTGTAACGTTCAGGGCCTCCTAATAACGATGGAACACTCAAATTGCGTCCCGATTCAATACATCGTCCTCCAGCCGACTTGTCTCCATGGGTCTATTGCTGCCTCGGGCACCTGATGGTCGTTCTCCTGTGAGTCTAGATTATCGAATCGGACGCAAAACTGATAGTTAATTGTAACGTTCAGGGACTCCTAATGACGATGTAACACTCAAATTGCATCCCGACTCAATACATCGTCCTCCAGCCGATTTGTCTCCATGGGTCTAATGCTGCTTCGGGCACCTCATGTTCGTTCTCCTGTGAGTGTAGATTATCGAATCGGACGCAAAACTGATAGTTAAATGTAACGTTCAGGACCTATTAATGACGATGGAACACTCAAATTGCGTCCCGATTCAATACATCGTCCTCCAGCCGACTTGTCTCCATGGGTCTATTGCTGCCTCGGGCACCTTATGGTCGTTCTCCTGTGAGTCTAGATTATGAAATCGGACGCAAAAGAGAAAGATAATTGTAACGTTCAGGGCCTCCTAATGACGATGGAACACTCAAATTACGTCCCGATTCAATACAACGTCCTCCAGCCGACTTGTCTCCATGGGTCTATTGCTGCCTCGGGCACCTTATGTTCGTTCTCCTGTGAGTCTAGATTTTCGAATCGGACGCAGAACTGATAGTTAATTGTAACGTTCAGGGCCTCCTAATGACGATGGAACACTCAAATTGCGTCCCGATTCAATACATCGTCCTCCAGCCGACTTGTCTAAATGGGTCTATTGCTGCTTCGGGCACCTTATATTCGTTCTCCTGTGAGTCTAGATTATCGAATCGGACGCAAATCTGATAGTTAATTGTAACGTTCTGGGCCTCCTAATGATGATGGAACACCCAAATTGCGTCTCGATTCAATACATCGTCCACCAGCCGATTTGTCTCCAAATGTCAATTGCTGCCCCGGGCACCTTATGTTCGTTCTCCTGTGAGTCTAGATTATCGAATCGGACGAAAAACTGATAGTTAATTGTAACGTTCAGGGCCTCCTAATGACGATGGAACACTCAAATTGCGTCCTGGTTCAATAATTCGTCCTCCAGCCGACTTGTCTCCATGGGTCTATTGCTGCCTCGGGCACGTTATGATCGTTCTCGTGTGAGTCTGGTTTATCGAATCATACGCAAAACTGATAGTTAATTGTAACGTTCAGGGCCTCCTAATGACGATGGAACACTCAAATTGCGTCCCGATTCAATACAACGTCCTCCAGCCGACTTGTCTCCATGGGTCTATTGCTGCCTCGGGCACCTTATGTTCGTTCTCCTGTGAGTCTAGATTTTCGAATCGGACGCAGAACTGATAGTTAATTGTAACGTTCAGGGCCTCCTAATGACGATGGAACACTCAAATTGCGTCCCGATTCAATACATCGTCCTCCAGCCGACTTGTCTAAATGGGTCTATAGCTGCTTCGGGCACCTTATAGTCGTCCTCCTGTGAGTCTAGATTATCGAATCGGACGCAAAACTGGTAGTTAATTGCAACATTCAGGGCCTCCTAATGACGATGGATCACACAAATTGCGTCGAGATTTAATACATCGACCTCCAGCCGACTTGTCTAATTGGGTCTATTGCTGCCTCTGGCACCTTATGGTCGTTCTCCTGTGAGTCTAGATTATCGAATCGGACGCAAAACGGATAGTTAATTGTAACGTTCAGGGCCTCCTAATGACGATGGAACACTCAAATTGCGTCCCGATTCAATACATCGTCCTCCAGATGACTTGTCTCCATGGGTCTATTGCTCCCTCGGGCATCTTATGGTCGTTCTCCAGTGAGCCTAGATTTTCGAATCGAACACAAAACTGATAGTTAATTGTAACTTTCATGGCCTCCAAATGACGATGTAACACTCAAATTGCATCCCGACTCAATACATCGTCCTCCAGCCGACTTATCTCCATGGGCCTATTGCTGCCTCGGGCACCTTATGTTCGTTCTCCTGTGAGTCAAGGTTATCGAATCGGACGCAAAACTGATATTTAATTGTAACGTTCAGGGGCTCCTAATGACGATGGAACACTCAAATTGCGTCCCGATTCAATACATCGTCCTCCAGCCTTTTTGTCTCCATGAGTCTATTGCTGCCTCGGGCACCTATTGGTCGTTCTCCTCTGAGTCTAGATTATCGAATCGG
Organism: Schistocerca cancellata; assembly: GCF_023864275.1. NCBI lineage: Eukaryota > Metazoa > Arthropoda > Insecta > Orthoptera > Acrididae > Schistocerca > Schistocerca cancellata. Next base: position 85,156,375 of record NC_064631.1, on the reverse strand, counting down.
ATGCAAAACTGATTTTTAATTGTAACTTTCAGGGCCTCCAAATGACGATGGAACAATCAAATTGCGTCCCGATTCTATACATCGTCGTCCAGCCGACAGGTCTCCATGGGTCTATTGCTGCCTCCGGCACCTTATGGTCGTTCTCCTGTGAGTCTAGATTATCGAATCGGACGCAAATCTGATAGTTAATTGTAACGTTCTGGGCCTCCTAATGATGATGGAACACCCAAATTGCGTCTCGATTCAATACATCGTCCACCAGCCGATTTGTCTCCAAATGTCAATTGCTGCCCCGGGCACCTTATGTTCGTTCTCCTGTGAGTCTAGATTATCGAATCGGACGAAAAACTGATAGTTAATTGTAACGTTCAGGGCCTCCTAATGACGATGGAACACTCAAATTGCGTCCTGGTTCAATAATTCGTCCTCCAGCCGACTTGTCTCCATGGGTATATTGCTGCCTCGGGCACGTTATGATCGTTCTCCTGTGAGTCTGGTTTATCGAATCATACGCAAAACTGATAGTTAATTGTAACGTTCAGGGCCTCCTAACGTCGATGGAACACTCAAATTGCGTCCCGATTCAATACATCGTCCTCCAGCCGACATGTCTCCATGGGTCTATTGCTGCCTCGTGCACCTTATGGTCGTTCTCATGTGAGTCTAGATTATCGAATCGGAAGCAAACCTGACAGTTAATTGTAACGTTCAGGGCCTCCTAATGACGATGGAACTCTCAAATTCCGTCGAGAGTCAACACATCGTCCTCCAGCCGACTTATCTCCATGGGTACATTGCTGCCTCACGCACCTTATGGTCATTCTCCTGTGAGTCTAGATTATCGAATCGGACGCAAAACTGATAGTTAATTGTAACGTTCAGGGCCTCCTAATGACGATGGAACACTCAAATTGCGTCCCGATTCAATACATCGTCCTCCAGCCGGCTTGTCTCCATGTGCTGCCTCGGGGAACTTATGGTCGTTCTCCTGTGAGTCTAGATTATCGAATCGGACGCAAACCTGATAGTTAATTGTAACGTTCAGGGCCTCCTAATGACGATGGAACACTCAAATTGCGTCGAGATTCAAAACATCGTCCTCCAGCCGACTTGTCTCCATGGGTCTATTGCTGCCTCGGGCACCTTATGGTCGTTCTCCTGTGAGTCTACATTATCGAATCGGACGCAAAACTGATAGTTAATTGTAGCGTTCAGGGCCTCCTAATGACGATGGAACAGTCAAATTGCGTCGAGATTCAATACAACGTCCTCCAGCTGACTAGTCTCCATGGGTCTATTACTGCCTCGGGCACCCATTGGTCGTTCGCCTGTGAGTCTAGATTATCGAATCGGACGCAAAACTGATAGTTAATTGTAACCTTAATTACCTCCTAATGACGATGGAACACTCAAATTTCCTCCCGATTCAATACATCATCCTCCAGCCGACTTGTCTCCATGGGTCTATTGCTTCCTCGGGCACCTTATGGTCGTTCTCCTGTGAGTCTAGATTATGGAATCAAACGCAAAACTGGTAGTTAATTGTACCGTTCAGGGCCTCCTAATGATGATGGAACACTCAAATTGCGTCGAGATTCAATACATCGACCTCCAGCCGACTTGTCTCCATGGGTCTAATGCTGCCTCTGGCACCTTATGGTCGTTCCCCTGTGAGTCTAGATTATCGAATCGGACGCAAAACTGATAGTTAATTGTAACGTTCAAGGCCTCCTAATGACGATGGAACACTCAAATTGCGTCTCGATTCAATACATCGTCCTCCAGACGACTTGTCTCCATGGGTCTATTGCTCCCTCGGGCATCTTATGGTCGTTCTCCTGTGAGCCTAGATTTTCGAATCGAACGCAAAACTGATAGTTAATTGTAACGTTCAGGGCCTCCTAATGACGATGGAACACTCAAATTTCGTCCCGATTCAATACATCGTTCTCCAGCCGACTTGTCTCCATGGGCTCTATTGCTGCCTCGAGCACCTTATCCTCGTCCTCCTGTGAGTCTAGACTATCGAATCGGTCGCAAAACTGATAGTTAATTGTAACGTTCAGGGCCTCCTAATGACGATGTAACACTCAAATTGCATCCCGACTCAATACATCGTCCTCCAGCCGACTTGTCTCCGTGGATCTACAGCTGCCTCGGGCACCTCTTGTTCGTTCTCCTGTGAGTCTAGATTATCAAATCGGACGCAAAACTGATAGTTAAATGTAACGTTCAGGGCCTCCTAATGACGATGGAACACTCAAATTGCGTCCCGATTCAATACATCGTCCTCCAGCCGACTTGCCTCCATGGGTCTATTGCTGCCTCGGGCACCTTATGGTCGTTCTCCTGTGAGTCTAGATTATTGAATCGGCCGCAACATGATAGTTAATTGTAGCGTTCAGGCTCTCCTAATGACGATGGAACACTCAAATTGCGTCCCGATTCAATACATCGTCCTGCAGCCGACTTATCTCCATGGGTCTATTGCTGCCACGGGCACCTAAATTCGTTCTCCTGTGAGTCAAGATTATCGAATCGGACGCAAAACTGATATTTAATTATAACGTTCAGGGGCTCCTAATGACGATGGAACACTGTAATTGCGTCCCGATTCAATACATCGTCCTCCAGCCTTCTTGTCTCCATGAGTCTATTGCTGCCTCGGGCACCTATTGGTCGTTCTTCTCTGAGTCTAGATTATCGAATCGGACGCAAAACTGATAGTTAATTGTAACTTTCAGGGCCTCCAAATGACGATGGAACACTCAAATTGCGTCCCGATTCTATACATCGTCCTCCAGCCGACTGGTCTCCATGGGTCCATTGCTGCCTCCGGTACCTTATGGTCGTTCTCCTGTGAGTCTAGCTTATCGAATCGGACGCAAAGCTGATAGTTAATTGTAACGTTCAGGGCCTCCTAATGACGATGGAACACTCAAATTGCGTCCCGATTCAATACATCGTCCTCCAGGCGACTTGTCTAAATGGGTCTATTGCTACCTCGTTCTCCTGTGAGTCTAGATTATCAAATCGGACGCTAAACTGGTAGTTAATTGTAACGTTCCGGGCCTCCTAATGACGATGGAACACTCAAATTGCGTCGAGATTCAATACAACGACCTCCAGCCGACTTGTCTGCATGGGTCTATTGCTGCCTCTGGCACCTAATGGTCGTTCTCCTGTGAGTCTAGATTATCGAATCGGACGCAAAACTGATAGTTAAATGTAACGTTCAGGGCCTCCTAATAACGATGGAACACCCAAATTTCGTCCCAATTCAATACATCGTCCTCCAGCCGACTTGTCTCCATGGGTCTATTGCTGCCTCGGGCACCTGATGGTCGTTCTCCTGTGAGTCTAGATTATCGAATCGTACGCAAAACTGATAGTTAATTGTAACGTTCAGGGCCTCCTAATGACGATGTAACACTCAAATTGCGTCCCGATTCAATACATCGACCTCCGGCCGACTTGTCTCCAAGGGTATATTGCTGCCACGGGCACCTTATGGTCGTTCTCCAATGAGTCTAGCCTATCGAATCGGTCGCAAAACTGATAATTAATTGTAACGTTCAGGGCCTCCTAATGACGATGTAACACTCAAATTGCATCCTGACTCAATACATCGTCCTCCAGCCGACTTGTCTCCATGGGTCTATTGCTGCCTCGGGCACTTTATGTTCGTTCTCCTGTGAGTCTAGATTTTCGAATCGGACGCAAAACTGATAGTTAATTGTAACGTTCAGGGCCTCATAATGACGATGGACCACTCAAATTGCGTCCCGATTCAATACATCGTCCTCCAGCCGACTTGTCTAAATGGGTCTATTGCTGCCTCGGGCACCTTATGGTCGTTCTCCTGTGAGTCTATATTATCGAATCGGACGCAAAACTGGTAGTTAATTGTAACGTTCAGGGCCTCCTAATGACGATGTAACACTCAAATTGCATCCCGACTCAATACATCGTCCTCCAGCCTACTTGTCTCCATGGGTCTACTGCTGCCTCGGGCACCTCATGTTCGTTCTCCTGTGAGTCTAGATTATCGAATCGGACGCAAAACTGATATTTAATTGTAACGTTCAGGGGCTCCTAATGACGATGGAACACTCAAATTGCGTCCCGATTCAATACATCGTCCTCCAGCCTTTTTGTCTCCATGAGTCTATTGCTGCCTCGGGCACCTATTGGTCGTTCTCCTCTGAGTCTAGATTATCGAATCGGATGCAAAACTGATTTTTAATTGTAACTTTCAGGGCCTCCAAATGACGATGGAACAATCAAATTGCGTCCCGATTCTATACATCGTCCTCCAGCCGACAGGTCTCCATGGGTCTATTGCTGCCTCCGGCACCTTATGGTCGTTCTCCTGTGAGTCTAGATTATCGAATCGGACGCAAATCTGATAGTTAATTGTAACGTTCTGGGCCTCCTAATGATGATGGAACACCCAAATTGCGTCTCGATTCAATACATCGTCCACCAGCCGATTTGTCTCCAAATGTCAATTGCTGCCCCGGGCACCTTATGTTCGTTCTCCTGTGAGTCTAGATTATCGAATCGGACGAAAAACTGATAGTTAATTGTAACGTTCAGGGCCTCCTAATGACGATGGAACACTCAAATTGCGTCCTGGTTCAATAATTCGTCCTCCAGCCGACTTGTCTCCATGGGTCTATTGCTGCCTCGGGCACGTTATGATCGTTCTCCTGTGAGTCTGGTTTATCGAATCATACGCAAAACTGATAGTTAATTGTAACGTTCAGGGCCTCCTAACGTCGATGGAACACTCAAATTGCGTCCCGATTCAATACATCGTCCTCCAGCCGACATGTCTCCATGGGTCTATTGCTGCCTCGTGCACCTTATGGTCGTTCTCATGTGAGTCTAGATTATCGAATCGGAAGCAAACCTGACAGTTAATTGTAACGTTCAGGGCCTCCTAATGACGATGGAACACTCAAATTCCGTCGAGAGTCAACACATCGTCCTCCAGCCGACTTATCTCCATGGGTATATTGCTGCCTCACGCACCTTATGGTCATTCTCCTGTGGGTCTAGATTATCGAATCGGACGCAAAACTGATAGTTAATTGTAACGTTCAGGGCCTCCTAATGACGATGGAACACTCAAATTGCGTCCCGATTCAATACATCGTCCTCCAGCCGGCTTGTCTCCATGTGCTGCCTCGGGGAACTTATGGTCGTTCTCCTGTGAGTCTAGATTATCGAATCGGACGCAAACCTGATAGTTAATTGTAACGTTCAGGGCCTCCTAATGACGATGGAACACTCAAATTGCGTCGAGATTCAAAACATCGTCCTCCAGCCGACTTGTCTCCATGGGTCTATTGCTGCCTCGGGCACCTTATGGTCGTTCTCCTGTGAGTCTACATTATCGAATCGGACGCAAAACTGATAGTTAATTGTAGCGTTCAGGGCCTCCTAATGACGATGGAACAGTCAAATTGCGTCGAGATTCAATACAACGTCCTCCAGCTGACTAGTCTCCATGGGTCTATTACTGCCTCGGGCACCCATTGGTCGTTCGCCTGTGAGTCTAGATTATCGAATCGGACGCAAAACTGATAGTTAATTGTAACCTTAATTACCTCCTAATGACGATGGAACACTCAAATTTCCTCCCGATTCAATACATCATCCTCCAGCCGACTTGTCTCCATGGGTCTATTGCTTCCTCGGGCACCTTATGGTCGTTCTCCTGTGAGTCTAGATTATGGAATCAAACGCAAAACTGGTAGTTAATTGTACCGTTCAGGGCCTCCTAATGATGATGGAACACTCAAATTGCGTCGAGATTCAATACATCGACCTCCAGCCGACTTGTCTCCATGGGTCTAATGCTGCCTCTGGCACCTTATGGTCGTTCTCCTGTGAGTCTAGATTATCGAATCGGACGCAAAACTGATAGTTAATTGTAACGTTCAGGGCCTCCTAATGACGATGGAACACTCAAATTGCGTCTCGATTCAATACATCGTCCTCCAGACGACTTGTCTCCATGGGTCTATTGCTGCCTCGGGCATCTTATGGTCGTTCTCCTGTGAGCCTAGATTTTCGAATCGAACGCAAAACTGATAGTTAATTGTAACGTTCAGGGCCTCCTAATGACGATGGAACACTCAAATTTCGTCCCGATTCAATACATCGTTCTCCAGCCGACTTGTCTCCATGGGCTCTATTGCTGCCTCGAGCACCTTATCCTCGTCCTCCTGTGAGTCTAGACTATCGAATCGGTCGCAAAACTGATAGTTAATTGTAACGTTCAGGGCCTCCTAATGACGATGTAACACTCAAATTGCATCCCGACTCAATACATCGTCCTCCAGCCGACTTGTCTCCGTGGATCTACAGCTGCCTCGGGCACCTCTTGTTCGTTCTCCTGTGAGTCTAGATTATCGAATCGGACGCAAAACTGATAGTTAAATGTAACGTTCAGGGCCTCCTAATGACGATGGAACACTCAAATTGCGTCCCGATTCAATACATCGTCCTCCAGCCGACTTGCCTCCATGGGTCTATTGCTGCCTCGGGCACCTTATGGTCGTTCTCCTGTGAGTCTAGATTATTGAATCGGCCGCAACATGATAGTTAATTGTAGCGTTCAGGCTCTCCTAATGACGATGGAACACTCAAATTGCGTCCCGATTCATTACATCGTCCTGCAGCCGACTTATCTCCATGGGTCTATTGCTGCCACGGGCACCTAAATTCGTTCTCCTGTGAGTCAAGATTATCGAATCGGACGCAAAACTGATATTTAATTATAGCGTTCAGGGGCTCCTAATGACGATGGAACACTCAAATTGCGTCCCGATTCAATACATCGTCCTCCAGCCTTCTTGTCTCCATGAGTCTATTGCTGCCTCGGGCACCTATTGGTCGTTCTTCTCTGAGTCTAGATTATCGAATCGGACGCAAAACTGATAGTTAATTGTAACTTTCAGGGCCTCCAAATGACGATGGAACACTCAAATTGCGTCCCGATTCTATACATCGTCCTCCAGCCGACTGGTCTCCATGGGTCCATTGCTGCCTCCGGTACCTTATGGTCGTTCTCCTGTGAGTCTAGCTTATCGAATCGGACGCAAAGCTGATAGTTAATTGTAACGTTCAGGGCCTCCTAATGACGATGGAACACTCAAATTGCGTCCCGATTCAATACATCGTCCTCCAGGCGACTTGTCTAAATGGGTCTATTGCTACCTCGTTCTCCTGTGAGTCTAGATTATCAAATCGGACGCTAAACTGGTAGTTAATTGTAACGTTCCGGGCCTCCTAATGACGATGGAACACTCAAATTGCGTCGAGATTCAATACAACGACCTCCAGCCGACTTGTCTGCATGGGTCTATTGCTGCCTCTGGCACCTAATGGTCGTTCTCCTGTGAGTCTAGATTATCGAATCGGACGCAAAACTGATAGTTAATTGTAACGTTCAGGGCCTCCTAATAACGATGGAACACCCAAATTTCGTCCCGATTCAATACATCGTCCTCCAGCCGACTTGTCTCCATGGGTCTATTGCTGCCTCGGGCACCTGATGGTCGTTCTCCTGTGAGTCTAGATTATCGAATCGTACGCAAAACTGATAGTTAATTGTAACGTTCAGGGCCTCCTAATGACGATGTAACACTCAAATTGCGTCCCGATTCAATACATCGACCTCCGGCCGACTTGTCTCCAAGGGTATATTGCTGCCACGGGCACCTTATGGTCGTTCTCCTGTGAGTCTATATTATCGAATCGGACGCAAAACTGGTAGTTAATTGTAACGTTCAGGGCCTCCTAATGACGATGTAACACTCAAATTGCATCCCGACTCAATACATCGTCCTCCAGCCTACTTGTCTCCATGGGTCTACTGCTGCCTCGGGCACCTCATGTTCGTTCTCCTGTGAGTCTAGATTATCGAATCGGACGCAAAACTGATAGTTAAATGTAACGTTCAGGGCCTCCTAATGACGATGGAACACTCAAATTGCGTACCGATTCAATACATCGTCCTCCAGCCGACTTGTCTCCATGGGTCTATTGCGGCCTCGGGCACCTTATGGTCGTTCTCCTGTGAGTCTAGATTATGAAATCGGACGCAAAAGTGATAGATAATTGTAACGTTCAGGGCCTCCTAATGACGATGGAACACTCAAATTGCGTCCCGATTCAATACAACGTCCTCCAGCCGGCTTGTCTCCATGGGTCTATTGCTGCCTCGGGCACCTTATGTTCGTTCTCCTGTGAGGCTAGATTTTCGAATCGGACGCAGAACTGATAGTTAATTGTAACGGTCAGGGCCTCCTAATGACGTTGGAACACTCAAATTGCGTCCCGATTCAATACATCGTCCTCCAGCCGACTTGTCTAAATGGGTCTATTGCTGCTTCGGGCACCTTATAGTCGTTCTCCTGTGAGTCTAGATTATCGAATCGGACGCAAAACTGGTAGTTAATTGCAACGTTCAGGGCCTCCTAATGACGATGGATCACTCAAATTGCGTCGAGATTTAATACATCGACCTCCAGCCGACTTGTCTCCATGGGTCTATTGCTGCCTCTGGCACCTTATGGTCGTTCTCCTGTGAGTCTAGATTATCGAATCGGACGCAAAACGGATAGTTAATTGTAACGTTCAGGGCCTCCTAATGACGATGGAACACTCAAATTGCGTCCCGATTCAATACATCGTCCTCCAGACGACTTGTCTCCATGGGACTATTGCTCCCTCGGGCACCTTATTTTCGTTCTCCTGTGAGTCTAGATTATCGAATCGGACGCAAAACTGATAGTTAAATGTAACGATCAGGGCCTCCTAATGACGATGGAACACTCAAATTGCGTCCCGATTCAATACATCGTCCTCCAGCCGACTTGTCTCCATGGGTCTATTGCTGCTTCGGGCACCTTATAGTCGTTCTCCTGTGAGTCTAGATTATCGAATCGGACGCAAAACTGGTAGTTAATTGTAACGTTCAGGGCCTCCTAATGACGATGGATCACTCAAATTGCGTCGAGATTTAATACATCGACCTCCAGCCGACTTGTCTCCATGGGTCTATTGCTGCCTCCGGCACCTTATGGTCGTTCTCCTGTGAGTGTAGATTATCGAATCGGACGCAAAACGGATAGTTAATTGTAACGTTCAGGGCCTCCTAATGACGATGGAACACTCTAATTGCGTCCCGATTCAATACATCGTCCTCCAGAAGACTTGTCTCCTTGGGTCTATTGCTCCCTCGGGCATCTAATGGTCGTTCTCCTGTGAGCCTAGATTTTCGAATCGAACGCAAAACTGATAGTTAATTGTAACTTTCAGGGCCTCCAAATGACGATGTAACACTCAAATTGCATCCCGACTCAATACATCGTCCTCCAGCCGACTTATCTCCATGGGTCTATTGCTGCCTCGGGCACCTTATTTTCGTTCTCCTGTGAGTCTAGATTATCGAATCGGACGCAAAACTGATAGTTAAATGTAACGATCAGGGCCTCCTAATGACGATGGAACACTCAAATTGCGTCCCGATTCAATACATCGTCCTCCAGCCGACTTGTCTCCATGGGTCTATTGCTGCTTCGGGCACCTTATAGTCGTTCTCCTGTGAGTCTAGATTATCGAATCGGACGCAAAACTGGTAGTTAATTGTAACGTTCAGGGCCTCCTAATGACGATGGATCACTCAAATTGCGTCGAGATTTAATACATCGACCTCCAGCCGACTTGTCTCCATGGGTCTATTGCTGCCTCCGGCACCTTATGGTCGTTCTCCTGTGAGTGTAGATTATCGAATCGGACGCAAAACGGATAGTTAATTGTAACGTTCAGGGCCTCCTAATGATGATGGAACACCCAAATTGCGTCTCGATTCAATACATCGTCCACCAGCCGATTTGTCTCCAAATGTCAATTGCTGCCCCGGGCACCTTATTTTCGTTTTCCTGTGAGTCTAGATTATCGAATCGGACGAAAAACTGATAGTTAATTGTAACTTTCAGGGCCTCCAAATGACGATGGAACACTCAAATTGCGTCCCAATTCTATACATCGTCCTCCAGCCTACATGTCTCCATGGGTCTATTGCTGCCTCGTGCACCTTATGGTCGTTCTCATGTGAGTCTAGATTATCGAATCGGACGCAAACCTGACAGTTAATTGTAACGTTCAGGGCCTCCTAATGACGATGGAACACTCAAATACCGTCGAGAGTCAACACATCGTCCTGCAGCCGACTTGTCTCCATGGGTCTATTGCTGCCTCACGAACCTTATGGTCATTCTCCTGTGAGTCTAGATTATCGAATCGGACGCAAAACTGATAGTTAATTGTAACGTTCAGGGCCTCCTAATGACGATGGAACACTCAAATTGCGTCCCGATTCAATACATCGTCCTCCAGCCGGCTTGTCTCCATGTGCTGCCTCGGGGAACTTATGGTCGTTCTCCTGTGAGTCTAGATTATCGAATCGGACGCAACCCTGATAGAGTATTGTAACGGTCAGGGCCTCCTAATGACGATGGAACACTCAAATTGCGTCGAGATTCAAAACATCGTCCTCCAGCCGACTTGTCCCCATGGGTCTATTGCTGCCTCGGGCACCTTATGGTCGTTCTCCTGTGAGTCTACATTATCGAATCTGACGCAAAACTGATAGTTAATTGTAGCGTTCAGGGCCTCCTAATGACGATGGAACAGTCAAATTGCGTCGAGATTCAATACATCGTCCTCCAGCCGACTTGTCTCCATGGGTCTATTGCTGCCTCGTGCACCCTATGGTCGTTCTCCTATGAGTGTAGATTATCGAATCGGACGCAAAACTGATAGTTAATTGTAGCGTTCAGGGCCTCCTAATGACGATGGAACACTCAAATTGCGTCCCGATTCAATACATCGTCCTCCAGCCGACTTGTCTCCTTGGGTCTATTGCTGGCTCGGGCACCTTATGGTCGTTCTCCTGTGAGTCTAGCTTTCGAATCGGACGCAAAGCTGATAGTTAATTGTAACGTTCAGGGCCTCCTAATGACGATGAAACACTCAAATTGCGTCCCGATTCAATACATCGTCCTCCAGGCGACTTGCCTAAATGGGTCTATTGCTGCCTCGGGCACCTTATGGTCGTTCTCCTGTGAGTCTAGATTATCGAGTCGGACGTATACTGGTAGTTAATTGTAACGTTCAGGGCATCCTAATGACGATGTAACACTCAAATTGCATCCCGACTCAATACAGCGTCCTCCAGCCGACTTGTCTCCATGGGTCTATTGCTGCCTCGGGCACCTCATGTTCGTTCTCCTGTGAGTCTAGATTATCGAATAGTTAAATGTAACGCTCAGGGCCTCCTAATGACGATGGAACACTCAAATTGCGTCCCGATTCAATACATCGTCCTCCAGCCGACTTGTCTCCATGGCTCTATTGATGCCTCGGGCACCTTAGGTCGTTCTCCTGTGAGTGTAGATTATCGAATCGGTCGCAAACCTGATAGTTAATTGTAACTTTCAGGGCCTCCTAATGACGATGTAAGACTCAAATTGCGTCCCGAATCAGTACATCGTCCTCCAGCGGACTGGTCTCCGTGGGTCTATTGCTGCCTCGGGCACCTTATGATCGTTCTCCTGTGAGTCTAGATTATCGAATCGGACGCAAAAGTGATAGATAATTGTAACGTTCAGGGCCTCCCAATGACGATGGAACACTCAAAATGCGTCCCGATTCAATACAACGTCCTCCAGCCGACTTGTCTCCATGGGTCCATTGTTGCCACGGGCACCTTATGGTCGTTCTCCTGCGAGACTAGATTATCGAATCGGTCGCAAACCTGATAGTTAATTGTAACGTTCATTACCTCCTAATGATGATGGAACACTCAAATTTCGTCCCGATTCAAGACATCATCCTCCAGCCGACTTGTCTCCATGGGTCTATTGCCTCCTCGGGCACCTTATGGTCGATCTCCTGTGAGTCTAGCTTATCGAATCGGACGCAAAGCTGATAGTTAATTGTAACGTTCAGGGCCTCCTAATGACGATGAAACACTCAAATTGCGTCCCGATTCAATACATCGTCCTCCAGGCGACTTGCCTAAATGGGTCTATTGCTGCCTCGGGCACCTTATGGTCGTTCTCCTGTGAGTCTAGATTATCGAATCGGACGTATACTGGTAGTTAATTGTAACGTTCAGGGCATCCTAATGACGATGTAACACTCAAATTGCATCCCGACTCAATACAGCGTCCTCCATCCGACTTGTCTCCATGGGTCTATTGCTGCCTCGGGCACCTTATGTTCGTTCTCCTGCGAGTCTAGATTATCGAATCGGACGCAAAACTGGTAGTTAATTGTAACGTTCAGGGCCTCCTAATGACGATGGAACACTCAAATTGCGTCGAGATTCAATAAATCGACCTCCAGCCGACTTGTTTCCATGGGTCTATTGCTGCCTCTGGCACCTTATGGTCGTTCTCCTGTGAGTCTAGATTATCGAATCGGACGCAAAACTGATAGTTAATTGTAACGTTCAGGGCCTCCTAAAGACGATGGAACACTCAAATTGCGTCCCGATTCAATACATCGTTCTCCAGCCGACTTGTCTCCATGGGTCTATTGCTACCTCGAGCACCTTATGATCGTTCTCCTGTGAGTCTAGATTATCGAATCGGACGCAAAAGTGATAGATAATTGTAACGTTCAGGGCCTCCCAATGACGATGGAACACTCAAAATGCGTCCCGATTCAATACAACGTCCTCCAGCCGACTTGTCTCCATGGGTCCATTGTTGCCACGGGCACCTTATGGTCGTTCTCCTGCGAGACTAGATTATCGAATCGGTCGCAAACCTGATAGTTAATTGTAACGTTCATTACCTCCTAATGATGATGGAACACTCAAATTTCGTCCCGATTCAAAACATCATCCTCCAGCCGACTTGTCTCCATGGGTCTATTGCCTCCTCGGGCACCTTATGGTCGATCTCCTGTGAGTCTAGATAATCGAATCAAACGCAAAACTGATAGTTAATTGTAACGTTCAGGGCCTCCTAATGACGATGGATAACTCAAATTGCGTCCCGAATCAGTACATCGTCCTCCAGCGGACTGGTCTCCGTGGGTCTATTGCTGCCTCGGGCACCTTATGATCGTTCTCCTGTGAGTCTAGATTATCGAATCGGACGCAAAAGTGATAGATAATTGTAACGTTCAGGGCCTCCCAATGACGATGGAACACTCAAAATGCGTCCCGATTCAATACAACGTCCTCCAGCCGAGTTGTCTCCATGGGTCCATTGTTGCCACGGGCACCTTATGGTCGTTCTCCTGCGAGACTAGATTATCGAATCGGTCGCAAACCTGATAGTTAATTGTAACGTTCATTACCTCCTAATGATGATGGAACACTCAAATTTCGTCCCGATTCAAAACATCATCCTCCAGCCGACTTGTCTCCATGGGTCTATTGCCTCCTCGGGCACCTTATGGTCGATCTCCTGTGAGTCTAGATTATCGAATCAAACGCAAAACTGATAGTTAATTGTAACGTTCAGGGCCTCCTAATGACGATGGATAACTCAAATTGCGTCGAGATTCAATACATCGTCCTCCAGCCGACTTGTCTCCATGGGTCTATTGCTGCCTCAGGCAGCTTATGATCGCCCTCCTGTGAGTCTAGATTATCGAATCGGACGCAAAACTGATAGTTAATTGTAATGTTCGGGGCCTCCTAATGACGATGTAACACTCAAAATGCATCCCGACTCAATACATCGTCCTCCATCCGACTTGTCTCCATGGGTCTATTGCTGCCTCGGGCACCTTATGTTCGTTCTCCTGCGAGTCTAGATTATCGAATCGGACGCAAAACTGGTAGTTAATTGTAACGTTCATGGCCTCCTAATGACGATGGAACACTCAAATTGCGTCGAGATTCAATAAATCGACCTCCAGCCGACTTGTTTCCATGGGTCTATTGCTGCCTCTGGCACCTTATGGTCGTTCTCCTGTGAGGCTAGATTATCGAATCGGACGCAAAACTGATAGTTAATTGTAACGTTCAGGGCCTCCTAATGACGATGGAACACTCAAATTGCGTCCCGATTCAATACATCGTCCTCCAGACGACTTGTCTCCATGGGTCAATTGCTCCCTCGGGCATCTTATGGTCGTACTCCTGTGAGCCTAGATTTTCGAATCGAACGCAAAACAGATAGTTAATTGTAACGTTCAGGGCCTCCTAATGACGATGGAACACTCAAATTGCGTCCCGATTCAATACATCGTTCTCCAGCCGACTTGTCTCCATGGGTCTATTGCTACCTCGAGCACCTTATCCTCGTCCTCCTGTGAGTCTAGACTATCGAATCGGTCGCAAAACTGATAGTGAATTGTAACGTTCAGGGCCTCCTAATGACGATGTAACACTCAAATTGCATCCCGACTCAATACATCGTCCTCCAGCCGACATGTCTCCATGGGTCTACTGCTGCCTCGGGCACCTCATGTTCGTTCTCCTGTTAGGCTAGATTATCGAATAGTTAAATGTAACGTTCAGGGCCTCCTAATGACGATGGAACACTCAAATTGCGTAGCGATTCAATACATCGTCCTCCAGCCGACTTGTCTCCATGGGTCTATTGCTGCCTCGGGCACCTTAGGTCGTTCTCCTGTGAGTCTAGATTATCGAATCGGTCGCAAACCTGATAGTTAATTGTTACTTTCAGGGCCTCCTAATGACGATGTAAGACTCAAATTGCGTCCCGAATCAATACATCGTCCTCCAGCCGACTGGTCTCCATGGGTCTATTGCTGCCTCGGGCACCTTATGATCGTTCTCCTGCGAGTCTAGATTATGAAATCGGACGCAAAAGTGATAGATAATTGTAACGTTCAGGGGCTCCCAATGACGATGGAACACTCAAAATGCGTCCCGATTCAATACAACGTCCTCCAGCCGACTTGTCTCCATGGGTCCATTGTTGCCTCGGGCACCTTATGGTCGTTCTCCTGTGAGTCTAGATTATCGAATCGGTCGCAAACCTGATAGTTAATTGTAACGTTCATTACCTCCTCATGACGATGGAACACTCAAATTTCGTCCCGATTCAAAACATCATCCTCCAGCCGACTTGTCTCCATGGGTCTATTGCTTCCTCGGGCACCTTATGGTCGATCTCCTGTGAGTCTAGATTATCGAATCACACGCAAAACTGATAGTTAATTGTAACGTTCAGGGCCTCCTAATGACGATGGAAAACTCAAATTGCGTCGAGATTCAATACATCGTCCTCCAGCCGACTTGTCTCCATGGGTCTATTGCTGCTTCAGGCAGCTTATGATCGTCCTCCTGTGAGTCTTGATTATCGAATCGGACGCAAAACTGATAGTTAATTGTAATGTTCAGGGCCTCCTAATGACGATGTAACACTCAAATTGCATCCCGACTCAATACATCGTCCTCCATCCGACTTGTCTCCATGGGTCTATTGCTGCCTCGGGCACCTTATGTTCGTTCTCCTGCGAGTCTAGATTATCGAATCGGACGCAAAACTGGTAGTTAATTGTAACGTTCAGGGCCTCCTAATGACGATGGAACACTCAAATTGCGTCGAGATTCAATACATCGACCTCCAGCCGACTTGTTTCCATGGGTCTATTGCTGCCTCTGGCACCTTATGGTCGTTCTCCTGTGAGTCTAGATTATCGAATCGGGCGCAAAACTGATAGTTAATTGTAACGTTCAGGGCCTCCTAATGACGATGGAACACTCAAATTGCGTCCCGATTCAATACATCGTCCTCCAGACGACTTGTCTCCATGGGTCTATTGCTCCCTCGGGCATCTTATGGTCGTTCTCCTGTGAGCCTAGATTTTCGAATCGAACGCAAAACTGATACTTAATTGTAACGTTCAGGGCCTCCTAATGACGATGGAACACTCAAATTGCGTCCCGATTCAATACATCGTTCTCCAGCCGACTTGTCTCCATGGGTCTATTGCTGCCTCGAGCACCTTATCCTCGTCCTCCTGTGAGTCTAGACTATAAAAATCGGTCGCAAAACTGATAGTTAAATGTAACCTTCAGGGCCTCCTAATGACGATGTAACACTCAAATTGCATCCCGACTCAATACATCGTCCACCAGCCGACTTGTCTCCATGGGTCTACTGCTGCCTCGGGCCCCTCATGTTCGTTCTCCTGTGAGTCTAGATTATCGAATCGGACGCAAAAGTGATAGATAATTGTAACGTTCAGGGCCTCCTAATGACGATGGAACACTCAAATTGCGTCCCGATTCAATACATCGTCCTCCAGCCGACTTGTCTCCATGGGTCTATTGCTGCCTCGGGCACCTTATGGTCGTTCTAATGTGAGTCTAGATTATCGAATCGGTCGCAAACCTGATACTTAATTGTAACGTTCAGGGCCTCCTAATGACGATGGAACACTCAAATTGCGTCCCGATTCAATACATCGTCCTCCAGCCGACTGGTCTCCATGGGTCTATTGCTGCCTCGGGCACCCTATGGTCGTTCTCCTGTGAGTCTAGATTATCGAATCGGACGCAAAAGTGATAGATAATTGTAACGTTCAGGGCCTCCTAATGACGATGGAACACTCAAATTGCGTCGAGATTCAATACATCGTCCTCCAGCCGACTTGTCTCCATGGGTCTATTGCTGCCTCAGGCACCTTATGATCGTTCTCCTATGAGTCTAGATTATCGAATCGGACGCAAAACTGATAGTTAAAAGTAATGTTCAGGGCCTCCAAATGACGATGGAACACTCAAATTTCGTCGAGATTCAATACATCGTTCTCCAGCCGTCTTTTCTCCATGGGTCTATTGCTGCCTCGAGCACCTTATCCTCGTCCTCCTGTGAGTCTAGACTATCGAATCGGTCGCAAAACTGATAGTTAATTTTAACGTTCAGGGCCTCCTAATGACGATGTAACACTCAAATTGCATTCCGACTAAATACATCGTCCTCCAGCCGACTTTTCTCCATGGGTCTACTGGTGCCTCGGGCACCTCATGTTCGTTCTCCTGTGAGTCTAGATTATCGAATAGGACGCAAAACTGATAGTTAAATGTAACGTTCAGGGCCTCCTAATGACGATGGAACACTCAAATTGCGTCCCGATTCAATACATCGTCCTCCAGCCGACTTGTCTCCATGGGTCTATTGCTGCCTCGGGCACCTTAGGTCGTTCTCCTGTGAGTCTAGATTATCGAATCGGTCGCATACCTGATAGTTAATTGTAACTTTCAGGGACTCCTAATGACGATGTAAGACTCAAATTGCGTCCCGATTCAATACATCGTCCTCCAGCCGACTGGTCTCCATGGGTCTATTGCTGCCTCGGGCACCTTATGGTCGTTCTCCTGTGAGTCTAGATTATGAAATCGGACGCAAAAGTGATAGATAATTGTAACGTTCAGGGCATCCTAATGACGATGGAACACTCAAATTGCGTCCCGATTCAATACAACGTCCTCCAGCCGACTTGTCTCCATGGGTCTATTGCTGCCTCGGGCACCTTATGGTCGTTCTCCTGTGAGTCTAGATTATCGAATCGGTCGCGACCTGATAGTTAATTGTAACGTTCGTTACCTCCTAATGACGATGGAACACTCAAATTTCGTCCCGATTCAATACATCATCCTCCAGCCGCCTTGTCTCCATGGGTCTATTGCTTCCTCGGGCACCTTATGGTCGTTCTCCTGTGAGTCTAGATTATCGAATCGGACGCAAAACTGATAGTTAATTGTAATGTTCAGGGCCACCTAATGACGATGTAACACTCAAATTGCATCACGACTCAATACATCGTCCTCCAGCCGACTTGTCTCCATGGGTCTATTGCTGCCTGGGGCACCTTATGTTCGTTCTCCTGTGAGTCTAGATTTTCGAATCGGACGCAAAACTGATAGTTAATTGTAACGTTCAGGGCCTCCTAATGACGATGGAACACTCAAATTGCGTCCTGATTCAATACATCGTCCTCCATCCGACTTGTCTAAATGGGTCTATTGCTGCATCGGGCACCTTATAGTCGTTCTCCTGTGAGTCTAGATTATCGAATCGGACGCAAAACTGGTAGTTAATTGTAACGTTCAGGGCCTCCTAATGACGATGTGACACTCAAATTGCATCCCGACTCAATACCTCGTCCTCCAGCCGACTTGTCTCCATGGGTCTACTGCTGCCTCGGGCACCTCATGTTCGTTCTCCTGTGAGTCTAAATTATCGAATCGGACGCAAAACTGATAGTTAAATGTAACGTTCTGGGCCTCCTAATGACGATGGAACACTAAAATTTCTCCCCGATTCAATACATCGTCCTCCAGCCACTTAGTCTCCATGGGTCTATTGCTTCCTCGGGCACCTTATGGTCGTTCTCCTGTGAGTCTAGATTATCGAATCGGACGCAAAACTGATAGTTAATTGTAATGTTCAGGGCCACCTAATGACGATGTAACACTCAAATTGCATCACGACTCAATACATCGTCCTCCAGCCGACTTGTCTCCATGGGTCTATTGCTGCCTGGGGCACCTTATGTTCGTTCTCCTGTGAGTCTAAATTATCGAATCGGACGCAAAACTGATAGTTAATTGTAACGTTCAGGGCCTCCTAATGACGATGGAACACTCAAATTGCGTCCCGATTCGATACATCGTTCTCCAGCCGACTTGTCTCCTTGGGTCTATTGCTGCCTCGGGCACCTTATGGTCTTTCTCATGTGAGTCTAGATTATCGAATCGGACGCAAAGCTGACAATTAATTGTAACGTTCAGGGCCTCCTAATGACGATGGAACACTCAAATTGCGTCCCGATTCAATACATCGTCCTCCAGCCGACTTGTCTCCTTGGGTCTATTGCTGCCTCGGGCACCTTATGATCTTTCTCCTGTGAGTCTAAAATATCGAATCGGACGCAAAACTGATAGTTAATTGTAACGTTCAGGGCCTCCTAATGACGATGGAACACTCAAATTGCGTCCCGATTCGATACATCGTTCTCCAGCCGACTTGTCTCCTTGGGTCTATTGCTGCCTCGGGCACCTTATGGTCCTTCTCATGTGAGTCTAGATTATCGAATCGGACGCAAAGCTGACAATTAATTGTAACGTTCAGGGCCTCTCAATGACGATGGAACACTCAAATTGCGTCCCGATTCAATACATCGTTCTCCAGCCGACTTGTCTCCATGGGTCTATTGCTGCCTCGAGCACCTTATCCTCGTCCTCCTGTGAGTCTAGACTATCGAATCGGTCGCAAAGCTGATAGTTAATTGTAACGTACAGGGCCTCCTAATGACGATGTAACACTCAAATTGCATCCCGACTCAATACATCGTCCTCCAGCCGACTTGTCTCCATGGGTCTACTGCTGCCTCGGGCACCTCATGTTCGTTCTCCTGTGAGTCTAGATTATCGAATCGGACGCAAAACTGATAGTTAAATGTAACGTTCAGGGCCTCCTAATGACGATGGAACACTCAAATTGCGTCCCGATTCAATACATCGTCCTCCAGCCGACTTGACTCCATGGGTCTATTGCTGCCTCGGGCACCTTATGGTCGTTCTGCTGTGAGTCTAGATTATGAAATCGGACGCAAAAGTGATACATAATTGTAACGTTCAGGGCCTCCTAATGACGATGGAACACTGAAAACGCGTCCCGATTCAATACAACGTCCTCCAGCCGACTTGTCTCCATGGGTCCATTGTTGCCTCAGGCACCTTATGGTCGTTCTCCTGTGAGTCTAGATTATCGAATCGGTCGCAAACCTGATAGTTAATTGTAACGTTCATTACCTCCTAATGACGATGGAACAGTCAAATTTCGTCCCGATTCAATACATCATCCTCCAGCCGACTTGTCTCCATGGGTCTATTGCTTCCTCGGGCACCTTATGGTCGATCTCCTGTGAGTCTAGATTGTCGAATCAAACGCAAAACTGATAGTTAATTGTAACGTTCAGGGCCTCCTAATGACGATGGAAAACTCAAATTGCGTCGAGATTCAATTCATCGACCTCCAGCCGACATGTCTCCATGGGTCTATTGCTGCCTCAGGCAGCTTATGATCGTCCTCCTATGAGTCTAGATTATCGAATCGGACGCAAAACTGATAGTTAATTGAAATGCTCAGGGCCTCCTAATGACGATGTAACACTCAAATTGCATCCCGACTCAATACATCGTCCTCCAGCCGACTTGTCTCCATGGCTCTATTGCTGCCTCGGGCACCTTATGTTCGTTCTCCTGCGAGTCTAGATTTTCGAATCGGACGCAAATCTGATAGTTAATTGTAACGTTCAGGGCCTCCTAATGACGATGGAACACTCAAATTGCGTCCCGATTAAATACATCGTCCTCCAGCCGACTTGTCTAAATGGGTCTATTGCTGCTTCGGGCACCTTATAGTCGTTCTCCTGTGAGTCTAGATTATCGAATCGGACGCAAAACTGGTAGTTAATTGTAACGTTCAGGGCCTCCTAATGACGATGGAACACTCAAAATGCGTCGAGATTCAATACATCGACCTCCAGCCGACTTGTCTCCATGGGTCTATTGCTGCCTCTGGCACCTTATGGTCGTTCTCCTGTGAGTCTAGATTATCGAATCGGACGCAAAACTGATAGTTAATTGTAACGTTCAGGGCCTCCTAATGACGATGGAACACTCAAAAATTGCGTCCCGATTCAATACATCGTCCTCCAGACGACTTGTCTCCATGGGTCTATTGCTCCCTCGGCATTCTTATGTTCGTTCTCCTGTGAGCCTAGATTTTCGAATCGAACGCAAAACTGATAGTTAAATGTAACGTTCAGGGCCTCCTTATGACGATGGAACACTCAAATTGCGTCCCGATTCAAATCATCGTTCTCCAGCCGACTTGTCTCCATGGGTCTATTGCTGCCTCGAGCACCTTATCCTCGTCCTCCTGTGAGTCTAGACTATAAAAATCGGTCGCAAAACTGATAGTTAAATGTAACGTTCAGGGCCACCTTATGACGATGTAACACTCAAATTGCATCCCGACTCAATACATCGTCCTCCATCCGACTTGTCTCCATGGGTCAACTGCTGCCTCGGGCACCTCATGTTCGTTCTCCTGTGAGTCTAGATTATCGAATCGGACGCAAAATTGGTAGTTAAATATAACGTTCTGGGCCTCCTAATGACGATGGAACACTCAAATTGCGTCCCGATCCAATACATCGTCCTCCAGCCGACTTGTCTCCATGGGTCTATTGCTGCCTCGGGCACCTTATGGTCGATCTATTGTGAGTCTAGATTATCGAATCGGTCGCAAACCTGATGCTTAATTGTAACGTTCTGGGCCTCCTAATGACGATGGAACACTCAAATTGCGTCCCGATTCAATACATCGTCCTCCAGCCGACTTGTCTCCATGGGTCTATTGCTGCCTCGGGCACCTTATGTTCGTTCTCCTGTGAGTCAAGATTATCGAATCAGACGCAAAACTGATATTTAATTGTAACGTTCAGGGGCTCCTAATGACGATGGAACACTCAAATTGCGTCCCAATTCAATACATCGTCCTCCAGCCTTTTTGTCTCCATGAGTCTATTGCTGCCTCGGGCACCTATTGGTCGTTCTCCTGTGAGTCTAGATTATCGAATCGGACGCAAAACTGATAGTTAATTGTAACTTTCAGGGCCTCCTAATGACGATGAACCACTCAAATTGCGTCCCGATTCAATACATCGTTCTCCAGCCGACTTGTCTCCATGGGTCTATTGCTCCCTCGAGCACCTTATCCTCGTCCTCCTGTGAGTCTAGACTATCGAGTCGGACGCAAAACTGATAGTTAATTGTAACGTTCAGGGCCTCCTAATGACGATGTAACACTCAAATTGCATCCCGACTAAATACATCGTCCTCCAGCCGACTTTTCTCCATGGGTCTACTGCTGCCTCGGGCAATTCATGTTCGTTCTCCTGTGAGTCTAGATTATCGAATCGGACGCAAAACTGATAGTTAAATGTAACGTTCAGGGCCTCCTAATGACGATGGAACACTCAAATTGCGTCCCGATTCAATACATCGTCCTCCAGCCGACTTGCCTCCATGGGTCTATTGCTGCCTCGGGCACCTTAGGTCGTTCTCCTGTGGATCTAGATTATCGAATCGGTCGCAAACCTGATAGTTAATTGTAACTTTCAGGGCCTCCTAATGACGATGTAAGACTCAAATTGCGTCCCGATTCAATACATCGTCCTCCAGCCGACTGGTCTCCATGGGTCTATTGCTGCCTCGGGCACCTTATGGTCGTTCTCCTGTGAGTCTAGATTATGAAATCGGACGCAAAAGTGATAGATAATTGTAACGTTCAGGGCCTCCTAATGACGATGGAACAATCAAATTGCGTCCCGATTCAATACAATGTCCTCCAGCCGACTTGTCTCCATGGGTGTATTGCTGCCTCGGGCACCTTATGGTCGTTCTCCTGTGAGTCTAGATTATCGAATCGGTCGCAAACCTGATAGTTAATTGTAACGTTCGTTACCTCCTAATGACTATGGAACACTCAAATTTCGTCCCGATTCAATACATCATCCTCCAGCCGACTTGTCTCCATGGGTCTATTGCTTCCTCGGGCACCTTATGGTCGTTCTCCTGTGAGTCTAGATTATGGAATCAAACGCAAAACTGATAGTTAATTGTAACGTTCAGGGCCTCCTAATGACAATGGAAAACTCAAATTGCGTCGAGATTCAATACATCGTCCTCCAGCCGACTTGTCTCCATGGGTCTATTGCTGCCTCAGGCACATTACGATCGTCCTCCTGTGAGTCTAGATTATCGAATCGGACGCAAAACTGATAGTTAATTGTAATGTTCAGGGCCTCCTAATGACGATGTAACACTCAATTTGCATCCCGACTCAATACATCGTCCTCCAGCCGACTTGTCTCCATGGGTCTATTGCTGCCTCGAGCACCTTATCCTCGTATTCCTGTGAGTCTAGACTATAAAAATCGGTCGCAAAACTGATAGTTAAATGTAACGTTCTGGGCCTCCTAATGACGATGGAACACCCAAATTGCGCCCCGATACAATACATCGTCCTCCAGCCACCTTGTCTCCATGGGTCTATTGCTGCCTCGGGCACCTTATGGTCGTTCTCCTGTGAGTCTAGATTATCGAATCGGTCGCAAACCTGATAATTAATTGTAACGTTCAGGGCCTCCTAATGACGATGGAACACTCAAATTGCGTCCCGATTCAATACATCGTCCTCCAGCCGACTGGTCTCCATGGGTCTATTGCTGCCTCGGGCACCTTATGGTCGTTCTCCTGAGAGTCTAGATTATCGAATCGGACGCAAAAGTGATAGAAAATTGTAACGTTCAGGACCTCCTAATGACGAAGGAACACTCAAATTGCGTCGAGATACAATACATCGTCCTCCAGCCGACTTGTCTCCATGGGTCTATTGCTGCCTCAGGCACCTTATGATCGTTCTCCTGTGAGTCTAGATTATCGAATCGGACGCAAAACTGACAGTTAATTGTAATGTTCAGGGCCTCTTAATGACGATGGAACACACAAATTGCGTCCCGATTCAATACATCGTCCTCCAGCCGACTTATCTCCATGGGTCTATTGCTGCCGCGGGCACCTTATGTTCGTTCTCCTGTGAGTCAAGATTATCGAATCGGACGCATTTAATTGTAACGTTCAGGGTCTCCTAATGACGATGGAACACTCAAATTGCGTCCCGATTCAATATATCTTCCTCCAGCCTTTTTGTCTCCATGAGTCTATTGCTGCCTCGGGCACCTATTGGTCGTTCTCCTCTGAGTCTAGATTATCGAATCGGACGCAAAACTGATAGTTAATTGTTACTTTCAGGGCCTCCAAATTACGATGGAACACTCAAATTGCGTCCCGATTCTATACATCGTACTCCAGCCGACTTCTCTCCATGGGTCTATTGCTGCCTCCGGCACCTTATGGTCGTTCTCCTGTGAGTCTAGATTATCGAGTGGGACGCAAATCTGATAGTTAATTGTAACGTTCAGGGCCTCCTAATGATGATGGAACACCGAAATTGCTTCTCGATTCAAAACATCGTCCACCAGCCGATTTGTCTCCAAATGTCAATTGCTGCCCCGGGCACCTTATGGTCGTTCTCCTGTGAGTCTAGATTATCGAATCGGACGAAATACTGATAGTTAATTGTAACGTTCAGGGCCTCCTAATGACGATGGAACACTCAAATTGCGTCCCGGTTCAATAATTCGTCCTCCAGCCGACTTGTCTCCATGGGTCGATTGCTGCATCGTGCACGTTATGATCGTTCTCCTGTGAGTCTGGATTATCGAATCGTACGCAAAACTGATAGTTAATTGTAACGTTCAGGGCCTCCTAATGACGATGGAACACTCTAATTCCGTCGAGAGTCAACACATCGTCCTCCAGCCGAATTGTATCCATGGGTCTATTGCTGCCTGACGCACCTTACGGTCGTTCTCCTGTGAGTCTAGATTATCGAATTGGACGCAAAACTGATAGTTAATTGTAACGTTCAGGGCCTCCTAACGACGATGGAACACTGAAATTGCGTCCCGATTCAATACATCGACATCCAGCCGACTTGTCTCCAAGGGTATATTGCTGCATCGGGCACCTTATGGTCGTTCTCTTATGAGTCTAGATTATCGAATCGGTCGCAAAACTGATAGTTAATTGTAACGTTCCGGGCCTCCTAATGACGATGGAACACTCAAATTGCGTCCCGATTCAATACATCGTCCTATAGCCGACTTGTCTCCATGGGTCTATTGCGGATTCGTGCACCTTATGGTCGGTCTCCTGTGAGTCTAGATTATCGAATCGGACGCAAACCTGATAGTTAATTGTAACGTTCAGGGCCTCCTAATGACGATGGAACACTCAAATTGCGTCGAGATTCAATACATCGTCTTCCAGCCGACTTGTCTCCTTGGGTCTATTGCTGCCTCGGGCACCTTATGGTCGTTCTCCTGTGAGTCTAAATTTTCGAATCGGACGCAAAACTGATAGTTAATTGTAGCGTTCAGTGCCTCCTAATGACGATGGAACACTCAAATTGCGTCCCGATTCAATACATCGTCCTCCAGCCGACTTGTCTCCATGGGTCTATTGCTGCGTCGGGCACCTTATGGTCGTTCCCCTGTGAGTCTAGATTATCGATTCGGACGCAAAACTGATAGTTAATTGTAACGTTCAGGGCCTCCTGATGACGATGGAACACTCAAATTGCGTCCCGATTCAATACATCGACATCCAGCCGACTTGTCTCCAAGGGTATATTGCTGCATCGGGCACCTTATGGTCGTCCTCTTATGAGTTTAGATTATCGAATCGGTCGCAAAACTTATGGTTAATTGTAACGTTCCGGGCCTCCAAATGACGATGGATCACTCAAATTGCGTCCCGATTCAATACATCGCCCTCCAGCCGACTTGTCTACATGGGTTTATTGCTCCTTCGGGCACCTTATGGTCGTTCTCCTGTGAGTCTAGATTATCGAATCGGACGCAAAGCTGATAGTTAATTGTAACGTTCAGGGCCTCCTAATGACGATGGAACACTCAAATTGCGTCCCGATTCAATACATCGTCCTCCAGCAGACTTGTCTAAATGGGTCTATTGCTGCCTCAGGCACCTTATGGTCGTACTCCTGTGAGTCTAGATTATCGAATCGGACGCAAAACTGATAGTTAATTGTAACGTTCAGGGACTCCTAATGACGATGGATCACTCAAATTGCGTCGAGATTCAATGCATCGACCTCCAGCCGATTTGTCTCGAGGGGTCTATTGCTGCCTCGGGCACCTTATGGTCGTTCAACTGTGAGACTAGATTATCGAATCGGACGCAAAACTGATAGTTAATTGTAACGTTCAGCGCGTCCTATTGAGGATGGAACACTCAAATTGCGTCTCCATTCAATACATCGACATCCAGCCGACTTGTCTCCAAGGGTATATTGCTGCCTCGGGCACCTTATGGTCGATCTCTTATGATTCAAGGTTATCGAATCGGCCGCAAAACTGATAGTTATTTGTAACGTTCAGGGCCTCCTAATGACGATGGAACAAACAAATTGCGTCCCGATTCAATACTTCATCCTCCAGCCAACTGGTCTCCATGCGTCTATCGTAGCCTCGGGCACCTTATGGTCGTTCTCCTATGAGTATAGACTATCGAATCGGTCGCAAAACTGATAGTTAATTGTAACGTTCAGGGACTCCTAATGACGATGTAACACTCAAATTCAATCCCGACTCAATACATCGTCCTCCAGCCGACTTGTCTCCATGGGTCTATCGCTGCCTCGGGCAGCTTATGTTCATTCTCCTGTGTGTCTAGATTATCGAATCGGACGCAAAACTGATAGTTAATTGTAACGTTCAGGACCTCCTAATGACGATGTAACACTCAAATTGCGTCCCGATTCAATACATCGTCCTTCAGCCGACTTGTCTAAATCGGTCTATTGCTGCCTCGGGCACCTTATGGTCGTTCCCCTGTGAGTCTAGACTATCGCATCGGACGCAAAACTGAATGTTAATTGTAACGTTCAGGGCCTCCTAATGACGATGGAACACTCAAATTGCGTCCAGATTCAATACTTCGACCTCCAGCCGACTTGTCTCCATGGGTCTATTGCTGCCTCTGGCACCTTATGGTCGTTCACCTGTGAGTCTAGATTATTGGATCGGACGCAAAACTGATAGTTAATTGTAGCATTCAGGGCCCCCTAATAACGATGGAACACTCAAATTGCGTCCCGATTCAATACATCGTCCTCCAGCCGACTTGTCTCCATGGGTCTATTGCTGCCTCGGGCACGTTATGGTCGTTCTCCTGTGAGTCTAGATTATCGAATCGAACGCAAAACTGATAGTTAATTGTAACGTTCAGGGCCTCCTAATGACGATGGAACACTCAAATTGCGTCCCGATTCAATACATCGTCCTCCAGCCGACTTGTCTCCATGGGTCTATTGCTGCCTCAGACACCTTATGGTCGTTCTCTTATGAGTCTAGATTATCGAATCGGTCGCAAAACTGATAGTTAATTGTAACGTTCAGGGCCTCCTAATGACGATGGAACACTCAAATTGCGTCCCGATTCAATACATCGTCCTCCAGCCGACTTGTCTCCATGGGTCTATTGCTGCCTCATGCACCATTGGTCGTTCTCCTGTGAGTCTAGATTATCGAATCGGACGCAAAACTGATAGTTAATTTTAACTTTCTGGGCCACCTAATGACGATGGAACACTCAAATTGCGTCCCGATTCAATACACCGTCCTCCAGCCGACTTGTCTCCATGGGTCTATTGCTGCCTCGGCCACTTATTGGTCGTTCTCCTGAGAGTCTAGATTATCGAATCGGACGCAAAACTGATAGTTAATTGTAACGCTCGGGGTCTCCTAATGACGATGGAACTCTCAAATTGCGTACCGATTCAATACTTTATCCTCCAGCCGACTTGTCTCCATGGGTCTACTGCTGCCTCGGGCACCTTATGGTCGTTCTCCTATGAGTCTAGACTATCGATTCGGTCGCAAAACTCATAGTTAATTGTAACGTTCAGGGCCTCCTAATGACGATGTAACACTCAAATTGCATCCCGACTCAATACATCGTCCTCCAGCAGACTTGTCTCCATGGGTCTATTGCTGCCTCGGACACCTTATGGTCGTTCTCTTATGAGTCTAGATTATCGAATCGGTCGCAAAACTGATAGTTAATTGTAACGTTCAGGGCCTCCTAATAACGATGGAACACTCAAATTGCGTCCCGATTCAATACATCGTCCTCCAGCCGACTTGTCCCCATGGGTCTACTGCTGCCTCGGGCACCTTATGGTCGTTCTCCTGTGAGTCTAGATTATCGAATCGGACGCAAAACTAGTAGTTAATTGCAACGTTCAGGGCCTCCTAATGACGATGGAACACTCAAATTGCGTCCTGATTCAATACATCGTCCTCCAGCCGACTTGTCTCCATGGGTCTATTGCAGCCTCAGACACCTTATGGTCGTTCTCCTGTGAGTCTAGGTTATCGAATCGGATAAAATGATAATTAATTGTAACGTTCAGGGACTCCTAATGACGATGGAACATTCAAATTGCGTCCCGATTCAATACATCGTCCTCCAGCCGACTGGTCTCCATGGGTCTATTGCTGCCTCGGCAACCTTATGGTCGTTCTCCTGTGAGTCTAGATTATCGAATCGGACGTAAAACGGATAGTTAATTGTAACGTTCAGGGCCTCCTAATGACGATGGAACTCTCAAATTGCGTCGAGATTCAATACATCGTCCTCCAGCCGACTTGTCTCCATGGGTCTATTGCTGCCTCGTGCACCTTATGGTCGTTCTCCTGTGAGTCTAGATTATCGAATCGGACGCAAAACTGATAGTTAATTGTAACGTTCAGGGCCTCCTAATGACGATGGAACACTTAAATTGCGTCCCGATTCAATATAACGCCCTCCAGCCGACTTGTCTCAAAGGGTCTATTTCAGTATCGGGCACCTTATGTTCGTTCACCTGCGAATCTAGATTATCGAATCGGACGAAAGACTGATAGTTAATTGTAACGTTCAGGGCCTCCTAATGACGATGGAACACTCAAATTGCGTCCCGATTCAATACATCGTCCTGCAGCCGACTTGTCTCCATGGGCCTATTGCTGCCTCGGCCAGCTATTGGTCGTTCTCCTGATAGTCTAGATTATAGAATCGGACGCAAAACTGATTGTTAATTGTAACTCTCGGGGCCTCCTAATGACGATGGAACACTCAAATTGCGTCCCGACTCAATTCATCGTCCTCCTGCCGACTTGTCTCCATGGGTCTTCTGCTGCCTCGGGCACCTAAAGGTAGTTCTACTGTGAGTCTAGATTATCGAATCGGACGCAAAACTGATAGTTAATTGTAACGTTCAGGGCCTCCTAATGTCGATGGAACACTCGAATTCCGTCCCGATTCAATACATCGTCCTCCAGCCGACTTGTCTCCATGAGTCTATCGCTGCCTCGGACACCTTATTTTCATTCTCCTGTGAGTCTAGATTATCGAATCGGACGGAAAACTGATAGTTAATTGTAACGTTCAGAGCCTCCTAATGACGATGTAACACTCAAATTGCGTCGAGATTCAATACATCGTCCGCCAGCCGACTTGTCTCCATGGGTATATTGCTGCCTCGGGCACCTTATTGTCGTTCTCCTTTGAGTCTAGACTATCGAATCGGACGTAAAACTGATAGTTAATTGTAAATTTCAGGGCCTCCTAATGACGATGGAACACTCAAATTGCGTACCGATTCAATACTTCATCCTCCAGCCGACTTGTCTCCATGGGTCTATTGCTGCCTCGGGCACCTTATGGTCGTTCTCCTATGAGTCTAGACTATCGATTCGGTCGCAAAACTGATAGTTAATTGTAGCGTTCAGGGACTCCTAATGACGATGGAACACTCTAATTGCGTCCCGATTCAATACATCGTCCTCCAGCCATCTCCATTGGTCTATAGCTGCCTCGGGCACCTTATGGTCGTTCTCCTGTGAGTCTAGATTATCGAATCAGACGCAAAACTGATAGTTAATTCTAACGTTCAGGGCCTCCTAAAGACGATGGAACACTCAAATAGCGTCAAGATTCAATACATCGTCCACCATCCGACTTGTCTCCATGGGTCTATTGGTGCATCGGGCACCTTATGGTCGTTCTCCTGTGAGTCTAGATTATCGCATCGGACGCAAAACTGATAGTTAATTGTAACGTTCAGGGCCTCCTAATGACGATGGAACACTCAAATTGCGTCGAGATTCAATTCATCGACCTCCAGCCGACCTGTCTCCATGGGTCTATTGCTGCCTCTGGCACCTTATGGTCATTCTCCTGTGAGTCTAGATTATCGAATCGGACGCAAAAATGATAGTTAATTGTAGCGTTCAGGGACTCCTAATGACGATGGAACACTCAAATTGCGTCCCGATTCAATACATCGTCCTCCAGCCGACTTGTCTCCATGGGTCTATTGCTGCCTCGGCCACCTTATGGTCGTTCTCCTGTGAGTCTAGATTATCGAATCGGACGCAAAACTGATAGTTAATTCTAACGTTCAGGGCCTCCTAATGTCGATGGCACACTCCAATTGCGTCGAGATTCAATACATCGTCCTCCAGCCGACTTGTCTCCATGGGTGTATTGCTGCCTTGGGCACCTTATGGTCGTACTCCTGTGAGTCTAGACTATCGCATCGGACGCAAAACTGATAGTTAATTGTAACGTTCAGGGCCTCCTAATGACGATGGAACACTCAAATTGCGTCGGGATTCAATACATCGACCTCCAGGCGACTTGTCTCCATGTGTCTATTGCTGCCTCTGGCACCTTATGGTCATTCTCCTGTGAGTCTAGATTATCGAATCGGACGCAAATCTGATAGTTAATTGTGGCGTTCAGGGACTCCTAATGACGATGGAACACTCAAATTGCGTCCCGATTCAATACATCGTCCTCCAGCCGACTTGTCACCATGGGTCTATTGCTGCCTCGGGCACCTTATGGTCGTTCTCCTGTGAGTCTAGATTATCGAATCGTACGCAAAACTGATAGTTAATTCTAACGTTCAGGGCCTCCTAAAGACGATGGAAAACTCAAATAGCGTCCCGATTCAATACATCGTCCTCCATCCGACTTGTCTCCATGGGTCTATTGCTGCATCGGGCACCTTATGGTCGTTCTCCTGTGAGTCTAGATTATCGAATGGGACGCAAAACTGATAGTTAATTGTAACGTTCAGGGCCTCCTATTGTCGATGGAACACTCAAATTGCATCGAGATTCAATACATCGACCTCCAGCCGACCTGTCTCCATGGGTATATTGCTGCCTCGGCCACCTTATGGTCGTTCTCCTGTGAGTCTAAATTATCGAATCGGACGTAATACTGACAGTTAATTGTAACGTTCAGGGCCTCCTAATGACGATGGAACACTCAAATTGCGTCCCCATTCAATACATCGACATCCAGCCGACTTGTCTCCGAGGGTATATTGCTGCCTCGGAGACCTTATGGTCGTTCTATTATGGGTCTAGATTATCGAATCGGTCGCAAAACTGATAGTTAATTGTAACGTTCAGGGCCTCCTAATGACGATGGAACACTCAAATTGTTTCCCGATTCAATACATCGTCCTCCAGCCGATTTGTCTCCATGGGTCTATTAGTGCCTCGTGCACCTTATGGTCGTTCTCCTGTGAGTCTGGATTATCGAATCGGTCGCAAAACTGATAGTTAATAGTAACGTTCAGTGCCTCCTAATGACGATGGAACACTCAAATTGCGTCCCGATTCAATACATCATCCTCCAGCCGACTTGTCTCCATGGGTCTATTGCTGCTTCGGGCACCTCATGGTCGTTCTCCTGTGAGTCTATATTATCAAATCGGACGCAAAACTGATAGTTAATTATAACGTTCAGGGCCTCCTAATGACGATGGAACACTCAAATTGCGTCGAGATTCAGTACATCGTTCTCCAGCCGACTTGCCTCCATGGGTCTACTGCTGCCTCGGGCACCTTATTGTCGTTCTCCTGTGAGTCTGGATTATCGAATTGGACGCAAAACTGATAGTTAATTGTACGTTCAGGGCCTCCTAATGACGATGGAACACTCACATTGCGTCCCGATTCAATACATCATTCTCCAGCCGACTTGTCTCCATGGGTCTGTTGCTGCCTCGGGCACCTTATGGTCGTTCTCCTGTGAGTCTATATTATCAAATCGGACGCAAAACTGATAGTTAATTGTAACGTTCAGGGCCTCCTAATGACGATGGAACACCCAAAATGCGTCCCGATTCAATATATGGCCTCCAGCCGACTTCTCTCGAAAGGTCTATTTCTGCCTCGGTCACCTTATGTTCGTTCTCCTGTGTGTCTAGATTATCGAA
The DNA here is from genome assembly GCF_023864275.1 of Schistocerca cancellata. Classification (NCBI taxonomy): domain Eukaryota; kingdom Metazoa; phylum Arthropoda; class Insecta; order Orthoptera; family Acrididae; genus Schistocerca; species Schistocerca cancellata. The sequence continues at coordinate 85,124,357 of NC_064631.1, read as the reverse complement.
TCGGACGCAAAACCCATAGTTAATTTTAACTTTCAGGGCCTCCTAATGACGATGGAACATTCAAATTGCGTCCCGATTCAATACATCGACCTCCAGCCGACTTGTCTCCATGGGTCTATTGCTGCCTCGGCCACCTATTGTTCGTTCTCCTGAAAGTCTAGATTATCGAATCGGACGCAAATCTGATAGTTAACTGTAACGCTCGTGGCCTCCTAATGACGATGGAACACACAAATTGCGTCGAGATTCAGTACATCGTCCTCCAGCCGACTTGTCTCCATGGGTATATTGCTGCCTCGCGCTCCTTATGGTCGTTCTCTTATGAGTCAAGATTATCGAATCGGCCGCAAAACTGATAGTTAATTGTAACGATCAGGCCTCCTAATGACGATGGAACACTCAAATTGCGTCGAGTTTCAATACATCGTCCTCCAGCCAACTTGTCTCCATGGTTCTATTGCTGCCTCGGGCACGTTATGGTCGTCCTCCTGTGAGTCTTGTTTATCGTATCGGACTCATAACTGATAGTTAATTGTAATGTTCATGGCCTCCTAATGATGATGGGACACTCAAATTGCGTCCCGATTCAATACGTCGTCCTCCAGCCGCCTTGTCTCCATGGGTCTATTGCTACCTCCGGCCCCTTATGGTCGTTCTCCTGTGAGTCTAGATTATCGAATCGGACGCAAAACTGATAGTTAATTGTAACGTTCAGGGCCTCCTAATGACGATGGAACACTCAAATTGCGTCCCGATACAATACACCTTCCTCCAGCCCACTTGTCTCCATGGGTCTATTGCTGCCTCGGCTACCTATTGGTCGATCTCCTGAGAGTCTAGATTATCGAATCGGACGCAAACCTGATAGCAAATTGTAACGTTCAGGGCCTCCTAATGACGATGGAACACTCAAATTGCGTCCCGATTCAATACATCATCCTCCAGCTGACTTGTCTCCATGGGCCTACTGCTGCCTCGGGCACCTTATGGTAGTTCTCCTGTGAGTCTAGTTTATCGAATCGGATGCAAAACTGATAGTTAATTGTAACGTTCAGGGCCTCCTAATGACGATGGAACACTCAAATTGCGTCCCCATTCAATACATCGACATCCAGCTGACTTGTCTCCAAGGGTATATTGCTGCCTCGGGCACCTTATGGTCGTTCTCTTATGAGTCTAGATTATCGAATCGGTCGCAAAACTGATAGTTAATTGTAACGTTCATGGCCTCCTAATGACGATGGAACACTCAAATTGATTCCCGATTCAATACATCGTCCTCTAGCCGACTTGTCTCCATGGGTCTATTGCTGCCTCGGCCACCTATTGTTCGTTCTCCTGAGAGTCTAGGTAATCGAATCGGACGCAAAACTGATAGTTAATTGTAACGTTCAGGGCCTCCTAATGACGATGGAACACTCAAATTGCGTCCCGATTCAATACATCATCCTCCAGCCGACTTGTCTCCATGGGTCTACTGCTGCCTCGGGCACCTTATGGTAGTTCTACTGTGAGTCTAGATGATCGAATCGGACGCAAAACTGATAGTTAATTGTAACGTTAAGGGCCTGCTTATGACAATGGAACACTCAAATTGCGTCCCGATTCAATACATCGTCCTCCAGCAGACTTATCTCCATGGGTCTATTGCTGCCTCGGGCAGCTTATTGTCGTTCTCCTGTGAGTCTAGATTATCGAATCGGACGCAAAACTGATAGGTAATTGTAACGTTCACGGCCAACTTATGTCGATGGCACACTGAAATTGCGTCGAGTTTCAATACATCGTCCGCCAGCCGACTTGTCACCATGGGTCTATTGCTGCCTCGGGCACCTTATGGTCGTTCTCCTATGAGTCTAGACTATCGAATCAGACGAAAAACTGATAGTTAGTTGTAACGTTCAGGACCTCTTAATGACGATGGAACACTCAAAAGTGTGTCGAGATTCAATACATCGTCCTCCAGCCGACTTCTCTCCAAGGGCATATTGCTACTTCGGGCACCTTATGGTCGTTCTCCTGTGACTCTAGATTATCGAAACGGACGCAAAACTGATAGTTAATTATAACGTTCAGGGCCTCCTAATGACGATGGAATACTCAAATTGCGTCGAGATACAATACATCATCGTTTAGCCGACTTGTCTCCATGGGTCTATTCCTGCTTCGGGCACCTGATGGTAGTTCTCCTGTGAGTCTAGATTATCGAATCGAACGCTAAACTGATAGTTAATTGTAACGTTCAGGGCCTCCTAAAGACGATGGAACACTCAAATTGCGTCCCAATTCAATACAACGTCCTCCAGCCGACTTCTCTCCACGGGTCTATCGCTGCCTCGGGCACCTTATGGTCTTTCTCCTGTGAGTCTAGATTATCGAATCGGACGCAAAACAGATAGTTAATTGTAACGATCAGGGCCTCCTAATGACGATGGAACACTCAAATTGCGTCCCGATTCAATACATCTTCATCCAGCCGACTTGTCTCCATGGGTCAATTGCTGCCTCAGGCACCTTATGGTCGTTCTCCTGTGAGTCTAGATTATCGAATCGTACGCAAAACTGATAGTTAATTGTAACATTCACTGCCTCCTAATGACGATGGAAGACTCAAATTGCGTCGAGCTTCAATACATTGTCCCCGAGCCGACTTGTCTCAATGGGTTTATTGCTGTCTCGGGCACCTTATGGTCGTTCTACTGTGAGTCTAGATTATCGAATCAGGCGCAAAACTGATACTTAATTGTAACGTTCAGGGCCTCCTAATGACGATGGAACACTCAAATTGCGTCGGGATTCAATACATCGACCTCCAGGCGACTTGTCTCCATGGGTCTATTGCTGCCTCTGGCACCTTATGGTCATTCTCCTGTGAGTCTAGATTATCGAATCGGACGCAAAACTGATAGTTAATTGTGGCGTTCAGGGACTCCTAATGACGATGGAACACTCAAATTGCGTCCCGATTCAATACATCGTCCGCCAGCCGACTTGTCACCATGGGTCTATTGCTGCCTCGGGCACCTTATGGTCGTTCTCCTGTGAGTCTAGATTATCGAATCGTACGCAAAACTGATAGTTAATTCTAACGTTCAGGGCCTCCTAAAGACGATGGAACACTCAAATAGCGTCCTGATTCAATACATCGTCCTCCATCCGACTTGTCTCCATGGGTCTATTGCTGCATCGGGCACCTTATGGTCGTTCTCCTGTGAGTCTAGATTATCGGATGGGACGCAAAACTGATAGTTAATTGTAACGTTCAGGGCCTCCTAATGTCGATGGAACACTCAAATTGCATCGAGATTCAATACATCGACCTCCAGCCGATCTGTCTCCATGGGTATATTGCTGCCTCGGCCACCTTATGGTCGTTCTCCTGTGAGTCTAAATTATCGAATCGGACGTAATACTGACAGTTAATTGTAACGTTCAGGGCCTCCTAATGACGATGGAACACTCAAATTGCGTCCCCATTCAATACATCGACATCCAGCCGACTTGTCTCCGAGGGTATATTGCTGCCTCGGAGACCTTATGGTCGTTCTCTTATGGGTCTAGTTTATCGAATCGGTCGCAAAACTGATAGTTAATTGTAACGTTCAGGGCCTCCTAATGACGATGGAACACTCAAATTGTTTCCCGATTCAATAAATCGTCCTCCAGCCGATTTGTCTCCATTGGTCTATTACTGCCTCGTGCACCTTATGGTCGTTCTCCTGTGAGTCTGGATTATCGAATCGGTCGCAAAACTGATAGTTAATAGTAACGTTCAGTGCCTCCTAATGACGATGGAACACTCAAATTGCGTCCCGATTCAATACATCATCCTCCAGCCGACTTGTCTCCATGGGTCTATTGCTGCTTCGGGCACCTCATGGTCGTTCTCCTGTGAGTCAATATTATCAAATCGGACGCAAAACTGATAGTTAATTATAACGTTCAGGGCCTCCTAATGACGATGGAACACTCAAATTGCGTCGAGATTCTATACATCGTCCTCCAGCCGAATTGCCCCCATGGGTCTATTGCTGCCTCGGGCACCTTATGGTCGTTCTCCTGTGAGTCTAGATTATCGAATCGGACGCAAAACTGATAGGTAATTGTAACGTTCACGGCCAACTTATGTCGATGGCACACTGAAATTGCGTCGAGTTTCAATACATCGTCCTCCAGCCGACTTGTCTCCATGGGTCTATTGCTGCCTCGGGCACCTTTATGATCGTTCTCCTGTGAGTCTAGATTATCGAATCGGCGCAAAACTGATGGTTAATTGTAACGTTCAGGGCCTGCTAATAACGATGGAACACTCAAATTGCGTCCCGATTCTATACATCGTCCTCCAGCCGAATTGCCTCCATGGGTCTATTGCTGCCTCGGGCACCTTATGGTCGTTCTCCTATGAGTCTAGACTATCGAATCAGACGAAAAACTGATAGTTAGTTGTAACGTTCAGGACCTCTTAATGACGATGGAACACTCAAAAGTGTGTCGAGATTCAATACATCGTCCTCCAGCAGAATTCTCTCCAAGGGCATATTGCTACTTCGGGCACCTTATGGTCGTTCTCCTGTGACTCTAGATTATCGAATCGGACGCAAAACTGATAGTTAATTATAACGTTCAGGGCCTCCTAATGACGATGGAATACTCAAATTGCGTCGAGATACAATACTTCATCCTTTAGCCGACTTGTCTCCATGGGTCTATTCCTGCTTCGGGCACCTGATGGTAGTTCTCCTGTGAGTCTAGATTATCGAATCGAACGCAAAACTGATAGTTAATTGTAACGTTCAGGGCCTCGTAAAGACGATGGAACACTCAAATTGCGTCCCAATTCAATACATCGTCCTCCAGCCGACTTCTCTCCACGGGTCTATCGCTGCCTCGGGCACCTTATGGTCTTTCTCCTGTGAGTCTAGATTATCGAATCGGACGCAAAACAGATAGTTAATTGTAACGATCAGGGCCTCCTAATGACGATGGAACACTCAAATTGCGTCCCGATTCAATACATCTTCATCCAGCCGACTTGTCTCCATGGGTCAATTGCTGCCTCAGGCACCTTATGGTCGTTCTCCTGTGAGTCTAGATTATCGAATCGTACGCAAAACTGATAGTTAATTGTAACATTCACTGCCTCCTAATGACGATGGAAGACTCAAATTGCGTCGAGCTTCAATACATTGTCCCCGAGCCGACTTGTCTCAATGGGTTTATTGCTGTCTCGGGCACCTTATGGTCGTTCTACTGTGAGTCTAGATTATCGAATCGGGCGCAAAACTGATACTTAATTGTAACGTATCGGGCCTCCTAATGACGATGGAACACTCAAATTGCGTCCCCATTCAATACATCGACATCCACCCGACTTGTCTCCAAGTGTATATTGCCGCCTCGGACACCTTATGGTCGTTCTCTTACGAGTCTAGATTATCGAATCGGTCGCAAAACTGATAGTTAATTGTAACGTACGGGGCCTCCTAATGACCATGCAACACTCAAATTGTTTCCCGATTCCATACATCGTCCTTCAGCCGACTTGTCTCCATGGGTCTATTGCTGCCTCGGGCACCTTATGGTCGTTTTCCTCTGAGTCTAGATTACCGAATCGAACGCATAACTGATAGTTAATTGTAACGTTCAGGGCCTCCTAATGACGATGGAACACTCAAATTGCGTCGAGATTCAATACATCATCCTTTAGGCGACTTGTCTCCATGGGTCTATTCCTGCTTCGGGCACCTGATGGTAGTTCTCCTGTGAGTCTAGATTATCGAATCGAACGCAAAACTGATAGTTAATTGTAACGTTCACTGCCTCCTAATGACGATGGAAGACTCAAATTGCGTCGAGCTTCAATACATTGTCCTCGAGCCGACTTGTCTCAATGGGTTTATTGCTGTCTCGGGCACCTTATGGTCGTTCTACTGTGAGTCTAGATTATCGAATCGGACGCAAAACTGATAGTTAATTGTAACGTATCGGGCCTCCTAATGACGATGGAACACTCAAATTGCGTCCCCATTCAATACATCGACATCCAGCCGACTTGTCTCCAAGTGTATATTGCCGCCTCGGACACCTTATGGTCGTTCTCTTATGAGTCTAGATTATCAAATCGGTCGCAAAACTGATAGTTAATTGTAACGTTCAGGGCCTCCTAATGACCATGCAACACTCAAATTGTTTCCCGATTCAATACATCGTCCTTCAGCCGACTTGTCTCAATGGGTCTATTGCTGCCTCGGGCACCTTATGGTCGTTTTCCTCTGAGTCTAGATTATCGAATCGGACGCATAACTGATAGTTAATTGTAACGTTCAGGGCCTCCTAATGACGATGGAACATTCAAATTGCGTCGAGATTCAATACATCATACTTCAGCCTACTTGTCTCCATGGGTCTATTCCTGCTTCGGGCACCTGATGGTAGTTATCCTGTGAGTCTAGATTATCGAATCGAACGCAAAACTGGTAGTTAATTGTAACGTTCAGGGCCTCCTAATAACGATGGAACACTCAAATTGCGTCCCAATTCAATACATCGTCCTCCAGCCGACTTGTCTCCATGGGTATATCGCTGCCTCGGGCACCTTATGGTCGTCTTCCTTAGAGTCTAGATTTTCGAAACGGACGCAAAACTGATAGTTAATTGTAACGATCAGTGCCTCCTAATGACGATGGAACACTCAAATTGCGTCCCGATTAAATACATCTTCTCCCAGCCGTCTTGTCTCCATGGGTCAATTGCTGCCTCAGGCACCTTATGGTCGTTCTCCTGTGAGTCTAGATTATCGAATCGTACGCAAAACTGATAGTTAATTGTAACGTTCAGGGCCACCTAATGACGATGGAAGACTCAAATTGCGTTGAGCTTCAATACATTATCCTCGAGCCGACTTGTCTCAATGGGTTTATTGCTGCCTCGGGCACGTTATGGTCGTTCTCCTGTGAGTCTAGATTATCGAATCGGACGCAAAACTGATAGTTAATTGTAACGTTACGGGCCTCCTAACGACGATGGAACACTCAATTTTGCGTCCCCATTCAATACATCGACATCCAGCCGACTTGTCTCCAAGTGTATATTGCCGCCTCGGGCACCTTATGGTCGTTCTCTTATGAGTCTAGATTATCGAATCGGTCGCAAAACTGATAGTTAATTGTAACGTTCACGGCCTCCTAATGACCATGCAACACTCAAATTGTTTCCCGATTCAATACATCGTCCTTCAGCCGACTTGTCTCCATGGGTCTATTGCTGCCTCGGGCACCTTATGGTAGTTCTCCTGTGAGTCTAGTTTATCGATTCGGATGCAAAACTGATAGTTAATTGTAACGTTCAGGGCCTCCTAATGACGATGGAACACCCAAATTGCGTCCCGATTCAATACATCGTCCTCCAGACGACTTGTCTCGAAGGGTCTATTGCTGCCTCGGGCACCTTATGTTCGTTCTCCTGTGAGTCTAGATTATCGAATCGGTCGCAAAACTGATAGTTAATTGTAACGTTCAGGGCCTCCTAATGACGATGGAACACTCAAATTGCGTCCCGATTCAATACATCATCCTCCAGCCTACTTGTCTCCATGGGTCTATTGCTGCCTCGGGCACCTTATGGTCGTTCTCCTGTGAGTCTAGATTATCGAATCGGACGCAAAACTGATAGTTAATTGTAACGTTTAGGGCCACCTAATGAGGATGGAACACTCAAATTGCGTCCCGATTCAAAACATCTTCCTCAAGCCGACTTGTCTCCATGGGTCTATTGCTGTCTCGGTCCCCTTATGGTCGTTCTCCTGTGAGTCTAGATTATCGAATCGGACGCAAAACTGATAGTTAATTGTATCGATCAGGGCCTCCTAATGACGATGGAACACTCAAATTGCGTCCCGATGCAATACATCGTCCTCCAGCCGACTTGTCTCCATGGGCCTATTGCTGCCTGGGGCACCTCATGGTCGTTCTCCCGTGAGTCTTGATAATCGAATCGGACTCAAAGCTGACAGTTAATTGTAACGTTCAGGGCCTCCTAATGACGATGGAACACTCTAATTGCGTTGAGCTTCAATACATTGTCCTCGAGCTGCCTTGTCTCAATGGGTTTATTGCTGCCTCGGGCACCTCATGGTCGTTCTCCTGTGAGTCTAGATTATCGAATCTGACGCAAAACTGATAGTTAATTGTAACGTTCCGGGCCTCCTAATGACGATGGAACACTCAATTTTGCGTCCCCATTCAATACATCGACATCCAGCCGACTTGTCTCCAAGTGTATATTGCCGCCTCGGGCTCCTTATGGTCGTTCTCTTATGAGTCTAGATTATCGAATCGGTCGCAAAACTGATAGTTAATTGTAACTTTCACGGCGTCCTAATGACCATGCAACACTCAAATTGTTTCCCGATTCAATACATCGTCCTTCAGCCGACTTGTCTCCATGGGTCTATTGCTGCCTCGGGCACCTTATGGTCGTTCTCCTGTGAGTCTAGAATATCGAATCGGATGCAAAACTGATTGTTAATTGTAACGTTCAAGGCCTCCTAATGACGATGGAACACCCAAATTGCGTCCCGATTCAATACATCGTCCTCCAGCCAACTTGTCTCGAAGGGTCTACTGCTGCCTCGGGCACCTTATGTTCGTTCTCCTGTGAGTCTTGATTATCGAATCGGTCGCAAAACTGATAGTTAATTGTAACGTTCAGGGAATCCTAAAGACGATGGAACACTCAAATTGCGTCCCGATTCAATACATCATCCTCCAGCATACTTGTCTCCATGGGTCTATTGCTCCCTCGGGCACCTTATGGTCGTTCTCCTGTGAGTCTAGATTACCGAATCGGACGCAAAACTGATAGTTAATTGTAACGTTTAGGGCCACCTAATGAGGATGGAACACTCAAATTGCGTCCCGATTTAATACATCGTCCTCCAGCCGACTTGTCTCCATGGGTCTATTGCTGTCTCGGTCACCTTATGGTGGTTCGCCTGTGAGTCTAGATTATCGAATGGACGCAAAAATGATAGTTAATTGTAACGTTTAGGGCCACCTAATGACGATTGAATACTCAAACTGCGTCCCGATTCAATACATCGTCCTCCAGCCGACTTGTCTCCATGCGTCTATTGCTGCCTCGGGCACCTTATGGTCGTTTCCTCTGAGTCTAGATTATCAAATCGGACGCATAACTGATAGTTAATTGTAACGTTCAGGGCCTCCTAATGACGATGGAACACTCAAATTGCGTCCCAATTCAATACATCGTCCTCCAGCCGACTTGTCTCCATGGGTATATCGCTGCCTCGGGCACCTTATGGTCGTTCTCCTGTGAGTGTAGAATATCGAATCGGATGCAAAACTGATTGTTAATTGTAACGTTCAAGGCCTCCTAATGACGATGGAACACCCAAATTGCGTCCCGATTCAATACATCGTCCTCCAGCCGACTTGTCTCCATGGGTCTATTGCTGTCTCGGTCACCTTATGGTGGTTCGCCTGTGAGTCTAGATTATCGAATGGACGCAAAACTGATAGTTAATTGTAATGTTCGGGGCCTCCTAATGACGATGGAACACTCAAATTGCGTGCCGATTCAATACATCGTCCTCCAGCCGACTTGTCTCCATGGGTCTATTGCTGCCTCGGGCACCTTATGGTAGTTCTCCTGTGAGTCTAGTTTTTTCGATTCGGATGCAAAACTGATAGTTAATTGTAACGTTCAGTGCCTCCTAATGACGATGGAACACCCAAATTGCGTCCCGATTCAATACATCGTCCTCCAGACGACTTGTCTCGAAGGGTCTATTGCTGCCTCGGGCACCTTATGTTCGTTCTCCTGTGAGTCTAGATTATCGAATCGGTCGCAAAACTGATAGTTAATTGTAACGTTCAGGGCCTCCTAATGACGATGGAACACTCAAATTGCGTCCCGATTCAATACATCATCCTCCAGCCTACTTGTCTCCATGGGTCTATTGCTGCCTCCGGCACCTTATGGTCGTTCTCCTGTGAGTCTAGATTATCGAATCGGACGCAAAACTGATAGTTAATTGTAACGTTTAGGGCCACCTAATGAGGATGGAACACTCAAATTGCGTCCCGTTTCAAAACATCGTCCTCAAGCCGACTTGTCTCCATGGGTCTATTGCTGTCTCGGTCACCTTATGGTCGTTCTCCTGTCAGTCTAGATTATCGAATCGGACGCAAAACTGATAGTTAATTGTATCGATCAGGGCCTCCTAATGACGATGGAACACTCAAATTGCGTCCCGATGCAATACATCGTCCTCCAGCCGACTTGTCTCCATGGGCCTATTGCTGCCTGGGGCACCTCATGGTCGTTCTCCCGTGAGTCTAGATTATCGAATCTGACGCAAAACTGATAGTTAATTGTAACGTTCCGGGCCTCCTAATGACGATGGAACACTCAATTTTGCGTCCCCATTCAATACATCGACATCCAGCCGACTTGTCTCCAAGTGTATATTGCCGCCTCGGGAACCTTATGGTCGTTCTCTTATGAGTCTAGATTATCGAATCGGTCGCAAAACTGATAGTTAATTGTAACTTTCACGGCCTCCTAATGACCATGCAACATTAAAATTGTTTCCCGATTCAATACATCGTCCTTCAGCCGACTTGTCTCCATGGGTCTATTGCTGCCTCGGGCACCTTATGGTCGTTCTCCTGTGAGTCTAGAATATCGAATCGGATGCAAAACTGATTGTTAATTGTAACGTTCAAGGCCTCCTAATGACGATGGAACACCCAAATTGCGTCCCGATTCAATACATCGTCCTCCAGCCAACTTGTCTCGAAGGGTCTATTGCTGCCTCGGGCACCTTATGTTCGTTCTCCTGTGAGTCTAGATTATCGAATCGGTCGCAAAACTGATAGTTAATTGTAACGTTCAGGGAATCCTAAAGACGATGGAACACTCAAATTGCGTCCCGTTTCAATACATCATCCTCCAGCATACTTGTCTCCATGGGTCTATTGCTCCCTCGGGCACCTTGTGGTCGTTCTCCTGTGAGTCTAGATTACCGAATCGGACGCAAAACTGATAGTTAATTGTAACGTTTAGGGCCACCTAATGAGGATGGAACACTCAAATTGCGTCCCGATTTAATACATCGTCCTCCAGCCGACTTGTCTCCATGGGTCTATTGCTGTCTCGGTCACCTTATGGTGGTTCGCCTGTGAGTCTAGATTATCGAATGGACGCAAAACTGATAGTTAATTGTAACGTTCAGGGCCTCCTAATGACGATGGAATACTCAAACTGCGTCCCGATTCAATACATCGTCCTCCAGCCGACTTGTCTCCATGGGTCTATTTCTGCCTCAGGCACCTTACAGTCGTTCTCCTGTGAGTCTAGATTATCGAATCGGACTCAAATCTGACAGTTACTTCTAACGTTCGGGGCCTCCTAATTACGATGGAACACTCAAATTGCGTCCCGATTCAATACATCGTCCTCCAGCCGACTTGTCTCCATGGGTCTATTGCTGCCTCGGGCACCTTATGGTCGTTCTCCTGTGAGTCGAAATTATCGAATCGGACGCAAAACTGATAGTTAATTGTAACGTTCAGGGCCTCCTAATGACGATGGAAAACTCAAATTAGGTCGAGGTTCAATACATCGTCCTCCAGCCGACTAGTCTCCTTGGGTCTATTGCTGCCTCGGGCACCTTATGGTCGTTCTCCTGTGAGTCTAGATTATCGAATCGGACTCAAAGCTGATAGTTAATTGTAACGTTGAGGGCGTCCTAATGACGATGGAATACTCAAATTGCGTCCCGATTCGATACATCGTCCTCCAGCCGACTTGTCACCATGGGTCTATTGCTGTCTCGGGCACCTTATGGTCGTTCTCCTGTGAGTCTAGATTATCGAATCGGACGCAAAACTGATAGTTAATTGTAACGTTCAGGGCCTCCTAATGACGATGGAATACTCAAATTGCGTCCCGATTCAATACATCGTCCTCCAGCAGACTTGTCTCAATGGGTCTATTCCTTCCTCTGGCACCTTATGGTCGTTCCACTGTGAGTCTAGATTATCGAGTCGGACGCAAAACTGATAGTCAATTGTAACGTTCAGGGCCTCCTAATGACGATGGAACACTCAAATTGCGTCCCGATTCAATACATCGACATCCAGCCGACTTGTCTCCAAAGGTATATAGCTACCTCGGGCACCTTATGGTCGTTCTCCTGTGAGTCTAGATTATCGAATCGGACGCAAAGCTGACAGTTAATTGTAACGTTCAGGGCGTCCTAATGACGGTGGAATACTCAAATTGCGTCCCGATTCGATACATCGTCCTCCAGCCGACTTGTCACCATGGGTCTATTGCTGTTTCGGGCACCTTATGGTCGTTCTCCTGTGAGTCTAGATTATCAAATCGGACGCAAAACTGATAGTTAATTGTAACGTTCAGGGCCGCCTAATGACGATGGAATACTCAAATTGCGTCCCGATTCAATACATCGTCCTCCAGCAGACTTGTCTTAATGGGTCTATTCCTTCCTCTGGCACCTTATGGTCGTTCCTCTGTGAGTCTAGATTATCGAGTCGGACGCAAAACTGATAGTTAATTGTACCGTTCAGGGCCTCCTAATGACGATGGAACACTCAAATTGCGTCCCGATTCAATACATCGTCCTCCAGCCGACTTGTCTCCATGGGTCTATTGCTGCCTCGGGCACCTTATGGTCGTCCTCCTGTGAGTCTAGATTATCGAATAAACGCAAAACTGATAGTTAATTGTAACGTTCAGGGCCTCCTAATGACGATGGAACACTCAAATTGCGTCCCGATTCAGTACATCGTTCTCCAGTCGATTTGTCTCCATGGGTCTATTGCTGCGTCGGGCACCTTATGGTCGTTCTCCTGTGAGTCTGGATTATCGAATCGGACGCAAAACTGATAGTTCATTGTATAGTTCAGGGCCTCCTAATGACGATGGAACACTCAAATTGCGTCCCGATGCAATACATCGTCCTCCAGCCGACTTGTCTCCATGGGTCTATTGCTCCCTCGGGCACCTTATGGTCGCTCTCCTGTGAGTCTAGATTATCGAATCGGACGCAAAACTAATACTTAATTGTAACGTTGAGGGCCTCCTAATGGCGATGGAACACTCTAATTGCGTTCCGATTGAATACATCGTCCTCCAGCCGACATGTCTCCATGGTCCTATTGCTGCCTGGGGCACCTCATGGTCGTTTTCCCGTGAGTCTAGATAATCGAATCGGACGCAAAACTGATAGTTAATTGTAACGTTCAGGGCCTCCTAATGGCGATGGAACACTCAAATTGAGTCAAGATTCAATACATCGTCCTCCAGCCGACTTGTCTCAATGGGTCTATTGCTGCCTCGGCCACCTTGTGGACGTTCTCCTGTGAGTCTAGTTTATCGAATAGGACGCAAAACTGATAGTTGATTATAACGTTCAGGGCCTCCTAATGACGATGGAACACCCAAATTGCGTCCCGATTCGATACGTCGTCCCTCAGCCGACTTGTCTCCATGGGTCTATTGCTGCCTCGGGCACCTTTTGGTCGTTTTCCTGTGAGTCTAGATTATCGAATCGGACTCAAAGCTGACAGTTAATTGTAACGTTCGGGGCCTCCTAATTACGATGGAACACTCAAATTGCGTCCCGATTCAATACATCGTCCTCCAGCCGACTTGTCTCCATGGGTCTATTGTTGCCTCGGGCACCTTATGGTCGTTCTCCTGTGAGTCTAGATTATCGAATCGGACGCAAAACTGATAGTTAATTGTAACGTTCTGGGCCTCCAAATGTCAGTGGCACACTCAAAATGCGTCGCGATTCAATACATCGTCCTCCAGCCGACTTGTCTCCATGGGTCTATTGCTGCCTCGGGCACCTTATGTTCGTTCTCCTGTGAGTCGAGATTATCGAATCGGACGCAAAACTGATAGTTAATTGTAACGTTCAGGGCCTCCTGATGACGATGGAACACCCAAATTGCGTCCCGATTCAATACATCGTCCTCAAGCCGACTTGTCTCGAAGGGTCTAATGTTGCCTCGGGCACCTTATGTTCGTTCTCCTGTGAGTCTAGATTATCGAATCGGTCGCAAAACTGATAGTTAATTGTAACGTTCAGGGCCTCCTAATGACGATGGAACACTCAAATTGCGTCCCGATTCAATACATCATCCTCCAGCCTACTTGTCTCCATGGGTCTATTGCTGCCTCAGGCACCTTATGGTCGTTCTCCTGTGAGTCTAGTTTATCGAATCGGACGCAAAACTGATAGTTAATTGTAACGTTTAGGGCCACCTAATGACGATGGAACACTCAAATTGCGTCCCGATTCAATACATCGTCCTACAGCCGACTTGTCTCAATGGGTCTATTGCTGTCTCGGTCATCTTATGGTGGTTCTCCTGTGATTTTAGATTATCGAATCGGACGCAAAACTGATAGTTAATTGTAACGTTCAGGGCCTCCTAATGACGATGGAATACTCAAACTGCGTCCCGATTCAATACATCGTCCTCCAGCCGACTTGTCTCCATGGGTCAATTGCTGCCTCTGGCACCTTATGATCGTTCCTCTGTGAGTGTAGATTATCGAACCGGACACAACACTGATAGTTAATTGTAACGTTCAGGGCCTCCTAATGACGATGGAACACTCTAATTGCCTTCCGATTGAATACATCGTTCTCCAGCCAACTTGTCTCCATGGGTCTACTGCTGCCTCGGGCACCTTATGGTCTTACTCCCGTGAGTCTAGATTATCGAATCGGACGCAAAACTGATAGTTAATTGTAACGCTCAGGGCCTCCTAATGACGATGGAACACTCAAATTGCGCCCTGATTCGATACATCGTCCTCCAGCCGAATTGTCTCCATGGGTTTATTTCTGCCTCGGGCACCTTATGGTCGTTCTCCTGTGATTTTAGATTATCGAATCGGTCGCAAAACTGATAGTTTATTGTAACTTTCACGGCCTCCTAATGACCATGCAACACTCAAATTGTTTCCCGATTCAATACATCGTCCTTCAGCCGACTTGTCTCCATGGGTCTATTGCTGCCTCGGGCACCTTATGGTCGTTCTCCTGTGAGTCTAGAATATCGAATCGGATGCAAAACTGATTGTTAATTGTAACGTTCAAGGCCTCCTAATGACGATGGAACACCCAAATTGCGTCCCGATTCAATACATCGTCCTCCAGCCAACTTGTCTCGAAGGGTCTACTGCTGCCTCGGGCACCTTATGTTCGTTCTCCTGTGAGTCTTGATTATCGAATCGGTCGCAAAACTGATAGTTAATTGTAACGTTCAGGGAATCCTAAAGACGATGGAACACTCAAATTGCGTCCCGATTCAATACATCATCCTCCAGCATACTTGTCTCCATGGGTCTATTGCTCCCTCGGGCACCTTATGGTCGTTCTCCTGTGAGTCTAGATTACCGAATCGGACGCAAAACTGATAGTTAATTGTAACGTTTAGGGCCACCTAATGAGGATGGAACACTCAAATTGCGTCCCGATTTAATACATCGTCCTCCAGCCGACTTGTCTCCATGGGTCTATTGCTGTCTCGGTCACCTTATGGTGGTTCGCCTGTGAGTCTAGATTATCGAATGGACGCAAAAATGATAGTTAATTGTAACGTTCAGGGCCTCCTAATGACGATTGAATACTCAAACTGCGTCCCGATTCAATACATCGTCCTCCAGCCGACTTGTCTCCATGCGTCTGTTGCTGCCTCGGGCACCTTATGGTCGTTTCCTCTGAGTCTAGATTATCGAATCGGACGCATAACTGATAGTTAATTGTAACGTTCAGGGCCTCCTAATGACGATGGAACACTCAAATTGCGTCCCAATTCAATACATCGTCCTCCAGCCGACTTGTCTCCATGGGTATATCGCTGCCTCGGGCACCTTATGGTCGTTCTCCTGTGAGTGTAGAATATCGAATCGGATGCAAAACTGATTGTTAATTGTAACGTTCAAGGCCTCCTAATGACGATGGAACACCCAAATTGCGTCCCGATTCAATACATCGTCCTCCAGCCGACTTGTCTCCATGGGTCTATTGCTGTCTCGGTCACCTTATGGTGGTTTGCCTGTGAGTCTAGATTATCGAATGGACGCAAAACTGATAGTTAATTGTAATGTTCGGGGCCTCCTAATGACGATGGAACACTCAAATTGCGTGCCGATTCAATACATCGTCCTCCAGCCGACTTGTCTCCATGGGTCTATTGCTGCCTCGGGCACCTTATGGTAGTTCTCCTGTGAGTCTAGTTTTTTCGATTCGGATGCAAAACTGATAGTTAATTGTAACGTTCAGTGCCTCCTAATGACGATGGAACACCCAAATTGCGTCCCGATTCAATACATCGTCCTCCAGACGACTTGTCTCGAAGGGTCTATTGCTGCCTCGGGCACCTTATGTTCGTTCTCCTGTGAGTCTAGATTATCGAATCGGTCGCAAAACTGATAGTTAATTGTAACGTTCAGGGCCTCCTAATGACGATGGAACACTCAAATTGCGTCCCGATTCAATACATCATCCTCCAGCCTACTTGTCTCCATGGGTCTATTGCTGCCTCCGGCACCTTATGGTCGTTCTCCTGTGAGTCTAGATTATCGAATCGGACGCAAAACTGATAGTTAATTGTAACGTTTAGGGCCACCTAATGAGGATGGAACACTCAAATTGCGTCCCGTTTCAAAACATCGTCCTCAAGCCGACTTGTCTCCATGGGTCTATTGCTGTCTCGGTCACCTTATGGTCGTTCTCCTGTCAGTCTAGATTATCGAATCGGACGCAAAACTGATAGTTAATTGTATCGATCAGGGCCTCCTAATGACGATGGAACACTCAAATTGCGTCCCGATGCAATACATCGTCCTCCAGCCGACTTGTCTCCATGGGCCTATTGCTGCCTGGGGCACCTCATGGTCGTTCTCCCGTGAGTCTAGATTATCGAATCTGACGCAAAACTGATAGTTAATTGTAACGTTCCGGGCCTCCTAATGACGATGGAACACTCAATTTTGCGTCCCCATTCAATACATCGACATCCAGCCGACTTGTCTCCAAGTGTATATTGCCGCCTCGGGAACCTTATGGTCGTTCTCTTATGAGTCTAGATTATCGAATCGGTCGCAAAACTGATAGTTAATTGTAACTTTCACGGCCTCCTAATGACCATGCAACATTAAAATTGTTTCCCGATTCAATACATCGTCCTTCAGCCGACTTGTCTCCATGGGTCTATTGCTGCCTCGGGCACCTTATGGTCGTTCTCCTGTGAGTCTAGAATATCGAATCGGATGCAAAACTGATTGTTAATTGTAACGTGCAAGGCCTCCTAATGACGATGGAACACCCAAATTGCGTCCCGATTCAATACATCGTCCTCCAGCCAACTTGTCTCGAAGGGTCTATTGCTGCCTCGGGCACCTTATGTTCGTTCTCCTGTGAGTCTAGATTATCGAATCGGTCGCAAAACTGATAGTTAATTGTAACGTTCAGGGAATCCTAAAGACGATGGAACACTCAAATTGCGTCCCGTTTCAATACATCATCCTCCAGCATACTTGTCTCCATGGGTCTATTGCTCCCTCGGGCACCTTGTGGTCGTTCTCCTGTGAGTCTAGATTACCGAATCGGACGCAAAACTGATAGTTAATTGTAACGTTTAG
This sequence comes from Schistocerca cancellata, assembly GCF_023864275.1. Classification (NCBI taxonomy): domain Eukaryota; kingdom Metazoa; phylum Arthropoda; class Insecta; order Orthoptera; family Acrididae; genus Schistocerca; species Schistocerca cancellata. The sequence goes on along the minus strand of NC_064631.1, from coordinate 85,106,642 downwards.
GGCCACCTAATGAGGATGGAACACTCAAATTGCGTCCCGATTTAATACATCGTCCTCCAGCCGACTTGTCTCCATGGGTCTATTGCTGTCTCGGTCACCTTATGGTGGTTCGCCTGTGAGTCTAGATTATCGAATGGACGCAAAACTGATAGTTAATTGTAACGTTCAGGGCCTCCTAATGACGATGGAATACTCAAACTGCGTCCCGATTCAATACATCGTCCTCCAGCCGACTTGTCTCCATGGGTCTATTTCTGCCTCAGGCACCTTACAGTCGTTCTCCTGTGAGTCTAGATTATCGAATCGGACTCAAATCTGACAGTTACTTCTAACGTTCGGGGCCTCCTAATTACGATGGAACACTCAAATTGCGTCCCGATTCAATACATCGTCCTCCAGCCGACTTGTCTCCATGGGTCTATTGCTGCCTCGGGCACCTTATGGTCGTTCTCCTGTGAGTCGAAATTATCGAATCGGACGCAAAACTGATAGTTAATTGTAACGTTCAGGGCCTCCTAATGACGATGGAAAACTCAAATTAGGTCGAGGTTCAATACATCGTCCTCCAGCCGACTAGTCTCCTTAGGTCTATTGCTGCCTCGGGCACCTTATGGTCGTTCTCCTGTGAGTCTAGATTATCGAATCGGACTCAAAGCTGATAGTTAATTGTAACGTTGAGGGCGTCCTAATGACGATGGAATACTCAAATTGCGTCCCGATTCGATACATCGTCCTCCAGCCGACTTGTCACCATGGGTCTATTGCTGTCTCGGGCACCTTATGGTCGTTCTCCTGTGAGTCTAGATTATCGAATCGGACGCAAAACTGATAGTTAATTGTAACGTTCAGGGCCTCCTAATGACGATGGAATACTCAAATTGCGTCCCGATTCAATACATCGTCCTCCAGCAGACTTGTCTCAATGGGTCTATTCCTTCCTCTGGCACCTTATGGTCGTTCCACTGTGAGTCTAGATTATCGAGTCGGACGCAAAACTGATAGTCAATTGTAACGTTCAGGGCCTCCTAATGACGATGGAACACTCAAATTGCGTCCCGATTCAATACATCGACATCCAGCCGACTTGTCTCCAAAGGTATATAGCTACCTCGGGCACCTTATGGTCGTTCTCCTGTGAGTCTAGATTATCGAATCGGACGCAAAGCTGACAGTTAATTGTAACGTTCAGGGCGTCCTAATGACGGTGGAATACTCAAATTGCGTCCCGATTCGATACATCGTCCTCCAGCCGACTTGTCACCATGGGTCTATTGCTGTTTCGGGCACCTTATGGTCGTTCTCCTGTGAGTCTAGATTATCAAATCGGACGCAAAACTGATAGTTAATTGTAACGTTCAGGGCCGCCTAATGACGATGGAATACTCAAATTGCGTCCCGATTCAATACATCGTCCTCCAGCAGACTTGTCTTAATGGGTCTATTCCTTCCTCTGGCACCTTATGGTCGTTCCTCTGTGAGTCTAGATTATCGAGTCGGACGCAAAACTGATAGTTAATTGTAACGTTCAGGGCCTCCTAATGACGATGGAACACTCAAATTGCGTCCCGATTCAATACATCGTCCTCCAGCCGACTTGTCTCCATGGGTCTATTGCTGCCTCGGGCACCTTATGGTCGTCCTCCTGTGAGTCTAGATTATCGAATAAACGCAAAACTGATATTTAATTGTAACGCTCAGGGCCTCCTAATGACGATGGAACACTCAAATTGCGTCCTGATTCAGTACATCGTTCTCCAGTCGATTTGTCTCCATGGGTCTATTGCTGCGTCGGGCACCTTATGGTCGTTCTCCTGTGAGTCTGGATTATCGAATCGGACGCAAAACTGATAGTTCATTGTATAGTTCAGGGCCTCCTAATGACGATGGAACACTCAAATTGCGTCCCGATGCAATACATCGTCCTCCAGCCGACTTGTCTCCATGGGTCTATTGCTCCCTCGGGCACCTTATGGTCGCTCTCCTGTGAGTCTAGATTATCGAATCGGACGCAAAACTAATACTTAATTGTAACGTTGAGGGCCTCCTAATGGCGATGGAACACTCTAATTGCGTTCCGATTGAATACATCGTCCTCCAGCCGACATGTCTCCATGGGCCTATTGCTGCCTGGGGCACCTCATGGTCGTTTTCCCGTGAGTCTAGATAATCGAATCGGACGCAAAACTGATAGTTAATTGTAACGTTCAGGGCCTCCTAATGGCGATGGAACACTCAAATTGAGTCAAGATTCAATACATCGTCCTCCAGCCGACTTGTCTCAATGGGTCTATTGCTGCCTCGGCCACCTTGTGGACGTTCTCCTGTGAGTCTAGTTTATCGAATAGGACGCAAAACTGATAGTTGATTATAACGTTCAGGGCCTCCTAATGACGATGGAACACCCAAATTGCGTCCCGATTCGATACGTCGTCCCTCAGCCGACTTGTCTCCATGGGTCTATTGCTGCCTCGGGCACCTTTTGGTCGTTTTCCTGTGAGTCTAGATTATCGAATCGGACTCAAAGCTGACAGTTAATTGTAACGTTCGGGGCCTCCTAATTACGATGGAACACTCAAATTGCGTCCCGATTCAATACATCGTCCTCCAGCCGACTTGTCTCCATGGGTCTATTGTTGCCTCGGGCACCTTATGGTCGTTCTCCTGTGAGTCTAGATTATCGAATCGGACGCAAAACTGATAGTTAATTGTAACGTTCTGGGCCTCCAAATGTCAGTGGCACACTCAAAATGCGTCGCGATTCAATACATCGTCCTCCAGCCGACTTGTCTCCATGGGTCTATTGCTGCCTCGGGCACCTTATGTTCGTTCTCCTGTGAGTCGAGATTATCGAATCGGACGCAAAACTGATAGTTAATTGTAACGTTCAGGGCCTCCTGATGACGATGGAACACCCAAATTGCGTCCCGATTCAATACATCGTCCTCAAGCCGACTTGTCTCGAAGGGTCTAATGTTGCCTCGGGCACCTTATGTTCGTTCTCCTGTGAGTCTAGATTATCGAATCGGTCGCAAAACTGATAGTTAATTGTAACGTTCAGGGCCTCCTAATGACGATGGAACACTCAAATTGCGTCCCGATTCAATACATCATCCTCCAGCCTACTTGTCTCCATGGGTCTATTGCTGCCTCGGGCACCTTATGGTCGTTCACCTGTGAGTCTAGTTTATCGAATCGGACGCAAAACTGATAGTTAATTGTAACGTTTAGGGCCACCTAATGACGATGGAACACTCAAATTGCGTCCCGATTCAATACATCGTCCTACAGCCGACTTGTCTCAATGGGTCTATTGCTGTCTCGGTCATCTTATGGTGGTTCTCCTGTGATTTTAGATTATCGAATCGGACGCAAAACTGATAGTTAATTGTAACGTTCAGGGCCTCCTAATGACGATGGAATACTCAAACTGCGTCCCGATTCAATACATCGTCCTCCAGCCGACTTGTCTCCATGGGTCAATTGCTGCCTCTGGCACCTTATGATCGTTCCTCTGTGAGTGTAGATTATCGAACCGGACACAACACTGATAGTTAATTGTAACGTTCAGGGCCTCCTAATGACGATGGAACACTCTAATTGCCTTCCGATTGAATACATCGTTCTCCAGCCAACTTGTCTCCATGGGTCTACTGCTGCCTCGGGCACCTTATGGTCTTACTCCCGTGAGTCTAGATTATCGAATCGGACGCAAAACTGATAGTTAATTGTAACGCTCAGGGCCTCCTAATGACGATGGAACACTCAAATTGCGCCCTGATTCGATACATCGTCCTCCAGCCGAATTGTCTCCATGGGTTTATTTCTGCCTCGGGCACCTTATGGTCGTTCTCCTGTGATTTTAGATTATCGAATCGGTCGCAAAACTGATAGTTAATTGTAACTTTCACGGCCTCCTAATGACCATGCAACACTCAAATTGTTTCCCGATTCAATACATCGTCCTTCAGCCGACTTGTCTCCATGGGTCTATTGCTGCCTCGGGCACCTTATGGTCGTTCTCCTGTGAGTCTAGAATATCGAATCGGATGCAAAACTGATTGTTAATTGTAACGTTCAAGGCCTCCTAATGACGATGGAACACCCAAATTGCGTCCCGATTCAATACATCGTCCTCCAGCCAACTTGTCTCGAAGGGTCTACTGCTGCCTCGGGCACCTTATGTTCGTTCTCCTGTGAGTCTTGATTATCGAATCGGTCGCAAAACTGATAGTTAATTGTAACGTTCAGGGAATCCTAAAGACGATGGAACACTCAAATTGCGTCCCGATTCAATACATCATCCTCCAGCATACTTGTCTCCATGGGTCTATTGCTCCCTCGGGCACCTTATGGTCGTTCTCCTGTGAGTCTAGATTACCGAATCGGACGCAAAACTGATAGTTAATTGTAACGTTTAGGGCCACCTAATGAGGATGGAACACTCAAATTGCGTCCCGATTTAAAACATCGTCCTCCAGCCGACTTGTCTCCATGGGTCTATTGCTGTCTCGGTCACCTTATGGTGGTTCGCCTGTGAGCCTAGATTATCGAATGGACGCAAAAATGATAGTTAATTGTAACGTTCAGGGCCTCCTAATGACGATTGAATACTCAAACTGCGTCCCGATTCAGTACATCGTCCTCCAGCCGACTTGTCTCCATGCGTCTGTTGCTGCCTCGGGCACCTTATGGTCGTTTCCTCTGAGTCTAGATTATCGAATCGGACGCATAACTGATAGTTAATTGTAACGTTCAGGGCCTCCTAATGACGATGGAACACTCAAATTGCGTCCCAATTCAATACATCGTCCTCCAGCCGACTTGTCTCCATGGGTATATCGCTGCCTCGGGCACCTTATGGTCGTTCTCCTGTGAGTGTAGAATATCGAATCGGATGCAAAACTGATTGTTAATTGTAACGTTCAAGGCCTCCTAATGACGATGGAACACCCAAATTGCGTCCCGATTCAATACATCGTCCTCCAGCCGACTTGTCTCCATGGGTCTATTGCTGTCTCGGTCACCTTATGGTGGTTCGCCTGTGAGTCTAGATTATCGAATGGACGCAAAACTGATAGTTAATTGTAATGTTCGGGGCCTCCTAATGACGATGGAACACTCAAATTGCGTGCCGATTCAATACATCGTCCTCCAGCCGACTTGTCTCCATGGGTCTATTGCTGCCTCGGGCACCTTATGGTAGTTCTCCTGTGAGTCTAGTTTTTTCGATTCGGATGCAAAACTGATAGTTAATTGTAACGTTCAGTGCCTCCTAATGACGATGGAACACCCAAATTGCGTCCCGATTCAATACATCGTCCTCCAGACGACTTGTCTCGAAGGGTCTATTGCTGCCTCGGGCACCTTATGTTCGTTCTCCTGTGAGTCTAGATTATCGAATCGGTCGCAAAACTGATAGTTAATTGTAACGTTCAGGGCCTCCTAATGACGATGGAACACTCAAATTGCGTCCCGATTCAATACATCATCCTCCAGCCTACTTGTCTCCATGGGTCTATTGCTGCCTCCGGCACCTTATGGTCGTTCTCCTGTGAGTCTAGATTATCGAATCGGACGCAAAACTGATAGTTAATTGTAACGTTTAGGGCCACCTAATGAGGATGGAACACTCAAATTGCGTCCCGTTTCAAAACATCGTCCTCAAGCCGACTTGTCTCCATGGGTCTATTGCTGTCTCGGTCACCTTATGGTCGTTCTCCTGTCAGTCTAGATTATCGAATCGGACGCAAAACTGATAGTTAATTGTATCGATCAGGGCCTCCTAATGACGATGGAACACTCAAATTGCGTCCCGATGCAATACATCGTCCTCCAGCCGACTTGTCTCCATGGGCCTATTGCTGCCTGGGGCACCTCATGGTCGTTCTCCCGTGAGTCTAGTTTATCGAATCTGACGCAATACTGATAGTTAATTGTAACGTTCCGGGCCTCCTAATGACGATGGAACACTCAATTTTGCGTCCCCATTCAATACATCGACATCCAGCCGACTTGTCTCCAAGTGTATATTGCCGCCTCGGGAACCTTATGGTCGTTCTCTTATGAGTCTAGATTATCGAATCGGTCGCAAAACTGATAGTTAATTGTAACTTTCACGGCCTCCTAATGACCATGCAACATTAAAATTGTTTCCCGATTCAATACATCGTCCTTCAGCCGACTTGTCTCCATGGGTCTATTGCTGCCTCGGGCACCTTATGGTCGTTCTCCTGTGAGTCTAGAATATCGAATCGGATGCAAAACTGATTGTTAATTGTAACGTTCAAGGCCTCCTAATGACGATGGAACACCCAAATTGCGTCCCGATTCAATACATCGTCCTCCAGCCAACTTGTCTCGAAGGGTCTATTGCTGCCTCGGGCACCTTATGTTCGTTCTCCTGTGAGTCTAGATTATCGAATCGGTCGCAAAACTGATAGTTAATTGTAACGTTCAGGGAATCCTAAAGACGATGGAACACTCAAATTGCGTCCCGTTTCAATACATCATCCTCCAGCATACTTGTCTCCATGGGTCTATTGCTCCCTCGGGCACCTTGTGGTCGTTCTCCTGTGAGTCTAGATTACCGAATCGGACGCAAAACTGATAGTTAATTGTAACGTTTAGGGCCACCTAATGAGGATGGAACACTCAAATTGCGTCCCGATTTAATACATCGTCCTCCAGCCGACTTGTCTCCATGGGTCTATTGCTGTCTCGGTCACCTTATGGTGGTTCGCCTGTGAGTCTAGATTATCGAATGGACGCAAAACTGATAGTTAATTGTAACGTTCAGGGCCTCCTAATGACGATGGAATACTCAAACTGCGTCCCGATTCAATACATCGTCCTCCAGCCGACTTGTCTCCATGGGTCTATTTCTGCCTCAGGCACCTTACAGTCGTTCTCCTGTGAGTCTAGATTATCGAATCGGACTCAAATCTGACAGTTACTTCTAACGTTCGGGGCCTCCTAATTACGATGGAACACTCAAATTGCGTCCCGATTCAATACATCGTCCTCCAGCCGACTTGTCTCCATGGGTCTATTGCTGCCTCGGGCACCTTATGGTCGTTCTCCTGTGAGTCGAAATTATCGAATCGGACGCAAAACTGATAGTTAATTGTAACGTTCAGGGCCTCCTAATGACGATGGAAAACTCAAATTAGGTCGAGTTTCAATACATCGTCCTCCAGCCGACTAGTCTCCTTGGGTCTATTGCTGCCTCGGGCACCTTATGGTCGTTCTCCTGTGAGTCTAGATTATCGAATCGGACTCTAAGCTGATAGTTAATTGTAACGTTGAGGGCGTCCTAATGACGATGGAATACTCAAATTGCGTCCCGATTCGATACATCGTCCTCCAGCCGACTTGTCACCATGGGTCTATTGCTGTCTCGGGCACCTTATGGTCGTTCTCCTGTGAGTCTAGATTATCGAATCGGACGCAAAACTGATAGTTAATTGTAACGTTCAGGGCCTCCTAATGACGATGGAATACTCAAATTGCGTCCCAATTCAATACATCGTCCTCCAGCAGACTTGTCTCAATGGGTCTATTCCTTCCTCTGGCACCTTATGGTCGTTCCACTGTGAGTCTAGATTATCGAGTCGGACGCAAAACTGATAGTCAATTGCAACGTTCAGGGCCTCCTAATGACGATGGAACACTCAAATTGCGTCCCGATTCAATACATCGACATCCAGCCGACTTGTCTCCAAAGGTATATAGCTACCTCGGGCACCTTATGGTCGTTCTCCTGTGAGTCTAGATTATCGAATCGGACGCAAAGCTGACAGTTAATTGTAACGTTCAGGGCGTCCTAATGACGGTGGAATACTCAAATTGCGTCCCGATTCGATACATCGTCCTCCAGCCGACTTGTCACCATGGGTCTATTGCTGTCTCGGGCACCTTATGGTCGTTCTCCTGTGAGTCTAGATTATCAAATCGGACGCAAAACTGATAGTTAATTGTAACGTTCAGGGCCGCCTAATGACGATGGAATACTCAAATTGCGTCCCGATTCAATACATCGTCCTCCAGCAGACTTGTCTCCATGGGTCTATTCCTTCCTCTGGCACCTTATGGTCGTTCCTCTGTGAGTCTAGATTATCGAGTCGGACGCAAAACTGATAGTTAATTGTAACGTTCAGGGCCTCCTAATGACGATGGAACACTCAAATTGCGTCCCGATTCAATACATCGTCCTCCAGCCGACTTGTCTCCATGGGTCTATTGCTGCCTCGGGCACCTTATGGTCGTCCTCCTGTGAGTCTAGATTATCGAATAAACGCAAAACTGATAGTTAATTGTAACGTTCAGGGCCTCCTAATGACGATGGAACACTCAAATTGCGTCCTGATTCAGTACATCGTTCTCCAGTCGATTTGTCTCCATGGGTCTATTGCTGCGTCGGGCACCTTATGGTCGTTCTCCTGTGAGTCTGGATTATCGAATCGGACGCAAAACTGATAGTTCATTGTATAGTTCAGGGCCTCCTAATGACGATGGAACACTCAAATTGCGTCCCGATGCAATACATCGTCCTCCAGCCGACTTGTCTCCATGGGTCTATTGCTCCCTCGGGCACCTTATGGTCGCTCTCCTGTGAGTCTAGATTATCGAATCGGACGCAAAACTAATACTTAATTGTAACGTTGAGGGCCTCCTAATGGCGATGGAACACTCTAATTGCGTTCCGATTGAATACATCGTCCTCCAGCCGACATGTCTCCATGGGCCTATTGCTGCCTGGGGCACCTCATGGTCGTTTTCCCGTGAGTCTAGATAATCGAATCGGACGCAAAACTGATAGTTAATTGTAACGTTCAGGGCCTCCTAATGGCGATGGAACACTCAAATTGAGTCAAGATTCAATACATCGTCCTCCAGCCGACTTGTCTCAATGGGTCTATTGCTGCCTCGGCCACCTTGTGGACGTTCTCCTGTGAGTCTAGTTTATCGAATAGGACGCAAAACTGATAGTTGATTATAACGTTCAGGGCCTCCTAATGACGATGGAACACCCAAATTGCGTCCCGATTCGATACGTCGTCCCTCAGCCGACTTGTCTCCATGGGTCTATTGCTGCCTCGGGCACCTTTTGGTCGTTTTCCTGTGAGTCTAGATTATCGAATCGGACTCAAAGCTGACAGTTAATTGTAACGTTCGGGGCCTCCTAATTACGATGGAACACTCAAATTGCGTCCCGATTCAATACATCGTCCTCCAGCCGACTTGTCTCCATGGGTCTATTGTTGCCTCGGGCACCTTATGGTCGTTCTCCTGTGAGTCTAGATTATCGAATCGGACGCAAAACTGATAGTTAATTGTAACGTTCTGGGCCTCCAAATGTCAGTGGCACACTCAAAATGCGTCGCGATTCAATACATCGTCCTCCAGCCGACTTGTCTCCATGGGTCTATTGCTGCCTCGGGCACCTAATGTTCGTTCTCCTGTGAGTCGAGATTATCGAATCGGACGCAAAACTGATAGTTAATTGTAACGTTCAGGGCCTCCTGATGACGATGGAACACCCAAATTGCGTCCCGATTCAATACATCGTCCTCAAGCCGACTTGTCTCGAAGGGTCTAATGTTGCCTCGGGCACCTTATGTTCGTTCTCCTGTGAGTCTAGATTATCGAATCGGTCGCAAAACTGATAGTTAATTGTAACGTTCAGGGCCTCCTAATGACGATGGAACACTCAAATTGCGTCCCGATTCAATACATCATCCTCCAGCCTACTTGTCTCCATGGGTCTATTGCTGCCTCGGGCACCTTATGGTCGTTCTCCTGTGAGTCTAGTTTATCGAATCGGACGCAAAACTGATAGTTAATTGTAACGTTTAGGGCCACCTAATGACGATGGAACACTCAAATTGCGTCCCGATTCAATACATCGTCCTACAGCCGACTTGTCTCAATGGGTCTATTGCTGTCTCGGTCATCTTATGGTGGTTCTCCTGTGATTTTAGATTATCGAATCGGACGCAAAACTGATAGTTAATTGTAACGTTCAGGGCCTCCTAATGACGATGGAATACTCAAACTGCGTCCCGATTCAATACATCGTCCTCCAGCCGACTTGTCTCCATTGGTCAATTGCTGCCTCTGGCACCTTATGATCGTTCCTCTGTGAGTGTAGATTATCGAACCGGACACAACACTGATAGTTAATTGTAACGTTCAGGGCCTCCTAATGACGATGGAACACTCTAATTGCCTTCCGATTGAATACATCGTTCTCCAGCCAACTTGTCTCCATGGGTCTACTGCTGCCTCGGGCACCTTATGGTCTTACTCCCGTGAGTCTAGATTATCGAATCGGACGCAAAACTGATAGTTAATTGTAACGCTCAGGGCCTCCTAATGACGATGGAACACTCAAATTGCGCCCTGATTCGATACATCGTCCTCCAGCCGACTTGTCTCCATGGGTTTATTTCTGCCTCGGGCACCTTATGGTCGTTCTCCTGTGATTTTAGATTATCGAATCGGACGCAAAACTTATAGTTAATTGTAACGTTCAGGGCCTCCTAATGACGAAGGAATACTCGAACTGCGTCCCGATTCAATACATCGTCCTCCAGCCGACTTGTCTCCATGGGTCAATTGCTGCCTCTGGCACCTTATGGTCGTTCCTCTGTGAGTGTAGATTATCGAATCGGACACAACATTGATAGTTAATTGTAACGTTCAGGGCCTCCTAATGACGATGGAACACTCTAATTGCGTTCCGATTGAATACATCGTTCTCCAGCCAACTTGTCTCCATGGGTCTATTGCTGCCTCGGGCACCTTATGCTCGTTCTCCTGTGAGTCGAGATTATCGAATCGGACGCAAAACTGATAGTTAATTGTAACGTTCAGGGCCTCCTAATGACGATGGAACACTCAAATTGCGTCGAGATTCAATACATCGTCCTCCAGCCGACTTGTCTCCTTGGGTCTATTGCTGCCTCGGGCACCTTATGGTCGTTCTCCTGTGAGTCTAGATTATCGAATCGGACGCAAAACTGATAGTTAATTGTAACGTTCATGGCCTCCTAATGACGATGGAATACTTAAATTGCGTCCCGATTCAATACATCGTCCTCCAGCCGACTTGTCTCCATGGGTCTATTCCTGCCTCTGGCACCTTATGGTCGTTCCTCTGTGAGTCTAGATTATCGAGTCGCACGCAAAACTGATAGTTAATTGTAACTTTCAGGGCCTCCTAATGACGATGGATCACCCAAATTGATTCCCGATTCAATACATCATCCTCCAGCCTACTTGTCTCCATGGGTCTATTGCTGCCTCGGGCACCTTATGGTCGTTCTCCTGTGAGTCTGGATTATCGAATCGGACGCAAAACTGATAGTTAATTGTAACGTTTAGGGCCACCTAATGACGATGGAACACTCAAATTGCGTCCCGATTCAATACATCGTCCTCCAGCCGACTTGTCTCAATGGGTCTATTGCTGTCTCGGTCACCTTATGGTGGTTCTCCTGTGATTTTAGATTATCGAATCGGACGCAAAACTGATAGTTAATTGTAACGTTCAGGGCCTCCTAATGACGATGGAATACTCAAACTGCGTCCCGATTCAATACATCGTCCCCCAGCCGACTTGTCTCCATGGGTCATTTGCTGCCTCTGGCACTTTATGGTCGTTCCTCTGTGAGTGTAGATTATCGAACCGGATACAACACTGATAGTTAATTGTAACGTTCAGGGCCTCCTAATGACGATGGAACACTCTAATTGCCTTCCGATTGAATACATCGTTCTCCAGCCAACTTGTCTCCATGGGTCTACAGCTGCCTTGGGCACCTTATGGTCTTACTCCCGTGAGTGTAGATTATCGAATCGGACGCAAAACTGATAGTTAATTGTAACGCTCAGGGCCTCCTAATGACGATGGAACACTCAAATTGCGCCCTGATTCGATACATCGTCCTCCAGCCGACTTGTCTCCATGGGTCTATTGCTGCCTCGGGCACCTTATGGTCGTTCTCCTGTGAGTCGAGATTATCGAATCGGACGCAAAACTCATAGTTAATTGTTACGTTCAGGGCCTCCTAATGACGATGGAACACTCAAATTGCGTCGAGATTCAATACATCGTCCTCCAGCCGACTTGTCTCCTTGGGTTTATTGCTGCCTCGGGCATCTTATGGTCGTTCTCCTGTGAGTTTAGATTATCGAATCGGACGCAAAGCTGAGAGTTAATTGTAACGTTCAGGGCGTCGTAATGACGATGGAATACTCAAATTGCGTCCCGATTCGATACATCGTCCTCCAGCCGACTTGTCTCCATGGGTCTATTGCTGTCTCGGTCACCTTATGGTCGTTCTTTTGTGATTTTAGATTATCGAATCGGACGCAAAACTAATAGTTAATTGTAACGTTCAGGGCCTCCTAATGACGATGGAATACTCGAACTGCGTCCCGATTCAATACATCGTCCTCCAGCCGACTTGTCTCCATGGGTCAATTGCTGCCTCTGGCACCTTATGGTCGTTCCTCTGTGAGTGTAGATTATCGAATCGGACACAACACTGATAGTTAATTGTAACGTTCAGGGCCTCCTAATGACGTTGGAACACTCTAATTGCGTTCCGATTGAATACATCGTTCTCCAGCCAACTTGTCTCCATGGGTCTATTGCTGCCTCTGGCACCTTATGGTCTTTCTCCCGTGAGTCTAGATTATCGAATCGGACGCAAAACTGATAGTTAATTGTAACGTTCAGGGCCTCCTAATGACGATGGAACACTCAAATTGCGCCCTGATTCGATACATCGTCCTCCAGCCGACTTGTCTCCAAAGGTATATTGCTGCCTCCGGCACCTTATGGTCGTTCTCCTGTGAGTCTTGATTATCGAATCGGACGCAAAGCTGACAGTTAATTGTAACGTTCAGGGCGTCCTAATGACGATGGAATACTCAAATTGCGTCCCGATTCGATACATCGTTCTCCAGCCGACTTGTCTCCATGGGTCAATTGCTGCCTCTGGCACCTTATGGTCGTTCCTCTGTGAGTGTAGATTATCGAATCGGACACAACACTGATAGTTAATTGTAACGTTCAGGGCCTCCTAATGACGATGGAACACTCTAATTGCGTTCCGATTGAATACATCGTTCTCCAGCCAACTTGTCTCCATGGGTCTATTGCTGCCTCGGGCACCTTATGGTCTTTCTCCCGTGAGTCTAGATTATCGAATCGGACGCAAAACTGATAGTTAACTGTAACGTTCGGGGCCTCCTAATGACGATGGAACACTCAAATTGCGCCCTGATTCGATACATCGTCCTCCAGCCGACTTGTCTCCATGGGTCTATTTCTGCCTCGGGCACCTTATGGTCGTTTTCCTGTGTGTCTAGATTATCGAATCGGACTCAAAGCTGATAGTGAATTGTAACGTTCGGGGCCCCCTAATGACGATGGAACACTCAAATTGCGTCCCGATTCGATACATCGTCCTCCAGCCGACTTGTCTCCTTGGGTCTATTGCTGCCTCGGGCACCTTATGGTCGTTCTCCTGTGAGTCTAGATTATCGAATCGGACTCAAAGCTGATAGTTAATTGTAACGTTCGGGGCCTCCTAATGACGATGGAACACTCAAATTGCGTCCCGATTCAATACATCGACATCCAGCCGACTTGTCTCCAAAGGTATATTGCTGCCTCCGGCACCTTAAGGTCGTTCTCCTGTGAGTCTAGATTATCGAATCGGACGCAAAACTGACAGTTAATTGTAACGTTCAGGGCGTCCTAATGACGATGGAATACTCAAATTGCGTCCCGATTCGATACATCGTCCTCCAGCCGACTTGTCTCCATGGGTCTGTTGCTGACTCGGTCACCTAATGGTCGTTCTCCTGTGATTTTAGATTATCAAATCGGACGCAAAGCTGACAGTTAATTGTAACGTTCAGGGCCTCCTAATGACGATGGTACACTCAAATTGCGTCGAGATTCAATACATCGTCCTCCAGCCGACTTGTCTCCATGGGTCAATTGCTCCCTCTGGCACCTTATGGTCGTTCCTATGTGAGTGTAGATTATCGAATCGGACACAACACTGATAGTTAATTGTAACGTTCAGGGCCTCCTAATGACGATGGAACACTCTAATCGCGTTCCGATTGAATACATCGTTCTCCAGCCGACTTGTCTCCATGGGTCTATTGCTGCCTCGGGCACCTTATGGTCGTTCCTCTGTGAGTCTAGATTATCGAGTCGGACGCAAAACTGATAGTTAATTGTAACGTCCAGGGCCTCCTAATGACGATGGAACACTGAAATTGCGCCCTGATTCGATACATCGTCCTCCAGCCGACTTGTCTCCATGGGTCAATTTCTGCCTCGGGCACCTTATGGTCTTTCTCCTGTGAGTCTAGATTATCGAATCGGACTCAAAGCTGACAGTTAATTGTAACGTTCGGGGCCTCCTATTTACGATGGAACACTCAAATTGCGTCCCGATTCAATACATCGTCCTCCAGCCGACTTGTTTCCATAGGTCTATTGCTGCCTCGGACACCGTATGGTCGTTCTCCTGTGAGTCTAGATTATCGTATCAGACGCAAAACTGATAGTCAATTGTAACGTTCAGGGCCTCCTAATGTCGATGGCACACTCAAATTGCGTCGAGATTCAATACATCGTCCTCCAGCCGACTTGTCTCCATGGGTCTATTGCTGCCTCGGGCACCTTATGCTCGTTCTCCTGTGAGTCGAGATTATCGAATCGGACGCAAAACTGATAGTTAATTGTAACGTTCAGGGCCTCCTAATGACGATGGAACACTCAAAATGCGTCGAGATTCAATACATCGTCCTCCAGCCGACTTGTCTCCTTGGGTCTATTGCTGCCTCGGGCACCTTATGGTCGTTCTCCTGTGAGTCTAGATTATCGAATCGGACTCAAAGCTGATAGTTAATTGTAATGTTCGGGGCCTCTTAATGACGATGGAACACTCAAATTGCGTGCCGATTCAGTACATCGACATCCAGCCAACTTGTCTCCAAAGGTATATTGCTGCCTCCGGCACCTTATGGTCGTACTTCTGTGAGTCTAGATTATCGAATCGGACGCAAAGCTGACAGTTAATTGTAACGTTCAGGGCGTCCTAATGACGATGGAATACTCAAATTGCGTCCCGATTCGATACATCGTCCTCCAGCCGACTTGTCACCAAGGGTCTATTGCTGTCTCGGGCACCTTATGGTCGTACTCCTGTGAGTCGAGATTATCGAATCGGACGCAAAACTGATAGTTAATTGTAACGTTCAGGGCCTCCTAATGACGATGGAATACTTAAATTGCGTCCCGATTCAATACATCGTCCTCCAGCCGACTTGTCCCCATGGGTCTATTCCTGCCTCTGGCACCTTATGGTCGTTCCTCTGTGAGTCTAGATTATCGAGTCGGACGCAAAACTGATAGTTAATTGTAACGTTCAGGGCCTCCTAATGACGATGGAACACTCTAATTGCCTTCCGATTGAATACATCGTTCTCCAGCCAACTTGTCTCCATGGGTCTACTGCTGCCTCGGGCACCTTATGGTCTTACTCCCGTGAGTCTAGATTATCGAATCGGACGCAAAACTGATAGTTAATTGTAACGCTCAGGGCCTCCTAATGACGATGGAACACTCAAATTGCGCCCTGATTCGATACATCGTCCTCCAGCCGACTTGTATCCATGGGTCTATTTCTGCCTCGGGCACCTTATGGTCGTTCTCCTGTGAGTCTAGATTATCGAATCGGACTCAAAGCTGATAGTTAATTGTCACGTTCGGGGCCTCCTAATGACGATGGAACACTCAAATTGCGTCCCGATTCGATACATCGTCCTCCAGCCGACTTGTATCCTTGGGTCTATTGCTGCCTCGGGCACCTTATGGTCGTTCTCCTGTGAGTCTAGATTATCGAATCGGACTAAAGCTGATAGTTAATTGTAACGTTTGGGGCCTCCTAATGACGATGGAACACTCAAATTGCGTCCCGATTCAATACATCGACATCCAGCCGACTTGTCTCCAAAGGTATATTGCTGCCTCCGGCACCTTAAGGTCGTTCTCCTGTGAGTCTAGAGTATCGAATCGGACGCAAAGCTGACAGTTAATTGTAACGTTCAGGGCGTCCTAATGACGATGGAATACTCAAATTGCGTCCCGATTCGATACATCGTCCTCCAGCCGACTTGTCTCCATGGGTCTATTGCTGACTCGGTCACCTTATGGTCGTTCTCCTGTGATTTTAGATTATCGAATCGGACGCAAAACTGATAGTTAATTGTAACGTTCAGGGCCTCCTAATGACGATGGAATACTCAAACTGCGTCCCGATTCAATACATCGTCCTCCAGCCGACTTGTCTCCATGGGTCAATTGCTGCCTCTGGCACCTTATGTTCGTTCCTCTGTGAGTGTAGATTATCGAATCGGACACAGCACTGATAGTTAATTGTAACGTTCAGGGCCTCCTAATGACGATGGAACACTCAAATTGCGTCGAGATTCAATACATCGTCCTCCAGCCGACTTGTCTCCTTGGGTTTATTGCTGCCTCGGGCACCCTATGGTCGTTCTCCTGTGAGTCTAGATTATCGAATCGGACTCAAAGCTGATAGTTAATTGTAACGTTCGGGGCCTCCTAATGACGATGGAAAACTCAAATTGCGTCCCGATTCAATACATCGACATCCAGCCGACTTGTCTCCAAAGGAATATTGCTGCCTCCGGCACCTTATGGTCGTTCTCCTGTGAGTCTAGATTATCGAATCGGACGCAAAGCTGACAGTTAATTGTAACGTTCAGGGCCTCCTAATGACGATGGAACACTCAAATTGCGTCGAGATTCAATACATCGTCCTCCAGCCGACTTGTCTCCATGGGTCTATTGCTGCCTCGGGCACCTTATGCTCGTTCTCCTGTGAGTCGAGATTATCGAATCGGACGCAAAACTGATAGTTAATTGTAACGTTCAGGGCCTCCTAATGACGATGGAACACTCAAATTGCGTCGAGTTTCAATACATCGTCCTCCAGCCGACTTGTCTCCTTGGGTCTATTGCTGCCTCGGGTACCTTATGGTCGTTCTCCTGTGAGTCTAGATTATCGAATCGGACTCAAAGCTGATAGTTAATTGCAATGTTCGGGGCCTCCTAATGACGATGGAACACTCAAATTGCGTCCCGATTCAATACATCGACATCCAGCCAACTTGTCTCCAAAGTTATATTGCTGCCTCCGGCACCTTATGGTCGTACTCCTGTGAGTCTAGATTATCGAATCGGACGCAAAGCTGACAGTTAATTGTAACGTTCAGGTCGCCCTAATGACGATGGAATACTGAAATTGCGTCCCGATTCGATACATCGTCCTCCAGCCGACTTGTCACCAAGGGTCTATTGCTGTCTCGGGCACCTTATGGTCGTTCTCCTGTGAGTCGAGATTATCGAATCGGACGCAAAACTGATAGTTAATTGTAACGTTCAGGGCCTCCTAATGACGATGGAACCCTTATATTGCGTCCCGATTCAATACATCGTCCTCCAGCCGACTTGTCTCCATGGGTCTATTCCTGCCTCTGGCACCATATGGTCGTTCCTCTGTGAGTCTAGATTATCGAGTCGGACGCAAAACTGATAGTTAATTGTAACGTTCAGGGCCTCCTAATGACGATAAAATACTCAAACTGCGTCCCGATTCAATACATCGTCCTCCAGCCGACTTGTCTCCATGGGTCAATTGCTGCCTCTGGCACTTTATGGTCGTTCCTCTGTGAGTGTAGATTATCGAACCGGACACAACACTGATAGTTAATTGTAACGTTCAGGGCCTCCTAATGACGATGGAACACTCTAATTGCCTTCCGATTGAATACATCGTTCTCCAGCCAACTTGTCTCCATGGGTCTACTGCTGCCTCGGGCACCTTATGGTCTTACTCCCGTGAGTCTAGATTATCGAATCGGACGCAAAACTGATAGTTAATTGTAACGCTCAGGGCCTCCTAATGACGAAGGAACATTCAAATTGCGCCCTGATTCGATACATCGTCCTCCAGCCGACTTGTCCCCATGGGTCTATTGCTGCCTCGGGCACCTTATGGTCGTTCTCCTGTGAGTCGAGATTATCGAATCGGACGCAAAACTGATAGTTAATTGTAACGTTCAGGGCCTCCTAATGACGATGGAATACTCAAACTGCGTCCCGATTCAATACATCGTCCTCCAGCCGACTTGTCTCCATGGGTCAATTGCTGCCTCTGGCACCTTATGTTCGTTCCTCTGTGAGTGTAGATTATCGAATCGGACACAGCACTGATAGTTAATTGTAACGTTCAGGGCCTCCTAATGACGATGGAACACTCAAATTGCGTCGAGATTCAATACATCGTCCTCCAGCCGACTTGTCTCCTTGGGTTTATTGCTGCCTCGGGCACCCTATGGTCGTTCTCCTGTGAGTCGAGATTATCGAATCGGACGCAAAACTGATAGTTAATTGTAACGTCCAGGGCCTCCTAATGACGATGGAACACTGAAATTGCGCCCTGATTCGATACATCGTCCTCCAGCCGACTTGTCTCCATGAGTCAATTTCTGCCTCGGGCACCTTATGGTGGTTCTCCTGTGAGTCTAGATTATCGAATCGGACTCAAAGCTGACAGTTAATTGTAACGTTGGGTGCCTCCTATTTACGATGGAACACTCAAATTGCGTCCCGATTCAATACATCGTCCTCCAGCCGACTTGCCTCCATTGGAATATTGCTGCCTCGGACACCTTATGGTCGTTCTCCTGTGAGTCTAGATTATCGAATCGGACGCAAAACTGATAGTTAATTGTAACGTTCAGGGCCTCCTAATGTCGATGGAACACTCAAATTGCGTCGAGATTCAATACATCGTCCTCCAGCCGACTTGTCTCCATGGGTCTATTGCTGCCTCGGGCACCTTATGGTCGTTCTCCTGTGATTCTAGATTATCGAATCGGAGTCAAAGCTGATAGTTAATTGTAATGTTCGGGGCCTCCTAATGACGATGGAACACTCAAATTGCGTCCCGATTCAATACATCGACATCCAGCCGACTTGTCTCCAAAGGTATATTGCTGCCTCCGGCACCTTAGGGTCGTTCTCCTGTGAGTCTAGATTATCGAATCGGACGCAAAGCTGACAGTTAATTGTAACGTTCAGGGCATCCTAATGACGATGGAATACTCAAATTGCGTCCCGATTCGATACATCGTCCTCCAGCCGACTTGTCTCCATGGGTATATTCCTGCCTCTGGCACCTTATGGTCGTTCCTCTGTGAGTCTAGATTATCGAGTCGGACGCAAAACTGATAGTTAATTGTAACGTTCAGGGCCTCCTAATGACGATGGAACACCCAAATTGATTCCCGATTCAATACATCGTCCTCCAGCCGACTTGTCTCCATGGGTCTATTGCTGGCTCGGCCACCTGGTTGTCGTTCTCCTGTGAGTCTAGTTTATCGAATAGGACGCAAAACTGATAGTTTATTATAACGTTCAGGGCCTCCTAATGACGATCGAACACTCAAAATGCGTCGAGATTCAATACATCGTCCTCCAGCCGACTTGTCTCCATGGGCCTATTGCTGCCTCGGGCACCTTATGGTCGTTCTCCTGTGAGTCGAGATTATCGAATCGGACGCAAAACTGAACGTTAATTGTAACAGTCAGGGCCTCCTAATGACGATGGAACACTCAAATTGCGTCAAGATTCAGTACATCGTCCTACAGCCCACTTGTCTCCTTGGGTCTATTGCTGCCTCGGGCACCTTATGGTCGTTTTCCTGTGAGTCTAGATAATCGAATCGGACGCAAACTGATAGTTAATTGTATCGTTCAGGGCCTCCTAATGACGATGGAACACTCAAATTGCGTCCCGATTCAATACATTTTCCTCCAGCCAACTTGTCTCCATGGGTCTATTGGTGCCTCCGGCACTTTATAAACGATCTCCTGTGAGTCTAGATTATCGAATCGGACGCATAACTGATAGTTAATTGTAACGTTCAGGGCCTCCTAAAGACAATGGAACACTCAAATTGCGTCCTGATTCAATACATCGTTCTCCAGTCGATTTGTCTCCATGGGTCTATTGCTGGCTCGGCCAGCTGGTGGTCGTTCTCCTGTGAGTCTACTTTATCGAAAAGGACGCAAAACTGATAGTTGATTATAACGTTCAGGGCCTCCTAATGACGATGGAACACTCAAAATGCGTCGAGATTCAATACATCGTCCTCCAGCCGACTTGTCTCCATGGGTCTATTGCTGCCTCGGGCACCTTATAGTCGTTCTCCTGTGAGTCGAGATTATCGAATCGGACGCAAAACTGATCGTTAATTGTAACAGTCAGGGCCTCCTAATGATGATGGAACACTCAAATTGCGTCAAGATTCAGTACATCGTCCTCCAGCCGACTTGTCTCCTTGGGTCTATTGTTGTCTCGGGCACCTTATGGTCGTTTTCCTGTGAGTCTAGATTATCGAATCGGACGCAAAACTGATAGTTAATTGTATCGTTCAGGGCCTCCTAATGACGATGGAACACTCAAATTGCGTCCCGATTCATTACATTGTCCTCCAGCCGACTTGTCTCCATGGGTCTACTGCTGCCTCGGGCACTTTATAAACGTTCTCCTGTGAGTCTAGATTATCGAATCGGACGCATAACTGATAGTTAATTGTAACGTTCAGGGCCTCCTAATAACGATGGAACACTCAAATTGTGTCGAGATTCAACATAACGTCCTCCAGCCGACTTGTCTCCATGGGTCTATTGCTGCCTCGGACACCCTGTGGTCGTTCTCCTGTGAGTCTAGTTTATCGAATAGGACGCAAAACTGATAGTTAATTGCAACGTTCAGGGCCTCCTAATGACGTTGGAACACCCATATTGCGTCCCGATTCGATACATCGTCCTCCAGCCGACTTGTCTCCTTGGGTCTATTGCTGCCTCGGGCACCCTATGGTCGTTCTCCAGTGAGTCTAGATTATCGAATCGGACGCAAAGTTGACAGTTAATTGTATCGTTCAGGGCCTCCTAATGACGATGGAACACTCAAATTGCGTCCCGATTCAATACATCGTCCTCCAGCCGACTTGTCTCCATGGGTCTATTGCTGCCTCGGGCACCTTATGATCGTTCTCCTGTGAGTCTAGTTTATCGAATCGGACGCAAAACTGATAGTTAATTGTAACGTTCAGGCCCTCCTAATGTCGATGGCACACTCAAATTGCGTCGAGATTCAATACATCGTCCTCCAGCCGACTTGTCTCCATGGGTCTGTCGCTGCCTCGGGCACCTTATGGTCGTTCTCCTGTGAGTCGAGATTATCGAATCGGACGCAATACTTCCTAATGACGATGGAACACTCAAATTGCGTCGAGACTCAATACATCGTCCTCCAGCCGACTTGTCTCCTTGGGTCTATTGCTGCCTCGGGCACCTTATGGTCGTACTCCTGAGTCTTGATTATCGAATCGGACGCTAAACTGATAGTTAATTGTAGCGTTCAGGGCCTCCTAATGACGATGGAACACTCAAATTGCGTCCCGATTCAATACATTGTCCTCCAGCCGACTTGTCTCCATGGGTCTATTGCTGCCTCGGGCACTTTATAAATGTTCTCCTGTGAGTCTAGATTATCGAATAGACGCAAAACTGATAGTTAATTGTAACGTTCAGGGCCTCCTAATGACGATGGAACACTCAAATTGCGTCCTGATTCAATACATCGTTCTCCAGTCGATTTGTCTCCATGGGTCTATTGCTGCACCTTATGGTCGTTCTCCTGTGAGTCTGGATTATCGAATCGGACGCAAACCTGATAGTTCATTGTATCGATCAGGGCCTCCTAATGACGATGGAACACTCAAATTGCGTCCCGATGCAATAGATCGTCCTCCAGCCGAAATGTCTCCATGGGTCTATTGCTGCCTCAGTCACCTTATGGTCGTTCTCCTGTGAGTCTAGATTATCGAATCGGACGGAAAACTAATAGTTAATTGTAACGTTCAGGGCCTCCTAATGTCGATGGCACACTCAAAATGCGTCGAGATTCAATACATCGTCCTCCAGCCGACTTGTCTCCATGGGTCTATTGCTGCCTCGGGCACCTTATGGTCGTTCTCCTGTGAGTCGAGATTATCGAATCGGACGCAAAACTGATAGTTAATTGTAACGTTCAGGGCCTCCTAATGACGATGGTACACTTAAATTGCGTCGAGATTCAGTACATCGTCCTCCAGCCGACTTGTCTCCTTGGGTCTATTGCTGCCTCGGGCATCTTATGGTTGTTTTCCTGTGAGTCTAGATTATCGAATCGGACGCAAAACTGATAGTTAATTGTATCGTTCAGGGCCTTCCAGGCGACTTGTCTCCATGGGTCTATTGCTGCCTCCTGCTCTTTATAAACGTTCTCCTGTGAGTCTAGATTATCGAATCGGACGCAAAACTGATAGTTAATTGTAACGTTCAGGGCCTCCTTATGACAATGGAACACTCAATTTGCGTCCCGATTCAATATATCGACATCCAGCCGACTTGTATCCAATTGTATATTGCTGCCTCGGGCACCTTATGGTCGTTCTCCTGTGAGTGTAGATTATCGAATCGGACGCAAAGCTGATAGTTAATTGTAACGTTCAAGGCCTCCTAATGACGATGGAACACTCAAATTGCGTCCCCATTGAATACATCGTCCTCCAGCCGACTCGTCTTCAAGGGTCTACTGCTGCCTCGGGCACCTTATGGTCGTTCTCCCGTGAGTCTAGAATATCGAATCGGACGAAAAACTGATAGTTAATTGTAACGTTCAGGGCCTCCTAATAACGATGGAACACTCAAATTATGTCGAGATTCAACATATCGTCCTCCAGCCGACTTGTCTCCATGGGTCTATTGCTGCCTCGGCCACCCTGTGGTCGTTCTCCTGTGAGTCTAGTTTATCGAATAGGACGCAAAACTGATAGTTAATTGCAACGTTCAGGGCCTCCTAATGACGATGGAACACTCATATTGCGTCCCGATTCAATACATCGACATCCAGCCGACTTGCCTCCAAAGGTATATTGCTGCCTCGGGCACCTTATGGTCGTTCTCCTGTGAGTCTAGAATATCGAATCGGACGCAAAACTGATCGTTAATTGTAACAGTCAGGGCCTCCTAATGATGATGGAACACTCAAATTGCGTCAAGATTCAGTACATCGTCCTCCAGCCGACTTGTCTCCTTGGGTCTATTGCTGTCTCGGGCACCTTATGGTCGTTTCCCTGTGAGTCTAGATTATCGAATCGGACGCAAAACTGATAGTTAATTGTATCGTTCAGGGCCTCCTAATGACGATGGAACACTCAAATTGCGTCCCGATTCATTACATTGTCCTCCAGCCGACTTGTCTCCATGGGTCTACTGCTGCCTCGGGCACTTTATAAACGTTCTCCTGTGAGTCTAGATTATCGAATCGGACGCATAACTGATAGTTAATTGTAACGTTCAGGGCCTCCTAAAGACAATGGAACACTCAATTTGCGTCCCGATTCAATATATCGACATCCAGTCGACTTGTCTCCAAAGGTATATTGCTGCCTCGGGCACCTTATGGTCGCTCTCCTGTGAGTGTAGATTATCGAATCGGACGCAAAGCTGACAGTTAATTGTAACGTTCAGGGGCTCCTAATGACGATGGAACACTCAAATTGCGTCCCTATTGAATACATCGTCCTCCAGCCGACTCGTCTCCATAGGTCTATTGCTGCCTCGGGCACCTTATGGTCGTTCTCCCGTGAGTCTAGATTATCGAATCGGACGAAAAACTGATAGTTAATTGTAACGTTCAGGGCCTCCTAATGACGATGGAACACTCAAAATGCGTCGAGATTCAATACATCGTCCTCCAGCCGACTTGTCTCCATGGGTCTATTGCTGCCTCGGGCACTTTATAAACGTTCTCCTGTGAGTCTAGATTATCGAATCGGACGCATAACTGATAGTTAATTGTAACGTTCAGGGCCTCCTAAAGACAATGGAACACTCAAATTGCGTCCTGATTCAATACATCGTTCTCCAGTCGATTTGTCTCCATGGGTCTATTGCTGGCTCGGCCACCTGGTGGTCGTTCTCCTGAGAGTCTAGTTTATCGAATAGGACACAACACTGATAGTTAATTGTAACGTTCAGGGCCCCCTAATGACGATGGAACACTCAAATTGCGTCCCTATTGAATACATCGTCCTCCAGCCGACTCGTCTCCATGGGTCTATTGCTGCCTTGAGCTCCTTATGGTCGTTCTTCCGTGAGTCTAGATTATCGAATCGGACGCAAAACTGATAGTTAATTGTAACGTTCAGGGCCTCCTAATAACGATGGAACACTCAAATTGTGTCGAGATTCAACATAACGTCCTCCAGCCGACTTGTCTCCATGGGTCTATTGCTGCCTCGGACACCCTGTGGTCGTTCTCCTGTGAGTCTAGTTTATCGAATAGGACGCAAAACTGATAGTTAATTGCAACGTTCAGGGCCTCCTAATGACGATGGAACACCCATATTGCGTCCCGATTCGATACATCGTCCTCCAGCCGACTTGTCTCCATGGGTCTATTGCTGCCTCGGGCACCCTATGGTCGTTCTCCAGTGAGTCTAGATTATCGAATCGGACGCAAAGTTGACAGTTAATTGTATCGTTCAGGGCCTCCTAATGACGATGGAACACTCAAATTGCGTCCCGATTCAACACATCGTCCTCCAGCCGACTTGTCTCCATGGGTCTATTAATGCCTCGGGCACCTTATGATCGTTCTCCTGTGAGTCTAGTTTATCGAATCGGACGCAAAACTGATAGTTAATTGTAACGTTCAGGGCCTCCTAATGTCGATGGCACACTCAAATTGCGTCGAGATTCAATACATCGTCCTCCAGCCGACTTGTCTCCATGGGTCTGTCGCTGCCTCGGGCACCTTATGGTCGTTCTCCTGTGAGTCGAGATTATCGAATCGGACGCAAAACTTCCTAATGACGATGGAACACTCAAATTGCGTCGAGACTCAATACATCGTCCTCCAGCCGACTTGTCTCCTTGGGTCTATTGCTGCCTCGGGCACCTTATGGTCGTACTCCTGAGTCTTGATTATCGAATCGGACGCTAAACTGATAGTTAATTGTAGCGTTCAGGGCCTCCTAATGACGATGGAACACTCAAATTGCGTCCCGATTCAATACATTGTCCTCCAGCCGACTTGTCTCCATGGGTCTATTGCTGCCTCGGGCACTTTATAAATGTTCTCCTGTGAGTCTAGATTATCGAATAGACGCAAAACTGATAGTTAATTGTAACGTTCAGGGCCTCCTAATGACGATGGAACACTCAAATTGCGTCCTGATTCAATACATCGTTCTCCAGTCGATTTGTCTCCATGGGTCTATTGCTGCACCTTATGGTCGTTCTCCTGTGAGTCTGGATTATCGAATCGGACGCAAACCTGATAGTTCATTGTATCGATCAGGGCCTCCTAATGACGATGGAACACTCAAATTGCGTCCCGATGCAATAGATCGTCCTCCAGCCGAAATGACTCCATGGGTCTATTGCTGCCTCAGTCACCTTATGGTCGTTCTCCTGTGAGTCTAGATTATCGAATCGGACGCAAAACTAATAGTTAATTGTAACGTTCTGGGCCTCCTAATGGCGATGGTACACTCTAATTGCGTTCCGATTGAATACATCGTCCTCCAGCCGACTTGTCTCCATGGGCCTATTGTTGCCTGGGGCACCTCATGGTCGTACTCCCGTGAGTCTAGATAATCGAATCGGACACAAAACTGATAGTTAATTGTAACGTTCAGGGCCTCCTAATGGCGATGGAACACTCAAATTGAGTCGAGATTCAATACATCGTCCTCCAGCCGACTTGTCTCCATGGGTCTATTGCTGCCTCGGCCACCTTGTGGTCGTTCTCCTGTGAGTCTAGTTTATCGAATAGGACGCAAAACTGATAGTTGATTATAACGTTCAGGGCCTCCTAATGACGATGGAACACTCAAATTTCGTCCCGATTCGATACATCGTCCTCCAGCCGACTTTTCTCCATGGGTCTATTGCTGCGTCGGGCACCTTATGGTCGTTCTCCTGTGAGTCTGGATTATCGAATCGGACGCAAACCTGATAGTTCATTGTATCGATCAGGGCCTCCTAATGACGATGGAACACTCAAATTGCGTCCCGATGCAATAGATCGTCCTCCAGCCGAAATGTCTCCATGGGTCTATTGCTGCCTCAGTCACCTTATGGTCGTTCTCCTGTGAGTCTAGATTATCGAATCGGACGGAAAACTAATAGTTAATTGTAACGTTCAGGGCCTCCTAATGTCGATGGCACACTCAAAATGCGTCGAGATTCAATACATCGTCCTCCAGCCGACTTGTCTCCATGGGTCTATTGCTGCCTCGGGCACCTTATGGTCGTTCTCCTGTGAGTCGAGATTATCGAATCGGACGCAAAACTGATAGTTAATTGTAACGTTCAGGGCCTCCTAATGACGATGGTACACTCAAATTGCGTCGAGATTCAGTACATCGTCCTCCAGCCGACTTGTCTCCTTGGGTCTATTGCTGCCTCGGGCATCTTATGGTCGTTTTCCTGTGAGTCTAGATTATCGAATCGGACGCAAAACTGATAGTTAATTGTATCGTTCAGGGCCTTCCAGGCGACTTGTCTCCATGGGTCTATTGCTGCCTCCTGCTCTTTATAAACGTTCTCCTGTGAGTCTAGATTATCGAATCGGACGCAAAACTGATAGTTAATTGTATCGTTCAGGGCCTCCTAATGACGATGGAACACTCAAATTGCGTCCCGATTCATTACATTGTCCTCCAGCCGACTTGTCTCCATGGGTCTACTGCTGCCTCGTGCACTTTATAAACGTTCTCCTGTGAGTCTAGATTATCGAATCGGACGCATAACTGATAGTTAATTGTAACGTTCAGGGCCTCCTAAAGACAATGGAACACTCAATTTGCGTCCCGATTCAATATATCGACATCCAGTCGACTTGTCTCCAAAGGTATATTGCTGCCTCGGGCACCTTATGGTCGCTCTCCTGTGAGTGTAGATTATCGAATCGGACGCAAAGCTGACAGTTAATTGTAACGTTCAGGGCCTCCTAATGACGATGGAACACTCAAATTGCGTCCCTATTGAATACATCGTCCTCCAGCCGACTCGTCTCCATAGGTCTATTGCTGCCTCGGGCACCTTATGGTCGTTCTCCCGTGAGTCTAGATTATCGAATCGGACGAAAAACTGATAGTTAATTGTAACGTTCAGGGCCTCCTAATGACGATGGAACACTCAAAATGCGTCGAGATTCAATACATCGTCCTCCAGCCGACTTGTCTCCATGGGTCTATTGCTGCCTCGGGCACTTTATAAACGTTCTCCTGTGAGTCTAGATTATCGAATCGGACGCATAACTGATAGTTAATTGTAACGTTCAGGGCCTCCTAAAGACAATGGAACACTCAAATTGCGTCCTGATTCAATACACCGTTCTCCAGTCGATTTGTCTCCATGGGTCTATTGCTGGCTCGGCCACCTGGTGGTCGTTCTCCTGAGAGTCTAGTTTATCGAATAGGACACAACACTGATAGTTAATTGTAACGTTCAGGGCCTCCTAATGACGATGGAACACTCAAATTGCGTCCCTATTGAATACATCGTCCTCCAGCCGACTCGTCTCCATGGGTCTATTGCTGCCTTGAGCTCCTTATGGTCGTTCTTCCGTGAGTCTAGATTATCGAATCGGACGCAAAACTGATAGTTAATTGTAACGTTCAGGGCCTCCTAATAACGATGGAACACTCAAATTGTGTCGAGATTCAACATAACGTCCTCCAGCCGACTTGTCTCCATGGGTCTATTGCTGCCTCGGACACCCTGTGGTCGTTCTCCTGTGAGTCTAGTTTATCGAATAGGACGTAAAACTGATAGTTAATTGCAACGTTCAGGGCCTCCTAATGACGATGGAACACCCATATTGCGTCCCGATTCGATACATCGTCCTCCAGCCGACTTGTCTCCTTGGGTCTATTGCTGCCTCGGGCACCCTATGGTCGTTCTCCTGTGAGTCTAGATTATCGAATCGGACGCAAAGTTGACAGTTAATTGTATCGTTCAGGGCCTCCTAATGACGATGGAACACTCAAATTGCGTCCCGATTCAACACATCGTCCTCCAGCCGACTTGTCTCCATGGGTCTATTAATGCCTCGGGCACCTTATGATCGTTCTCCTGTGAGTCTAGTTTATCGAATCGGACGCAAAACTGATAGTTAATTGTAACGTTCAGGGCCTCCTAATGTCGATGGCACACTCAAATTGCGTCGAGATTCAATACATCGTCCTCCAGCCGACTTGTCTCCATGGGTCTGTCGCTGCCTCGGGCACCTTATGGTCGTTC
The DNA here is from genome assembly GCF_023864275.1 of Schistocerca cancellata. Taxonomy (NCBI): domain Eukaryota; kingdom Metazoa; phylum Arthropoda; class Insecta; order Orthoptera; family Acrididae; genus Schistocerca; species Schistocerca cancellata. Next base: position 85,078,150 of record NC_064631.1, on the reverse strand, counting down.
TCCTGTGAGTCGAAATTATCGAATCGGACGCAAAACTTCCTAATGACGATGGAACACTCAAATTGCGTCGAGACTCAATACATCGTCCTCCAGCCGACTTGTCTCCTTGGGTCTATTGCTGCCTCGGGCACCTTATGGTCGTACTCCTGAGTCTTGATTATCGAATCGGACGCTAAACTGATAGTTAATTGTAGCGTTCAGGGCCTCCTAATGACGATGGAACACTCAAATTGCGTCCCGATTCAATACATTGTCCTCCAGCCGACTTGTCTCCATGGGTCTATTGCTGCCTCGGGCACTTTATAAAAGTTCTCCTGTGAGTCTAGATTATCGAATAAACGCAAAACTGATAGTTAATTGTAACGTTCAGGGCCTCCTAATGACGATGGAACACTCAAATTGCGTCCCGATGCAATAGATCGTCCTCCAGCCGAAATGACTCCATGGGTCTATTGCTGCCTCAGTCACCTTATGGTCGTTCTCCTGTGAGTCTAGATTATCGAATCGGACGCAAAACTAATGGTTAATTGTAACGTTCTGGGCCTCCTAATGGCGATGGTACACTCTAATTGCGTTCCGATTGAATACATCGTCCTCCAGCCGACTTGTCTCCATGGGCCTATTGTTGCCTGGGGCACCTCATGGTCGTACTCCCGTGAGTCTAGATAATCGAATCGGACACAAAACTGATAGTTAATTGTAACGTTCAGGGCCTCCTAATGGCGATGGAACACTCAAATTGAGTCGAGATTCAATACATCGTCCTCCAGCCGACTTGTCTCCATGGGTCTATTGCTGCCTCGGCCACCTTGTGGTCGTTCTCCTGTGAGTCTAGTTTATCGAATAGGACGCAAAACTGATAGTTGATTATAACGTTCAGGGCCTCCTAATGACGATGGAACACTCAAATTTCGTCCCGATTCGATACATCGTCCTCCAGCCGACTTTTCTCCATGGGTCTATTGCTGCCTCGGGCACCTTATGGTCGTTCTCCTGTGAGTCTAGATTATCGAATCGGACTCAAAGCTGACAGTTAATTGTAACGTTTGGGGCCTCCTAATTACGATGGAACACTCAAATTGCGTCCCAGCCGACTTGTCTCCATTGGTCTATTGCTGCCTCGGGCACCTTATGGTCGTTCTCCTGTGAGTCTAGGTAATCGAATCGGACGGAAAACTAATAGTTAATTGTAACGTTCAGGGCCTCCTAATGTCGATGGCACACTCAAAATGCGTCGAGATTCAATACATCGTCCTCCAGCCGACTTGTCTCCATGGGTCTATTGCTGCCTCGGGCACCTTATGGTCGTTCTCCTGTGAGTCTAGATTATCGAATCGGACGCAAAACTGATAGTTAATTGTATCGTTCAGGGCCTTCCAGGCGACTTGTCTCCATGGGTCTATTGCTGCCTCCTGCTCTTTATAAACGTTCTCCTGTGAGTCTAGATTATCGAATCGGACGCAAAACTGATAGTTAATTGTAACGTTCAGGGCCTCCTTATGACAATGGAACACTCAATTTGCGTCCCGATTCAATATATCGACATCCAGCCGACTTGTATCCAATGGTATATTGCTGCCTCGGGCACCTTATGGTCGTTCTCCTGTGAGTGTAGATTATCGAATCGGACGCAAAGCTGATAGTTAATTGTAACGTTCAAGGCCTCCTAATGACGATGGAACACTCAAATTGCGTCCCCATTGAATACATCGTCCTCCAGCCGACTCGTCTTCAAGGGTCTACTGCTGCCTCGGGCACCTTATGGTCGTTCTCCCGTGAGTCTAGAATATCGAATCGGACGAAACACTGATAGTTAATTGTAACGTTCAGGGCCTCCTAATAACGATGGAACACTCAAATTATGTCGTGATTCAACATATCGTCCTCCAGCCGACTTGTCTCCATGGGTCTATTGCTGCCTCGGCCACCCTGTGGTCGTTCTCCTGTGAGTCTAGTTTATCGAATAGGACGCAAAACTGATAGTTAATTGCAACGTTCAGGGCCTCCTAATGACGATGGAACACTCATATTGCGTCCCGATTCAATACATCGACATCCAGCCGACTTGCCTCCAAAGGTATATTGCTGCCTCGGGCACCTTATGGTCGTTCTCCTGTGAGTCTAGATTATCGAATCGCACGCAAATGACAGTTAATTGTAACGTTCAGGGCCTCCTAATGACGATGGAACACTCAAATTGCGTCCCAATTCGATACATCGTCCTCCAGCCGACTTGTCTCCATGGCTCTATTGCCGCCTCGGGCACCTTTTGGTCGTTCTACGATGAGTCTAGATTATCGAATCGGACGCAAAACTGATAGTTAATTGTAACGTTCAGGGCCTCCTAATGACGATGGAACACTCAAATTGCGACCCGATTCGATACATCGTCCTCCAGCCGACTTGTCTCCATGGGTCTATTGCTGCCGCGGGCACCTTATGGTCGTTCTCCTTTCAGTCTAGATTATCGAATCGGACGCAAAGCTGACAGTTAATTGCAACGTTCGGGGCCTCCTAATTACGATGGAACATTCAAATTGCATCCCGATTCAATACATCGTCCTCCAGCCGACTTGTCTCCATGAGTCTATTGCTGCCTTGGACACCTATGGTCGTTCTCCTGTGAGTCTAGATTATCGAATCGGAAGCAAAACTGATAGTTAATTGTAAAGTTCAGGGCCTCCTAATGTTGATGGCACACTCAAATTGCGTCGAGATTCAATACATCGTCCTCCAGCCGACTGGTCTCCATGGGTCTATTGCTGCCCCGGGCACCTTATGGTCGTTCTCCTGTGAGTCGAGATTATCGAATCGGACGCAAAACTGATAGTTAATAGTATCGTTCAGCGCCTCCTAATGACGATGGAACACTCAAATTGCGTCACGATTCAATACATTGTCCTCCAGCAGATTTGTCTCCATGGGTCTATTGCTGCCTCGTGCACTTTATAAACGTTCTCCTGTGAGTATAGATTATCGAATCGGACGCAAAACTGATAGTTAATTGTAAAGTTCAGGGCCTCCTAAAGGCAATGGAAAACTCAATTTGCGTCCCGATTCAATATATCGACATCCAGCTGACTTGTCTCCAAAGGTATATTGCTGCCTCGGGCACCTTATGGTCGTTCTCCTGTGAGTGTAGATTATCGAATCGGACGCAAAGCTGACAGTTAATTGTAACGTTGAGGGCCTCCTAATGACGATGGAACACTCAAATTGCGTCCTTATTGAATACATCGTCCTCCAGCCGACTCGTCTCCATGGGTCTATTGCTGCCTCGGCCCCTTATGGTCGTTCTCCCGTGAGTCTAGATTATCGAATCGGACGAAAAACTGATAGTTAATTGTAACGTTCAGGGCCTCCTAATAACGATTGAACACTCAAATTGTATCGAGATTCAACATATCGTCCTCCAGCCGACTTGTCTCCATGGGTCTATTGCTGCCTCGGCCACCCTGTGGTTGTTCTCCTGTGAGTCTAGTTTATCGAATAGGACGCAAAACTGATAGTTAATTGCAACGTTCAGGGTCTCCTAATGACGATGGAACACTCAAATTGCGTCCCTAGTGAATACATCGTCCTCCAGCCGACTTGTCTCCTTGGGTCTATTGCTGCCTCGGGAACCCTATGGTCGTTCTCATGTGAGTCTAGATTATCGAATCGGACGCAAAGCTGACAGTTAATTGTAACGTTCAGGGCCTCCTAATGACGATGGAACACTCAAATTGCGTCCCGATTCAATACATCGTCCTCCAGCCGATTTGTCTCCATGGGTCTATTAATTCCTCGGGCACCTTATGATCGTTCTCCTGTGAGTCTAGTTTATCGAATCGGACGCAAAACTGATAATTAATTGTAACGTTCAGGGCCTCCGAATGTCGATGGCACACTCAAATTGCGTCGAGATTCAATACATTGTCCTCCAGCCTACTTGTCTCCATGGGTCTATTGCTGCCTCGGCAACTTTATAAAAGTTCTCCTGCAATCTAGGGTATCGAATCGGACGCAAAACTGATAGTTAATTGTAACGTTCAGGGCATCCTAATGTCGATGGAACACTTAAATTGCGTCCAGATTCAATACATCGACATCCAGCCGACTTGGCTCCAAAGGTATATTGCTGCCTCGGGCACCTTAAGGTCGTTCTCCTGTGACGCTAGATTATCGAATCGTACGCAAACGACAGTTAGTTGTAACGTTCAGGGCCTCCTAATGACGATGGAACACTCAAATTGCGTCCCGATTCGATACATCGTCCTCCAGCTGACTTGTCTCCATGGGTCTATTGCTGCCGTGGGCACCTTATGGTCGTTCTCCTGTCAGTCTAGATTATCGAATCGGACGCAAAGCTGACAGTTAATTGCAACGTTCGGGGCCTCCTAATTACGATGGAACATTCAAATTGCATCCCGATTCAATACATCGTCCTCCAGCCGACTTGTCTCCATGAGTCTATTGCTGCCTCGGGCACGTTATGGTCGTTCTCCTGTGTGTCTAGATTATCGAATCGGACGCAAAACCGATAGTTCATTGTAACGATCAGGGCCTCCTAATGTCGATGGCACACTCAAATTGCGTCGAGATTCAATACATCGTCCTCCAGCCGACTGGTCTCCATGGGTCTATTGCTGCCTCGGGCACCTTATGGTCGTTTTCCTGTGAGTCTAGATTATCGAATCGGACGCAAAACTGATAGTTAATTGTATCGTTCAGGGCCTCCTAATGACGATGGAACACTCAAATTGCGTCACGATTCAATGCATTGTCCTCCAGCAGACTTGTCTCCATGGGTCTATTGCTGCCTCGTGCACTTTATAAACGTTCTCCTGTGAGTATAGATTATCGAATCGGACGCAAAACTGATAGTTAATTGTAACGTTCAGGGCCTTCTAAAGACAATGGAACACTCAATTTGCGTCCCGGTTCAATATATCGACATCCAGCCGACTTGTCTCCAAAGGTATATTGCTGCCTCGGGCACCTTACGGTCGTTCTCCTATGAGTGTAGATTATTGAATCGGACGCAAAGCTGACAGTTAATTGTAACGTTCAGGGCCTCCTAATGACGATGGAACACTCAAATTGCGTCCCTATTGAATACATCGTCCTCCAGCCGACTCGTCTCCATGGGTCTATTGCTGCCTCGGCCACCTTATGGTCGTTCTCCCGTGAGTCTAGATTATCGAATCGGACGAAAAACTGATAGTTAATTGTAACGTTCAGGGCCTCCTAATAACGATGGAACACTCAAATTGTGTCGAGATTCAACATATCATCCTCCAGCCGACTTGTCTCCATGGGTCTATTGCTGCCTCGGCCACCCTGTGGTCGTTCTCCTGTGAGTTTAGTTTATCGAATAGGACGCAAAACTGATAGTTAATTGCAACGTTCAGGGCCTCCAAATGACGATGGAACACTCAAATTGCGTCCCGATTCAATACATCGTCCTCCAGCCGACTTGTCTCCATGGGTCTATTAATGCCTCGGGCACCTTATGATCGTTCTCCTGTGAGTCGAGATTATCGAATCGTACGCAAAGCTGATAGTTAATTGTAACGTTCAGGGCTTCCTAATGACGATGGAACACTCAAATTGCGTCGAGACTCAATACATCGTCCTCCAGCCGACTTGTCTCCATGGGTCTATTGCCGCCTCGGCCACCCTGTGGTCGTTCTCCTGTGAGTCTAGTTTATCGAATAGGACGCAAACCTGATAGTTAATTGCAACGTTCAGGGCCTCCTAATGACGATGGAACACTCAAATTGCGTCCCGATTCAATACATCGTCCTCCAGCCGACTTGTCTCCAAGGGTCTATTAATGCCTCGGACACCTTATGATCGTTCTCCTGTGAGTCGAGATTATCGAATCGGACGCAAAACTGATAGTTAATTGCAACGTTCAGGGCCTCCTAATGACGATGGAACACTCAAAATGCGTCCCGATTCAATACATTGTCCTCCAGCCGACTTGTCTCCATGGGTCTATTGCTGCCTCGGGCACATTATAAACGTTCTCCTGTGAGTCTAGATTTTCGAATCGGACGCAAAACTGATAGTTAATTGTGACGTTCAGGGCCTCCTAATGACGATGGAATACTCAAATTGCGTCGCGATTCAATACATCGGCATCCAGCCGATTTGTCTCCAAAGGTATATTGCTGCCTCGGGCACCTTATGGTCGTTCTCCTGTGAGTCTAGATTATCGAATCGCACGCAAAGCTGACAGTTAATTGTAACGTTCAGGGCCTCCTAATGACGATGGAACACTCAAATTGCGTCCCGATTCCATACATCGTACTCCAGCCGACTTGTCTCCATGGGTCTATTGCTGCCTCGGGCACCCTATGGTCGTTCTCCTGTGAGTCTAGATTATCGAATCGGACGCAAAACTGATAGTTAATTGTAACGTTCAGGGCCTCGTAATGACGATGGAACACTAAAATTGCGACCCGATTCGATACGTCGTCCTCCAGCCGACTTGTCTCCATGGGTCTATTGCTGCCGCGGGCACCTTATGGTCGTTCTCCTGTGAGTCTAGATTATCGAATCGGCCTCAAAGCTGACAGTTAATTGTAACGTTCGGGGCCTCCTAATTACGATGGAACACTCAAATTGCATCCCGATTCAATACATCGTCCTCCAGCCGACTTGTCTACATGAGTCTATTGCTGCTTCGGGCACCTTATGGTCGTTCTCCTGTGAGTCTAGATTATCGAATCGGACGCAAAACTGATAGTTAATTTTAACGTTCAGGGCATCCTAATGACGATGGAACACTCAAATTGCGTCGAGATTCAATACATCGTCATCCAGCCGACTTGTCTCCTTGGGTCTATTGCTGCCTCGGGCTTATGGTCGTTCTCCTGTGAGTCTAGGTTATCGAATCGGACGCAAAACTGATAGTTAATTGTAGCGTTCAGGGCCTCCTTATGACGATTGAACACTCAAATTGCGTCCCGATTCAATACATTGTCCTCCAGCCGACTTGTCTCCATGGGTCTATTGCTGCCTCCGGCACTTTATAAACGTTCTCCTGCGAGTCTAGATTTTCGAATCGGACGCAAAACTGATAGTTAATTGTAACGTTCAGGGCCTGACAATGACAATGGAATACTCAAATTGCGTCGCGATTCAATACATCGTCGTCCAGCCGACTTGTCTCCATGGGTCTATTGCCGCCTCTGGCACTTTATGGTCGTTCCTCTGGGAGTCTAGATTATCGAATCGGACGCAAAACTGATAGTTAATTGTAACGTTCAGGTCCTCCTAATGACGATGGAACACTCAAATTGCGTCCCGATTCGATACATCGTACTCCAGCCGACTTGTCTCCATGGGACTATTGCTGCCTCGGGCACCTTATGGTTGTTCTCCTGTGAGTCTAGATTATCGAATCGGACGCCAAACTGATAGTTAATTGTAACGTTCAGGGCCTCCTAATGACGATGGAAAACTCAAATTGCGACCCGATTCGATACATCGTCCTCCAGCCGACTTGTCTCCATGAGTCTATTGCTGCCGCGGGCACCTTATGGTCGTTCTCCTGTGAGTCTAGATTATCGTATCGGACGCAAAAGTAATAGCTATTTGTAACGTTCGGGGCCTCCTAATGACGATGGAACACTCTAATTGCGTTCCGATTGAATACATTGTACTCGAGCCGACTTGTCTCCATGGGTCTATTGCTGCCTCGGGGACCTTACGGTCGTTCTCCTGTGAGTCGAGATTATCGAATCGGACGCAAAACTGATAGTCAATTGTAACGTTCAGGGCCTCCTAATGACGATGGAACACTCAAATTGCGTCGAGATTCAATACATCGTCCTCCAGCCGACTTGTCTCCTTCGGTCTATTGCTGCCTCAGGTACCTTATGGTCGTTTTCCTGTGAGTCTAGATTATCGAATCGGACGCAAGGCTGATAGTTAATTGTAGCGTTCAGGGCCTCCTAATGACGGTGGAACACTCAAATTGCATCCCGATTCAATACATTGTCCTCCAGCTGACTTGTCTCCATGGGTCTATTGCTGCCTCGGGCACTTTATAAACGTTCTCCTGTGAGTCTAGATTATCTAATCGGACGCAAAACTGATAGTTAATTGTAACGTTTAGGGCCTCCTAATGACGATGGAACACTCAAATTGCGTCCCGATTCAATACATCGTCCTCCTGCCGACTTGTCTCCATGGGTCTATTGATGCCTCTGGCACCATATGGTCGTTCCTCTGTGAGTCTAGATTATCGAATCGGTCACAAAACTGATAGTTAATTGTAACGTTCAGAGCCTCCTAATGACGATGGACCACTCAAATTGCCTCCCAATTCAATACATTGTCCTCCAGCCGACTTGTCTCCATGGGTCTATTGCTGCCTCGGGCACCTTATGGTCGTTCTCCTGTGATTCTAGATTATCGAATAGGACGCAAAACTGATAGTTAATTGTGACGTTCAGGGCCTCCTAATGACGATGGAATACTCAAATTACGTCGCGATTCAATACATCGACATCCAGCCGATTTGTCTCCAAAGGTATATTGCTGCCTCGGGCGCCTTATGGTCGTTCTCCTGTGAGTCTAGATTATCGAATCGCACGCAAAGCTGACAGTTAATTGTAACGTTCAGGGCCTCCTAATGACGATGGAACACTCAAATTGCGTCCCGATTCCATACATCGTACTCCAGCCGACTTGTCTCCATGGGTCTATTGCTGCCTCGGGCACCTTATGGTCGTTCTCCTGTGAGTCTAGATTATCGAATCGGACGCAAAACTGATAGTTAATTGTAACGTTCAGGGCCTCGTAATCACGATGGAACACTCAAATTGCGACCCGATTCGATACATCGTCCTCCAGCCGACTTGTCTCCATGGGTCTATTGCTGCCGCGGGCACCTTATGGTCGTTCTCCTGTGAGTCTAGATTATCGAATCGGCCGCAAAGCTGACAGTTAATTGTAACGTTCAGGGCCTGACAATGACGATGGAATACTCAAATTGCGTCGCGATTCAATACATCGTCGTCCAGCCGACTTTTCTCCATGGGTCTATTGCTGCCTCGGGCACCTTATGGTCGTTCCTCTGTGAGTCTAGATTATCGAATCAGACGCAAAACTGATAGTTAATTGTGACGTTCTGGGCCTCCTAATGACGACGGAACACTCAAATTGCGTCCCGATTCAATACATCGTCCTCCAGCCGACTTGTCTCTAAAGGTATATTGCTGGCTCGGGCACCTTATGGTCGTTCTCCTGTGAGTCTAGATTATCGAATCGGACGCAAAGCTGACAGTTAATTGTAACGTTCAGGGCCTCCTAATGACGATGGAACACTCAAATTGCGTCCCGATTCAATGCATCGTCCTCCAGCCGCCTTGTCTCCATGGGTCTATTGCTGTCTCGTTCACCTTATGGGCGTTCTCCTGTGAGTCTAGATTATCGAATCGGACGCAAAACTGATAGTTAAACGTAACGTTCAGGGCCACCTAATGACGATGGAATACTCAAATTGCGTCGCGATTCAATACATCGTCCTCCAGCCGACTTGTCTCCATGGGTCTATTGCCGCCTCTGGCACTTTATGGTCGTTCCTCTTGGAGTCTAGATTATCGAATCGGACGCAAAACTGATAGTTAATTGTAACGTTCAGGTCCTCCTAATGACAATGGAACACTCAAATTGCGTCCCGATTCGATACATCGTACTCCAGCCGACTTGTCTCCATGGGTCTATTGCTGCCTCGGGCACCTTATGGTTGTTCTCCTGTGAGTCTAGATTATCGAATCGGACGCCAAACTGATAGTTAATTGTAACGTTCAGGGCCTCCTAATGACGATGGAAAACTCAAATTGCGACCCGATTCGATACATCGTCCTCCAGCCGACTTGTCTCCATGAGTCTATTGCTGCCGCGGGCACCTTATGGTCGTTCTCCTGTAAGTCTAGATTATCGAATCGGACGCAAAGCTGACGGTTAATTGTAACTTTCGGGGCCTCCTAATTACGATGGAACACTCAAATTGCGTGCCGATTCAATACATCGTCCTACAGCCGACTTGTCACCATGGGTCTATTGCTGCCTCGGGCACCTTATGGTCGTTCTCCTGTGAAACGAGATTATCGAATCGGACGCAAAACTAATAGTTAATTGTAACGTTCAGGGCCTCCTAATGACGATGGAACACTCAAATTTCGTCGAGATTCAATACATCGTCCTCCAGCCGACTTATCTCCTTGGGTCTATTGCTGCCTCGGGCACCTTATGGTCGTTCTCCTGTGAGTCTAGGTTATCGAATCGGACGCAAAATTAGTAGTTAATTGTAACGTTCAGGGCCTCCTAATGACGATGGAACACTCAAATTGCGTCCCGATTCAATACATTGTCCTCCAGCCGACTTGTCTCCATGGGTCTATTGCTGCCTCGGGCACTTTATAAACGTTCTCCTGTGAGTCTAGATTTTCGATTCGGACGCAAAACTAATAGTTAATTGTAGCGTTCAGGGCCTCCTAATGACGATGGAACACTCAAATTGCGTCCCGATTCGATACATCGTCCTCCAGCCGACTTGTCTCCATGGGTGTATTGCTGCCTCGGGCACCTAAAGTTCGTTCTCCTGTGAGTCTAGATTATCGAATAGGACGCAAAACTGATAGTTAATTGTAACGTTCAGGGCCTCCTAATGACGATGGAACACTCAAATTGCGTACTGATTCAATACATCGTTCTCCAGTCGATTTGTCTCCATGGGTCTATTGCTGCGTCGGGCACGTTATGGTCGTTCTCCTGTAAGTCTGGATTATCGAATCGGACGCAAAACTGATAGTTCATTGTATCGATCAGGGCCTCCTAATGACGATGGAACACTCTAATTGCGTCCCGATTCAATACATCGTCCTCCAGCCGACTGTTCTCCATGGGTCTATTGCTGCCTCGGGCACCTTATGGTCGTTCTCCTGTGAGTCTAGATTATCGCAACGGACGCAAAACTGATAGTCAATTGTAACGTTCAGGGCCTCCTAATGACGATGGAACACTCAAATTGCGTCGAGATTCAATACATCGTCCTCCAGCCGACTTGTCTCCTTCGGTCTATTGCTGCCTCAGGCACCTTATGGTCGTTTTCCTGTGAGTCTAGATTATCGAATCGGACGCAAGACTGATAGTTAATTGTAGCGTTCAGGGACTCCTAATGACGGTGGAACACTCAAATTGCATCCCGATTCAATACATTGTCCTCCAGCTGACTTGTCTCGATGGGTCTATTGCTGCCTCGGGCACTTTATAAACGTTCTCCTGTGAGTCTAGATTATCTAATCGGACGCAAAACTGATAGTTAATTGTAACGTTTAGGGCCTCCTAATGACGATGGAACACTCAAATTGCGTCCCGATTCCATACATCGACCTCCAGCCGACTTGTCTCAATGGGTCTATTGCGGTCTCGGGCACCTTATGGTCGTTCTCCTGTGAGTCTAGATTATCGAATCGGACGCAAAACTGATAGTTCATTGCAACGTTCAGGGCCTCCTAATGACGTTGGAATACTCAAATTGCGTCCCGATTCAATACATCGTCCTCCTGCCGACTTGTCTCCATGGGTCTATTGATGCCTCTGGCACCATATGGTCGTTCCTCTGTGAGTCTAGATTATCGAATCGGTCCAAAAACTGATAGTTAATTGTAACGTTCAGAGCCTCCTAATGACGATGGACCACTCAAATTGCCTCCCGATTCAATACATTGTCCTCCAGCCGACTTGTCTCCATGGGTCTATTGCTGCCTCGGGCACCTTATGGTCGTTCTCCTGTGAGTCTAGATTATCGAATAGGACGCAAAACTGATAGATAATTGTAACGTTCAGGGCCACCTAATGACGATGGAACACTCAAATTGCGTCCTGATTCAATACATCGTTCTCCAGTCGAATTGTCTCCATGGGTCTATTGCTTGTCGGGCACCTTATGGGTGTTCTCCTGTGAGTCTGGATTATCGAATCGGACGCAAAACTGATAGTTAATTGCACCGTTCAGGGCCTCCTAATGACGATGGAACACTCAAATTGCGTCCCGAATCAATACATCGTCTTCCAGCCGATTAGTCTCCATGGGTCTATTGATGCCTCGGGCACCTTGTGGTCGTTCTCCTGTGAGTCTAGTTTATCGAATAGGACGCAAAACTGATAGTTAATTGTAACGTTCAGGGCCTCCTAATGTCGATGGCACACTCAAATTGCGTCGAGATTCACTACATCGTCCTCCAGCCGACTTGTCTCCATGGGTCTATTGCTGCCTCGGGCACCTTATGGTCGTTCTCCTGTGAGTCGAGATTATCGAATCGGACGCAAACTGATAGTTAATTGTAACGTTCCGGGCTTCCTAATGACGATGGAACACTCAAATTGCGTCGAGATTCAATACATCGTCCTCCAGCCGACTTGTCTCCTTGGGTCTATTGCTGCCTCGGGCACCTTATGGTCGTTCTCCTGTGAGTCTAGATTATCGAATCGAACGCAAATCTGATAGTTAATTGCAGCGTTCAGGGCCTCCTAATGACGATGGAACACTCAAATTGCGTCCCGATTCAATACATTGTCCTCCAGCCGACTTGTCTCCTTGGGTCTGTTGCTGCCTCGGGCACCTTACGGTCGTTCTCCTGTGAGTCTATATTATCGAATCGGAAGCAAAACTGATAGGTAACTATAAAGTTCAGGGCCTCCTAATGACGATGGAACACTCAAATTGCGTCCCGATTCAATACATCGACATCCAGCCGACTTGTCTCCAAAAGTATATTGCTGCCTCGGCCTCCTTATGGTCGTTCTCCTGTAAGTCTAGATTATCGAATGGGACGCAAAACTGTTAGTTAATTCTAAAGTTCAGGGCCTCCTAATATCGATGGAACACTCAAATTACGTCCCGATTCAATACATTATCCACCATCCGACTTGTCTCCATGGGTCTATTGCTGCCTCGGGCACCTTATGCTCGTTCTCCTGTGAGTCTAGATTATCGAATCGGACGCAAAGCTGACAGTTAATTGTAACGTTCAGGGCCTCCTAATGGCGATGGAATACTCAAATTGCGTCCCGATTCAATACATCGTCCTGCAGCCAACTTGACTCCATGGATCTAATGCTGCCTCTGGCACCTTATGGTCGTTCCTCTGTGAGTCTAGATTATCGAATCGGATGCAAAACTGATAGTTAATTGTAACGATCAGGACCTCCTAATGACGATGGAACACTCAAATTGCGTCCCGATTCAATACATCGTCCTCCAGCCGACTTGTCTCCATGGGTCTATTGCTGTCTCGGGCACCTTATGCTCGTTCTCCTGTGAGTCTAGATTATCGAATAGGACGCAGAACTGATAGTTAATTGTAACGTTCAGGGCCTCCTAATGACGATGGAACACTCAAATTGCGTCCTGATTCAATACATCGTTCTCCAGTCGATTTGTCTCCATGGGTCTATTGCTGCGTCGGGCACCTTATGGTCGTTCTCCAGTGAGTCTGGATTATCGGATCGGACGGAAAACTGATTGTTCATTGTATCGATCAGGGCCTCCTAATGACGATGGAACACTCAAATTGCGTCCCGATTCAATACATCGTCCTCCAGCCGACTTGTCTCATTGGGTCTATTGCTGCATCGGGCACCTTATGGTCGTTCTCCCGTGAGTCTAGATTATCGAATGGGACGCAAAACTGATAGTTAATTGAAACGTTCAGGGCCTCCTAATGGCGATGGAACACTCAAATTGCGTCGAGATTCAATATATCGTCCTCCAGCTGACTTGTCTCAATGGGTCTATTACTGCCTTGGCCACCTTGTGGTCGTTCTCCTGTGAGTCTAGTTTATCGAATAGGACGCAAAACTGATAGTTAATTGTAACGTTCAGGGCCTCCTAATGACGATGGAACACTCAAATTGCGTCCCGTTTCGATACATCGTCCTCCAGCCGACTTGTCTCCATGGGTCTATTGCTGCCTCGGGCACCTTATGGTCGTTCTCCTGCGAGTCTAGATTATCGAATCGGAAGCAAAACTGATAGTTAATTGCAACGTTCATGGCCTCCTAATGACGATGGAATACTCAAATTGCGTCCCGATTCAATACATCGTCCTCCCGCCGACATGTCTCCATGGGTCTATTGCTGCCTCTGGCACCATATGGTCGTTCCACTGTGAGTCTAGATTATCGAATCGGACGTAAAACTGATAGTTAATTGTAACGTTCAGGGCCTCCTAATGACGATGGAATACTCAAATTGCGTCCCGATTCAATACATCGTCCTCCAGCCGATTTGTCTCCATGGGTCTATTGATGCCTCGGGCACCTTATGGTCGTTCTCCCGTGAGTCTAGATTATCGAATCGGACGCAGAACTGATAGTTAATTGTAACGTTCAGGGCCTCCTAATGACGATGGAACACTCAAATTGCGTCCCGATTCGATACATCGTTCTCCAGCCGACTTGTCTCCTTGGGTCTATTGCTGCCTCGGGCACCTTATGGTCGTTCTCCTGTGAGTTTAGATTATCGAATCGGACGCAAAGCTGACAATTAATTGTAACGTTCAGGGCCTCCTAATTACGATGGAACACTCAAATTGCGTCCCGATTCAATACATCGTCCTCCAGCCGAATAGTCTCCTTGGGTCTATTGCTGCCTCGGGCACCTTATGATCTTTCTCCTGTGAGTCTAAAATATCGAATCGGACGCAAAACTGATAATTAATTGTAACATTCAGGGCCTCCTAATGACGATGGAACACTCAAATTGCGTCGAGATTCAATACATCGTCCTCCAGCCGACTTGTCTCCTTGGGTCTATTGCTGCCTCGGACACCTTATGGTCGTTTTCCTGTGAGTCTAGATTATCGAATCGGACGCAAAACTGATAGATAATTGTAACGTTCAGGGCCTCCTAATGGCGATGGAACACTCAAATTGCGTCGAGAATCAATATATCGTCCTCCAGCCGACTTGTCTCCATGGGTCTATTGCTGCCTCGGCCACCTTGTTGTCGTTCTCCTGTTAGTCTAGTTTATCGAATCGGAAGCAAAACTGATAGTTAATTGCAACGTTCATGGCCTCCTAATGACGATGGAATACTCAAATTGCGTCCCGATTCGATACATCGTCCTCCAGCCGACTTGTCTCCATGGGGCTATTGCTGCCTCGGCCACCTTATGGTCGTTCTCCTGTGAGTCTAGATTATCGAATCGGAAGCAAAACTGATAGTTAATTGCAACGTTCATGGCCTCCTAATGACGATGAAATACTCAAATTGCGTCCCGATTCAATACATCGTCCTCCAGCCGACTTGACTCCATGGGTCTATTACTGCCTCGGGCACCTTATGGTCGTTCTCCCGTGAGTCTAGATTATCGAATCGGACGCAGACCTGATAATTAATTGTAACGTTCAGGGCCTCCTAATGGCGATGGAACACTCATATTGCGTCGAGAATCAATATTTCGTCCTCCAGCCGACTTGTCTCCATGGGTCTATTACTGCCTCGGCCACCTTATGGTCGTTCTCCTGTGAGTCTAGATTATCGAATCGGACGCAAAGCTGACAATTAATTGTAACGTTCAGGGCCTCCTAATTACGATGGAACACTCAAATTGCGTCCCGATTCAATACATCGTCCTCCAGCCGACTTGTCTCCTTGGGTCTATTGCTGCCTCGGGCACCTTATGATCTTTCTCCTGTGAGTCTAAAATATCGAATCGGACGCAAAACTGATAGTTAATTGTAACGTTCAGGGCCTCCTAATGTCGATGGCACAGTCAAATTGCGTCGAGATTCAATACATCGTCCTCCAGCCGACTTGTCTCCATGGGTCTATTGCTGCCTCGGGCACCTTATGGTCATTCTCCTGTGAGTCGAGATTATCGAATCGGACGCAAAACTGATAGTTAATTGTAACGTTCAGGGCCTCCTAATGACGATGGAACACTCAAATTGCGTCCCGATTCAATACATCATCCTCCAGCCGACTTGTCTCATTGGGTCTATTGCTGCATCGGGCACCTTATGGTTGTGCTCCCGTGAGTCTAGATTATCGAATCGGACGCAAAACTGATAGTTAATTGTAACGTTCAGGTCCTCCTAATGGCGATGGAACACTCAAATTGCGTCGAGATTCAATATATCGTCCTCCAGCCGACTTGTCTCAATGGGTCTATTACTGCCTTGGCCACCTTGTGGTCGTTCTCCTGTGAGTCTAGTTTATCGAATAGGACGCAAAACTGATAGTTAATTGTAACGTTCAGGGCCTCCTAATGACGATGGAACAATCAAATTGCGTCCCGTTTCGATACATCGTCCCCCAGCCGACTTGTCTCCATGGGTCTATTGCTGCCTCGGCCACCTTATGGTCGTTCTCCTGTGAGTCTAGATTATCGAACCGGAAGCAAAACTGATAGTGAATTGCAACGTTCATGGCCTCCTAATGATGATGGAATACTCAAATTGCGTCCCGATTCAATACATCGTCCTCCCGCCGACTTGTCTCCATGGGTCTATTGCTGCCTCTGGCACCATATGGTCGTTCCACTGTGAGTCTAGATTATCGAATCGGACGTAAAACTGATAGTTAATTGTAACGTTCAGGGCTTCCTAATGACGATGGAATACTCAAATTGTGTCCCGATTCAATACATCGTCCTCCCGCCGACTTGTCTCCATGGGTCTATTGCTGCCTCGGGCACCTTATGGTCGTTCTCCTGTGAGTCTAGTTTATCGAATCGGACGCAAAGCTGACAATTAATTGTATCGTTCAGGGCCTCCTAATTACGATGGAACACTCAAATTGCGTCCCGTTTCAATACATCGTCCTCCAGCCGACTTGTCTCCTTGGGTCTATTGCTGCCTCGGGCACCTTATGATCTTTCTCCTGTGAGTCTAAAATATCGAATCGGACGCAAAACTGATAGTTAATTGTAACGTTCAGGGCCTCCTAATGTCGATGGCACAGTCAAATTGCGTCGAGATTCAATACATCGTCCTCCAGCCGACTTGTCTCCATGGGTCTATTGCTGCCTCGGTCACCTTATGGTCGTTCTCCTGTGAGTCGAGATTATCGAATCGGACGCAAAACTGATAGTTAATTGTAACGTTCAGGGCCTCCTAATGACGATGGAACACTCAAATTGCGTCGAGACTCAATACATCGTCCTCCAGCCGACTTCTCTCCTTGGGTCTATTGCTGCCTCAGGCACCTTATGGTCGTTCTCCTGTGAGTCTAGATTATCGAATCGGACGCAAAGCTGACAATTAATTGTAACGTTCAGGGCCTCCTAATTACGATGGAACACTCAAATTGCGTCCCGATTCAATACATCGTCCTCCAGCCGACTTGTCTCCTTGGGTCTATTGCTGCCTCGGGCACCTTATGATCTTTCTCCTGTGAGTCTAAAATATCGAATCGGACGCAAAACTGATAGTTAATTGTAACGTTCAGGGCCTCCTAATGTCGATGGCACAGTCAAATTGCGTCGAGATTCAATACATCGTCCTCCAGCCGACTTGTCTCCATGGGTCTATTGCTGCCTCGGGCACCTTATGGTCATTCTCCTGTGAGTCGAGATTATCGAATCGGACGCAAAACTGATAGTTAATTGTAACGTTCAGGGCCTCCTAATGACGATGGAACACTCAAATTGCGTCCCGATTCAATACATCATCCTCCAGCCGACTTGTCTCATTGGGTCTATTGCTGCATCGGGCACCTTATGGTTGTGCTCCCGTGAGTCTAGATTATCGAATCGGACGCAAAACTGATAGTTAATTGTAACGTTCAGGTCCTCCTAATGGCGATGGAACACTCAAATTGCGTCGAGATTCAATATATCGTCCTCCAGCCGACTTGTCTCAATGGGTCTATTACTGCCTTGGCCACCTTGTGGTCGTTCTCCTTTGAGTCTAGTTTATCGAATAGGACGCAAAACTGATAGTTAATTGTAACGTTCAGGGCCTCCTAATGACGATGGAACAATCAAATTGCGTCCCGTTTCGATACATCGTCCCCCAGCCGACTTGTCTCCATGGGTCTATTGCTGCCTCGGCCACCTTATGGTCGTTCTCCTGTGAGTCTAGATTATCGAATCGGAAGCAAAACTGATAGTGAATTGCAACGTTCATGGCCTCCTAATGATGATGGAATACTCAAATTGCGTCCCGATTCAATACATCGTCCTCCCGCCGAATTGTCTCCATGGGTCTATTGCTGCCTCTGGCACCATATGGTCGTTCCACTGTGAGTCTAGATTATCGAATCGGACGTAAAACTGATAGTTAATTGTAACGTTCAGGGCTTCCTAATGACGATGGAATACTCAAATTGTGTCCCGATTCAATACATCGTCCTCCCGCCGACTTGTCTCCATGGGTCTATTGCTGCCTCGGGCACCTTATGGTCGTTCTCCTGTGAGTCTAGATTATGGAATCGGACGCAAAGCTGACAATTAATTGTATCGTTCAGGGCCTCCTAATTACGATGGAACACTCAAATTGCGTCCCGTTTCAATACATCGTCCTCCAGCCGACTTGTCTCCTTGGGTCTATTGCTGCCTCGGGCACCTTATGATCTTTCTCCTGTGAGTCTAAAATATCGAATCGGACGCAAAACTGATAGTTAATTGTAACGTTCAGGGCCTCCTAATGTCGATGGCACAGTCAAATTGCGTCGAGATTCAATACATCGTCCTCCAGCCGACTTGTCTCCATGGGTCTATTGCTGCCTCGGTCACCTTATGGTCGTTCTCCTGTGAGTCGAGATTATCGAATCGGACGCAAAACTGATAGTTAATTGTAACGTTCAGGGCCTCCTAATGACGATGGAACACTCAAATTGCGTCGAGATTCAATACATCGTCCTCCAGCCGACTTCTCTCCTTGGGTCTATTGCTGCCTCAGGCACCTTATGGTCGTTCTCCTGTGAGTCTAGATTATCGAATCGGACGCAAAGCTGACAATTAATTGTAACGTTCAGGGCCTCCTAATTACGATGGAACACTCAAATTGCGTCCCGATTCAATACATCGTCCTCCAGCCGACTTGTCTCCTTGGGTCTATTGCTGCCTCGGGCACCTTATGATCTTTCTCCTGTGAGTCTAAAATATCGAATCGGACGCAAAACTGATAGTTAATTGTAACGTTCAGGGCCTCCTAATGTCGATGGCACAGTCAAATTGCGTCGAGATTCAATACATCGTCCTCCAGCCGACTTGTCTCCATGGGTCTATTGCTGCCTCGGGCACCTTATGGTCATTCTCCTGTGAGTCGAGATTATCGAATCGGACGCAAAACTGATAGTTAATTGTAACGTTCAGGGCCTCCTAATGACGATGGAACACTCAAATTGCGTCCCGATTCAATACATCATCCTCCAGCCGACTTGTCTCATTGGGTCTATTGCTGCATCGGGCACCTTATGGTTGTGCTCCCGTGAGTCTAGATTATCGAATCGGACGCAAAACTGATAGTTAATTGTAACGTTCAGGTCCTCCTAATGGCGATGGAACACTCAAATTGCGTCGAGATTCAATATATCGTCCTCCAGCCGACTTGTCTCAATGGGTCTATTACTGCCTTGGCCACCTTGTGGTCGTTCTCCTGTGAGTCTAGTTTATCGAATAGGCCGCAAAACTGATAGTTAATTGTAACGTTCAGGGCCTCCTAATGACGATGGAACAATCAAATTGCGTCCCGTTTCGATACATCGTCCCCCAGCCGACTTGTCTCCATGGGTCTATTCCTGTCTCGGCCACCTTATGGTCGTTCTCCTGTGAGTCTAGATTATCGAATCGGAAGCAAAACTGATAGTGAATTGCAACGTTCATGGCCTCCTAATGATGATGGAATACTCAAATTGCGTCCCGATTCAATACATCGTCCTCCCGCCGACTTGTCTCCGTGGGTCTATTGCTGCCTCTGGCACCATATGGTCGTTCCACTGTGAGTCTAGATTATCGAATCGGACGTAAAACTGATAGTTAATTGTAACGTTCAGGGCTTCCTAATGACGATGGAATACTCAAATTGTGTCCCGATTCAATACATCGTCCTCCCGCCGACTTGTCTCCATGGGTCTATTGCTGCCTCGGGCACCTTATGGTCGTTCTCCTGTGAGTCTAGATTATCGAATCGGACGCAAAGCTGACAATTAATTGTATCGTTCAGGGCCTCCTAATTACGATGGAACACTCAAATTGCGTCCCGTTTCAATACATCGTCCTCCAGCCGACTTGTCTCCTTGGGTCTATTGCTGCCTCGGGCACCTTATGATCTTTCTCCTGTGAGTCTAAAATATCGAATCGGACGCAAAACTGATAGTTAATTGTAACGTTCAGGGCCTCCTAATGTCGATGGCACAGTCAAATTGCGTCGAGATTCAATACATCGTCCTCCAGCCGACTTGTCTCCATGGGTCTATTGCTGCCTCGGTCACCTTATGGTCGTTCTCCTGTGAGTCGAGATTATCGAATCGGACGCAAAACTGATAGTTAATTGTAACGTTCAGGGCCTCCTAATGACGATGGAACACTCAAATTGCGTCGAGATTCAATACATCGTCCTCCAGCCGACTTCTCTCCTTGGGTCTATTGCTGCCTCAGGCACCTTCTGGTCGTTCTCCTGTGAGTCTAGATTATCGAATTGGACGCAAATCTGATAGTTAATTGTAGCGTTCAGGGTCTCCTAATGACGATGGAACACTCAAATTGCGTCCCGAATCAATACATTGTCCTTTAGCCGACTTGTCTCCATTGGTCTGTTGCTGCCTTGGGCACTTTATGAACGTTCTCCTGTGAGTTTAGATTATCGAATCGGATGCAAAACTGAAAGTTAATTGTAACGTTCAGGTCCTCCTAATGACGATGGAACACTCAAATTGCGTCCCGATTCGATACATCGTCCTATAGCCGACTTGCCTCCATCGGTCTATTGCTGCCTCGGGCACCTTATGGTCTTTCTCCTGTGAGTCTAGATTATCGAATCGGACGCAAAGCTGACAGTTAATTGTAACGTTCGGGGCTTCCTAATTACGATGGAACACTCAAATTGCGTCCCGATTCAATACATCGTCCTCCGGCCGACTTGTCTCCATGGGTCTATTGCTGCCTCGGCCTCCTTATGGACGTTCTCCTGTGAGTCTAGATTATCGAATAGGACGCAAAACTGATAGTTAATTGTAACGTTCAGGGCCTCCTAATGACGATGGAACACTCAAATTTCGTCCCGATTCGATACATCGTCCTCCAGCCGACTTGTCTCCATGGGTCTATTGCTGCCTCGGGCACCTTATGGACGTTCTCCTTTGAGTCGAGATTATCGAATCGGACGCAAAACTAATAATTAATTGTAACGTTCAGGGCCTCCTAATGACGATGGAACACTCAAATTGCGTCGAGATTCAATACATCGTCCTCCAGCCGACTTGTCTCCTTGGGTCTATTGCTGCCTCGGACACCTTATGGTCGTTCTCCTGTGAGTCTAGATTATCGAATCGGACGAAAAACTGATAGTTAATTGTAACGTTCAGGGCCTCCTAATGACGATGGAACACTCAAATTGCGTCCCGATTCAATAAATTGTCCTCCAGCTGACTTGTCTCCATGGGTCTATTGCTGCCTCGGGCACTTTATAAACGTTCTCCTGTGAGTCTAGATTATCGAATCGGACGCAGAACTGATAGTTATTTGTAACGTTCAGGGCCTCCTAATGACGATGGAACACTCAAATTGCGTCCCGATTCGATACATCGTTCTCCAACCGACTTGTCTCCTTGGGTCTATTGCTGCCTCGGGCACCTTATGGTCGTTCCCCTGTGAGTCTAGTTTATCGAATCGGACGCAAAGCTGAAAATTAATTGTAACGTTCAGGGCCTCCTAATTACGATGGAACACTCAAATTGCGTCCCGATTCAATAAATTGTCCTCCAGCTGACTTGTCTCCATGGGTCTATTGATGCCTCGGGCACTTTATAAACGTTCTCCTGTGAGTCTAGATTATCGAATCGGACGCAAAACTGATAGTTAATTGTAACGTTCAGGGCCTCCTAATGAAGATGGAACACTCAAATTGCGTCGAGAATCAATATATCGTCCTCCAGCCGACTTGTCTCCATGGGTCTATTACTGCCTCGGCCACCTTGTGGTCGTTCTCCTGTGAGTCTAGTTTATCGAATAGGACGCAAAACTGATAGTTAATTGTAACGTTCAGGGCCTCCTAATAACGATGGAACACTCAGATTGCGTCCCGATTCGATACATCGTCCTCCAGCCGACTTGTCTCCATGGGTCTATTGCTGCCTCGGCCACCTTATGGTCGTTCTCCTGTGAGTCTTGATTATCGAATCTGAAGCAAAACTGATAGTTAATTGCAACGTTCAGGGCCTCCTAATGACGATGGAATACTCAAATTGCGTTACGATTCAATACATCGTCCTCCAGCCGACTTGTCTCCATGGGTCTATTGTTGCCTCTGGCACCGTATGGTCGTTCCTCTGTGGGTCTAGATTATCGAATCGGACGCAAAACTGATAGTTAATTATAACGTTCAGGGCCTCTTAAAGAAGATGGAATACTCAAATTGCGTCCCGATTCAATACATCGTCCTCCAGCCGACTTGTCTCCATGGGTCTATTGATGCCTCGGGCACCTTATGGTCGTCTCCCGTGAGTCTAGATTATCGAATCGGACGCAGAACTGATAGTTAATTGTAACGTTCAGGGCCTCCTAATGACGATGGAACACTCAAATTGCGTCGAGATTCAATACATCGTCCTCCAGCCGACTTCTCTCCTTGGGTCTATTGCTGCCTCGGGCACCTTATGGTCGTTCACCTGTGAGTCTAGATTATCGAATTGGACGCAAATCTGATAGTTGATTGTAGCGTTCAGGGCCTCCTAATGACGATGGAACACTCAAATTGCGTCCCGAATCAATACATTGTCCTTTAGCCGACTTGTCTCCATTGGTCTGTTGCTGCCTCGGGCACTTTATAAACGTTCTCCTGTGAGTTTAGATTATCGAATCGGATGCAAAACTGATAGTTAATTGTAACGTTCAGGGCCTGCTAATGACGATGGAACACTCAAATTGCGTCCCGATTCAATACATCGACATCCAGCCGACTTGTCTCCAAATGTATATTGCTGCCTCGGCCTCCTTATGGTCGTTCTCCTGTGAGTCTACATTATCGAATCGGACGCAAAGCTGACAGTTAATTGTAACGTTCAGGGCCTCCTAATGACGATGGAACACTCAAATTGCGTCCCGATTCGATACATCGTCCTATAGCCGACTTGCCTCCATCGGTCTATTGCTGCCTCGGGCACCTTATGGTCTTTCTCCTGTGAGTCTAGATTATCGAATCGGACGCAAAGCTGACAGTTAATTGTAACGTTCGGGGCTTCCTAATTACGATGGAACACTCAAATTGCGTCCCGATTCAATACATCGTCCTCCGGCCGACTTGTCTCCATGGGTCTATTGCTGCCTCGGCCTCCTTATGGACGTTCTCCTGTGAGTCTAGATTATCGAATAGGACGCAAAACTGATAGTTAATTGTAACGTTCAGGGCCTCCTAATGACGATGGAACACTGAAATTTCGTCCCAATTCGATACATCGTCCTCCAGCCGACTTGTCTCCATGGGTCTATTGCTGCCTCGGGCACCTGATGGTCGTTCTCCTTTGAGTCGAGATTATCGAATCGGACGCAAAACTAATAATTAATTGTAACGTTCAGGGCCTCCTAATGACGATGGAACACTCAAATTGCGTCGAGATTCAATACATCGTCCTCCAGCCGACTTGTCTCCTTGGGTCTATTGCTGCCTCGGACACCTTATGGTCGTTCTCCTGTGAGTCTAGATTATCGAATCGGACGAAAAACTGATAGTTAATTGTAGCGTTCAGGGCCTCCTAATGACGATGGAACACTCAAATTGCGTCCCGATTCAATAAATTGTCCTCCAGCTGACTTGTCTCCATGGGTCTATTGATGCCTCGGGCACTTTATAAACGTTCTCCTGTGAGTCTAGATTATCGAATCGGACGCAAAACTGATAGTTAATTGTAACGTTCAGGGCCTCCTAATGAAGATGGAACACTCAAATTGCGTCGAGATTCAACATATCGTCCTCCAGCCGACTTGTCTCCATGGGTCTATTGCTGCCTCGCCACCTTGTGGTCGTTCTCCTGTGAGTCTAGATTATCGAATGGGACGCAAATCTGATAGTTAATTGTAACGTTCAGGGCTTCCTAATGACGATGGAATACTCAGATTGCGTCCCGATTCAATACATCGTCCTCCAGCCGACTTGTCTCCATGGGTCTATTGCTGCCTCGGGCACCTTATGGTACCGTTCTCCTGTGAGTATAGATTATCGAATAGGACGCAAAACTGATAGTTAATTGTAACGTTCAGGGCCTCCTAATAACGATGGAACACTCAAATTGCGTCCTGATTCAATACACCGTTCTCCAGTCGATTTGTCTCCATGGGTCTATTGCTGCGTCGGGCACCTTACGGTCGTTCTCTTGTGAGTCTGGATTATCGAATAGGACGCAAAACTGATAGTTAATTGTAACGTTCAGGGCCTCCTAATGACGATGGAACACTCAAATTGCGTCCCGATTGAATACATCGTCCTCCAGCCGACTTGTCTCCATGGGTCTATAGATGCCTCGGGCACCTTGTGGTCGTTCTCCTGTGAGTCTAGTTTATCGAATAGGACGCAAAACTGATATTTAATTGTAACGCTCAGGGCCTCCTAATGACGATGGAACACTCAAATTGCGTCCCGATACGATACATCGTACTCCAGCCGACTTGTCTGCTTGGGTCTATTGCTGCCTCGGGCACCTTATGGTCGTTCTCCTGTGAGTCTTGATTATCGAATCGGACGCAAAGCTGACAATTAATTGTAACGTTCAGGGCCTCCTAATTACGATGGAACACTCAAATTGCGTCCCGATTCAATACATCGTCCTCCAGTCGACTCGTCTCCTTGGGTCTATTGCTGCCTCGGGCACCTTATGATCTTTCTCCTGTGAGTCTAAAATATCGAATCGGACGCAAAACTGATAGTTAATTGTAACGTTCAGGGCCTCCTAATGTCGATGGCACACTCAAATTGCGTCGAGATTCAATACATCGTCCTCCAGCCGACTTGTCTCCATGGGTCTATTGCTGCCTCGGGCACCTTATGGTCGTTCTCCTGTGAGTCGAGATTATCGAATCGGACGCAAAAACTGATAGTTAATTGTAAAGTTCAGGGCCTCCTAACGACGATGGAACACTCAAATTGCGTCGAGATTCAATACATCGTCCTCCAGCGGACTTGTCTCCTTGGGTCTATTGCTGCCTCGGGCACCTTATGGTCGTTCTCCTGTGAGTCGAGATTATCGAATCGGACGCAAAACTGATAGTTAATTGTAAAGTTCAGGGCCTCCTAATGACGATGGAACACTCAAATTGCGTCGAGATTCGATACATCGTCCTCCAGCGGACTTGTCTCCTTGGGTCTATTGCTGCCTCGGGCACCTTATGGTCGTTCTCCTGTGAGTCTAGATTTCGAATCGGACGCAAATCTGATAGTTAATTGTAGCGTTCAGGGCCTCCTAATGACGATGGAACACTCAATTTGCGTCCCGATTCAATACATTGTCCTCCAGCCGACTTGTCTCCATGGGTCTGTTGCTGCCTCGGGCACTTTATAAACGTTCTCCTGTGAGTCTAGATTATCGAATCGGATGCAAAACTGATAGTTAATTGTAACGTTCAGGGCCTCCTAATGACGATGGAACACTCAAATTGCGTCCCGATTCAAAACATCGTCCTCCAGCCGAATTGTCTCCATGGGTCTATTGCTGCCTCGGGCACCTTATGGTCGTTCTCCTGTGAGTATAGATTATCGAATAGGACGCAAAACTGATAGTTAATTGTAACGTTCAGGGCCACCTAATGACGATGGAACACTCGAATTGCGTCCCGATTCGATACAAAGAACTCCAGCCGACTTGTCTGCTTGGGTCTATTGCTGCCTCGGGCACCTTATGGTCGTTCTCCTGTGAGTCTAGATTATCGAATCGGACGCAAAGCTGACAATTTATTGTAACGTTCAGGGCCTCCTAATTACGATGGAACACTCCAATTGCGTCCCGATTCAATACATCGTCCTCCAGCCGACTTGTCTCCTTGGGTCTATTGCTGCCTCGGGCACCTTATGGTCGTTCTCCTGTGAGTCTAAAATATCGAATCGGACGCAAAACTGATAGTTTATTGTAACGTTCAGGGCCTCCTAATGTCGATGGCACACTCAAATTGCGTCGAGATTCAATACATCGTCCTCCAGCCGACTTGTCTCCATGGGTCTATTGCTGCCTCGGGCACCTTATGGTCGTTCTCCTGTGAGTCGAGATTATCGAATCGGACGCAAAGCTGATAGTTAATTGTAAATTTCAGGGCCTCCTAATGACGATGGAACACTCAAATTGCGTCGAGATTCAATACATCGTCCTCCAGCGGACTTGTCTCCTTGGGTCTATTGCTGCCTCGGGCACCTTATGGTCGTTCTCCTGTGAGTCTAGATTATCGAATCGGACGCAAATCTGATAGTTAATTGTAGCGTTCAGGCGTCCTAATGACGATGGAACACTCAAATTGCGTCCCGATTCAATACACTGTCCTCCAGCCGTCTTGTCTCCATGGGTCTGTTGCTACCTCGGGCACTTTATAAACGTTCTCCTGTGAGTCTAGATTATCGAATCGGATGCAAAACTGATAGTTAATTGTAACGTTCAGGGCTTCCTTATGACGATGGAACACTCAAATTGCGTCCCGATTCAATACATCGACATCCAGACGATTTGACTCCAAATGAATATTGCTGCCTCGGCCTCCTTATGGTCGTTCTCCTGTGAGTCTAGATTATCGAATCGGACGCAAAACTGATAGTTAATTGTAACGTTCAATGCCTCCTAATGACGATGGAACACTCAAGTTGCGTCGAGATTCAATACATCGTCCTCCAGCGGACTTGTCTCCTTGGGTCTATTGCTGCCTCGGGCACCTTATGGTCGTTCTCCTGTGAGTCTAGATTATCGAATCGGACGCAAAACTGATAGTTAATTGTGGCGTTCAGGCGTCCTAATGACGAAGGAACACTAAAATTGCGTCCCGATTCAATAAATTGTCTCCATGGGTCTATTGCTGCCTCGGGCACTTTATAAACGTTCTCCTGTGAGTCTAGATCATCGAATCGGACGCAAAACTGATAGTTAATATTAACGTTCTGGGCCTGTTAATGACGATGGACTACTCAAATTGCGTCCCGACTCAATACATTGTCCTCCAGCCGACTTGTCTCCATGGGTCTATTGCTGCCTCGGGCACCTTATGGTCGTTCTCCTGTGAGACTAGATTATCGAATCCGAGGCAAAACTAATAGTTAATTGTAACGTTCATGGCCTCCTAATGACGATGGAACACTCAAATTGCGTCCCGATTCAATACATCGTCCTCCGGCCGACTTGTCTCCATGGGGCTATTGCTGCCTCGGCCTCCTTATGGACGTTCTCCTGTGAGTCTAGATTATCGAATAGGACGCAAAACTGATAGTTAATTGTAACGTACAGGGCCTCCTAATGACGATGGAACACTCAAATTTCGTCCCGATTCGATACGTCGTCCTCCAGCCGACTTGTCTCCATGGGTCTATTGCTGCCTCGGGCACCTTATGGTCGTTCTCCTTTGAGTCGAGATTATCGAATCGGACGCAAATCTAATAATTAATTGTAACGTTCAGGGCCTCCTAATGACGATGGAACACTCAAATTGCGTCGAGATTCAATACATCGTCCTCCAGCCGACTTGTCTCCATGGGTCTATTGCTGCCTCGGACACCTTTGGTCGTTCTTCTGTGAGTCTAGATTATCGAATCGGACGAAAAACTGATAGTTAATTGTAGCGTTCAGGGCCTCCTAATGACGATGGAACACTCTAATTGCGTCCCGATTCAATAAATTGTCCTCCAGCTGACTTGTCTCCATGGGTCTATTGCTGCCTCGGGCACTTTATAAACGTTCTCCTGTGAGTCTAGATTATCGAATCGGACGCAAAACTGATAGTTAATTGTAACGTTCAGGGCCTCCTAATGACGATGGTATACTCAA
Organism: Schistocerca cancellata; assembly: GCF_023864275.1. Taxonomy (NCBI): domain Eukaryota; kingdom Metazoa; phylum Arthropoda; class Insecta; order Orthoptera; family Acrididae; genus Schistocerca; species Schistocerca cancellata. The sequence continues at coordinate 85,049,973 of NC_064631.1, read as the reverse complement.
ATTGCGTCCCGATTCAATACATCGTCCTCCAGCCGACTTGTCTCCTTGGGTCTATTGCTGCCTCGGGCACCTTATGGTCGTTCTCCCGTGAGTCTAGAATATCAAATCGGACGCAAAACTGATAGTTAATTGTAACGTTCAGGGCCTCCTAATGAAGATGGAACACTCAAATTGCGTCGAGATTCAACATATCGTCCTCCAGCCGACTTGTCTCCATGGGTCTATTGCTGCCTCGCCACCTTGTTGTCGTTCTCCTGTGAGTCTAGATTATCGAATAGGACGCAAAACTAATAGTTAATTGTAACGTTCAGGGCCTCCTAATGACGATGGCACACTCTAATTGCGTCCCGATTCGAAACATAGTTCTCCAGCTGACTTGTCTCCTTGGGTCTATTGCTGCCTCGGGCACCTTATGGTCGTGCTCCTGTGAGTCTAGATTATCGAATCGGACGCAAAGCTGACAATTAATTGTAACGTTCAGGGCCTCCTAATTACGATGGAACACTCAAATTGCGTCCCGATTCAATACATCGTCCTCCAGCCGACTTGTCTCCTTGGGTCTATTGATGCCTCGGGCACCTTATGATCTTTCTCCTGTGAGTCTAAAATATCGAATCGGACTCAAAACTGATAGTTAATTGTAACGTTCAGGGCCTCCTAATGACGATGGAATACTCAGATTGCGTCCCGATTCAATACATCGTCCTCCCGCCGACTTGTCTCCATGGGTCTATTGCTGCCTCGGGCACCTTATGGTACCGTTCTCCTGTGAGTATAGATTATCGAATAGGACGCAAAACTGATAGTTAATTGTAACGTTCAGGTCCACCTAATGACGATGGAACACTCAAATTGCGTCCTGATTCAATACACCGTTCTCCAGTCGATTTGTCTCCATGGGTCTATTGCTGCGTCGGGCACCTTACGGTTGTTCTCTTGTGAGTCTGGATTATCGAATAGGACGCAAAACTGATAGTTAATTGTAACGTTCAGGGCCTCCTAATGACGATGGAACACTCAAATTGCGTCGAGATTCAATACATCGTCCTCCAGCGGACTTGTCTCCTTGAGTCTATTGCTGCCTCGGGCACCTTATGGTCGTTCTCCTGTGAGTCTAGATTTCGAATCGAACGCAAATCTGATAGTTAATTGTAGCGTTCAGGGCCTCCTAATGACGATGGAACACTCAAATTGCGTCCCGATTCAATACATTGTCCTCCAGCCGACTTGACTCCATGGGTCTGTTGCTGCCTCGGGCACTTTATAAACGTTCTCCTGTGAGTCTAGATTATCGAATCGGATGCAAAACTGATTGTTAATTGTAACGTTCAGGGCCTCCTAATGACGATGGAACACTCAAATTGCGTCCCGATTCAATACATCGTCCTCCAGCCGACTTGACTCCATGGGTCTATTGCTGCCTCGGGCACCTTATGGTCTTTCTCCTGTGAGTCTAGATTATCGAATCGGACGCAAAGCTGACAGTCAATTGTAACGTTCGGGGCCTCCTAAATACGATGGAACACTCAAATTGCGTCCCGATTCAATACATCGTCCTCCAGCCGACTTGTGTCCATGGGTCTATTGCTGCTTCGGGCACCTTATGGTCGTTCTCCTGTGAAACTAGATTATCGAATCGGACGCAAAACTGATAGTTAATTCTAACGTTCAGGGCCTCCTAATGTCGGTGGCACACTCCAATTTTGTCGAGATTCAACATATCGTCCTCCAGCCGACTTGTCTCCATGGGTCTATTGCTGCCTCGCCACCTTGTGGTCGTTCTCCTGTGAGTCTAGTTTTCCGAATAGGACGCAAAACTGATAGTTAATTGTAACGTTCAGGGCATCCTAATGACGATGGAACACTCAAATTGCGTCCCGATTCGATACATCGTCCTCCAGCCGACTTGTCTCCATGGGTCTATTGCTGCCTCGGCCTCCTTATGGTCGTTCTCCTGTGAGTCTAGATTATCGAATAGGACGCAAAACTGATAGTTAATTGTAACGTTCAGGGCCTCCTAATGACGATGGAACACTCGAATTGCGTCCCGATTGGATACATCGTCCTCCAGCCGACTTGTCTCCATGGGTCTATTGCTGCCTCGGGCACCTTATGGTCTTTCTCCTGTGAGTCGAGATTATCGAATCGGACGCAAAACTGATAATTAATTGTAACGTTCAGGGCCTTCTAATGACGATGGAACACTCAAATTGCGTCGAGATTCAATACATCGTCCTCCAGCCGAATTTTCTCCTTGGGTCTATTGCTGCCTCGGACACCTTATGGTCGTTTTCCTGTGAGCCTAGATTATCGAAAAGGACGCAAAACTGATAGTTAATTGTAGCGTTCAAGGCCTCCTATTGACGATGGTACACTCAAATTGCGTCCCGATTCAATAAAATGTCCTCCAGCTGACTTGTCTCCATGGGTCTATTGCTGCCTCGGGCACTTTATAAACGTTCTCCTGTGAGTCTAGATTATCGAATCGGACGCAAAACTGATAGTTAATTGTAACGTTCAGGGCCTCCTAATGACGATGGAATACTCAAATTGCGTCCGATTCAATACAACGTCCTCCAGCCGAATTGTCTCCATGGGTCTATTGCTGCCTCGGGCACCTTATGGTCGTTCACCTGTGAGTATAGATTATCGAATAGGACGCAAAACTGACAGTTATTGTAACGTTCAGGGCCACCTAATGACGATGGAACACTCGAAATGCGTCCCGATTCGATACAAAGAACTCCAGCCGACTTGTCTGCTTGGGTCTATTGCTGCCTCGGGCACCTTATGGTCGTTCTCCTGTGAGTCTAGATTATCGAATCGGACGCAAAGCTGACAATTAATTGTAACGTTCAGGGCCTCCTAATTACGATGGAACACTCCAATTGCGTCCCGATTCAATACATCGTCCTCCAGCCGACTTGTCTCCTTGGGTCTATTGCTGCCTCGGGCACCTTATGGTCGTTCTCCTGTGAGTCTAAAATATCGAATCGGACGCAAAACAGATAGTTTATTGTAACGTTCAGGGCCTCCTAATGTCGATGGCACACTCAAATTGCGTCGAGATTCAATTCATCGTCCTCCAGCCGACTTGTCTCCATGGGTCTATTGCTGCATCGGGCACCTTATGGTCGTTCTCCTGTGAGTCGAGATTATCGAATCGGACGCAAAACTGATAGTTAATTGTAGCGTTCAGGCGTCCTAATGACGATGGAACACTCAAATTGCGTCCCGTTTCAGTACATTGTCCTCCAGCCGACTTGTCTCCATGGGTCTGTTATTACCTCGGGCACTTTATAAACGTTCTCCTGTGAGTCTAGATTGTCGAATCGGATGCAAAACTGATAGTTAATTGTAACGTTCAGGGCTTCCTAATGACGATGGAACACTCAAATTGCGTCCCGATGCAATAGATCGTCCTCCAGCCGAAATGTCTCCATGGGTCTATTGCTGCCTCAGTCACCTTATGGTCGTTCTCCTGTGAGTCTAGATTATCGAATCGGACGCAAAACTAATAGTTAATTGTAATGTTCTGGGCCTCCTAATGGCGATGGTACACTCTAATTGCGTTCCGATTGAATACATCGTCCTCCAGCCGACTTGTCTCCATGGGCCTATTGTTGCCTGGGGCACCTCATGGTCGTACTCCCGTGAGTCTAGATAATCGAATCGGACACAAAACTGATAGTTAATTGTAACGTTCAGGGCCTCCTAATGACGATGGAACACTCAAATAGCGTCCCGAATCAATACATCGTCCTCCAGCCGACTTGTCTCCATGGGTCTATTGCTGCCTCGGGCACCTTATGGTCGTTCTCCTGTGAGACTAGATTATCGAATCCGAGGCAAAACTAATAGTTAATTGTAACGTTCAGGGCCTCCTAATGACGATGGAACACTCAAATTGCGTCCCGATTCAATACATCGTCCTCCAGCCTACTTGTCTGCTTGGGTCTATTGCTGCCTCGGGCACCTTATGGTCGTTCTCCTGTGAGTCTAGATTATCGAATCGGACGCAAAGCTGATAATTAATTGTAACGTTCAGGGCCTCCTAATTACGATGGTACATTAAAATTGCGTCCCGATTGAATACATCGTCCTCCAGCCGACTTGTCTCCATGGGTCTATTGATGCCTCGGGCTCCGTATGGTCGTTCTCCCGTGAGTCTAGATTATCGAATCGGACGCAAAACTGATAGTTAATTGTAACGTTCAGGGCCTCCTAATGAAGATGGAACACTCAAATTGCGTCGAGATTCAACATATCGTCCTCGAGCCGACTTGTCTCCATGGGTCTATTGCTGCCTCGCCACCTTGTGGTCGTTCTCCTGTGAGTCTAGTTTATCGAATAGGACGCAAAACTGATAGTTAATTGTAACGTTCAGGGCCTCCTAATGACGATGGAACACTAAAATTGCGTCCCGATTCGATACATCGTACTCCAGCCGACTTGTCTGCTTGGGTCTATTGCTGCCTCGGGCACCTTATGGTCGTTCTCCTGTGAGTCTAGATTATCGAATCGGACGCAAAGCTGACAATTAATTGTAACGTTCAGGGACTCCTAATTACGATGGTACACTCAAATTGCGTCCCGAATCAAGACATCGTCCTCCAGCCGACTTGTCTCCATGGGTCAATTGCTGCCTCGGGCACCTTATGGTCGTTCTCCTGTGAGTCGAGAATATCGAATCGGACGAAAAGCTGACAATTAATTGTAACGTTCAGGGCCTCCTAATTACGATGGAACACTCCAATTGCGTCCCGATTCAATACATCGTCCTCCAGCCGAGTTGTCTCCTTGGGTCTATTGCTGCCTCGGGCACCTTATGATCTTTCTCCTGTGAGTCTAAAATATCGAATCGGACGCAAAACTGATAGTTAATTGTAACGTTCAGGGCCTCCTAATGTCGATGGCACACTCAAATTGCGTCAAGATTCAATACACCGTCCTCCAGCCGACTTGTCTCCATGGGACTCTTGCTGCCTCGGGCACCTTATGGTCGTTCTCCTGTGAGTCGAGATTATCGAATCGGACGCAAAACTGATAGTTTATTGTAAAGTTCAGCGCCTCCTAATGACGATGGAACACTCAAATTGCGTCCCGATTCAATAAATTGTCCTCCAGCTGACTTGTCTCCATGGGTCTATTGCTGCCTCGGGCACTTTATAAACGTTCTCCTGTGAGTCTAGATCATCGAATCGGACGCAAAACTGATAGTTAATATTAACGTTCAGGGCCTCCTAATGACGATGGAATTCTCAAATAGCGTCCCGATTCAATACATCGTCCTCCAGCCGACTTGTCTCCATGGGTCTATTGCTGCCTCGGGCACCTTATGGTCGTTCTCCTGTGAGACTAATTATCGAATCCGAGGCAAAACTAATAGTTAATTGTAACGTTAAGGGCCTCCTAATGACGATGGAACACTCAAATTGCGTCCCGATTCAATACATCGTCCTCCAGCCGACTTGTCTGCTTGGGTCTATTGCTGCCTCGGGCACCTTATGGTCATTCTCCTGTGAGTCTAGATTATCGAATCGGACGCAAAGCTGACAATTAATTGTAACGTTCAGGGCATCCTAATTACGATGGTACACTCAAATTGCGTCCCGATTGAATACATCGTCCTCCAGCCGACTTGTCTCCATGGGTCTATTGATGCCTCGGGCTCCTTATGGTCGTTCTCCCGTGAGTCTAGATTATCGAATCGGACGCAAAACTGATAGTTAATTGTAACGTTCAGGGCCTCCTAATGAAGATGGAACACTCAAATTGCGTCGAGATTCAACGTATCGTCCTCGAGCCGACTTGTCTCCATGGGTCTATTGCTGCCTCGCCACCTTGTGGTCGTTCTCCTGTGAGTCTAGTTTATCGAATAGGACGCAAAACTGATAGTTAATTGTAACGTTCAGGGCCACCTAATGACGATGGAACACTCAAATTGCGTCCCGATTCGATACATCGTACTCCAGCCGACTTGTCTGCTTGGGTCTATTGCTGCCTCGGGCACCTTATGGTCGTTCTCCTGTGAGTCTAGATTATCGAATCGGACGCAAAGCTGACAATTAATTGTAACGTTCATGGCCTCCTAATTACGATGGTACACTCAAATTGCGTCCCGATTCAATACATCGTCCTCCAGCCGACTTGTCTCCATGGGTCTATTGCTGCCTCGCGCACCTTATGGTCGTTCTCCTGTGAGTCGAGATTATCGAATCGGACGAAAAGCTGACAATTAATTGTAACGTTCAGGGCCTCCTAATTACGATGGAACACTCCAATTGCGTCCTGATTCAATACATCGTCCTCCAGCCGAGTTGTCTCCTTGGGTCTATTGCTGCCTCGGGCACCTTATGATCTTTCTCCTGTGAGTCTAAAATATCGAATCGGACGCAAAACTGATAGTTAATTGTAACGTTCAGGGCCTGCTAATGTCGATGGCACACTCAAATTGCGTCAAGATTCAATACACCGTCCTCCAGCCGACTTGTCTCCATGGGTCTCTTGCTGCCTCGGGCACCTTATGGTCGTTCTCCTGTGAGTCGAGATTATCGAATCGGACGCAAAACTGATAGTTAATTGTAAAGTTCAGGGCCTCCTAATGACGATGGAACACTCAAATTGCGTCCCGATTCAATAAATTGTCCTCCAGCTGACTTGTCTCCATGGGTCTATTGCTGCCTCGGACACTTTAAAACGCTCTCCTGTGAGTCTAGATCATCGAATCGGACGCAAAACTGATAGTTAATATTAACGTTCAGGGCCTCCTAATGACGATGGAATTCTCAAATTGCGTCCCGATTCAATACATCGTCCTCCAGCCGACTTGTCTCCATGCGTCTATTGCTGCCTCGGGCACCTTATGGTCGTTCTCCTGTGAGACTAGATTATCGAATCCGAGGCAAAACTAATAGTTAATTGTAACGTTGAGGGCCTCCTAATGACGATAGAACACTCAAATTGCGTCCCGATTCAATACATCGTCCTCCAGCCGACTTGTCTCCATGGGTCTATTGCTGCCTCGGACACCTTATGGTCGTTCTCCTGTGAGACTAGATTATCGAATCCGAGGCAAAACTAATAGATAATTGTAACGTTCAGGGCCTCCTAATGACGATGGAACACTCAAATTGCGTCCCGATTCAGTACATCGTCCTCCAGCCGACTTGTCTGCTTGGGTCTATTGCTGCCTCGGCCACCTTACGGTCGTTCTCCTGTGAGTCTAGATTATCGAATCGGACGCAAAGCTGAAAATTAATTGTAACGTTCAGGGCCTCCTAATTACGATGGTACACTTAAATTGCGTCCCGATTGAATACATCGTCCTCCAGCCGACTAGTCTCCATGGGTCTATTGATGCCTCGGGCTCCTTATGGTCGTTCTCCCGTGAGTCTAGATTATCGAATCGGACGCAAAACTGATAGTTAATTGTAACGATCAGGGCCTCCTAATGAAGATGGAACACTCAAATTGCGTCGATATTCAACATATCGTCCTCCAGCCGACTTGTCTCAATGGGTCTATTGCTGCCTCGCCACCTTGTGGTCGATCTCCTGTGAGTCTAGTTTATCGAATAGGACGCAAAACTGATAGTTAATTGTAACGTTCAGGGCCTCCTAATGACGACGGAACACTCAAATTGCGTCCCGATTCGATACATCGTACTCCAGCCGACTTGTCTGCATGGGTCTATTGCTGCCTTGGGCACCTAATGGTCGTTCTCCTGTGAGTCTAGATTATCGAATCGGACGCAAAGCTGACAATTAATAGTAACGTTCAGGGCCTCCTAATTACGATGGTACACTCAAATTGCGTCCCGATTCAATACATCGTCCTCCAGCCGACTTGTCTCCATGGGACTCTTGCTGCCTCGGGCACCTTATGGTCGTTCTCCTGTGAGTCGAGATTATCGAATCGGACGCAAAACTGATAGTTTATTGTAAAGTTCAGCGCCTCCTAATGACGATGGAACACTCAAATTGCGTCCCGATTCAATAAATTGTCCTCCAGCTGACTTGTCTCCATGGGTCTATTGCTGCCTCGGGCACTTTATAAACGTTCTCCTGTGAGTCTAGATCATCGAATCGGACGCAAAACTGATAGTTAATATTAACGTTCAGGGCCTCCTAATGACGATGGAATTCTCAAATAGCGTCCCGATTCAATACATCGTCCTCCAGCCGACTTGTCTCCATGGGTCTATTGCTGCCTCGGGCACCTTATGGTCGTTCTCCTGTGAGACTAATTATCGAATCCGAGGCAAAACTAATAGTTAATTGTAACGTTAAGGGCCTCCTAATGACGATGGAACACTCAAATTGCGTCCCGATTCAATACATCGTCCTCCAGCCGACTTGTCTGCTTGGGTCTATTGCTGCCTCGGGCACCTTATGGTCATTCTCCTGTGAGTCTAGATTATCGAATCGGACGCAAAGCTGACAATTAATTGTAACGTTCAGGGCATCCTAATTACGATGGTACACTCAAATTGCGTCCCGATTGAATACATCGTCCTCCAGCCGACTTGTCTCCATGGGTCTATTGATGCCTCGGGCTCCTTATGGTCGTTCTCCCGTGAGTCTAGATTATCGAATCGGACGCAAAACTGATAGTTAATTGTAACGTTCAGGGCCTCCTAATGAAGATGGAACACTCAAATTGCGTCGAGATTCAACGTATCGTCCTCGAGCCGACTTGTCTCCATGGGTCTATTGCTGCCTCGCCACCTTGTGGTCGTTCTCCTGTGAGTCTAGTTTATCGAATAGGACGCAAAACTGATAGTTAATTGTAACGTTCAGGGCCTCCTAATGACGATGGAACACTCAAATTGCGTCCCGATTCGATACATCGTACTCCAGCCGACTTGTCTGCTTGGGTCTATTGCTGCCTCGGGCACCTTATGGTCGTTCTCCTGTGAGTCTAGATTATCGAATCGGACGCAAAGCTGACAATTAATTGTAACGTTCATGGCCTCCTAATTACGATGGTACACTCAAATTGCGTCCCGATTCAATACATCGTCCTCCAGCCGACTTGTCTCCATGGGTCTATTGCTGCCTCGCGCACCTTATGGTCGTTCTCCTGTGAGTCGAGATTATCGAATCGGACGAAAAGCTGACAATTAATTGTAACGTTCAGGGCCTCCTAATTACGATGGAACACTCCAATTGCGTCCTGATTCAATACATCGTCCTCCAGCCGAGTTGTCTCCTTGGGTCTATTGCTGCCTCGGGCACCTTATGATCTTTCTCCTGTGAGTCTAAAATATCGAATCGGACGCAAAACTGATAGTTAATTGTAACGTTCAGGGCCTGCTAATGTCGATGGCACACTCAAATTGCGTCAAGATTCAATACACCGTCCTCCAGCCGACTTGTCTCCATGGGTCTCTTGCTGCCTCGGGCACCTTATGGTCGTTCTCCTGTGAGTCGAGATTATCGAATCGGACGCAAAACTGATAGTTAATTGTAAAGTTCAGGGCCTCCTAATGACGATGGAACACTCAAATTGCGTCCCGATTCAATAAATTGTCCTCCAGCTGACTTGTCTCCATGGGTCTATTGCTGCCTCGGGCACTTTATAAACGCTCTCCTGTGAGTCTAGATCATCGAATCGGACGCAAAACTGATAGTTAATATTAACGTTCAGGGCCTCCTAATGACGATGGAATTCTCAAATTGCGTCCCGATTCAATACATCGTCCTCCAGCCGACTTGTCTCCATGCGTCTATTGCTGCCTCGGGCACCTTATGGTCGTTCTCCTGTGAGACTAGATTATCGAATCCGAGGCAAAACTAATAGTTAATTGTAACGTTGAGGGCCTCCTAATGACGATAGAACACTCAAATTGCGTCCCGATTCAATACATCGTCCTCCAGCCGACTTGTCTCCATGGGTCTATTGCTGCCTCGGACACCTTATGTTCGTTCTCCTGTGAGACTAGATTATCGAATCCGAGGCAAAACTAATAGATAATTGTAACGTTCAGGGCCTCCTAATGACGATGGAACACTCCAATTGCGTCCCGATTCAGTACATCGTCCTCCAGCCGACTTGTCTCCTTGCGTCTATTGCTGCCTCGGGCACCTTATGATCTTTCTCCTGTGAGTCTAAAATATCGAATCGGACGCAAAACTGATAGTTAATTGTAACGTTCAGGGCCTCCTGATGTCGATGGCACACTCAAACTGCGTCGAGATTCAATACATCGTCCTCCAGCCGACTTGTCTCCAAGGGTCTATTGCTGCCTCGGGCACCTTATGGTCGTTCTCCTGTGAGTCGAGATTATCGAATCGGACGCAAAACTGATAGTTAATTGTCAAGTTCAGGGCCTCCTAATGACGATGGAACACTCAAATTGCGTCGAGTTTCAATACATCGTCCTTCAGCGGACTTGTCTCCTTGGGTCTATTGCTGCCTCGGGCACCTTATGGTCGTTCTCCTGTGAGTCTAGATTATCGAATCGGACGCAAATCTGATAGTTAATTGTAGTGTTCAGGGCCTCCTAATGACGACGGAACACTCAAATTGCGTCCCGATTCGATACATCGTACTCCAGCCGACTTGTCTGCTTGGGTCTATTGCTGCCTTGGGCACCTTATGGTCGTTCTCCTGTGAGTCTAGAATAACCAATCGGATGCAAAACTGACAGTTAATTGTAACGTTCAGGGCCTCCTAATGACGATGGAACACTCAAATTGCGTCCCGATTCAATACATCGACATCCAGACGATTTGACTCCAAATGTATATTGCTGCCTCGGCCTCCTTATGGTCGTTCTCCTGTGAGTCTAGATTATCGAATCGGACGCAAAACTAATAGTTAGTTGTAACGTTCAGGGCCTCCTAATGACGATGGAACACTCAAATTGCGTCCCGATTCAATACATTGTCCTCCAGCCGACTTGTCTCCATGGGTCTATTGCTGCCTCGGGCACCTTATGGTCGTTCTCCTGTGAGTCTAGATTATCGAATCGGACGCAAAACTGATAGTTAATTGTAACGTTCAGGGCCTCCTAATGACGACGAAACACTCAAATTGCGTCCCGATTCGATATATCGTCCTCCAGCCGACTTGTCTCAATGGGTCTATTGCTGCCTCGGGCACTTTGTAAACGTTCTCCTGTGAGTCTAGATTATCGAATCGGACGCAAAACTGATAGTTAATTGTAACGTTCAGGGTCTCCTAATGACGATGGAACACTCAAGTTTCGTCCCGATTCAATACATCGACATCCAGCCTACTTGTCTCCAAAGGTATACTGCTGCCTCGGGCACTTTATGGTCGTTCTCCTGTGAGTCGAGATTATCGAATCGGTCGCAAAACTGATAGTTAATTGTAGCGTTCAGGGCCTCCTAATGACGATGGAACACTCAAATTGCGTCCCGATTCAATATATTGTCCTCCAGATGACTTGTCTCCATGGGTCTATTGCTGCCTCGGGCACTTTGTAAACGTTCTGTTGTGAGTCTAGATTATCGAATCGGATGCAAAACTGATAGTTAATTGTAACGTTCAGGGACTCCTAATGACGATGGAACACTCAAATTGCGTCCCGATCCAATACATCGACATCCAGACGATTTGACTCCAAATGTATATTGCTGCCTCGGCCTCCTTATGGTCGTTCTCCTGTGAGTCTATATTATCGAATCGGACGCAAAACTGATAGTTAATTGTAACGTTCAGGGCCTCCTAATGACGACGAAACACTCAAATTGCGTACCGATTCGATATATCGTCCTCCAGCCGACTTGTCTCCATGGGTCTATTGCTGCCTCGGGCACCTTATGGTCGTTCTCCTGTGAGTCGAGATTATCGAATCGGACGCAAAACTGATAGTTAATTGTAGCGTTCAGGGCCTCCTAATGACGATGGAACACTCAAATTGCGCCCCGATTCAACAAATTGTCCTCCAGATGACTTGTCTCCATGGGTCTATTGCTGCCTCTGGCACTTTGTAAACGTTCTCCTGTGAGTCTAGATTATCGAATCGGACGCAAAACTGATAGTTAATTGTAAAGTTCAGGGCCTCCTAATGACGATGGAACACTCAAACTGCTTCCCGATTCAATACATCGTCCTCCAGCCGACTTGTCTCCATGGGTCTATTGCTGCCTCGGGCACCTTATGGTCGTTCTCCTGTAAGACTAGATTATCGAATCCGAGGCAAAACTAATAGTTAACTGTAACGTTCAGGGCCTCCTAATGACGATGGAACACCCAAATTGCGTCCCGATTCAATACATCGTCCTCCAGCCGACTTGTATCCATGGGTCTATTGCTGCCTCGCCACCTTGTGATCGTTCTCCTGTGGGTCTAGTTTATCGAATAGGACGCAAAACTGATAGTTAATTGTAACGTTCAGGGCCTCCTAATGACGATGGAACACTCAAATTGCGTCCCGATTCGATACATCGTACTCCAGCCGACTTGTCTGCTTGGGTCTATTGCTGCCTCGGGCACCTTATGGTCTTTCTCCTGTGAGTCTAGATTATCGAATCGGACGCAAAGCTGACAGTTAATTGTAACGTTCGGGGCCTCCTAATTACGATGGAACACTCAAATTGCGTCCCGATTCAATACATCGTCCTCCAGCCGACTTGTCTCCATGGGTCTATTGCTGCCTCGGGCACCTTATGGTCGTTCTCCTGTGAGTCTAGATTATCGAATGGGACGCAAAACCGATAGTTAATACTAACGTTCAGGGCCTCCTAATGTCGATGGCACACTCCAATTGCGTCGAGATTCAATACATCGTCCTCCAGGCGACTTGTCTCCATGGGTCTATTGCTGCCTCGGGCACCTTACGGTCGTTCTCCTGTGAGTCTAGATTATCGAATCGGACGCAAAGCTGACAGTTAATTGTAACGTTCGGGGCCTCCTAATTACGATGGAACACTCAAACTGCGGCCCGATTCAATACATCGTCCTCCAGCCGACTTGTCTCCATGGGTGTATTGCTGCCTCGGGTACCTTACGGTCGTTCTCCTGTGAGTCTAGATTATCGAATCGGACGCAAAACTGATAGTTAATTGTAACGTTCAGGGCCTCCTAATGACGATGGAACACTCAAATTGCGTCGAGATTCAATATTCGTCCTCCCACCGACTTGTCTCCTTGGGTGTATTGCTGCCTCGGGCACCTTATGTTCGTTCTCCTGTGAGTCTAGATTATCGAATCGGACGCAAAACTGATAGTTAGTTGTAGCGTTCAGGGCCTCCTAATGACGATGGAACACTCAAATTGCGTCCCGATTCAATACATTGTCCTCCAGCCGACTTGTCTCCATGGGTCTATTGCAGCCTCGGGCACCTTATGGTCGTTCTCCTGTGAGTCTAGATTATCGAATCGGACGCAAAGCTGACAGTTAATTGTAGCGTTCAGGGCCTCCTAATGACGATGGAACACTCAAATTGCGTCCCGATTCAATAAATTGTCCTCCAGCTGACTTGACTCCATGGGTCTATTGCTGCCTCGGGCACTTTATAAACGTTCTCCTGTGAGTCTAGATCATCGAATTGGACGCAAAACTGATAGTTAATTGTAACTTTCAGGGCCTCCTAATGACGATGGAATACTCAAATTGCGTCCCGATTCAATACTTCGTCCTCCAGCCGACTTGTCTCCATGGGTCTATTGCTGCCTCGGGCACCTTATGGTCGTTCTCCTGTGAGACTAGATTATCGATTCCGAGGCAAAACTAATAGTTTATTGTAACGTTCAGGGCCTCCTAATGACGATGGAACACTCAAATTGCGTCCCGATTCAATACATCGTCCTCCAGCCGACTTGTCTCCATGGGGCTATTGCTGCCTCGGGCACCTTATGGTCGTTCTCCTGTGAGACTAGATTATCTAATCCGAGGCAAAACTAATAGTTAATTGTAACGTTCAGGGCCTCCTAATGACGATGGAACACTCAAATTGCGTCCCGATTCGATACATCGTACTCCAGCCGACTTGTCTGCTTGGGTCTATTGCTGCCTCGGGCACCTTATGGTCGTTCTCCTGTGTGTCTAGATTATCGAATCGGACGCAAAGCTGACAATTAATTGTAACGCTCAGGGAATCCTAATTACGATGGTACACTCAAATTGCGTCCCGATTGAATACATCGTCCTCCAGCCGACTTGTCTCCATGGGTCTATTGATGCCTCGGGCACCTTATGTTCGTTCTCCCGTGAGTCTAGATTATCGAATCGGACGCAAATCTGATAGTTAATTGTAACGTTCAGGGCCTCCTAATGAAGATGGAACACTCAAATTGCGTCGAGATTCAACATACCGTCCTCCAGCCGACTTGTCTCCATGGGTCTATTGCTGCCTCGCCACCTTGTGGTCGTTCTCCTGTGAGTCTAGTTTATCGAATAGGACGCAAAATTGATAGTTAATTGTAACGTTCATGGCCTCCTAATGACGATGGAACACTCAAATTGCGTCCCGATTCGATACATCGTACTCCAGCCGACTTGTCTGCTTGTGTCTATTGCTGCCTCGGGCACCTTATGGTCGTCCTCCTGTGAGTCTAGATTATCGAATCGGACGCAAAGCTGACATTTAATTGTAACGTTCAGGGCCTCCTAATTACGATGGTACACTCAAATTGCGTCCCGATTCAATACATCGTCCTCCAGCCGACTTGTATCCATGGGTCTATTGCTGCCTCGGGCACCTTATGGTCGTTCTCCTGTGAGTAGAGATTATCGATTCGGACGCATAACTGATAGTTAATTGTAACGTTCAGGGCCTCCTAATGACGATGGAACACTCAAATTGCGTCGAGAAACAATACATCGTCCTCCAGCCGACTTGTCTCCTTGGGTCTATTGCTGCCTCGAGCACCTTATGGTCATTCTCCTGTAAATCTAGATTATCGAATCGGACGCAAATCTGATAGTTAATTGTAGCGTTCAGGGCCTCCTAATGACGATGGAACACTCAAATTCCGTCCCAATTCAATACAATGTCCTCCATCCGACTTGTCTCCATGGGTCTGTTGCTGGCTCGTGCACTTTATAAACGTTCTCCTGTGAGTCTAGATTATCGAATCGGACGCAAAACTGATAGTTAATTGTAACGTTCAGGGCCTCCTAATGACGATGGAACACTCAAATTGCGTCCCGATTCAATACATCGTCCTCGAGCCGACTTACCTCCATGGGTGTATTGCTGCCTCGGGTACCTTACGGTCGTTCTCCTGTGAGTCTAGATTATCGAATCGGACGCAAAACTGATAGTTAATTGTAACGTTCAGGGCCTCCTAATGACGATGGAACACTCAAATTGCGTCGAGATTCAATATTCGTCCTCCCACCGACTTGTCTCCTTGGGTGTATTGCTGCCTCGGGCACCTTATGTTCGTTCTCCTGTGAGTCTAGATTATCGAATCAGACGCAAAACTGATAGTTAGTTGTAGCGTTCAGGGCCTCCTAATGACGATGGAACACTCAAATTGCGTCCCGATTCAATACATTGTCCTCCAGCCGACTTGTCTCCATGGGTCTATTGCAGCCTCGGGCACCTTATGGTCGTTCTCCTGTGAGTCTAGATTATCGAATCGGACGCAAAGCTGACAGTTAATTGTAACGTTCAGGGCCCCCTAATTACGATGGTACACTCAAATTGCGTCCCGATTCAATACATCGTCCTCCAGCCGACTTGTATCCATGGGTCTATTGCTGCCTCGGGCACCTTGTGGTCGTTCTCCTGTGAGTCTTGTTTATCGAATAGGCCGCAAAATTGATAGTTTATTGTAACGTTCAGGGCCTCCTAATGACGATGGAACACTCAAATTGCGTCCCGATTCGATACATCGTACTCCAGCCGACTTGTCTGCTTGTGTCTATTGCTGCCTCGGGCACCTTATGGTCGTCCTCCTGTGAGTCTAGATTATCGAATCGGACGCAACGCTGACATTTAATTGTAACGTTCAGGGCCTCCTAATTACGATGGTACACTCAAATTGCGTCCCGATTCAATACATCGTCCTCCAGCCGACTTGTATCCATGGGTCTATTGCTGCCTCGGGCACCTTATGGTCGTTCTCCTGTGAGTAGAGATTATCGATTCGGACGCATAACTGATAGTTAATTGTAACGTTCAGGGCCTCCTAATGACGATGGAACACTCAAATTGCGTCGAGAAACAATACATCGTCCTCCAGCCGACTTGTCTCCTTGGGTCTATTGCTGCCTCGAGCACCTTATGGTCATTCTCCTGTAAATCTAGATTATCGAATCGGACGCAAATCTGATAGTTAATTGTAGCGTTCAGGGCCTCCTAATGACGATGGAACAATCAAATTCCGTCCCAATTCAATACAATGTCCTCCATCCGACTTGTCTCCATGGGTCGGTTGCTGGCTCGGGCACTTTATAAACGTTCTCCTGTGAGTCTAGATTATCGAATCGGACGCAAAACTGATAGTTAATTGTAAAGTTCAGGGCCTCCTAATGACGATGGAACACTCAAATTGCGTCCCGATTCAATACATCGTCCTCGAGCCGACTTACCTCCATGGGTGTATTGCTGCCTCGGGTACCTTACGGTCGTTCTCCTGTGAGTCTAGATTATCGAATCGGACGCAAAACTGATAGTTAATTGTAACGTTCAGGGCCTCCTAATGACGATGGAACACTCAAATTGCGTCGAGATTCAATATTCGTCCTCCCACCGACTTGTCTCCTTGGGTGTATTGCTGCCTCGGGCACCTTATGTTCGTTCTCCTGTGAGTCTAGATTATCGAATCGGACGCAAAACTGATAGTTAGTTGTAGCGTTCAGGGCCTCCTAATGACGATGGAACACTCAAATTGCGTCCCGATTCAATACATTGTCCTCCAGCCGACTTGTCTCCATGGGTCTATTGCAGCCTCGGGCACCTTATGGTCGTTCTCCTGTGAGTCTAGATTATCGAATCGGACGCAAAGCTGACAGTTAATTGTAGCGTTCAGGGCCCCCTAATGACGATGGAACACTCAAAATGCGTCCCGATTCAATAAATTGTCCTCCAGCTGACTTGACTCCATGGGTCTATTGCTGCCTCGGGCACTTTATAAACGTTCTCCTGTGAGTCTAGATCATCGAATCGGACGCAAAACTGATAGTTAATTGTAACGTTCAGGGCCTCCTAATGACGATGGAATACTCAATTTGCGTCCCGATTCAATACATCGTCCTCCAGCCGACTTGTCTCCATGGGTCTATTGCTGCCTCGGGCACCTTATGGTCGTTCTCCTGTGAGACTAGATTATCGATTCCGAGGCAAAACTAATAGTTTATTGTAACGTTCAGGGCCTCCTAATGACGATGGAACACTCAAATTGCGTCCCGATTCAATACATCGTCCTCCAGCCGACTTGTCTCCATGGGTCTATTGCTGCCTCGGGCACCTTATGGTCGTTCTCCTGTGAGACTAGATTATCTAATCCGAGGCAAAACTAATAGTTAATTGTAACGTTCAGGGCCTCCTAATGACGATGGAACACTCAAATTGCGTCCCGATTCGATACATCGTACTCCAGCCGACTTGTCTGCTTGGGTCTATTGCTGCCTCGGGCACCTTATGGTCGTTCTCCTGTGAGTCTAGATTATCGAATCGGACGCAAAGCTACAATTAATTGTAACGCTCAGGGAATCCTAATTACGATGGTAGACTCAAATTGCGTCCCGATTGAATACATCGTCCTCCAGCCGACTTGTCTCCATGGGTCTATTGATGCCTCGGGCACCTTATGTTCGTTCTCCCGTGAGTCTAGATTATCGAATCGGACGCAAAACTGATAGTTAATTGTAACGTTCAGGGCCTCCTAATGAAGATGGAACACTCAAATTGCGTCGAGATTCAACATACCGTCCTCCAGCCGACTTGTCTCCATGGGTCTATTGCTGCCTCGCCACCTTGTGGTCGTTCTCCTGTGAGTCTAGTTTATCGAATAGAACGCAAAATTGATAGTTAATTGTAACGTTCAGGGCCTCCTAATGACGATGGAACACTCAAATTGCGTCCCGATTCGATACATCGTACTCCAGCCGACTTGTCTGCTTGTGTCTATTGCTGCCTCGGGCACCTCATGGTCGTCCTCCTGTGAGTCTAGATTATCGAATCGGACGCAAAGCTGACATTTAATTGTAACGTTCAGGGCCTCCTAATTACGATGGTACACTCAAATTGCGTCCCGATTCAATACATCGTCCTCCAGCCGACTTGTATCCATGGGTCTATTGCTGCCTCGGGCACCTTATGGTCGTTCTCCTGTGAGTAGAGATTATCGATTCGGACGCATAACTGATAGTTAATTGTAACGTTCAGGGCCTCCTAATGACGATGGAACACTCAAATTGCGTCGAGAAACAATACATCGTCCTCCAGCCGACTTGTCTCCTTGGGTCTATTGCTGCCTCGAGCACCTTATGGTCACTCTCCTGTAAATCTAGATTATCGAATCGGACGCAAATCTGATAGTTAATTGTAGCGTTCAGGGCCTCCTAATGACGATGTAACACTCAAATTCCGTCCCAATTCAATACAATGTCCTCCATCCGACTTGTCTCCATGGGTCTGTTGCTGCCTCGGGCACTTTATAAACGTTCTCCTGTGAGTCTAGATTATCGAATCGGATGCAAAACTGATAGTTAATTGTAACGTTCAGGGCCTCCTAATGACGATGGAACACTCAAATTGCGTCCTGATTCAATACATCGACATCCAGCCGACTTGTCTCCAAATGTATATTGCTGCCTCGGCCTCCTTATGGTCGTTCTCCTGTGAGTCTAGATTATCGAATCTGACGCAAAGCTGACAGTTAATTGTAACGTTCAGGGCCTCCTAATGACGATGGAACACTCAAATTGCGTCCCAATTCGATACATCGTCCTCCACCCGACTTGTCTCCATGGGTCTATTGCTACCTCGGGCACCTTATGGTCTTTCTCCTGGGAGTCTAGATTATCGAATCGGACGCAAAGCTGACAGTTAATTGTAACGTTCGGGGCCTCCTAATTACGATGGAACACTCAAATTGCGTCCCGATTCAATACATCGTCCTCCAGCCGACTTGTCTCCATGGGTCAATTGCTGCCTCGGGCACTTTATGGTCGTTCTCCTGTGAGTCTAGATTATCGAATGGGACGCAAAACTGATAGTTAATTCTAACGTTCAGGGCTAAATTGTCGATGGCACACTCCAATTTCGTCTAGATTCATTACATCGTCCTCCGGGCGACTTGTCTCCATGGGTCTATTGCTGCCTCGGGCACCTTATGGTCGTTCTCCTGTGAGTCTAGATTATCGAATCGGACGCAAAGCTGACAGTTAATTGTAACGTTCGGGGCCTCCTAATTACGATGGAACACTCAAACTGCGTCCCGATTCAATACATCGTCCTCCAGCCGACTTGTCTCCATGGGTCTATTGCTGCCTCTGGCACCTTATGGTCGTTCCTCTGTGAGTCTTGATTATCGAATCGGACGCAAATCTGATAGTTAATTGTAACGTTCAGGGCCTCCTAATGACGATGGATCACTCAAATTACGTCTCGATTCAATACATCGTCCTCCAGCCGACTTACCTCCATGGGTGTATTGCTGCCTCGGGTACCTTACGGTCGTTCTCCTGTGAATCTAGATTATCGAATAGGACGCAAAACTGTTAGTTAATTGTAACGTTCAGGACCTCCTAATGACGATGGAACACTCAAATTGCGTCCCGATTGAATACATCGTCCTCCAGCCGACTTGTCTCCTTGGGTCTATTGTTGCCTCGGGCACCTTATGGTCGTTCTCCCGTGAGCCTAGATTATCGAATCGGACGCAAAACTGATAGTTAATTGTAACGTTCAGGGCCTCCTAATGACGATGGAACATTCAAATTGCGTCGAGATTCCATTAATCGTCCTCCAGCCGACTTGTCTCCATGGGTCTATTGCTGCCTCGGCCACCCTGTGGTCGTTCTCCTGTGAGTCTAGTTTATCAAATAGGACGCAAAACTGATAGTTAATTGTAACGTTCAGGGACTCGTAATGACGATGGAACACGCAAATTGCGTCCCGATTCGATACATCGTACTCCAGCCGACTTGTCTCCATGGGTCTATTGCTGCCTCGGGCACCTTATGGTCCTTCTCCTGTGAGTCTAGATTATCGAATCGGACGCAAAGCTGACAGTTAATTGTAACGTTCAGGGCCTCCTAATTACGATGGAACACTCACATTGCGTCCCGATTCAATACATCGTCCTCCAGCCGACTTGTCTCCATGGGTCTATTGCTGCCTCGGGCACCTTATGGTCGTTCTCCTGTGAGTATAGATTATCGAAGAGGACGCAAAACTGATAGTTAATTGTAACGTTCAGGGCCACCTAATGACGATGGAACACTCAAATTGCGTCCTGATTCAATACATCGTTCTCCAGTCGATTTGTCTCCATGGGTCTATTTCTGCGTCGGGCACCTTACGGTCGTTCTCCTGTGAGTCTGGTTTATCGAATAGGACGCAAAACTGATAGTTAATTGTAACGTTCAGGGCCTCCTAATGACGATGGAACACCCAAATTGCGTCCCGATTGAATACATCGTGCTCCAGCCGACTTGTCTCCATGGGTCTATTGATGCCTCGGGCACCTTATGGTCGTTTTCCCGTGAGTCTAGATTATCGAATCGGACGCAAAACTTATAGTTAATTGTAACGTTCAGGGCCTCCTAATGAAGATGGAACACTCAAATTGCGTCGAGATTCAACATATCGTCCTCCAGCCGACTTGTCTCCATGGCTCTATTGCTGCCTCGCCACCTTGTGGTCGTTCTCCTGTGAGTCTAGTTTATCGAATAGGACGCAAAACTGATAGTTAATTGTAACGTTCAGGGCCTCCTAATGACGAAGGAACACTCAAATTGCGTCCCGATTCGATACATCGTACTCCAGCCGACTTGTCTGCTTGGGTCTATTGCTGCCTCGGGCACCTTATGGTCGTTCTCCTGTGAGTCTAGATTATCGAATCGGACGCAAAGCTGACAATTAATTGTAACGTTCAGGGCCTCCTAATTACGATGGAACACTCAAATTGCGTCCCGATTCAATACATCGTCCTCCAGCCGAGTTGTCTCCTTGGGTCTATTGCTGCCTCGGCCACCTTATGATTTTTCTCCTGTGAGTCTAAAATATCGAATCGGACGCAAAACTGATAGTTAATTGTAACGTTCAGGGCCTCCTAATGTCGATGGCACACTCAAATTGCGTCGAGATTCAATACATCGTCCTCCAGCCGACTTGTCTCCTTGGGTCTATTGCTGCCTCGGGCACCTTATGGTCGTTCTCCTGTGAATCTAGATTATCGAATCGGACGCAAATCTGATAGTTAATTGAAGCGTTCAGGGCCTCCTAATGACGATGGAACACTCAAATTGCGTCCCGATTCAATACATTGTCCTCCAGCCGAATGTCTCCATGGGTCTGTTGCTGCCTCGGGCACTTTATAAACGTTCTCCTGTGAGTCTAGATTATCGAATCGGATGCGAAACTGATAGTTAATTGTAACGTTCAGGGCCTCCTAATGACGATGGAACACTCAAATTGCGTCCCGATTCAATACATCGACATCCAGCCGACTTGTCTCCAAATGTATATTGCTGCCTCGGCCTCCTTATGGTCGTTATCCTGTAAGTCTAGATTATCGAATCGGACGCAAAGCTGACAGTTAATTGTAACGTTCGGGGCCTCCTAATGACGATGGAACACTCAAATTGCGTCCCGATTCGATACATCGTCCTCCAGCCGACTTGTCTCCATGGGTCTATTGCTGCCTCGG
This sequence comes from Schistocerca cancellata, assembly GCF_023864275.1. Lineage (NCBI taxonomy): Eukaryota > Metazoa > Arthropoda > Insecta > Orthoptera > Acrididae > Schistocerca > Schistocerca cancellata. The sequence continues at coordinate 85,028,169 of NC_064631.1, read as the reverse complement.
GCACCTTATGGTCTTTCTCCTGTGTGTCTAGATTATCGAATCGGACGCAAAGCTGACACTTAATTGTAACGTTCGGGGCCTCCTAATTACGATGGAACACTAAAATTGCGTCCCGATTCAATACACCGTTCTCCAGCCGACTTGTCTCCATGGGTCTATTGCTGCCTCGGGCACCTTATGGTCGTTCTCCTGTGAGTCTAGATTATCGAATCGGACGCAAAACTGATAGTTAATTGTAACGTTCAGGGCCTCCTAATGACGATGGAACACTCATATTGCGTCCCGATTCAATACATCGTCCTCCAGCCGACTTGTCTCCATGGGTCTATTGCTGCCTCGGGCACCTTATGGTTGTTCTCCTGTAAGTCTAGATTACCGAATAGGATGCAAAACTGATAGTTAATCGTAACGTTCAGGGCCTCCTAATGACGATAGAACTCTCAAATTGCGTCCCGATTCAATACATTGTCCTCCAGCCGACTTGTCTCCAATGGTCTATTGCTGCCTCGGGCACCTTACGGTCGTTCCCCTGTGAGTCTAGATTATCGAATCGGACGCAGAACTGATAGTTAATTGTAACGTTCAGGGCCTCATAATGACGATGGAACACACAAATTATGTCCCGATTCAATACATCGTCCTCCAGCTGACTTGTCTCCATGGGTCTATTGCTGCCTCGGGCACCTTATGGTCGTTCTCCTGTAAGTCTAGATTACCGAATAGGATGCAAAACTGATAGTTAATCGTAACGTTCAGGGCCTCCTAATGACGATGGAACATTCAAATTGCGTCCCGATTCAATACATCGTCCTCCAGCCAACTTGTCTCCAAGGGTCTATTGCTGCCTCGGGCACCTTATGGTCGTTCCCCTGTGAGTCTACGTTATCGAATCGGACGCAGAACTGATAGTTAATTGTAACGTTCAGGGCCTCATAATGACGATGGAACACACAAATTATGTCCCGATTCAATACATCGTCCTCCAGCTGACTTGCCTCCATGGGTCTATTGCTGCCTCGGGCACTTTATAAACGTTCTCCTGTGAGTCTAGATTATCGAATCGGACGCAAAACTGATAGTTAATTGTAACGTTCAGGGCCTCCTAATGACGATGGAATACTCAAATTGCGTCCCGATTCAATACATCGTCCTCCAGCCTTCTTGTCTCCATGGGTCTATTGCTGCCTCTGGCACATATGGTCGTTCCCCTGTGAGTCTAGATTATCGAATCGGACGCAAAACTGATAGTTAATTGGAACGTTCTGGGCATCCTAATGACGATGGAACACTCAAATTGCGTCCCGATTCAACACATCGTCCTCCAGCCGACTTGTCTCCATGGGTCTATTGGTGCCTCGGGCACCTTATGGTCGTTCTCCTGTGAGTATAGATTATCGAATAGGACACAAAACTGATAGTTAATTGTAACATTCAGGGCCACCTAATGACGATGAACACTCAAATTGCGTCCTGATTCAATACATCGTTCTCCAGTCGATTTGTCTCCATGGGTCTATTGCTGCGTCGGGCATCTTACGGTCGTTCTCCTGTGAGTCTGGATTATCGAATAGGACGCAAAACTGATAGTTAATTGTAACGTTCAGGGCCTCCTAATGACGATGGAACACTCAAATTGCGTCCCGATTGAATACATCGTTCTCCAGCCGACTTGTCTCCATGGGTCTATTGATGCCTCGGGCACCTTATGGTCGTTCTCCCGTGAGTCTAGATTATCGAATCGGTTGCAAAACTGATAGTTAATTGTAACGTTCAGGGCCTCCTAATGACGATGGAACACTCAAATTGCGTCCCGATTCGATACATCGTGCTCCAGCCGACTTGTCTGCTTGGGTCTATTGCTGCCTCGGGCACCATATGGTCGTTCTCCTGTGAGTCTAGATTATCGAATCGGACGCAAAGCTGACAATTAATTGTAACGTTGAGGGCCTCCTAATGACGATGGAACAATCAAATTGCGTCCCGATTCAATACATCGTCCTCCAGCCGACTTTTCTCCTTGGGTCTATTGCTGCCTCGGGCACCTTATGGTCGTTCTCCTGTGAGTCGAGATTATCGAATCGGACGCAAAACTGATAGTTAATTGTAACGTTCAAGGCCTCCTAATGACGATGGAACACTCAAATTGCGTCGAGATTCAATACATCGTCCTCCAGCCGACTTGTCTCCTTGGGTCTATTGCTGCCTCGGGCACCTTATGGTCGTTCCCCTGTGAGTCTAGATTATCGAATCGGACGCAAATCTGATAGTTAATTGTAGCGTTCAGGGCCTCCTAATGACGATGGAACACTCAAATTGCGTCCCGATTCATTACATTGTCCTCCAACCGACTTGTCTCCATGGGTCTGTTGCTGCCTCGGGCACTTTATAAACGTTCTCCTGTGAGTCTAGATTATCGAATCGGATGCAAAACTGATACTTAATTGTAACGTTCAGGGCCTCCTAATGACGATGGAACACTCAAATTGCGTCCCGATTCAATACTTCGACATCCAGTCGACTTGTCTCCAAATGTATATTGCTGCCTCGGCCTCCTTATGGTCGTTCTCCTGTGAGTCTAGATTATCGAATCGGACGCAAAGCTGACAGTTATTTGTAACGTTCAGGGCCTCCTAATTACGATGGAACACTCAAATTGCGTCCCGATTCAATACATCCTCCTCCAGCCGACTTGTCTCCGAGGGTCTATTGCTGCCTCGGGCACCTTATGGTCGTTCTCCTGTGAGTCTAGATTATCGAATCGGACGCAAAACTGATAGTTAATTGTAACGTTCAGGGCCTCCTAATGACGATGGAACACTCAAATTGCGTCCCGATTCAATACATCGTCCTCCAGCCGACTTGTCTCCATGGGTCTATTGCTGCCTCGGGCACCTAATGGTCGTTCTCCTGTAAGTCTAGATTACCGAATATAATGCAAAACTGATAGTTAATCGTAACGTTCAGGGCCTCCTAATGACGATGGAACACTCAAATTGCGCTCCGATTCAATACATCGTCCACCAGCCGACTTCTCTCCAAGGGTCTATTGCTGCCTCGGGCACCTTATGGTCGTTCCCCTGAGAGTCTAGATTATCGAATCGGACGCAGAACTGATAGTTAATTCTAACGTTCAGGGCCTCATAATGACGATGGAACACACAAATTATGTCCCGATTCAATACATCGTCCTCCAGCTGACTTGTCTCCATGGGGCTATTGCTGCCTCGGGCACCTTGTGGTTGTTCTCCTGTAGGTCTAGATTACCGAATAGGATGCAAAACTGATAGTTAATCGTAACGTTCAGGGCCTCCTAATGACGATGAAACACTCAAATTGCGTCCCGATTCAATACATCGTCCTCCAGCCGACTTGTCTCCAAGGGTCTATTGCTGCCTCGGGCACCTTATGGTCGTTCCTCTGTGAGTCTAGATTATCGAATCGGACGCAGAACTGATAGTTAATTGTAACGTTCAGGGCTTCATAATGACGATGGAACACACAAATTATGTCGCGATTCAATACATCGTCCTCCAGCTGACTTGTCTCCATGGGTCTATTGCTGCCTCGGGCACTTTATAAACGTTCTCCTGTGAGTCTAGATTATCGAATCGGACGCAAAACTGATAGTTAATTGTAACGTTCAGGGCCTCCTAATGACGATGGAACACTCAAATTGCGTCCCGATTCAATACATCGTCCTCCAGCCGACTTGACTCCATGGGTCTATTGCTGCCTCGGGCACCTTATGGTCGTTCTCCTGTGAGTATAGATAATCGAATCGGACGCAAAACTGATAGTTAATTGTAACGTTGAGGGCCTCTTAATGAAGATGGAACACTCAAATTGCGTCGAGATTCAACATATCGTCCTCCAGCCGACTTGTCCCCATGGGTCTATTGCTGCCTCGCCACCTTGTGGTCGTTCTCCTGTGAGTCTAGTTTATCGAATAGGACGCAAAACTGATAGTTAATTGTAACGTTCAGGACCACCTAATGACGATGGAAATCTCAAATTGCGTCCTGATTCAATACATCGTTCTCCAGTCGATTTGTCTCCATGGGTCTATTGCTGCGTCGGGCACCTTACGGTCGTTCTGCTGTGAGTCTGGATTATCGAATAGGACGCTAAACTGATAGTTAATTGTAACGTTCAGGGCCTCCTAATGACGATGGAACACTCAAATTTCGTCCCGATTGAATACATCGTCCTCCAGCCGACTTGTCTCCATGGGTCTATTGATGCCTCGGGCACCTTATGGTCGTTCTCCCGTGAGTCAAGATTATCGAATCGAACGCAAAACTGATAGTTAATTGTAACGTTCAGGGCCTCCTTATGAAGATGGAACACTCAAATTGCGTCGAGATTCAACATATCGTCCACTAGCCCACTTGTCTCCATGGGTCTATTGCTGGCTCGCCACCTTGTGGTCGTTCTCCTGTGAGTCTAGTTTATCGAATAGGACGCAAAACTGATAGTTAATTGTAACGTTCAGGGCCTCCTAATGTCGATGGCACACTCAAATTGCGTCGAGATACAATACATCGTCCTCCAGCGGAGTTGTCTCCATGGGTCTATATCTGCCTCGGGCACCTTATGGTCGTTCTCCTGTGAGTCGAGATTATCGAATCGGACGCAAAACTGATAGTTAATTGTAACGTTCAGGGCCTCCTAACGACGATGGAACACTCAAATTGCGTCGAGATTCAATACATCGTTCTCCAGCCGACTTGTCTCCTTGGGTCTATTGCTGCCACGGCCACCTTATGGTCGTTCTCCTGTGAGTTTAGATTATCGAATCGGACGCAAATCTGATAGTTAATTGTAACGTTCAGGGCCTCCTAATGACGATGGAACACTCAAATTGCGTCCCGATTCAATACATCGACATCCAGCCGACTTGTCTCCAAATGTATATTGCTGCCTCGCCCTCCTTATGTTCGTTCTCCTGTGAGTCTAGATTATCGAATCGGACGCAAAACTGATAGTTAATTGTAACGTTCAGGGCCTACTAATGACGATGGAACACTCAAATTGCGTCCCGATTCAATACATCGTCCTCCAGCCGACTTGCCTCCATGGGTGTATTGCTGCCTCGGGTACCTTACGGTCGTTCCCCTGTGAGTGTAGGTTATCGAATAGGACGCAAAACTGTTAGATAATTGTAACGTTCAGGGCCTCCTAATGACGATGGAACACTCAAATTGCGTCCCGATTCAATACATCGTCCTCCAGGCGACTTGTCTCCATGGGTCTTTTGCTGCCTCGGGCACCCTATGGTCGTTCTCCTGTGAGTCTAGATTATCGAATCGGACGCAAAACTAATTGTCAATTGTAACGTTCAGGGCCTCCTAATGACGATGGGACACTCAAATTGCGTCCCGATTGAATACATCGTCCTCCAGCCGACTTGTCTCCATGGGTCTATTGCTGCCTCGGGCACCTTATGGTCGTTCTCCCGTGAGTCTAGATTATCGAATCGGACGCAAACCTAATAGTCAATTGTAACGTTCAGGGCCTCCTAATGACGATGGAACACTCAAATTGCGTCCCGATTGAATACATCGTTCTCCAGCCGACTTGTCTCCATGGGTCTATTGCTGCCTCTGGCACCTTATGGTCGTTCTCCTGTGAGTATAGATAATCGAATCGGACGCAAAACTGATAGTTAATTGTAACGTTGAGGGCCTCCTAATGAAGATGGAACACTCAAATTGCGTCGGAATTCAACATATCGTCCTCCAGCCGACTTGTCTCCATGAGTCTATTGCTGCCTCGCCACCTTGTGGTCGTTCTCCTGTGAGTCTAGTTTAACGAATAGGACGCAAAACTGATAGTTAATTGTAACGTTCAGGGCCACCTAATGACGATGGAAATCTCAAATTGCGTCCTGATTCAATACATCGTTCTCCAGTCGATTTGTCTCCATGGGTCTATTGCTGCGTCGGGCACCTTATGGTCGTTCTGCTGTGAGTCTGGATTATCGAATAGGACTCTAAACTGATAGTTAATTGTAACGTTCAGGGCCTCCTAATGACGATGGAACACTCAAATTGCGTCCCGATTCAATACATCGACATCCAGCCGACTTGTCTCCAAATGTATATTGCTGCCTCGGCCTCCTTATGGTCGTTCTCCTGTGAGTCTAGATTATCGAATCGGACGCAAAACTGATAGTTAATTGTAACGTTCAGGGCCTACTAATGACGATGGAACACTCAAATTGCGTCCCGATTCAATACATCGTCCTCCAGCCGACTTGCCTCCATGGGTGTATTGCTGCCTCGGGTACCTTACGGTCGTTCCCCTGTGAGTGTAGGTTATCGAATAGGACGCAAAACTGTTAGTTAATTGTAACGTTCAGGGCCTCCTAATGACGATGGAACACTCAAATTGCGTCCCGATTCAATACATCGTCCTCCAGGCGACTTGTCTCCATGGGTCTTTTGCTGCCTCGGGCACCCTATGGTCGTTCTCCTGTGAGTCTAGATTATCGAATCGGACGCAAAACTAATAGTCAATTGTAACGTTCAGGGCCTCCTAATGCCGATGGGACACTCAAATTCCGTCCCGATTGAATACATCGTCCTCCAGCCGACTTGTCTCCATGGGTCTATTGCTGCCTCGGGCACCTTATGGTCGTTCTCCCGTGAGTCGAGATTATCGAATCGGACGCAAACCTAATAGTCAATTGTAACGTTCAGGGCCTCCTAATGCCGATGGGACACTCAAATTGCGTCCCGATTGAATACATCGTCCTCCAGCCGACTTGTCTCCATGGGTCTATTGCTGCCTCGGGCACCTTATGGTCGTTCTCCCGTGAGTCTAGATTATCGAATCGGACGCAAACCTAATAGTCAATTGTAACGTTCAGGGCCTCCTAATGACGATGGAACACTCAAATTGCGTCCCGATTCAATACATCGTCCTCCAGCCGACTTGCCTCCATGGGTCTATTGCTGCCTCGGCCACCTTATGGTCGTTCTCCTGTGAGTTTAGATTATCGAATCGGACGCAAATCTGATAGTTAATTGTAGCGTTCAGGGCATCCTAATGACGATGGAACACACAAATTGCGTCCCGATTCAATACATCGACATCCAGCCGACTTGCCTCCAAATGTATATTGCTGCCTCGGCCTCCTTATGGTCGTTCTCCTGTGAGTTTAGATTATCGAATCGGACACAAAGCTGACAGTTAATTGTAACGTTCAGGGCCTCCTAATGTCGATGGCACACTCCAATTGCGTCGAGATTCAATACATCGTCCTCCAGGCGAGTTGCCTCCATGGGTCTATTGCTGCCTCGGGCTCCTTATGGTCGTTCTCCTGTGAGTCTAGATTATCGAATCGGACGCAAAAGTGATAGTTAATTGTAGCGTTCAGGGCCGCCTAATGACGATGGAACACTCAAATTTCGACCCGATTCAATACATCGACATCCAGCTGACTTGTCTCCAAAGGTATACTGCTGCCTGGGGCACCTTATGGTCGTTCTCCTGTGAGTCTAGATTATCGAATCGGACGCAAAGCTGACAGTTAATTGTAGCGTTCAGGGCCTCCAAATGACGATGGAACACTCAAATTGTGTCCCGATTCGATACATCGTCCTCCAGTCGAATTGTCTCCATGGGTCTATTGCTGTCTCGGGCACCTTATGGTCATTCTCCTGTGAGTCTAGATTATCGAATCGGACGCAAAGCTGACAATTAATTGTAACGTTCAGGGCCTCCTAATTACGATGGAACACTCAAATTGCGTCCCGATTCAATACATCGGCCTCCAGCCGACTTGTCTCCTTGGGTCTATAGCTGCCTCGGGCACCTTATGATCTTTCTCCTGTGAGTCTAAAATATCGAATCGGACGCAAAACTGATAGTTAATTGTAACGTTCAGGGCCTCCTAATGTCGATGGCGCACTCAAATTGCGTCGAGATACAATACATCGTCCTCCAGCCTACTTGTCTCCATGGGTCTATTGCTGCCTCGGGCACATTATGGTCGTTTTCCTGTGAGTCTAGATTATCGAATCGGACGCAAAACTGATAGTTAATTTTAACGTTCAGGGCCTCCTAATGACGTTGGAACACTCAAATTGCGTCGAGATTCAATACATCGTCCTCCAGCCGACTTGTCTCCTTGGGTCTATTGTTGCCTCGGCCACCTTATGGTCGTTCTCCTGTGAGTTTAGATTATCGAATCGGACGCTAATCTGATAGTTAATTGTAGCGTTCAGGGCCTCCTAATGACGATGGAACACTCAAATTGCGTCCCGATTCAATACATTGTCCTCCAGCCGACTTCTCTCCATGGGTCTGTTGCTGCCTCGGGCACTTTATAAACGTTCTCCTGTGAGTCTAGATTATCGAATCGGATGCAAAACTGATAGTTAATTGTAACGTTCAGGGCCTCCTAATGACGATGGAACACTCAAATTGCGTCCCGATTCAATACATCGACATCCAGCCCACTTGTCTCCAAATGTATATTGCTGCCTCGGCCTCCTTATGGTCGTTCTCCTGTGAGTCTAGATTATCGAATCAGACGCAAAGCTGACAGTTAATTGTAACGTTCAGGGCCTCCAAATGACGATGGAACACTCAAATTGCGTCCCGATTCGATACATCGTCCTCCAGTCGAATTGTCTCCATGGGTCTATTGCTGTCTCGGGCACCTTATGGTCGTTCTCCTGTGAGTCTAGATTATCGAATCGGACGCAAAGCTGACAATTAATTGTAACGTTCAGGGCCTCCTAATTACGATGGAACACTCAAATTGCGTCCCGATTCAATACATCGGCCTCCAGCCGACTTGTCTCCTTGGGTCTATTGCTGCCTCGGGCATCTTATGATCTTTCTCCTGTGAGTCTAAAATATCGAATCGGACGCAAAACTGATAGTCAATTGTAACGTTCAGGGCGTCCTAATGTCGATGGCACACTCAAATTGCGTCGAGATACAATACATCGTCCTCCAGCCGACTTGTCTCCATGGGTCTATTGCTGCCTCGGGCACATTATGGTCGTTCTCCGGCGAGTCGAGATTATCGAATCGGACGCAAAACTGATAATTAATTGTAACGTTCAGGGCCTCCTAATGACGTTGGAACACTCAAATTGCGTCGAGATTCAATACATCGTCCTCCAGCCGACTTGTCTCCTTGGGTCTATTGCTGCCTCGGCCACCTTATGGTCGTTCTCCTGTGAGTTTAGATTATCGAATCGGACGCAAATCTGATAGTTAATTGTAGCGTTCAGGGCCTCCTAATGACGATGGAACACTCAAATTGCGTCCCGATTCAATACATCGTCCTCCAGCCGACTTCTCTCCATGGGTCTGTTGCTGCCACGGGCACTTTATAATCGTTCTCCTGTGAGTCTAGATTATCGAATCGGACGCAAAACTGATAGTTAATTGTAACGTTCAGGGCCTCCTAATGACGATGGAACACTCAAATTGCGTCCCGATTCAATACATCGACATCCAGCCGACTTGTCTCCAAATGTATTTTAGCTGCCTCGGCCTCCTTATGGTCGTTCTCCTGTGAGTCTAGATTATCGAATCGGACGCAAAGCTGACAGTTAATTGTAACGTTCAGGGCCTCCTAATGACGATGGAACACTCAAATTGCGTCCCGATTCGATACATCGTCCTCCAGCCGACTTGTCTCCATGGGTCTATTGCTGCCTCGGGCACCTTATGGTCTTTCTCCTGTGAGTCTAGATTATCAAATCGGACGCAAAGCTGACAGTTAATTGTAACGTTCGGAGCCTCCTAATTACGATGGAACACTCTAATTGCGTCCCGATCCAATACATCGTCCTCCAGCCGAATTGTCTCCATGGGTCGATTGCTGCCTCGGGCAACATATGGTCGTTCTCCTGTGAGTCAAGATTATCGAATGGGACGCAAAACTGATAGTTAATTGTAACGTTCAGGGCCTCTTAATGTCGATGGCACACTCCAATTGCGTCGAGATTCAATAAAACGTCCTCCAGGCGACTTGTCTCCATGGGTCTATTGCTGCCTCGGGCACCTTATGGTCTTTCTCCTGTGAGTCTAGATTATCCAATCGGACGCAAAGCTGACAGTTAATTGTAACGTTCGGGGCCTCCTAATTACGATGGAACACTCAAATTGCGTCCCGATTCAATACATCGTCCTCCAGCCGACTTGTCTCCATGTGTCTATTGCTGCCTCGGGCACCTTATGGTCGTTCTCCTGTGAGTCTAGATTACCGAATGGGACGCAAAACTGATAGTTAATTGTAACGTTCAGGGCCTCCTAATGTCGATGGCACACTCCAATTGCGTCGAGATTCAATACATCTTCCTCCAGGCGACTTGTCTCCATGGGTCTATTGCTGCCTCGGGCTCCTTATGGTCGTTCTCCTATGAGTCTAGATTATCGAATCGGACGCAAAACTGATAGTTAATTGTAGCGTTCAGGGCCGCCTAATGACGATGGAACACTCAAATTTCGACCCGATTCAATACATCGACATCCATCTGACTTGTCTCCAAAGGTATACTGCTGCCTCGGGCACCTTATGGTCGTTCTCCTGTGAGTCTAGATTATCGAATCGGACGCAAAGCTGACAGTTAATTGTAACGTTCAGGGCCTCCAAATGACGATGGAACACTCAAATAGCGTCCCGATTCGATACATCGTCTTCCAGTCGAATTGTCTCCATGGGTCTATTGCTGTCTCGGGCACCTAATAGTTGTTCTCCTGTGAGTCTAGATTATCGAATCGGACGCAAGCTGACAATTAATTGTAACGTTCAGGGCCTCCTAATTACGATGGAACACTCAAATTGCGTCCTGATTCAATACATCGGCCTCCAGCCGACTTTTCTCCTTGGGTCTATTGCTGCCTCGGGAACCTTATGATCTTTCTCCTGTGAGTCTAAAATATCGAATCGGACGCAAAACTGATAGTTAATTGTAACGTTCAGGGCCACCTAATGTCGATGGCACACTCAAATTGCGTCGAGATACAATACATCGTCCTCCAGCCGACTTGTCTCCATGGGTCTATTGCTGCCTCGGGCACATTATGGTCGTTTTCCTGTGAGTCGAGATTATCGAATCGGACGCAAAACTGATAGTTAATTTTAACGTTCAGGGCCTCCTAATGACGTTGGAACACTCAAATTGCGTCGAGATTCAATACATCGTCCTCCAGCCGACTTGTCTCCTTTGGTCTATTGCTGCCTCGGCCACCTTATGGTCGTTCTCCTGTGAGTTTAGATTATCGAATCGGACGCAAATCTGATAGTTAATTGTAGCGTTCAGGGCCTCCTAATGACGATGGAACACTCAAATTGCGTCCCGATTCAATACATTGTCCTCCAGCCGACTTCTCTCCATGGGTCTGTTGCTGCCTCGGGCACTTAATAAACGTTCTCCTGTGAGTCTAGATTATCGAATCGAATGCAAAACTGATAGTTAATTGTAATGTTCAGGGCCTCCTAATGACGATGGAACACTCAAATTGCGTCCCGATTCAATACATCGACATCCAGCCGACTTGTCTCCAAATGTATACTGCTGCCTCGGCCTCCTTATGGTCGTTCTCCTGTGAGTCTAGATTATCGAATCGGACGCAAAGCTGACAGTTAATTGTAACGTTCAGGGCCTCCAAATGACGATGGAACACTCAAATTGCGTTCCGATTCGATACATCGTCCTCCAGTCGAATTGTCTCCATGGGTCTATTGCTGTCTCGGGCACCTTATGGTCGTTCTCCTGTGAGTCTAGATTATCGAATCGGACGCAAAGCTGACAATTAATTGTAACGTTCAGGGCCTCCTAATGACGATGGAACACACAAATTGCGTCCCGATTCAATACATCGGCCTCCAGCCGACTTGTCTCCTTGGGTCTAATGCTGCCTCGGGCACCTTATGATCTTTCACCTGTGAGTCTAAAATATCGAATCGGACGCAAAACTGATAGTTAATTGTAACGTTCAGGGCCTCCTAATGTCGATGGCACACTCAAATTGCGTCGAGATACAATACATCGTCCTCCAGCCGACTTGTCTCCATGGGTCTATTCCTGCCTCAGGCACATTATGGTCGTTCTCCTGTGAGTCGAGATTATCGAATCGGACGCAAAACTGATAGTTAATTGTAACGTTCAGGGACTCCTAATGACGTTGGAACACTCAAATTGCGTCGAGATTCAATACATCGTCCTCCAGCCGACATGTCTCCTTGGGTCTATTGCTGCCTCGGCCACCTTATGGTCGTTCTCCTGTGAGTTTAGATTATCGAATCGGACGCAAATCTGATAGTTAATTGTAGCGTTCAGGGCCTCCTAATGACGATGGAACACTCAAATTGCGTCCCGATTCAATACATTGTCCTCCAGCCGACTTCTCTCCATGGGTCTGTTGCTGCCTCGGGCACTTTATAAACGTTCTCCTGTGAGTCTAGATTATCGAATCGGATGCAAAACTGATAGTTAATTGTAACGTTCAGGGCCTCCTAATGACGATGGAACACTCAAATTGCGACCCGATTCAATACATCGACATCCAGCCGACTTGTCTCCAAATGTATATTGCTGCCTCGGCCTCCTTACAGTCGTTCTCCTGTGAGTCTAGATTATCGAATCGGACGCAAAGCTGACAGTTAATTGTAACGTTCAGGGCCTCCTAATGACGATGGAACACTCAAATTGCGTCCCGATTCGATACATCGTCCTCCAGCCGACTTGTCTCCATGAGTCTATTGCTGTCTCGGGCACCTTATGGTCTTTCTCCTGTGAGTCTAGATTATCAAATCGGACGCAAAGCTGACAGTTAATTGTAACGTTTGGGGCCTCCTAATTACGATGGAACACTCAAATTGCGTCCCGATCCAATACATCGTCCTCCAGCCGACTTGTTTCCATGGGTCGATTGCTGCATCGGGCACCTTATGGTCGTTCTCCTGTGAGTCGAGATTATCGAAAGGGACGCAAAACTGATAGTCAATTGTAACGTTCAGGGCCTCTTAATGTCGATGGCACACTCCAATTGCGTCGAGATTCAATACAACGTCCTCCAGGCGACTTGTCTCCATGGGTCTATTGCTGCCTCTGGCACCTTATGGGCGTTCCTCTTTGAGTCTAGATTATCGAATCGGACGCAAAACTGATAGTTAATTGTAACGTTCAGGGCCTACTAATGACGATGGAACACTCAAATTGCGTCCCGATTCAATACATCGTCCTCCAGCCAACTTGCCTCCATGGGTGTATTGCTGCCTCGGGTACCTTACGGTCGTTCCCCTGTGAGTGTAGGTTATCGAATAGGACGCAAAACTGTTAGTTAATTGTAACTTTCAGGACCTCCTAATGACGATGGAACACTCAAATTGCGTCCCGATTCAATACATCGTCCTCCAGCCGACTTGTCTCTATGGGTCTTTTGCTGCCTCGGGCACCTTATGGTCGTTCTCCTGTGAGTCTAGATTATCGAATCGGACGCAAAACTAATAGTCAATTGTAACGTTCAGGGCCTCCTAATGACGATGGAACACTCAAATTGCGTCCCGATTGCATACATCGTCGTCCAGCCGACTTGTCTCCATGGGTCTATTGCTGCCTCGGGCACCTTTGGTCGTTCTCCCGTGAGTCTAGATTATCGAATCGGACGCAAACCTAATAGTCAATTGTAACGTTCAGGGTCTCCTAATGACGATGGAACACTCAAATTGCGTCCCGATTGAATACATCGTCCTCCAGCCGACTTGTCTCCATGGGTCTATTGCTGCCTCTGGCACCTTATGGTCGTTCCTCTGTGAGTCTAGATTATCGAATCGGACGCAAAACTGATAGTTAATTGTAACGTTCAGGGCCTACTAATGACGATGGAACACTCAAATTGCGTCCCGATTCAATACATCGTCCTCCAGCCGACTTGCCTCCATGGGTGTATTGCTGCCTCGGGTACCTTACGGTCGTTCTCCTGTGAGTCTAGATTATCGAATAGGACGCAAAACTGTTAGTTAATTGTAACGTTCAGGGCCTCCTAACGACGATGGAACACTCAAATTGCGTCGAGATTCAATACATCGTTCTCCAGCCGACTTGTCTCCTTGGGTCTATTGCTGCCTCGGCCACCTTATGTTCGTTCCCCTGTGAGTTTAGATTATCGAATCGGACGCAAATCTGATAGTTAATTGTAGCGTTCAGGGCCTCCTAATGACGATGGAACACTCAAATTGCGTCCCGATTCAATACATCGACATTCAGCCGACTTGTCTCCAAATGTATATTGCTGCCTCGGCCTCCTTATGGTCGTTCTCCTGTGAGTCTAGATTATCGAATCGGACGCAAAGCTGACAGTTAATTGTAACGTTCAGGGCCTCCTAATGACGATGGAACACTCTAATTGCGTCCCGATACGATACATCGTCCTCCAGCCGACTTGTCTCCATGGGTCTATTGCTGCCTCGGGCACCTTATGGTCTTTCTCCTGTGAGTCTAGATTATCGAATCGGACGCAAAGCTGACAGTTAATTGTAACGTTCGGGGCCCCCTAATTACGATGGAACACTCAAAATGCGTCCCGATTCAATACATCGTCCTCCGGCCGACTTGTCTCCATGGGTCTATTGCTGCCTCGGGCACCTTATGGTCGTTCTCCTGTGAGTCTAGATTACCGAATGGGACGCAAAACTGATAGTTAATTGTAACGTTCAGGGCCTCCTAATGTCGATGGCACACTCCAATTGCGTCGAGATTCAATACATCGTCCTCCAGGCGACTTGTCTCCATGGGTCTATTGCTGCCTCGGGCTCCTTATGGTCGTTCTCCTGTGAGTCTAGATTATCGAATCGGACGCAAAACTGATAGTTAATTGTAGCGTTCAGGGCCGCCTAATGACGATGGAACACTCAAATTTCGACCCGATTCAATACATCGACATCCAGCTGACTTGTCTCCAAAGGTATACTGCTGCCTCGGGCACCTTATGGTCGTTCTCCTGTGAGTCTAGATTATCGAATCGGACGCAAAGCTGACAGTTAATTGTAACGTTCAGGGCCTCCAAATGACGATGGAACACTCAAATTGCGTCCCGATTCGATACATCGTCCTCCAGTCGAATTGTCTCCATGGGTCTATTGCTGTCTCGGGCACCTTATGGTCGTTCTCCTGTGAGTCTAGGTTATCGAATCGGACGCAGAGCTGACAATTAATTGTAACGTTCAGGGCCTCCTAATTACGATGGAACACTCAAATTGCGTCCCGATTCAATACATCGGCCTCCAGCCGACTTGTCTCCATGGGTCTATTGCTGCCTCGGGCACATTATGGTCGTTTTCCAGTGAGTCGAGATTATCGAATCGGACGCAAAACTGATAGTTAATTTTAACGTTCAGGGCCTCCTAATGACGTTGGAACACACAAATTGCGTCGAGATTCAATACATCGTCCTCCAGCCGACTTGTCTCCTTGGGTCTATTGCTGCCTCGGCCACCTTATGGTCGTTCTCCTGTGAGTTTAGATTTTCGAATCGGACGCAAATCTGATAGTTAATTGTAGCGTTCAGGGCCTCCTAATGACGATGGAACACTCAAATTGCGTCCCGATTCAATACATTGTCCTCAAGCCGACTTCTCTCCATGGGTCTGTTGCTGCCTCGGGCACTTTATAAACGTTCTCCTGTGAGCCTAGATTATCGAATCGGATGCAAAACTGATAGTTAATTACAACGTTCAGGGCCTCCTAATGACGATGGAACACTCAAATTGCGTCCCGATTCAATACATCGACATCCAGCCGACTTGTCTCCAAATGTATACTGCTGCCTCAGCCTCCTTATGGTCGTTCTCCTGTGAGTCTAGGTTATCGAATCGGACGCAAAGCTGACAGTTAATTGTAACGTTCAGGGCCTCCTAATAACGATGGAACACTCAAATTGCGTCCCGATTCGATACATCGTCCTCCAGCCGACTTGTCTCCATGGGTCTATTGCTGCCTCGGGCACCTTATGGTCTTTCTCCTGTGAGTCTAGATTATCAAATCGGACGCAAAGCTGACAGTTAATTGTAACGTTCGGGGCCTCCTAATTACGATGGAACACTCACATTGCGTCCCGATCCAATTCATCGTCCTACAGCCGACTTGTCTCCATGGGTCGATTGCTGCCTCGGGCACCTTATGGTCGTTCTCCTGTGAGTCTAGATTATCGAATGGGACGCAAAACTGATAGTTAATTGTAACGTTCAGGGCCTCTTAATGTCGATGGCACACTCCAATTGCGTCGAGATTCAATACAACGTCCTCCAGGCGACTTGTCTCCATGGGTCTATTGCTGCCTCTGGCACCTTATGGGCGTTCCTCTGTGAGTCTAGATTATCGAATCGGACGCAAAACTGATAGTTAATTGTAACGTTCAGGGCCTACTAATGACGATGGAACACTCAAATTGCGTCCCGATTCAATACATCGTCCTCCAGCCGACTTGCCTCCATGGGTGTATTGCTGCCTCGGGTACCTTACGGTCGTTCCCCTGTGAGTGTAGGTTATCGAATAGGACGCAAAACTGTTAGTTAATTGTAACGTTCAGGGCCTCCTAATGACGATGGAACACTCAAATTGCGTCCCGATTCAATACATCGTCCTCCAGCCGACTTGTCTCCATGGGTCTTTTGAGCCTCGGGCACCTTATGGTCGTTCTCCTGTGAGTCTAGATTATCGAATCGGACGCAAAACTAATAGTCAATTGTAACGTTCAGGGCCTCCTAATGACGATGGAACACTCATATTGCGTCCCGATTGAATACATCGTCCTCCAGCCGACTTGTCTCCATGGGTCTAGTGCTGCCTCGGGCACCTTATGGTCGTTCTCCCGTGAGTCTAAATTATCGAATCGGACGCAAACCTAATAGTCAATTGTAACGTTCAGGGCCTCCTAATGACGATGGAACACTCAAATTGCGTCCCGATTGAATACATCGTCCTCCAGCCGACTTGTCTCCATGGGTCTATTGCTGCCTCTGGCACCTTATGGTCGTTCCTCTATGAGTCTAGAATATCGAATCGGACGCAAAACTGATTGTTAATTGTAACGTTCAGGGCCTACTAATGACGATGGAACACTCAAATTGCGTCCCGATTCAATACATCGTCCTCCAGCCGACTTGCCTCCATTGGTGTATTGCTGCCTCGGGTACCTTACGGTCGTGCTCCTGTGAGTCTAGATTATCGAATAGGACGCAAAACTGTTAGTTAATTGTAACGTTCTGGGCCTCCTAATGACGATGGAACACTCAAATTGCGTCCCGATTCAATACATCGTCCTCCAGCCCACTTGTCTCCATGGGTCTATTGCTGCCTCGGGCACCTTATGGTCGTTCTCCCGTGGGTCTAGATTATCGAATAGGACGCAAAACTGTTAGTTAATTGTAACGTTCAGGGCCTCCTAATGACGATGGAACACTCAAATTGCGTCCCGATCCAATACATCGTCCTCCAGCCGACTTGTCTCCATGGGTCTATTGCTGCCTCGGGCACCTTATGGCCGTTCTCCTGTGAGTCTAGATTATTGAATCGGACGCAAAACCAATAGTCAATTGTAACGTTCAGGGCCCCCTAATGACGATGGAACCCTCAAATTGCGTCCCGATTGAAAACATCGTCCTCCAGCCGACTTGTCTCCATGGGTCTATTGCTGCCTCTGGCAATTTATGGTCGTTCCTCTGTGAGTCTAGATTATCGAATCGGACGCAAAACTGATAGTTAATAGTAACGTTCAGGGCCTACTAATGACGATGGAACACTCAAATTGTGTCCCGATTCAATACATCGTCCTCCAGCCGACTTGTCTCCATGGGTCTATTGCTGCCTCGGGCACCTTATGGTCGTTCTCCTGTGAGTCTAGATTATCGAATCGGACGCAAAACTAATAGTCAATTGTTACGTTCAGGGCCTCCTTATGACGATGGAACACTCAAATTGCGTCCCGATTGAATACATCGTCCTCCAGCCGACTTGTCTCCATGGGTCTATTGCTGCCTCGGGCACCTTATGGTCGTTCTCCCGTGAGTCTAGATTATAGAATCGGACGCAAATCTAATAGTTAATTGTAACGTTCAGGGCCTCCTAATAACGATGGAACACTCAAATATCGTCCCGATTCAATACATCATCCTCCAGCCGACTTGTCTCCATGGGTCTATTGCTGCCTCGGGCACCTTATGGTCGTTCTCCTGTGAGTCGAGATTATCGAATCGGACGCAAAACTGATAGTTAATTGTAACTTTCAGGGCCTCCTAATGGCGATGGAACACTCAAATTGCGTCCCCATTCAATACATCGACAACCAGCCGACTTGTCTCCAAGGGCATATTGCTGCCTCGGGCACCTTATGGTCGTTATCTTATGAGTCCAGATTATCGAATCGGTCGCAAATCTGATAGTTAATTGTAACGTTCAGGGCCTCCTAATTACGATGGAACAAATTGCTTCCCGATTCAATACATCGTCCTCCAGCCGACTTGTCTCCAAGGGTCTACTGCTGCCTCGAGCACTTTATGGTCTTTCTCCTGTGAGTCTAGATTATCGAATCGGACGCAAAACTCATAGTTAATTGTAACGTTCAAGGCCTCCTAATGACGATGGAACACTCAAATTGCGTCGAGATTCAATACATCGACCTCCAGCCGACTTGTCTCCATGGGTCTATTGCTGCCTCGGGCACCTTATGGTCGTTCTCCCGTGAGTCTAAATTATCGAATCGGACGCAAAACTGATAGTTAATTGTAACGTTCAGGGCCTCCTAATAACGATGGAACACTCAAATATCGTCCAGATTCAATACATCATCCTCCAGCCGAATTGTCTACATGGGTCTATTGCTGCCTCGGGCACCTTATGGTCGTTCTCCTGTGAGTCTAGATTATCGAATCGGACGCAAAACTGATAGTTAATTGTAACGTTCAGGGCCTCCTAATGACGATGGAACACTCAACTTGCGTCCCGACTCAATACATCGTCCTCCAGCCGACTTGTCTCCTTGGGTCTATTGCTGCCTCGGGCACCTTATGGTCGTTCTCCTGTGAGTCTAGATAATCGAATCGGGCGTAAAACTGATTGTTAATTGTAATGTTCAGGGCCTCCTAATGACGATGGAACAGTCAAATTGCTTCGAGAGTCAATACATCGATCTCCAGCCGAATTGTCTCCATGGGTCTATTGCTGCCTCGGGCTCCTTATGGTCGTTCTCCTGTGAGTCTAGATTATCGAATCGGATTCAAAACTGATAGTTAATTGTAACGTTCAGGGCCTCGTAATGGCGATGGAACACTCAAATTGCGTCCCGATTCAATACATCGTCCCCCAGCCGACTTGTCTCCAAGGGTCTATTGCTGCCTTGGGCACCTTATGGTCGTTCCCCTGTGAGTCTAGATTATTGAATCGGACGCAGAACTGATAGTTAATTGTAACGTTCAGGGCCTCATAATGACGATGGAACACACAAATTATGACCCGATTCAATACATCGTCCTCCAGCCGACTTGTCTCCATGTGTCTATTGCTGCCTCGGGAACCTATTGGTCGTTCTCCTGTGAGTCTAGATTATCGAATCGGACGCTAAACTATTAGTAAATTGTAACGTTCAGGGCCTACTAATGATGATGGAACAAATTGCGTCCGGATTGAATACATTGTCCTCCAGGCGACTTGTCTCCATGGGTCTATTGCTGCCTCGGGCACCTTATGGTCGTTCTTCTGTGAGTCTAGATTATCGAATCGGACACAAAACTGATAGTTAATTCTAACGTTAAGGACCTCCAAATTGGCGATGGAACGCTCAAATTGCGTCCCGATTCAATACATCGTCCTCCAGCAGACTTGTCTCCATGGGTCTATTGCTGCCTCGGGCACCTTATTGTCGTTCTCGTGTGAGTCTAGATTATCGAATCGGACAGAAACTGATAGTTAATTGCAACGTTCAGGGCCTCCTAATGACGATGGACCGCTAAAATTGCGTCGAGATTCAATAAATTGTCCTCCAGCCGACTTGTCTGCAAGGGTATATTGCTACCTCGGGCACCTTTTAATCGTTCTCCTGTGAGTCTAGATTATCGAATCGGACGCAAAACTAGTAGTTAATTGCAACGTTCAGGGCATCCTAATGACGATGGAACACTCAAATTGCGTCCCGATTCAATACATCGTCCTCCAGCCGACTTGTCTCCATGGGTCTATTGCTGCCTCGGGCACCTTATGGTCGTTCTCCTGTGAGTCTAGGTTATCGAATCGGACGCAAAACTAGTAGTTAATTGCAACGTTCAGGGCATCCTAATGACGATGGATCAGTCACATTGCGTCCCCATTCAATACATCGACATCCAGCCGACTTGTCTCCAAGGGCATATTTCTGCTTCGGGCACCTTATGGTCGTTGTCTAATGAGTCCAGATTATCGAATCGGTCGCAAATCTGATAGTTAATTGTAACGTTTAGGGCCTCCTATTGACAATGGATCAAATTGGTTCCCGATTCAATACATCGTCCTCCAGCCGACTTGTCTCCAAGGGTCTATTGCTGCCTCGGGCACCTTATGGTCCTTCTCCTGTGAGTCTAGATTATCGAATCGGTCGCAAAACTGATAGTTAATTGTAACGTTCAGGGCCTCCTAATGACGATGGAACACTTTAATTGCGTCGAGATTCAATACATCGACCTCCAGCAAATTGCCTCCATTGGTCTATTGCTGCCTCGGGCACCTTATGGTCGTTCTCCTGTGAGTCTAGATTATCCAATCGGACGCAAAACTGATTGTTAATTGTAACGTTCAGGGCCTCCTAATGACGATCGAACACTCAAATTGCGTCCCGATTCAATACATTGCCCTCCAGCCGAGTTGTCTCCATGGGTCTATTGCTGCCTCGGGCACCTTATGGTCGTTGTCCTGTGAGTCTAGATTATCGAATAGGACGCAAAACTGATAGTTAATTGTAACGTTCAGGGCCTCCTAGTGACGATGGAACACTCAAATTGCGTCCCGATTCAATACATCGTCCTCCAGCCGACTTGTCTCCAAGGGTATATTGCTGCCTCGGGCACCTTATGGTCGTTCTCTTATGAGTCTAGATTATCGAATCGGACGCAAAACTGGTAGTTAATTGTAACGTTCAGGTCCTCCTAATGACGATGGAACACTCAAATTGCGTCCCGATTCAATACATCGTCCTCCAGCCGACTTGTCTCCATGGGTCGATTGCTGCCTCGGGCACCTTATGGTCGTTCTCCCGTGAGTCTAGATTATCGAATCGGACGCAAACCTAATAGTCAATTGTAACGTTCAGGGCCTCCTAATGACGATGGAACACTCAAATTGCGTCCCGATTCAATACATCGTCCTCCAGCCGACTTGTCTCCATGGGTCTATTGCTGCCTCGGGCACCTTATGGTCGTTCTCCTGTGAGTCTAGATTATCGAATCGGACGCAAAACTGATAGTTAATTGTAACGTTCAGGGCCTACTAATGACGATGGAACACTCAAATTGCGTCCCGATTCAATACATCGTCCTCCAGCCGACTTGCCTCCATGGGTGTATTGCTGCCTCGGGTACCTTACGGTCGTTCCCCTGTGAGTCTAGATTATCGAATAGGACGCAAAACTGTTAGTTAATAGTAACGTTCAGGGCCTCCTAATGACGATGGTACACTCAAATTGTGTCCCGATTCAATACATCGTCCTCCAGCCGACTTGTCTCCATGGGTCTATTGCTGCCTCGGGCACCTTATGGTCGTTCTCCCGTGAGTCTAAATTATCGAATCGGACGCAAAACTGATAGTTAATTGTAACGTTCAGGGCCTCCTAATAACGATGGAACACTCAAATATCGTCCCGATTCAATACATCATCCTCCAGCCGAATTGTCTACATGGGTCTATTGCTGCCTCGGGCACCTTATGGTCGTTCTCCTGTGAGTCTAGATTATCGAATCGGACGCAAAACTGATAGTTAATTGTAACGTTCAGGGCCTCCTAATGACGATGGAACACTCAAATTGCGTCCCGACTCAATACATCGTCCTCCAGCCGACTTGTCTCCTTGGGTCTATTGCTGCCTCGGGCACCTTATGGTCGTTCTCCTGTGAGTCTAGATAATCGAATCGGGCGTAAAACTGATTGTTAATTGTAATGTTCAGGGCCTCCTAATGACGATGGAACAGTCAAATTGCTTCGAGAGTCAATACATCGATCTCCAGCCGAATTGTCTCCATGGGTCTATTGCTGCCTCGGGCTCCTTATGGTCGTTCTCCTGTGAGTCTAGATTATCGAATCGGATTCAAAACTGATAGTTAATTGTAACGTTCAGGGCCTCGTAATGGCGATGGAACACTCAAATTGCGTCCCGATTCAATACATCGTCCCCCAGCCGACTTGTCTCCAAGGGTCTATTGCTGCCGTGGGCACCTTATGGTCGTTCCCCTGTGAGTCTAGATTATTGAATCGGACGCAGAACTGATAGTTAATTGTAACGTTCAGGGCCTCATAATGACGATGGAACACACAAATTATGACCCGATTCAATACATCGTCCTCCAGCCGACTTGTCTCCATGTGTCTATTGCTGCCTCGGGAACCTATTGGTCGTTCTCCTGTGAGTCTAGATTATCGAATCGGACGCTAAACTATTAGTAAATTGTAACGTTCAGGGCCTCCTAATGATGATGGAACAAATTGCGTCCGGATTGAATACATTGTCCTCCAGGCGACTTGTCTCCATGGGTCTATTGCTGCCTCGGGCACCTTATGGTCGTTCTTCTGTGAGTCTAGATTATCGAATCGGACACAAAACTGATAGTTAATTCTAACGTTAAGGACCTCCAAATTGGCGATGGAACGCTCAAATTGCGTCCCGATTCAATACATCGTCCTCCAGCAGACTTGTCTCCATGGGTCTATTGCTGCCTCGGGCACCTTATTGTCGTTCTCGTGTGAGTCTAGATTATCGAATCGGACAGATACTGATAGTTAATTGCAACGTTCAGGGCCTCCTAATGACGATGGACCACTAAAATTGCGTCGAGATTCAATAAATTGTCCTCCAGCCGACTTGTCTCCAAGGGTATATTGCTACCTCGGGCACCTTTTAATCGTTCTCCTGTGAGTCTAGATTATCGAATCGGACGCAAAACTAGTAGTTAATTGCAACGATCAGGGCATCCTAATGACGATGGAACACTCAAATTGCGTCCCGATTCAATACATCGTCCTCCAGCCGACTTGTCTCCATGGGTCTATTGCTGCCTCGGGCACCTTATGGTCGTTCTCCTGTGAGTCTAGGTTATCGAATCGGACGCAAAACTAGTAGTTAATTGCAACGTTCAGGGCATCCTAATGACGATGGATCAGTCACATTGCGTCCCCATTCAATACATCGACATCCAGCCGACTTGTCTCCAAGGGCATATTTCTGCTTCGGGCACCTTATGGTCGTTGTCTAATGAGTCCAGATTATCGAATCGGTCGCAAATCTGATAGTTAATTGTAACGTTTAGGGCCTCCTATTGACAGTGGATCAAATTGGTTCCCGATTCAATACATCGTCCTCCAGCCGACTTGTCTCCAAGGGTCTATTGCTGCCTCGGGCACCTTATGGTCCTTCTCCTGTGAGTCTAGATTATCGAATCGGTCGCAAAACTGATAGTTAATTGTAACGTTCAGGGCCTCCTAATGACGATGGAACACTTTAATTGCGTCGAGATTCAATACATCGACCTCCAGCAAATTGCCTCCATTGGTCTATTGCTGCCTCGGGCACCTTATGGTCGTTCTCCTGTGAGTCTAGATTATCCAATCGGACGCAAAACTGATTGTTAATTGTAACGTTCAGGGCCTCCTAAGGACGATCGAACACTCAAATTGCGTCCCGATTCAATACATTGCCCTCCAGCCGAGTTGTCTCCATGGGTCTATTGCTGCCTCGGGCACCTTATGGTCGTTGTCCTGTGAGTCTAGATTATCGAATAGGACGCAAAACTGATAGTTAATTGTAACGTTCAGGGCCTCCTAGTGACGATGGAAAACTCAAATTGCGTCCCGATTCAATACATCGTCCTCCAGCCGACTTGTCTCCAAGGGTATATTGCTGCCTCGGGCACCTTATGGTCGTTCTCTTATGAGTCTAGATTATCGAATCGGACGCAAAACTGGTAGTTAATTGTAACGTTCAGGTCCTCCTAATGACGATGGAACACTCAAATTGCGTCCCGATTCAATACATCGTCCTCCAGCCGACTTGTCTCCATGGGTCGATTGCTGCCTCGGGCACCTTATGGTCGTTCTCCCGTGAGTCTAGATTATCGAATCGGACGCAAACCTAATAGTCAATTGTAACGTTCAGGGCCTCCTAATGACGATGGAACACTCAAATTGCGTCCCGATTCAATACATCGTCCTCCAGCCGACTTGTCTCCATGGGTCTATTGCTGCCTCGGGCACCTTATGGTCGTTCTCCTGTGAGTCTAGATTATCGAATCGGACGCAAAACTGATAGTTAATTGTAACGTTCAGGGCCTACTAATGACGATGGAACACTCAAATTGCGTCCCGATTCAATACATCGTCCTCCAGCCGACTTGCCTCCATGGGTGTATTGCTGCCTCGGGTACCTTACGGTCGTTCCCCTGTGAGTCTAGATTACCGAATAGGACGCAAAACTGTTAGTTAATAGTAACGTTCAGGGCCTCCTAATGACGATGGAACACTCAAATTGTGTCCCGATTCAATACATCGTCCTCCAGCCGACTTGTCTCCATGGGTCTATTGCTGCCTCGGGCACCTTATGATCGTTCTCCTGTGAGTCTAGATTATCGAATCGGACGCAAAACTAATAGTCAATTGTAACGTTCAGGGCCACCTAATGACGATGGAACACTCAAATTGCGTCCCGATTGAATACATCGTCCTCCAGCCGACTTGTCTCCATGGGTCTATTGCTGCCTCGGGCACCTTATGGTCGTTCTCCCGTGAGTCTAGATTATCGAATCGGACGCAAAACTGATAGTTAATTGTAACGTTCAGGGCCTCCTAATAACGATGGAACACTCAAATATCGTCCCGATTCAATACATCATCCTCCAGCCGACTTGTCTCCATGGGTATATTGCTGCCTCGGGCACCTTATGGTCGTTCTCCTGTGAGTCGAGATTATCGAATCGGACGCAAAACTGATAGTTAATTGTAACTCTCAGGGCCTCCTAATGGCGATGGAACACTCAAATTGCGTCCCCATTCAATACATCGACAACCAGCCGACTTGTCTCCAAGGGCATATTGCTGCCTCGGGCACCTTATGGTCGTTATCTTATGAGACCAGATTATCGAATCGGTCGCAAATCTGATAGTTAATTGTAACGTTCAGGTCCTCCTAATTACGATGGAACAAAGTGCTTCCCGATTCAATACATCGTCCTCCAGCCGACTTGTCTCCAAGGGTCTACTGCTGCCTCGGGCACTTTATGGTCGTTCTCCTATGAGTCTAGATTATCGAATCGGACGCAAAACTCATAGTTCATTGTAACGTTCAGGGCCTCCTAATGACGATGGAACACTCAAATTGCGTCGAGATTCAATACATCGACCTCCAGCCGACTTGTCTCCATGGGTCTATTGCTGCCTCGGGCACCTTATGGTCGTTCTCCCGTGAGTCTAGATTATCGAATCGGACGCAAGACTGATAGTTAATTGTAACGTTCAGGGCCTCCTAATGACGATGGAACACTCAAATATCGTCCCGATTCAATACATCATCCTCCAGCCGACTTGTCTCCATGGGTCTATTGCTGCCTCGGGCACCTTATGGTCCTTCTCCTGTGAGTCTAGATTATCGAATCGCATGCAAAGCTGACAGTTAATTATAACGTTCAGGGCCTCCTAATGACGATGGAACACTCAAATTGCGTCCCGATTGAATACATTGCCCTCCAGAAGACTTGTCTCCATGGGTCTCTTGCTGCCTCGGGCACCTTATGGTCGTTCTCCTGTGTGTCTAGATTATCGAATCGGACGCAAAACTGATAGTTAATTGTAACGTTCAGGGCCTCCTAATGACGATGGAACACTCGAATTGCGTCCCGACTCAATTCATCGTCCTCCAGCCGACTTGTCTCCTTGGGTCTATTGCTGCCTCGGGCACCTTATGGTCGTTCTTCTGTGAGTCTAGAATATCGAATCGGGCGTAAAACTGATAGTTAATTGTAATGTTCAGGGCCTCGTAATGACGATGGAACAGTCAAATTGCTTCGAGAGTCAATACATCGATCTCCAGCCGAATTGTCTCCATGGGTCTATTGCTGCCTCGGGCACCTTATGGTCGTTCTCCTGTGAGTCTAGATTATCGAATCGGATGCAAAACTGATAGTTAATTGTAACGTTCAGGGCCTCCTAATGACGATGGAACACTCAAATTGCGTCCCGATTCAATACATCGTCCCCCAGCCGACTTGTCTCCAAGGGTCTATTGCTGCCTTGGGCACCTTATGGTCGTTCCCCTGTGAGTCTAGATTATTGAATCGGACTCAGAACTGATAGTTAATTGTAACGTTCAGGGCCTCATAATGACGATGGAACACACAAATTATGTCCCGATTCAATACATCGTCCTCCAGCCGACTTGTCTCCATGTGTCTATTGCTGCCTCGGGAACCTATTGGTCGTTCTCCTGTGAGTCTAGATTATCGAATCGGACGCAAAACTGTTAGTTAATTGTAACGTTCAGGGCCTCCTAATGATGATGGAACATATTGCGTCCGGATTGAATACATTGTCCTCCAGGCGACTTGTCTCCATGGGTCTATTGCTGCCTCGGGCACCTTATGGTCGTTCTTCTGTGAGTCTAGATTATCGAATCGGACACAAAGCGGATAGTTAATTCTAACGTTAAGGGCCTCCTAATGGCGATGGGACGCTCAAATTGCGTCCCGATTCAATACATCGTCCTCCAGCAGACTTGTCTCCATGGGTCTATTGCTGCCTCGGGCACCTTATTGTCGTTCTCGTGTGAGTCTAGATTATCGAATCGGACAGAAACTGATAGTTACTTGCAACGATCAGGGCCTTCTAATGACGATGGAACACTAAAATTGCGTCGAGATTCAATAAATTGTCCTCCAGCCGACTTGTCTCCAAGGGTATATTGCTACCTCGGGCACCTTATAATCGTTCTCCTGTGAGTCTAGATTATCGAATCGGACGCAAAACTAGTAGTTAATTGCAACGTTCAGGGCATCCTAATGACGATGGAACACTCAAATTGCGTCCCGATTCAATACATCGTCCCCCAGCCGACTTGTCTCCAAGGGTCTATTGCTGCCTTGGGCACCTTATGGTCGTTCCCCTGTGAGTCTAGACTATTAAATCGGACGCAGAACTGATAGTTAATTGTAACGTTCAGGGCCTCATAATGACGATGGAACACACAAATTATGTCCCGATTCAATACATCGTCCTCCAGCCGACTTGTCTCCATGTGTCTATTGCTGCCTCGGGAACCTATTGGTCGTTCTCCTGTGAGTCTAGGTTATCGAATCGGACGCAAAACTAGTAGTTAATTGCAACGTTCAGGGCATCCTAATGACGATGGATCAGTCACATTGCGTCCCCATTCAATACATCGACATCCAGCCGTCTTGTCTCCAAGGGCATATTTCTGCTTCGGGCACCTTGTGGTCGTTGTCTAATGAGTCCAGATTATCGAATCGGTCGCAAATCTGATAGTTAATTGTAACGTTTATGGCCTCCTATTGACAATGGAACAAATTGGTTCCCGATTCAATACATCGTCCTCCAGCCGACTTGTCTCCAAGGGTCTATTGCTGCCTCGGGCACCTTATGGTCCTTCTCCTGTGAGTCTAGATTATCGAATCGGTCGCAAAACTGATAGTTAATTGTAACGTTCAGGGCCTCCTAATGACGAGGGAACACTCAAATTGCGTCGAGATTCAATACATCGACCTCCAGCAAATTGCCTCCATGGGTCTATTGCTGCCTCGGGCACCTTATGGTCGTTCTCTTGTGAGTCTAGATTATCCAATCGGACGCAAAACTGATTGTTAATTGTAACGTTCAGGGCCTCCTAATGACGATCGAACACTCAAATTGCGTCCCGATTCAATACATCGTCCTCCAGCCGACTTGTCTCCAAGGGTATATTGCTGCCTCGGGCGCCTTATGGTCGTTCTCTTATGAGTCTAGATTATCGAATAGGACGCAAAACTGGTAGTTAATTGTAACGTTCAGGTCCTCCTAATGACGATGGAACACTCAAATTGCGTCCCGATTCATAACATCGTACTCCATCCGACTTGTCTCCATGGGTCGATTGCTGCCTCGGGCACCTTATGGTCGTTCTCCTGTGAGTCTAGATTATCGAATGGGACGCAAAACTGATAGTTAATTCTAACGTTCTGGGCCTCCTAATGTCGATGGCACACTCCAATTGCGTCGAGATTCAATACATCGTAATCCAGGCGACTTGTCTCCATGGGTCTATTGCTGCCTCTGGCACCTTATGGTCGTTCCTCTGTGAGTCTAGATTATCGAATCGGACGCAAAACTGATAGTTAATTGTAACGTTCAGGGCCTACTAATGACGATGGAACACTCAAATTGCGTCCCGATTCAATACATCGTCCTCCAGCCGACTTGCCTCCATGGGTGTATTGCTGCCTCGGGTACCTTACGGTCGTTCCCCTGTGAGTCTAGATTATCGAATAGGACGCAAAACTGTTAGTTAATTGTAACGTTCAGGGCCTCCTAATGACGATGGAACACTCAAATTGCGTCCCGATTCAATACATCGACCTCCAGCCGACTTGTCTCCATGGGTCTATTGCTGCCTCGGGCACCTTATGGTCCTTCTCCTGTGAGTCTAGATTATCGAATCGCACGCAAAGCTGACAGTTAATTATACCGTTCAGGGCCTCCTAATGACGATGGAACACTCAAATTGCGTCCCGATTGAATACATTGCCCTCCAGAAGACTTGTCTCCATGGGTCTATTGCTGCCTCGGGCACCTTATGGTCGTTCTCCTGTGAGTCTAGATTATCGAATCGGACGCAAAACTGATAGTTAATTGTAACGTTCAGGGCCTCCTAATGACGATGGAACACTCAAATTGCGTCCCGACTCAATACATCGTCCTCCAGCCGACTTGTCTCCTTGGGTCTATTGCTGCCTCGGGCACCTTATGGTCATTCTTCTGTGAGTCTAGATTATCGAATCGGGCGTAAAACTGATAGTTAATTGTAATGTTCAGCGCCTCCTAATGACGATGGAACAGTCAAATTGCTTCGAGAGTCAATACATCGATCTCCAGCCGAATTGTCTCCATGGGTCTATTGCTGCCTCGGGCACCTTATGGTCGTTCTCCTGTGAGTCTAGATTATCGAATCGGATGCAAAACTGATAGTTAATTGTAACGTTCAGGGCCTCCTAATGACGATGGAACACTCAAATTGCGTCCCGATTCAATACATCGTCCCCCAGCCGATTTGTCTCCAAGGGTCTATTGCTGCCTTGGGCACCTTATGGTCGTTCCCCTGTGAGTCTAGATTATTGAATCGGACGCAGAACTGATAGTTAATTGTAACGTTCAGGGCCTCATAATGACGATGGAACACACAAATTATGTCCCGATTCAATACAACGTCCTCCAGCCGACTTGTCTCCATGTGTCTATTGGTGCCTCGGGAACCTATTGGTCGTTCTCCTGTGAGTCTGGATTATCGAATCGGACGCAAAACTATTAGTTAGTTGTAACGTTCAGGGCCTCCTAATGATGATGGAACAAATTGCGTCCGGATTGAATACATTGTCCTCCAGGCGACTTGTCTCCATGGGTCTATTGCTGCCTCGGGCACCTTATGGTCGTTCTTCTGTGAGTCTAGATTATCGAATCGGACACAAAACTGATAGTTAATTGGAAAGTTCAGGGCCTCCTAATGACGATGGAACACTAAAATTGCGTCGAGATTCAAAAAATTGTCCTTCAGCCGACTTGTCTCCAAGGGTATATTGCTACCTCGGGCACCTTATAATCGTTCTCCTGTGAGTCTAGATTATCGAATCGGACGCAAAACTAGTAGTTAATTGCAACGTTCAGGGCATCCTAATGACGATGGAACACTCAAATTGCGTCCCGATTCAATACATCGTCCTCCAGCCGACTTGTCTCCATGGGTCTATTGCTGCCTCGGGCACCTTATGGTCGTTCTCCTGTGAGTCTAGATTATCGAATCGGTCGCAAAACTAGTAGTTAATTGCAACATTCAGGGCATCCTAATGACGATGGATCAGTCACATTGCGTCCCCATTCAATACATCGACATCCAGCCGACTTGTCTCCAAGGGCATATTTCTGCTTCGGGCACCTTATGGTCGTTGTCTAATGAGTCCAGATTATCGAATCGGTCGCAAATCTGATAGTTAATTGTAACGTTTAGGGCCTCCTATTGATAATGGAACAAATTGGTTCCCGATTCAATACATCGTCCTCCAGCCGACTTGTCTCCAAGGGTCTATTGCTGCCTCGGGCACCTTATGGTCCTTCTCCTGTGAGTCAAGATTATCGAATCGGTCGCAAAACTGATAGTTAATTGTAACGTTCAGGGCCTCCTAATGACGATGGAACACTCAAATTGCGTCGAGATTCAATACATCGACCTCCAGCAGAATTGCCTCCATGGGTATTTTGCTGCCTCGGGCACCTTATGGTCGTTCTCCTGTGAGTCTAGATTATCCAATCGGACGCAAAACTGATTGTTAATTGTAACGTTCAGGGCCACCTAATGACGATCGAACACTCAAATTGCGTCCCGATTCAATACATTGCCCCCCAGCCGAATTGTCTCCAAGGGTATATTGCTGCCTCGGGCACCTTGTGGTCGTTCTTTTATGAGTCTAGATTATCGAATCGGACGCAAAACTGGTAGTTAATTGTAACGTTCAGGTCCTCCTAATGACGATGGAACACTCAAATTGCGTCCCGATTGAATACATCGTCCTCCAGCTGACTTGTCTCCATGGGTCTATTGCTGCCTCGGGCACCTTATGGTCGTTCTCCCGTGAGTCTAGATTATCGAATCGGACGCAAAACTGATAGTTAATTGTAACGTTCAGGGCCTCCTAATATCGATGGAACACTCAAATATCGTCCCGATTCAATACATCATCCTCCAGCCGACTTGTCTCCATGGGTCTATTGCTGCCTCGGGCACCTTATGGTCGTTCTCCTGTGAGTCGAGATTATCGAATCGGACGCCAAACTGATAGTTAATTGTAACTTTCAGGGCCTCCTAATGGCGTTGGAACACTCAAATTGCGTCCCCATTCAATACATCGACAACCAGCCGACTTGTCTCCAAGGGCATATTGCTGCCTCGGGCACCTTATGGTCGTTATCTTATGAGTCCAGATTATCGAATCGGTCGCAAATCTGATAGTTAATTGTAACGTTCAGGTCCTCCTAATGACGATGGAACACTCAAATTGCGTCCCGATTCAATACATCGTCCTCCAGCCAACTTGCCTCCATGGGTGTATTGCTGCCTCGGGTACCTTTCGGTCGTTTCCCTGTGAGTCTAGATTATCGAATAGGACGCAAAACTGTTAGTTAATTGTAACGTTCAGGGCCTCCTAATGACGATGGAACACTCAAATTGCGTCCCGATTGAATACATCGTCCTCCAGCCGACTTGTCTCCAAGGGTCTACTGCTACCTCGGGCAATTTATGCTCTTTCTCCTGTGAGTCTAGATTATCGAATCGGACGAAAAACTCATAGTTAATTGTAACGTTCAGGGCCTCCTAATGACGATGGAACTTTTAAATTGCGTCCCGATTGAATACATTGCCCTCCAGAAGACTTGTCTCCATGGGTCTATTGCTGCCTCGGGCACCTTATGGTCCTTCTCCTGTGAGTCTAGATAATCTAATCGGGCGTAAAACGGATAGTTAATTGTAATGTTCAGAGCCTCCTAATGACGATGGAACAGTCAAATTGCTTCGAGAGTCAATACATCGATCTCCAGCCGAATTGTCTCCATGGGTCTATTGCTGCCTCGGGCACCTTATGGTCGTTCTCCTGTGAGTCTAGATTATCGAATCGGATGCAAAACTGATAGTTAATTGTAACGTTCAGTGCCTCCTAATGACGATGGAACACTCAAATTGCGTCCCGATTCAATACATCGTCCCCCAGCCGACTTGTCTCCAAGGGTCTATTGCTGCATATGGCACCTTATGGTCGTTCCCCTGTGAGTCTAGATTATTGAATCGGACGCAGAACTGATAGTTAATTGTAACGTTCAGGGCCTCATAATGACGATGGAACACACAAATTATGTCCCGATTCAATACATCGTCCTCCAGCCGACTTGTTTCCATGTGTCTATTGCTGCCTCGGGAACCTATTGGTCGTTCTCC
Source organism: Schistocerca cancellata (assembly GCF_023864275.1). Taxonomy (NCBI): domain Eukaryota; kingdom Metazoa; phylum Arthropoda; class Insecta; order Orthoptera; family Acrididae; genus Schistocerca; species Schistocerca cancellata. Next base: position 84,995,730 of record NC_064631.1, on the reverse strand, counting down.
TGTGAGTCTAGATTATCGAATCGGACGCAAAACTATTAGTAAATTGTAACGTTCAGGGCCTCCTAATGATGATGGAACAAATTGCGTCCGGATTGAATACATTGTCCTCCAGGCGACTTGTCTCCATGGGTCTAATGCTGCCTCGGGCACCTTATGGTCGTTCTTCTGTGAGTCTAGATTATTGAATCGGACAGAAACTGATAGTTAATTGCAACGTTCAGGGCCTCCTAATGACGATGGAACACTAAAATTGCGTCCCGATTCAATACATCGTCCTCCAGCAGACTTGTCTCCATGGGTCTATTGCTGCCTCGGGCACCTCATTGTCGTTCTCGTGTGAGTCTAGATTATCGAATCGGACAGAAACTGATAGTTAATTGCAACGTTCAGGGCCTCCTAATGACGATGGTACACTAAAATTGCGTCGAGATTCAATAAATTGTCCTCCAGCCGACTTGTCTCCAAGGGTATATTGCTACCTCGGGCACCTTATAATCGTTCTCCTGTGAGTCTAGATTATCGAATCGGACGCAAAACTAGTAGTTAATTGTAACGTTCAGGGCATCCTAATGACGATGGAACACTCAAATTGCGTCTCGATTCAATACATCGTCCTCCAGCCGACTTGTCTCCATGGGTCTATTGCTGCCTCGGGCACCTTATGGTCGTTCTCCTGTGAGTCTAGATTATCGAATCGGACGCAAAACTAGTAGTTAATTGCAACGTTCAGGGCATCCTAATGACGATGGATCAGTCACATTGCGTCCCCATTCAATACATCGACATCCAGCCGACTTGTCTCCAAGGGCATATTTCTGCTTCGGGCACCTTATGGTCGTTGTCTAATGAGTCCAGATTATCGAATCGGTCGCAAATCTGATAGTTAATTGTAACGTTTAGGGCCTCCTATTGACAATGGAACAAATTGGTTCCCGATTCAATACATCGTCCTCCAGCCGACTTGTCTCCATGGGTATTTTGCTGCCTCGGGCACCTTATTGTCGTTCTCGTGTGAGTCTAGATTATCGAATCGGACAGAAACTGATAGTTAATTGCAACGTTCAGGGCCTCCTAATGACGATGGAACACTAAAATTGCGTCGAGATTCAATAAATTGTCCTCCAGCCGACTTGTCTCCAAGGGTCTATTGCTGCCTTGGGCACCTTATGGTCGTTCTCCTGTGAGTCTAGATTATCCAATCGGACGCAAAACTGATTCTTAATTGTAACGTTCAGGGCCTCCTAATGACGATCGAACACTCAAATTGCGTCCCGATTCAATACATTGCCCTCCAGCCGAGTTGTCTCCATGGGTCTATTGCTGCCTCGGGCACCTTATGGTCGTTCTCCTGTGAGCCTAGATTATCGAATAGGACGCAAAACTGATAGTTAATTGTAACGTTCAGGGCCTCCTAATGACGATCGAACACTCAAATTGCGTCCCGATTCAATACATTGCCCTCCAGCCGAGTTGTCTCCATGGGTCTATTGCTGCCTCGGGCACCTTATGGTCGTTCTCCTGTGAGCCTAGATTATCGAATAGGACGCAAAACTGATAGTTAATTGTAACGTTCAGGTCCTCCTAATGACGATGGAACACTCAAATTGCGTCCCGATTCATAACATCGTCCTCCATCCGACTTGTCTCCATGGGTCGAATGCTGCCTCGGGCACCTTATGGTCGTTCTCCTGTGAGTCTAGATTATCGAATGGGACGCAAAACTGATAGTTAATTCTAACGTTCAGGGCCTCCTAATGTCGATGGCACACTCCAATTGCGTCGAGATTCAATACATCGTCCTCCAGGCGACTTGTCTCCATGGGTCTATTGCTGCCTCTGGCACCTTATGGTCGTTCCTCTGTGAGTCTAGATTATCGAATCGGACGTAAAACTGATAGTTAATTGTAACGTTCAGGGCCTACTAATGACGATGGAACACTCAAATTGCGTCCCGATTCAATACATCGTCCTCCAGCCGACTTGCCTCCATGGGTGTATTGCTGCCTCGGGTACCTTACGGTCGTTCCCCTGTGAGTCTAGATTATCGAATAGGACGCAGAACTGTTAGTTAATTGTAACGTTCAGGGCCTCCTAATGACGATGGAACACTCAAATTGCGTCCCGATTCAATACATCGTCCTCCAGCCGACTTGTCGCCATGGGTCTTTTGCTGCCTCGGGCACCTTATGGTCGTTCTCCTGTGAGTCTAGATTATCGAATCGGACGCAAAACTCATAGTTCATTGTAACGTTCAGGGCCTCCTAATGACGATGGAACACTCAAATTGCGTCGAGATTCAATACATCGACCTCCAGCCGACTTGTCTCCATGGGTCTATTGCTGCCTCGGGCACCTTATGGTCCTTCTCCTGTGAGTCTAGATTATCGAATCGCACGCAAAGCTGACAGTTAATTATACCGTTCAGGGCCTCCTAATGACGATGGAACACTCAAATTGCGTCCCGATTGAATACATTGCCCTCCAGAAGACTTGTCTCCATGGGTCTATTGCTGCCTCGGGCACCTTATGGTCGTTCTCCTGTGAGTCTAGATTATCGAATCGGACGCAAAACTGATAGTTAATTGTAACGTTCAGGGCCTCCTAATGACGATGGAACACTCAAATTGCGTCCCGACTCAATACATCGTCCTCCAGCCGACTTGTCTCCTTCGGTCTATTGCTGCCTCGGGCACCTTATGGTCATTCTTCTGTGAGTCTAGATTATCGAATCGGGCGTAAAACTGATAGTTAATTGTAATGTTCAGCGCCTCCTAATGACGATGGAACAGTCAAATTGCTTCGAGAGTCAATACATCGATCTCCAGCCGAATTGTCTCCATGGGTCTATTGCTGCCTCGGGCACCTTATGGTCGTTCTCCTGTGAGTCTAGATTATCGAATCGGATGCAAAACTGATAGTTAATTGTAACGTTCAGGGCCTCCTAATGACGATGGAACACTCAAATTGCGTCCCGATTCAATACATCGTCCCCCAGCCGATTTGTCTCCAAGGGTCTATTGCTGCCTTGGGCACCTTATGGTCGTTCCCCTGTGAGTCTAGATTATTGAATCGGACGCAGAACTGATAGTTAATTGTAACGTTCAGGGTCTCATAATGACGATGGAACACACAAATTATGTCCCGATTCAATACATCGTCCTTCAGCCGACTTGTCTCCATGTGTCTATTGGTGCCTCGGGAACCTATTGGTCATTCTCCTGTGAGTCTAGATTATCGCATCGGACGCAAAACTATTAGTTAATTGTAACGTTCAGGGCCTCCTAATGATGATGGAACAAATTGCGTCCGGATTGAATACATTGTCCTCCAGGCGACTTGTCTCCATGGGTCTATTGCTGCCTCGGGCACCTTATGGTCGTTCTTCTGTGAGTCTAGATTATCGAATCGGACACAAAACTGATAGTTAATTGCAACGTTCAGGGCCTCCTAATGACGATGGAACACTAAAATTGCGTCGAGATTCAATAAATTGTCCTCCAGCCGACTTATCTCCAAGGGTATATTGCTACCTCGGGCACCTTATAATCGTTCTCCTGTGAGTCTAGATTATCGAATCGGACGGAAAACTAGTAGTTAATTGCAACGTTCAGGGCATCCTAATGACGATGGAACACTCAAATTGCGTCCCGATTCAATACATCGTCCTCCAGCCGACTTGTCTCCATGGGTCTATTGCTGCCTCGGGCACCTTATGGTCGTTCTCCTGTGAGTCTAGATTATCGAATCGGTCGCAAAACTAGTAGTTAATTGCAACGTTCAGGGCATCCTAATGACGATGGATCAGTCACATTGCGTCCCCATTCAATACATCGACATCCAGCCGACTTGTCTCCAAGGGCATATTTCTGCTTCGGGCAACTTATGGTCGTTGTCTAATGAGTCCAGATTATCGAATCGGTCGCAAATCTGATAGTTAATTGTAACGTTTAGGGCCTCCTATTGACAATGGAACAAATTGGTTCCCGATTCAATACATCGTCCTCCAGCCGACTTGTCTCCAAGGGTCTATTGCTGCCTCGGGCACCTTATGGTCCTTCTCCTGTGAGTCTAGATTATCGAATCGGTCGCAAAAATGATAGTTAATTGTAACGTTCAGGGCCTCCTAATGACGATGGAACACTCAAATTGCGTCGAGATTCAATACATCGACCTCCAGCCGAATTGCCTCCATGGGTATATTGCTGCCTCGGGCACCTTATGGTCGTTCTCCTGTGAGTCTAGATTATCGAATCGGACGCAAAACTATTAGTAAATTGTAACGTTCAGGGCCTCCTAATGATGATGGAACAAATTGCGTCCGGATTGAATACATTGTCCTCCAGGCGACTTGTCTCCATGGGTCTAATGCTGCCTCGGGCACCTTATGGTCGTTCTTCTGTGAGTCTAGATTATTGAATCGGACAGAAACTGATAGTTAATTGCAACGTTCAGGGCCTCCTAATGACGATGGAACACTAAAATTGCGTCCCGATTCAATACATCGTCCTCCAGCAGACTTGTCTCCATGGGTCTATTGCTGCCTCGGGCACCTCATTGTCGTTCTCGTGTGAGTCTAGATTATCGAATCGGACAGAAACTGATAGTTAATTGCAACGTTCAGGGCCTCCTAATGACGATGGTACACTAAAATTGCGTCGAGATTCAAGAAATTGTCCTCCAGCCGACTAGTCTCCAAGGGTATATTGCTACCTCGGGCACCTTATAATCGTTCTCCTGTGAGTCTAGATTATCGAATCGGACGCAAAACTAGTAGTTAATTGTAACGTTCAGGGCATCCTAATGACGATGGAACACTCAAATTGCGTCTCGATTCAATACATCGTCCTCCAGCCGACTTGTCTCCATGGGTCTATTGCTGCCTCGGGCACCTTATGGTCGTTCTCCTGTGAGTCTAGATTATCGAATCGGACGCAAAACTAGTAGTTAATTGCAACGTTCAGGGCATCCTAATGACGATGGATCAGTCACATTGCGTCCCCATTCAATACATCGACATCCAGCCGACTTGTCTCCAAGGGCATATTTCTGCTTCGGGCACCTTATGGTCGTTGTCTAATGAGTCCAGATTATCGAATCGGTCGCAAATCTGATAGTTAATTGTAACGTTTAGGGCCTCCTATTGACAATGGAACAAATTGGTTCCCGATTCAATACATCGTCCTCCAGCCGACTTGTCTCCAAGGGTATATTGCTGCCTCGGGCACCTTTTTGTCGTTCTCGTGTGAGTCTAGATTATCGAATCGGACAGAAACTGATAGTTAATTGCAACGTTCAGGGCCTCCTAATGACGATGGAACACTAAAATTGCGTCGAGATTCAATAAATTGTCCTCCAGCCGACTTGTCTCCAAGGGTCTATTGCTGCCTTGGGCACCTTATGGTCGTTCTCCTGTGAGTCTAGATTATCCAATCGGACGCAAAACTGATTCTTAATTGTAACGTTCAGGGCCTCCTAATGACGATCGAACACTCAAATTGCGTCCCGATTCAATACATTGCCCTCCAGCCGAGTTGTCTCCATGGGTCTATTGCTGCCTCGGGCACCTTATGGTCGTTCTCCTGTGAGCCTAGATTATCGAATAGGACGCAAAACTGATAGTTAATTGTAACGTTCAGGGCCTCCTAATGACGATCGAACACTCAAATTGCGTCCCGATTCAATACATTGCCCTCCAGCCGAGTTGTCTCCATGGGTCTATTGCTGCCTCGGGCACCTTATGGTCGTTCTCCTGTGAGCCTAGATTATCGAATAGGACGCAAAACTGATAGTTAATTGTAACGTTCAGGTCCTCCTAATGACGATGGAACACTCAAATTGCGTCCCGATTCATAACATCGTCCTCCATCCGACTTGTCTCCATGGGTCTATTGCTGCCTCGGGCACCTTATGGTCGTTCTCCTGTGAGTCTAGATTATCGAATCGGACGCAAAACTATTAGTTAATTGTAACGTTCAGGGCCTCCTAATGATGATGGAACAAATTGCGTCCGGATTGAATACATTGTCCTCCAGGCGACTTGTCTCCATGGGTCTAATGCTGCCTCGGGCACCTTATGGTCGTTCTTCTGTGAGTCTAGATTATTGAATCGGACAGATACTGATAGTTAATTGCAACGTTCAGGGCCTCCTAATGACGATGGAACACTAAAATTGCGTCCCGATTCAATACATCGTCCTCCAGCAGACTTGTCTCCATGGGTCTATTGCTGCCTCGGGCACCTCATTGTCGTTCTCGTGTGAGTCTGGATTATCGAATCGGACAGAAACTGATAGTTAATTGCAACGTTCAGGGCCTCCTAATGACGATGGTACACTAAAATTGCGTCGAGATTCAATAAATTGTCCTCCAGCCGACTTGTCTCCAAGGGTATATTGCTACCTCGGGCACCTTATAATCGTTCTCCTGTGAGTTTAGATTATCGAATCGGACGCAAAACTAGTAGTTAATTGTAACGTTCAGGGCATCCTAATGACGATGGAACACTCAAATTGCGTCCCGATTCAATACATCGTCCTCCAGCCGACTTGTCTCCATGGGTCTATTGCTGCCTCGGGCACCTTATGGTCGTTCTCCTGTGAGTCTAGATTATCGAATCGGACGCAAAACTAGTAGTTAATTGCAACGTTCAGGGCATCCTAATGACGATGGATCAGTCACATTGCGTCCCCATTCAATACATCGACATCCAGCCGACTTGTCTCGAAGGGCATATTTCTGCTTCGGGCACCTTAAGGTCGTTGTCTAATGAGTCCAGATTATCGAATCGGTCGCAAATCTGATAGTTAATTGTAACGTTTAGGGCCTCCTATTGACAATGGAACAAATTGGTTCCCGATTCAATACATCGTCCTCCAGCCGACTTGTCTCCAAGGGTATATTGCTGCCTCGGGCACCTTATTGTCGTTCTCGTGTGAGTCTAGATTATCGAATCGGACAGAAACTGATAGTTAATTGCAACGTTCAGGGCCTCCTAATGACGATGGAACACTAAAATTGCGTCGACATTCAATATATTGTCCTCCAGCCGACTTGTCTCCAAGGGTCTATTGCTGCCTTGGGCACCTTATGGTCGTTCTCCTGTGAGTCTAGATTATCCAATCGGACGCAAAACTGATTCTTAATTGTAACGTTCAGGGCCTCCTAATGACGATCGAACACTCAAATTGCGTCCCGATTCAATACATTGCCCTCCAGCCGAGTTGTCTCCATGGGTCTATTGCTGCCTCGGGCACCTTATGGTCGTTCTCCTGTGAGCCTAGATTATCGAATAGGACGCAAAACTGATAGTTAATTGTAACGTTCAGGGCCTCCTAATGACGATCGAACACTCAAATTGCGTCCCGATTCAATACATTGCCCTCCAGCCGAGTTGTCTCCATGGGTCTATTGCTGCCTCGGGCACCTTATGGTCGTTCTCCTGTGAGCCTAGATTATCGAATAGGACGCAAAACTGATAGTTAATTGTAACGTTCAGGTCCTCCTAATGACGATGGAACACTCAAATTGCGTCCCGATTCATAACATCGTCCTCCATCCGACTTGTCTCCATGGGTCGAATGCTGCCTCGGGCACCTTATGGTCGTTCTCCTGTGAGTCTAGATTATCGAATGGGACGCAAAACTGATAGTTAATTCTAACGTTCAGGGCCTCCTAATGTCGATGGCACACTCCAATTGCGTCGAGATTCAATACATCGTCCTCCAGGCGACTTGTCTCCATGGGTCTATTGCTGCCTCTGGCACCTTATGGTCGTTCCTCTGTGAGTCTAGATTATCGAATCGGACGCAAAACTGATAGTTAATTGTAACGTTCAGGGCCTACTAATGACGATGGAACACTCAAATTGCGTCCCGATTCAATACATCGTCCTCCAGCCGACTTGCCTCCATGGGTGTATTGCTGCCTCGGGTACCTTAAGGTCGTTCCCCTGTGAGTCTAGATTATCGAATAGGACGCAAAACTGTTAGTTAATTGTAACGTTCAGGGCCTCCTAATGACGATGGAACACTCAAATTGCGTCCCGATTCAATACATCGTCCTCCAGCCGACTTGTCGCCATGGGTCTTTTGCTGCCTCGGGCACCTTATGGTCGTTCTCCTGTGAGTCTAGATTATCGAATCGGACGCAAAACTCATAGTTCATTGTAACGTTCAGGGCCTCCTAATGACGATGGAACACTCAAATTGCGTCGAGATTCAATACATCGACCTCCAGCCGACTTGTCTCCATGGGTCTATTGCTGCCTCGGGCACCTTATGGTCCTTCTCCTGTGAGTCTAGATTATCGAATCGCACGCAAAGCTGACAGTTAATTATACCGTTCAGGGCCTCCTAATGACGATGGAACACTCAAATTGCGTCCCGATTGAATACATTGCCCTCCAGAAGACTTGTCTCCATGGGTCTATTGCTCCCTCGGGCACCTTATGGTCGTTCTCCTGTGAGTCTAGATTATCGAATCGGACGCAAAACTGATAGTTAATTGTAACGTTCAGGGCCTCCTAATGACGATGGAACACTCAAATTGCGTCCCGACTCAATACATCGTCCTCCAGCCGACTTGTCTCCTTGGGTCTATTGCTGCCTCGGGCACCTTATGGTCATTCTTCTGTGAGTCTAGATTATCGAATCGGGCGTAAAACTGATAGTTAATTGTAATGTTCATCGCCTCCTAATGACGATGGAACAGTCAAATTGCTTCGAGAGTCAATACATCGATCTCCAGCCGAATTGTCTCCATGGGTCTATTGCTGCCTCGGGCACCTTATGGTCGTTCTCCTGTGAGTCTAGATTATCGAATCGGATGCAAAACTGATAGTTAATTGTAACGTTCAGGGCCTCCTAATGACGATGGAACACTCAAATTGCGTCCCGATTCAATACATCGTCCCCCAGCCGATTTGTCTCCAAGGGTCTATTGCTGCCTTGGGCACCTTATGGTCGTTCCCCTGTGAGTCTAGATTATTGAATCGGACGCAGAACTGATAGTTAATTGTAACGTTCAGGGTCTCATAATGACGATGGAACACACAAATTATGTCCCGATTCAATACATCGTCCTCCAGCCGACTTGTCTCCATGTGTCTATTGGTGCCTCGGGAACCTATTGGTCATTCTCCTGTGAGTCTAGATTATCGAATCGGACGCAAAACTATTAGTTAATTGTAACGTTCAGGGCCTCCTAATGATGATGGAACAAATTGCGTCCGGATTGAATACATTGTCCTCCAGGCGACTTGTCTCCATGGGTCTATTGCTGCCTCGGGCACCTTATGGTCGTTCTTCTGTGAGTCTAGATTATCGAATCGGACACAAAACTGATAGTTAATTGCAACGTTCAGGGCCTCCTAATGACGATGGAACACTAAAATTGCGTCGAGATTCAATAAATTGTCCTCCAGCCGACTTATCTCCAAGGGTATATTGCTACCTCGGGCACCTTATAATCGTTCTCCTGTGAGTCTAGATTATCGAATCGGACGGAAAACTAGTAGTTAATTGCAACGTTCAGGGCATCCTAATGACGATGGAACACTCAAATTGCGTCCCGATTCAATACATCGTCCTCCAGCCGACTTGTCTCCATGGGTCTATTGCTGCCTCGGGCACCTTATGGTCGTTCTCCTGTGAGTCTAGATTATCGAATCGGTCGCAAAACTAGTAGTTAATTGCAACGTTCAGGGCATCCTAATGACGATGGATCAGTCACATTGCGTCCCCATTCAATACATCGACATCCAGCCGACTTGTCTCCAAGGGCATATTTCTGCTTCGGGCACCTTATGGTCGTTGTCTAATGAGTCCAGATTATCGAATCGGTCGCAAATCTGATATTTAATTGTAACGTTTAGGGCCTCCTATTGACAATGGAACAAATTGGTTCCCGATTCAATACATCGTCCTCCAGCCGACTTGTCTCCAAGGGTCTATTGCTGCTTCGGGCACCTTATGGTCCTTCTCCTGTGAGTCTAGATTATCGAATCGGTCGCAAAAATGATAGTTAACTGTAACGTTCAGGGCCTCCTAATGACGATGGAACACTCAAATTGCGTCGAGATTCAATACATCGACCTCCAGCCGAATTGCCTCCATGGGTATATTGCTGCCTCGGGCACCTTATGGTCGTTCTCCTGTGAGTCTAGATTATCCAATCGGACGCAAAACTGATTGTTAATTGTAACGTTCAGGGCCTCCTAATGACGATCGAACACTCAAATTGCGTCCCGATTCAATACATTGCCCTCGAGCCGAATTGTCTCCAAGGGTATATTGCTGCCTCGGGCACCTTGTGGTCGTTCTTTTATGAGTCTAGATTATCGAATCGGACGCAAAACTGGTAGTTAATTGTAACGTTCAGGTCCTCCTAATGACGATGGAACACTCAAATTGCGTCCCGATTCAATACATCGTCCTGCAGCCAAGTTGCCTCCATGGGTGTATTGCTGCCTCGGGTACCTTACGGTCGTTTCCCTGTGAGTCTAGATTATCGAATAGGACGCAAAACTGTTAGTTAATTGTAACGTTCAGGGCCTCCTAATGACGATGGAACACTCAAATTGCGTCCCGATTCAATACATCGTCCTCCAGCCGACTTGTCGCCATGGGTCTTTTGCTGCCTCGGGCACCTTATGGTCGTTCTCCTGTGAGTCTAGATTATCGAATCGGACGCAAACCTAATAGTCAATTGTAACGTTCAGGGCCTCCTAATGACGACGGAACACTCAAATTGCGTCCCGATTGAATACATCGTCCTCCAGCCGACTTGTCCCCATGGGTCTATTGCTGCCTCGGGCACCTTATGGTCGTTCTCCCGTGAGTCTAGATTATCGAATCGGACGCAAAACTGATAGTTAATTGTAACGTTCAGGGCCTCCTAATAACGATGGAACACTCAAATATCGTCCCGATTCAATACATCATCCTCCAGCCGACTTGTCTCCATGGGTCTATTGCTGCCTCGGGCACCTTATGGTCGTTCTCCTGTGAGTCGAGATTATCGAATCGGACGCCAAACTCATAGTTAATTGTAACTTTCAGGGCCTCCTAATGGCGATGGAACACTCACATTGCGTCCCCATTCAATACATCGACAACCAGCCGACTTGTCTCCAAGGGCATATTGCTGCCTCGGGCACCTTATGGTCGTTATCTTATGAGTCCAGATTATCGAATCGGTCGCAAATCTGATAGTTAATTGTAACGTTCAGGTCCTCCTAATGACGATGGAACACTCAAATTGCGTCCCGATTCAATACATCGTCCTCCAGCCAACTTGCCTCCATGGGTGTATTGCTGCCTCGGGTACCTTACGGTCGTTTCCCTGTGAGTCTAGATTATCGAATAGGACGCAAAACTGTTAGTTAATTGTAACGTTCAGGGCCTCCTAATGACGATGGAACACTCAAATTGCGTCCCGATTGAATACATCGTCCTCCAGCCGACTTGTCTCCAAGGGTCTACTGCTACCTCGGGCAATTTATGGTCTTTCTCCTGTGAGTCTAGATTATCGAATCGGACGAAAAACTCATAGTTAATTGTAACGTTCAGGGCCTCCTAATGACGATGGAACATTTAAATTGCGTCCCGATTGAATACATTGCCCTCCAGAAGACTTGTCTCCATGGGTCTATTGCTGCCTCGGGCACCTTATGGTCGTTCTCCTGTGAGTCTAGATTATCGAATCGGATGCAAAACTGATAGTTAATTGTAACGTTCAGTGCCTCCTAATGACGTTGGAACACTCAAATTGCGTCCCGATTCAATACATCGTCCCCCAGCCGACCTGTCTCCAAGGGTCTATTGCTGCCTATGGCACCTTATGGTCGTTCCCCTGTGAGTCTAGATTATTGAATCGGACGCAGAACTGATAGTTAATTGTAACGTTCAGGGCCTCATAATGACGATGGAACACACAAATTATGTCCCGATTCAATACATCGTCCTCCAGCCGACTTGTCTCCATGTGTCTATTGCTGCCTCGGGAACCTATTGGTCGTTCTCCTGTGAGTCTAGATTATCGAATCGGACGCAAAACTATTAGTTAATTGTAACGTTCAGGGCCTCCTAATGATGATGGAACAAATTGCGTCCGGATTGAATACATTGTCCTCCAGGCGACTTGTCTCCATGGGTCTAATGCTGACTCGGGCACCTTATGGTCGTTCTTCTGTGAGTCTAGATTATTGAATCGGACAGAAACTGATAGTTAATTGCAACGTTCAGGTCCTCCTAATGACGATGGAACACTAAAATTGCGTCCCGATTCAATACATCGTCCTCCAGCAGACTTGTCTCCATGGGTCTATTGCTGCCTCGGGCACCTCATTGTCGTTCTCGTGTGAGTCTAGATTATCGAATCGGACAGAAACTGATAGTTAATTGCAACGTTCAGGGCCTCCTAATGACGATGGTACACTAAAATTGCGTCGAGATTCAATAAATTGTCCTCCAGCCGACTTGTCTCCAAGGGTATATTGCTACCTCGGGCACCTTATAATCGTTCTCCTGTGAGTCTAGATTATCGAATCGGACGCAAAACTAGAAGTTAATTGTAACGTTCAGGGCATCCTAATGACGATGGAACACTCAAATTGCGTCCCGATTCAATACATCGTCCTCCAGCCGACTTGTCTCCATGGGTCTATTGCTGCCTCGGGCACCTTATGGTCGTTCTCCTGTGAGTCTAGATTATCGAATCGGACGCAAAACTAGTAGTTAATTGCAACGTTCAGGGCATCCTAATGACGATGGATCAGTCACATTGCGTCCCCATTCAATACATCGACATCCAGCCGACTTGTCTCCAAGGGCATATTTCTGCTTCGGGCACCTTATGGTCGTTGTCTAATGAGTCCAGATTATCGAATCGGTCGCCAATCTGATAGTTAATTGTAACGTTTAGGGCCTCCAATTGACAATGGAACAAATTGGTTCCCGATTCAATACATCGTCCTCCAGCCGACTTGTCTCCAAGGGTATATTGCTGCCTCGGGCACCTTATTGTCGTTCTCGTGTGAGTCTAGATTATCGAATCGGACAGAAACTGATAGTTAATTGCAACGTTCAGGGCCTCCTAATGACGATGGAACACTAAAATTGCGTCGAGATTCAATAAATTGTCCTCCAGCCGACTTGTCTCCAAGGGTCTATTGCTGCCTTGGGCACCTTATGGTCGTTCTCCTGTGAGTCTAGATTATCCAATCGGACGCAAAACTAATTCTTAATTGTAACGTTCATGGCCTCCTAATGACGATCGAACACTCAAATTGCGTCCCGATTCAATACATTGCCCTCCAGCCGAGTTGTCTCCATGGGTCTATTGCTGCCTCGGGCACCTTATGGTCGTTCTCCTGTGAGCCTAGATTATCGAATAGGACGCAAAACTGATAGTTAATTGTAACGTTCAGGGCCTCCTAAAGACGATGGAACACTCAAATTGCGTCCCGATTCAATACATCGTCCTCCAGCCGACTTGTCTCCAAGGGTATATTGCTGCTTCGGGCACCTTATGGTCGTTCTCTTATGAGTCTAGATTATCGAATCGGACGCAAAACTGGTAGTTAATTGTAACGTTCAGGTCCTCCTAATGACGATGGAACACTCAAATTGCGTCCCGATTCAATACATCGTCCTCCAGCCGACTTGTCTCCATGGGTCGATTGCTGCCTCGGGCACCTTATGGTCGTTCTCCTGTGAGTCTAGATTATCGAATGGGACGCAAAACTGATAGTTAATTCTAACGTTCAGGGCCTCCTAATGTCGATGGCACACTCCAATCGCGTCGAGATTCAATACATCGACCTCCAGGCGACTTGTCTCCATGGGTCTATTGCTGCCTCTGGCACCTTATGGTCGTTCCTCTGTGAGTCTAGATTATCGAATCGGACGCAAAACTGATGGTTAATTGTAACGTTCAGGGCCTACTAATGACGATGGAACACTCAAATTGCGTCCCGATTCAATACGTCGTCCTCCAGCCGACTTGCCTCCATGGGTGTATTGCTGTCTCGGATACCTTACGGTCGTTCCCCTGTGAGTCTAGATTATCGAATCGGACGCAAAACTGTTAGTTAATTGTAACGTTCAGGGCCTCCTAATGACGATGGAACACTCAAATTGCGTCCCGATTCAATACATCGTCCTCCAGCCGACTTGTCTCCATGGGTCTTTTGCTGCCTCGGGCACCTTATGGTCCTTCTCCTGTGAGTCTAGATAATCTAATCGGGCGTAAAACGGATAGTTAATTGTAATGTTCAGAGCCTCCTAATGACGATGGAACAGTCAAATTGCTTCGAGAGTCAATACATCGATCTCCAGCCGAATTGTCTCCATGGGTCTATTGCTGCCTCGGGCACCTTATGGTCGTTCTCCTGTGAGTCTAGATTATCGAATCGGATGCAAAACTGATAGTTAATTGTAACGTTCAGTGCCTCCTAATGACGATGGAACACTCAAATTGCGTCCCGATTCAATACATCGTCCCCCAGCCGACTTGTCTCCAAGGGTCTATTGCTGCCTATGGCACCTTATGGTCGTTCCCCTGTGAGTCTCGATTATTGAATCGGACGCAGAACTGATAGTTAATTGTAACGTTCAGGGCCTCATAATGACGATGGAACACACAAATTATGTCCCGATTCAATACATCGTCCTCCAGCCGACTTGTCTCCATGTGTCTATTGCTGCCTCGGGAACCTATTGGTCGTTCTCCTGTGAGTCTAGATTATCGAATCGGACGCAAAACTATTAGTTAATTGTAACGTTCAGGGCCTCCTAATGATGATGGAACAAATTGCGTCCGGATTGAATACATTGTCCTCCAGGCGACTTGTCTCCATGGGTCTAATGCTGCCTCGGGCACCTTATGGTCGTTCTTCTGTGAGTCTAGATTATTGAATCGGACAGAAACTGATAGTTAATTGCAACATTCAGGGCCTCCTAATGACGATGGTACACTAAAATTGCGTCGAGATTCAATAAATTGTCCTCCAGCCGACTTGTCTCCAAGGGTATATTGCTACCTCGGGCACCTTATAATCGTTCTCCTGTGAGTCTAGATTATCGAATCGGACGCAAAACTAGAAGTTAATTGTAACGTTCAGGGCATCCTAATGACGATGGAACACTCAAATTGCGTCCCGATTCAATACATCGTCCTCCAGCCGACTTGTCTCCATGGGTCTATTGCTGCCTCGGGCACCTTATGGTCGTTCTCCTGTGAGTCTAGATTATCGAATCGGACGCAAAACTAGTAGTTAATTGCAACGTTCAGGGCATCCTAATGACGATGGATCAGTCACATTGCGTCCCCATTCAATACATCGACATCCAGCCGACTTGTCTCCAAGGGCATATTTCTGCTTCGGGCACCTTATGGTCGTTGTCTAATGAGTCCAGATTATCGAATCGGTCGCCAATCTGATAGTTAATTGTAACGTTTAGGGCCTCCTATTGACAATGGAACAAATTGGTTCCCGATTCAATACATCGTCCTCCAGCCGACTTGTCTCCAAGGGTATATTGCTGCCTCGGGCACCTTATTGTCGTTCTCGTGTGAGTCTAGATTATCGAATCGGACAGAAACTGATAGTTAATTGCAACGTTCAGGGCCTCCTAATGACGATGGAACACTAAAATTGCGTCGAGATTCAATAAATTGTCCTCCAGCCGACTTGTCTCCAAGGGTCTATTGCTGCCTTGGGCACCTTATGGTCGTTCTCCTGTGAGCCTAGATTATCGAATAGGACGCAAAACTTATAGTGAATTGTAACGTTCAGGGCCTCCTAAAGACGATGGAACACTCAAATTGCGTCCCGATTCAATACATCGTCCTCCAGCCGACTTGTCTCCAAGGGTATATTGCTGCTTCGGGCACCTTATGGTCGTTCTCTTATGAGTCTAGATTATCGAATCGGACGCAAAACTGGTAGTTAATTGTAACGTTCAGGTCCTCCTAATGACGATGGAACACTCAAATTGCGTCCCGATTCAATACATCGTCCTCCAGCCGACTTGTCTCCATGGGTCGATTGCTGCCTCGGGCACCTTATGGTCGTTCTCCTGTGAGTCTAGATTATCGAATGGGACGCAAAACTGATAGTTAATTCTAACGTTCAGGGCCTCCTAATGTCGATGGCACACTCCAATTGCGTCGAGATTCAATACATCGACCTCCAGGCGACTTGTCTCCATGGGTCTATTGCTGCCTCTGGCACCTTATGGTCGTTCCTCTGTGAGTCTAGATTATCGAATCGGACGCAAAACTGATAGTTAATTGTAACGTTCAGGGCCTACTAATGACGATGGAACACTCAAATTGCGTCCCGATTCAATACGTCGTCCTCCAGCCGACTTGCCTCCATGGGTGTATTGCTGCCTCGGATACCTTACGGTCGTTCCCCTGTGAGTCTAGATTATCGAATCGGACGCAAAACTGTTAGTTAATTGTAACGTTCAGGGCCTCCTAATGACGATGGAACACTCAAATTGCGTCCCGATTCAATACATCGTCCTCCAGCCGACTTGTCTCCATGGGTCTTTTGCTGCCTCGGGCACCTTATGGTCGTTCTCCTGTGAGTCTAGATTATCGAATCGGACGCAAAACTAATAGTCAATTGTAACGTTCAGGGCCTCCTAATGACGATGGAACACTCAAATTGCGTCCCGATTGAATACATCGTCCTCCAGCTGACTTGTCTCCATGGGTCTATTGCTGCCTCGGGCACCTTATGGTCGTTCTCCCGTGAGTCTAGATTATCGAATCGGACGCAAACCTACTAGTCAATTGTAACGTTCAGGGCCTCCTAATGACGATGGAAGACTCAAATTGCGTCCCGATTGAATACATCGTCCTCCAGCCGACTTGTCTCCATGGGTCTATTGCTGCCTCTGGCACCTTATGGTCGTTCCTCTGTGAGTCTAGATTATCGAATCGGACGCAAAACTGATAGTTAATTGTAACGTTCAGGGCCTACTAATGACGATGGAACACTCAAATTGCGTCCCGATTCAATACATCGTCCTCCAGCAGACTTGCCTCCATGGGTGTATAGCTGCCTCGGGTACCTTACGGTCGTTCACCTGTGAGTCTAGATTATCGAATAGGACGCATAACTGTTAGTTAATTGTAACGTTCAGGGCCTCCTAATGACGATGGAACACTCAAATTGCGTCCCGATTCAATACAGCGTCCTCCAGCAGACTTGTCTCCATGGGTCTATTGCTGCCTCGGGCACCTTATGGTCGTTCTCCCGTGAGTCTAGATTATCGAATAGGACGCAAAACTGTTAGTTAATTGTAACGTTCAGGGCCTCCTAATGACGATGGAACACTCATATTGCGTCCCGATTCAATACATCGTCCTCCAGCCGACTTGTCTCCATGGGTCTATTGCTGCCTCGGGCACCTTATTGTCGTTCTCCTGTGAGTCTAGATTATTGAATCGGACGCATAACTAATAGTCAATTGTAACGTTCAGGGCCTCCTAATGACGATGGATCACTCAAATTGCGTCCCGATTGAAAACATCGTCTTCCAGCCGACTTGTCTCCATGGGTCTATTGCTGCCTCTGGCACCTTATGGTCGTTCCTCTGTGAGTCTAGATTATCGAATCGGACGCAAAACTGATTGTTAATTGTAACGTTCAGGGCCTACTAATGACGATGGAACACTCAAATTGTGTCCCGATTCAATACATCGTCCTCCAGCCGACTTGTCTCCATGGGTCTATTGCTGCCGCGGGCATCTTATGGTCGTTCTCCTGTGAGTCTAGATTATCGAATCGGACGCAAAACTAATAGTCAATTGTAACGTTAAGGGCGTCCTAATGACGATGGAACACTCAAATTGCGTCCCGATTGAATACATCGTCCTCCAGCCGACTTGTCTCCATGGGTCTATTGCTGTCTCGGGCACCTTATGGTCGTACTCCCGTGAGTCTAGATTATCGAATCGGACGCAAAACTGATAGTTAATTGTAACGTTCAGGGCCTCCTAATAACGATGGAACACTCAAATATCGTCCCGATTCAATACATCATCCTCCAGCCGACTTGTCTCCATGGGACTATTGCTGCCTCGGGCACCTTATGGTCGTTCATCTGTGAGTCGAGATTATCGAATCGGACGCAAAACTGATAGTTAATTGTAACTTTCAGGGCCTCCTAATGGCGATGGAACACTCAAATTGCGTCCCCATTCAATACATCGACAACTAGCCGACTTGTCTCCAAGGGCATATTGCTGCCTCGGGCACCTTATGGTCGTTATCTTATGAGTCCAGATTATCGAATCGGTCGCAAATCTGATAGTTAATTGTAACGTTCAGGGCCTCCTAATTACGATGGAACAAATTGCTTCCCGATTCAATACATCGTCCTCCAGCCGACTTGTCTCCAATTGTCTACTGCTGCCTCGGGCAATTTATGGTCGTTCTCCTGTGAGTCTTGATTATCGAGTCGGACGCAAAACTCATAGTTAATTGTAACGTTCAGGGCCTCTTAATGACGATGGAACATTTAAATTGCGTCCCGATTGAATACATTGCCCTCCAGAAGACTTGTCTCCATGGGTCTATTGCTGCCTCGGGCACCTTATGGTCCTTCTCCTGTGAGTCTAGATTATCGAATCGGGCGTAAAACTGATAGTTAATTGTAATGTTCAGGGCCTCCTAATGACGATGGAACAGTCAAATTGCTTCGAGAGTCAATACATCGATCTCCAGCCGAATTGTCTCCATGGGTCTATTGCTGCCTCGGGCACCTTATGGTCGTTCTCTTGTGAGTCTAGATTATCGATTCGGATGCAAAACTGATAGTTAATTGTAACGTTCAGGGCCTCCTAATGACGATGGAACACTCAAATTGCGTCCCGTTTCAATACATCGTCCCCCAGCCGACTTGTCTCCAAGGGTCTATTGCTGCCTTGGGCACCTTATGGTCGTTCCCCTGTGAGTCTAGATTATTGAATCGGACGCAGAACTGATAGTTAATTGTAACGTTCAGGGCCTCATAATGACGATGGAACACACAAATTATGTCCCGAATCAATACATCGTCCTCCAGCCGACTTGTCTCCATGTGTCTATTGCTGCCTCGGGAACCTATTGGTCGTTCTCCTGTGAGTCTAGATTATCGAATCGGACGCAAAACTGATAGTTAATTGTAACGTTTAGGGCCTCCTATTGACGATGGAACGAATTGGTTCCCGATTCAATACATCGTCCTCCAGCCGGCTTGTCTCCAAGGGTGTATTGCTGCCTCGGGCACCTTATGGTCGTTCTCCTGTGAGTCTAGATTATCGAATCGGACGCAAAACTGATAGTTAATTGTAACGTTCAGGGCCTCCTAATGACGATGGAACAGTCAAATTGCGTCGAGATTCAATACATCGACCTCCAGCCGACTTGTCTACATGGGTCAATTGCTGCCTCTGGCACCTTATGGTCGTTCTCCTGTGAGTGTAGATTATCGAATCGGACGCAATACTGATAGTTAATTGTAACGTTCAGGGCCTCCTAATGACAATGGAACATTCAAATTGCGTCCCGATTCAATACATCGTCCTCCAGCCGACTTGCCTCCATGGGTCTATTGCTGCCTCGGTCACCTTATAGTCCTTTTCCTGTGAGTCTAGATTATCGAATCGGACGCAAAACTGATAGTTAATTGTAACGTTCAGTGCCTCCTAATGACGATGGAACACTCAAATTGTATCCCGATTCAATACATCGATATCCAACCGACTTGTCTCGAAGGGTATATTGCTGCCTCGGGCACCTTATGGTCGGTCTCTTATGAGTCTAGATTATCGAGTCGGTCGCAAAATTGTT
The DNA here is from genome assembly GCF_023864275.1 of Schistocerca cancellata. Taxonomy (NCBI): domain Eukaryota; kingdom Metazoa; phylum Arthropoda; class Insecta; order Orthoptera; family Acrididae; genus Schistocerca; species Schistocerca cancellata. The sequence goes on along the minus strand of NC_064631.1, from coordinate 84,975,881 downwards.
AGTTAATTGTAACTTTCAGGGCCTCCTAATGATGATGGAACACTCAAATTGCGTCTAGATTAAATACATCGTCCTCCAGCCGTCTTGTCTCCATGGGTGTATTGCTGCCTCGGGCACCTTATGGTCGTTCTCCTGAGAGTCTAGATTATCGAATCGGACGCAAAACTGATAGTTAATTGTAACGTTCAGGGCCTCCTAATGACGATGGAACACTCAAATTGCGTAGAGATTCAATACATCGACCTCCAGCCGACTTGTCTACATGGGTCAATTGCTGCCTCTAGCACCTTATGGTCGTTCTCCTGTGAGTCTAGATTATCAAATCGGACGAAAAACTGATAGTTAATTGTAACGTTCAGGGCCTCCTAATGACGATGGAACATTCAAATTGCGTCCCGATTCAATACATCGTCCTCCAGCCGACTTGCCTCTATGGGTCTATTGCTGCCTCGGGCACCTATGGTCGTTCTCATGTGAGTCTAGATTATCGAATCGGACGCAAAACTGATAGTTATTTGTAACGTTCAGGGCCTCCAAATGACGATGGAACACTCAAATTGCGTCCCGATTCAATACATCGCCCTCCAGCCGACTTGTCTCCATGGGTCCATTGCTGCCTCGGGCACCTTATGGTCGTTCTCCTGTGAGTCTAGATTATCGAATTGAACGTAAAACTGATAGTTAATTGTATCGTTCAGGGCCTCCTAATGACGATGGAACACTCAAATTGCGTCCCGATTCAATACATCGTCCTCCAGCCGACTTGTCTCCATGGGTCTATTGCTGCCTCGGGCACCTTATGGTTGTTCTCCTGTGAGTCTAGATTATCGAATCGAACGCAAAACTGATACTTAACTGTAACGTTCAGTGTCTCCTAATGACGATGGAACACTCAAATTGCGTCGAGATTCAATACACCGAACTCCAGCCGGTTTGTCTCCATGGGTCTATTGCTGCATCGGGCACCTTATGTTCGGTCTCCTGTGAGTCTAGATTATCGAATCGGACGCAAAACTGATATTTAATTGTAACGTTCAAGGCCTCCTAATGACGATGGAACACTCAAATTGCGTCCCGATTCAATACATCGTCCTCCAGCCGACTTGTCTCCATGGGTCTATTGCTGCCTCGGGCACCTTATTATCGTTCTCCTGTGAGTCTAGATTATCGAATCGGACGCAAAACTGATAGTTAATTGTAACGTTCTGGGCCTCCTAATGACGATGGAACACTCAAATTGCGTCCCGATTCAATACATCGTCCTCCAGCCGACTTGTCTCCATTGGTCTATTGCTGCCTCGGGCACCTTATGGTCGTTCTCCTGTGAGTCTAGATTATCAAATCGGCCAGAAACTGATAGTTAATTGTAACGTTCAGGGCCTCCTAATGACGATGGAACACTCAAATTGCGTCCCGATTCAATACATCGTCCTCCAGCCGACGTGTCTCCATGGGCCTATTGCTTCTTCGGGCACCATATGGTCGTTCTCCTGTGGGTCTAGATTATCGAATCGGACGCAAAACTGATGGTTAATTGGAACGTTCAGGGCCTCCTAATGACGATGGAACACTCAAATTGCGTCCCGATTCAATACATCGTCCTCTAGCCGACTTGTCTCCATGGGTGTATCGCTGCCTCTGGAACCTTATAGTCGTTCTCCTGTGAGTCTAGATTATCGAATCGGACGCAAAACTGATGGTTAATTGTAACGTCCAGTGCCTCCTAATGACGATGGAACACTCAAATTGCGTCCCGATTCAATACATCGACATCCACACGACTTATCTAAATGGGTATATTGCTGCCTCGGAGACCTTATGGTCGTTCTCTTATGAGTCTAGATTATCGAATCGGTCGCAAAACTGATAGTTAATTGTAACGTTCAGGGCCTCCAAATGACGATGGAACACTCAAATTGCGTCCCGATTCAATACATCGCCCTCCAGCCGACTTGTCTCCATGGGTCGATTGCTGCCTCGGGTACCTTATGGTCGTTCTCCTGAGAGTCTAGGTTATCTAATCGAACGCAAAACTGATGGTTAATTGTAACATTCAGGGCCTCCTAATGACGATGGAACACTCAAATTGCGTTGAGATTCAATACATCGAACTGCAGCCGACTTGTCTCCATGGGTCTATTGCTGCCTCAGGGACCTTATGTTCGGTCTCCTGTGAGTCTAGATTATCGAATCGGACGCAAAACTGGTATTTAATTGTATTGTTCAGGGCATCCTAATGACGATGGAACACTCAAATTGCGTCCCGATTCAATACATCGTCCTCCAGCCGACTTGTCTTCATGGGTGTATTGCTGCCTCGGGCACCTTATGGTCGTTCTCCTGTGAGTCTAGATTATCGAATCGGACGCAAAACTGATAGTTAATTGTAACGTTCAGTGCCTCCTAATGACGATGGAACAGTCAAATTGCGTGGAGATTCAATACATCGACCTCCAGCCGACTTGTTCACATGGGTCAATTGCTGCCTCTGGCACCTTATGGTCGTTCTCCTGTGAGTGTAGATTATCGAATCGGACGCAATACTGATATTTAATTGTAACGTTCAGGGACTCCAAATGACGATGGAACACTCAAATTGCGTAGAGATTCAATACATCGACCTCCAGCCGACTTGCCTACATGGGTCAATTGCGGCCTCTGGCACCTTATGGTCGTTCTCCTGTGAGTCTAGATTATCGAATCGGACGAAGAACTGATAGTTAATTGTAACGCTCAGGGCCTCCCAATGACGATGGAACATTCAATATGCGTCCCGATTCAATACATCGTCCTCCAGCCACTTGCCTCTATGGGTCTATTGCTGCCTCGGGCACCTATGGTCGTTCTCCTGTGAGTCTAGATTATCGAATCGGACGCAAAACTGATAGTTATTTGTAACGTTCAGGGCCTCCAAATGACGATGGAACACTCAAATTGCGTCCCGATTCAATACATCGCCCTCCAGCCGAATTGTCTCCATGGGTCCATTGCTGCCTCGGGCACCTTATGGTCGTTCTCCTGTGAGACTAGATTATCGAATTGAACGTAAAACTGATAGTTAATTGTATCGTTCAGGGCCTCCTAATGACGATGGAACACTCAAATTGCGTCCCGATTCAATACATCGTCCTCCAGCCGACTTGTCTCCATGGGTCTATTGCTGCCTCGGGCACCTTATGGTTGTTCTCCTGTGAGTCTAGATTATCGAATCGAACGCAAAACTGATACTTAACTGTAACGTGCAGAGTCTCCTAATGACGATGGAACACTCAAATTGCGTCGAGATTCAATACACCGAACTCCAGCCGACTTGTCTCCATGGGTCTATTGCTGCATCGGGCACCTTATGTTCGGTCTCCTGTGAGTCTAGATTATCGAATCGGACGCAAAACTGATATTTAATTGTAACGTTCAGGGCCTCCTAATGACGATGGAACACTCAAATTGCGTCCCGATTCAATACATCGTCCTCCAGCCGACTTGTCTCCATGGGTCTATTGCTGCCTCGGGCACGTTATGGTCGTTCTCCTGTGAGTCTAGATTATCGAATCGGACGCAAAACTGATAGTTAATTGTAACGTTCAGGGCCGCCTAATGACGATGGACCACTCAAATTGCGTCCCGATTCAATACATCGTCCTCCAGCCGACTTGTCTCCATTGGTCTATTGCTGCCTCGGGCACCTTATGGTCGTTCTCCTGTGAGTCTAGATTATCGAATCGGCCAGAAACTGATAGTTAATTGTAACGTTCAGGGCCTCCTAATGACGATGGAACACTCAAATTGCGTCCCGATTCAATACATCGTCCTCCAGCCGACGTGTCTCCATGGGCCTATTGCTTCTTCGGGCACCATATGGTCGTTCTCCTGTGGGTCTAGATTATCGAATCGGACGCAAAAGTGATGGTTAATTGGAACGTTCAGGGCCTCCTAACGACGATGGAACACTCAAACTGCGTCGAGATTCAATACATCGTCCTCCAGCCGACTTGTCTCCATGGGTCTATTGCTGCCTCGGGCACCTTATGGTCGTTCTCCTGTGAGTCTAGATTATCGAATCGGCCAGAAACTGATAGTTAATTGTAACGTTCAGGGCCTCCTAATGACGATGGAACACTCAAATTGCGTCCCGATTCAATACATCGTCCTCCAGCCGACGTGTCTCCATGGGCCTATTGCTTCTTCGGGCACCATATGGTCGTTCTCCTGTGGGTCTAGATTATCGAATCGGACGCAAAAGTGATGGTTAATTGGAACGTTCAGGGCCTCCTAACGACGATGGAACACTCAAACTGCGTCGAGATTCAATACATCGTCCTCCAGCCGACTTGTCTCCATGGGTCTATTGCTGCCTCGGGCACCTTATGCTCGTTCTCCTGTGAGTGTAGGTTATCGAATCGGACGCAAAACTGATGGTTAATAGTAACGTTCAGGGCCTCCTAATGACGATGGAACACTCAAATTGCGTCCCGATTCAATACATCGTCCTCCAGCCGACTTGTCTCCATGGGTCCATTGCTGCCTCGGGCACCTTATGGTCGCTCTCCTGTGAGTCTAGATTATCGAATCTACCGTAAGTCTGATAGTTAATTGTATCTTTCAGAGCCTCCTAATGACGATAAAAAAACATTCAAATTGCGTCCTGATACAATACATCGTCCTCCAGCCGAGTTGTCTCCATGGGTCTATTGCTGCCTCGGGCACCTTATGGTCGTTCTCCTGTGAGTCTAGATTATCAAATCGGACGCAAAACTGATAGTTAATTGTAACGTTCAGTTTCTCCTAATGACGATGGAACACTCAAATTGCGTCGCGATTCAATACATCGTCCTCCAGCCGACTTGTCTCCATGGGTCGATTGCTGCCTCGGGTACCTTATGGTCGTTCTCCTGTGAGTCCAGGTTATCGAATCGGACGCAAAACTGATGGTTAATTGTAACATTCAGGGCCTCCTAATGACGATGGAACACTCAAATTGCGTTGAGATTCAATACATCGAACTGCAGCCGACTTGTCTCCATGGGTTATTGCTGCCTCAGGCACCTCATGGTCGTTCTCCTGTGAGTCTAGATTATCGAATCGGACGCAAAACTGATAGTTAATTGTAACGTTAAGGGCCTCCTAATGACGATGGAACACTCAAATTGCGTCGAGATTCAATACACCGACCTCCAACCGACTTGTCTACATGGGTCAAATCTGCCTCTGGCACCTTTAGGTCGTTCTCCTGTGAGTGTAGATTATCGAATCGGACGCAAAACTGATAGTTGATTGTAACGTTCAGGGCCTCCTAATGACGATGGAACACCCAAATTGCGTCCCAATTCAATACATCGTCGTCCAGCCGACTTGTCTCCATGGGTCTATTGCTGCCTTGTGCACCTAATAGTCGTTCTCCTGTGAGTCTAGATTATCGAATCGGACGCAGAACTGATAGTTAATTGTAACGATCAGGGCCTCTTAAAGACGATGGAACACTCAAATTGCGTCCCGATTCAATACATCGATATCCAGCCGACTTGTCTCCAAGGGTAAATTGCTGCCTCGGGCACCTTATGGTCGTTCTCTTATGAGTCTAGATTATCGAATCGGTCGCAAAATTGTTAGTTAATTGTAAGGTTCAGGGCCTCCTAATGATGATGGAACACTCAAATTGCGTCCCGATTAAATACATCGTCCTCCAGCCGAATTGTCTCCATGGGTCTATTGCTGCCTCGGGCACCTTATGGTCGTTCTCCTATGAGTCAACATTATCGATTCGGACGCAAAACTGATAGTTAATTGTAACGTTCAGGGCCTCCCAATGACGATGGAACACTCAAATTGCGTAGAGATTCAATACATCGACCTCCAGCCGACTTGTCTACATGGGTCAATTGCTGCCTCTGGCACCTTATGGTCGTTCTCCTGTGAGTCTAGATTATTGAATCGGACGAAAAACTGATAGTTAATTGAAACGTTCAGGGCCTCCTAATGACGATGGAACATTCAAATTGCGTCCCGATTCAATACATCGTCCTCCAGCCGACTTGCCTCCATGGGTCTATTGCTGCCTCGGGCACCTTATGGTCGTTCTCCTGTGAGTCTAGATTATCGAATCGGACGAAAAACTGATAGTTAATTGTAACGTTCAGCTCCTCCTAATGACGAGGGAACACTCAAATTGCGTCCCGATTCAATACATCGTCCTCCAGCAGACTTGTCTCCATGGGTCCATTGCTGCCTCGGGCACCTTATGGTCGTTCTCCTGAGAGTCTAGGTTATCTAATCGGACGCAAAACTGATGGTTAATTGTAACATTCAGGGCCTCCTAATGACGATGGAACACTCAATTTGCGTTGAGATTCAATACATTGAACTGCAGCCGACTTGTCTCCATGGGTCTATTGCTGCCTCAGGGACCTTATGTTCGGTCTCCTGTGAGTCTAGATTATCGAATCGGACGCAAAACTGGTATTTAATTGTATTGTTCAGGGCCTCCTAATGACGATGGAACACTCAAATTGCGTCCCGATTCAATACATCGTCCTCCAGCCGACTTGTCTCCATGGGTGTATTGCTGCCTCGGGCACCTTATGGTCGTTCTCCTGTGAGTCTAGATTATCGAATCGGACGCAAAACTGATAGTTAATTGTAACGTTCAGGGCCTCCTAATGACGATGGAACAGTCAAATTGCGTGGAGATTCAATACATCGACCTCCAGCCGACTTGTCTACATGGGTCAATTGCTGCCTCTGGCACCTTATGGTCGTTCTCCTGTGAGTCTAGATTATCGAATCGGACGAAAAACTGATAGTTAATTGTAACGTTCAGGGCCTCCTAATGACGATGGAACATTCAAATTGCGTCCCGATTCAATACATCGTCCTCCAGCCGACTTGCCTCTATGGGTTTATTGCTGCCTCGGGCACCTATGGTCGTTCTCCTGTGAGTGTAGATTATCGAATCGGACGCAAAACTGATAGTTAATTGTAACGTTCAGGGCCTCCAAATGACGATGGAACACTCAAATTGCGTCCCGATTCAATACATCGCCCTCCAGCCGACTTGTCTCCATGGGTCCATTGCTGCCTCGGGCACCTTATGGTACGTTCTCCTGTGAGTCTAGATCATCGAATTGAACGTAAAACTGATAGTTAATTGTATCGTTCAGGGCCTCCTAATGACGATGGAACACTCAAATTGCGTCCCGATTCAATACATCGTCCTCCAGCCGACTTGTCTCCATGGGTCTATTGCTGCCTCGGGCACCTTATGGTTGTTCTCCTGTGAGTCTAGATTATCGAATCGAACGCAAAACTGATACTTAACTGTAACGTTCAGGGTCTCCTAATGACGATGGAACACTCAAATTGCGTCGAGATTCAATACACCGAACTCCAGCCGACTTGTCCCCATGGGTCTATTGCTGCATCGGGCACCTTATGTTCGGTCTCCTGTGAGTCTAGATTATCGAATCGGACGCAAAACTGATATTTAATTGTAACTTTCAGGGCCTCCTAATGACGATGGAACACTCAAATTGCGTCCCGATTCAATACATCGTCCTCCAGCCGACTTGTCTCCATGGGTCTATTGCTGCCTCGGGCACCTTATGGTCGTTCTCCTGTGAGTCTAGATTATCGAATCGGACGCAAAACTGATAGTTAATTGTAACGTTCAGGGCCTCCTAATGACGATGGAACACTCAAATTGCGTCCCGATTTAATACATCGTTCTCCAGCCGACTTGTCTCCATGGGTCTATTGCTGCCTTGGGCACCTTATGGTTGTTCTCCTGTGAGTCTAGATTATCGAATCGAACGCAAAACTGATACTTAACTGTAACGTTCAGGGTCTCCTAATGACGATGGAACACTCAAATTGCGTCGAGATTCAATACACCGAACTCCAGCCGACTTGTCTCCATGGGTCTATTGCTGCATCGGGCACCTTATGTTCGGTCTCCTGTGAGTCTAGATTATCGAATCGGACGCAAAACTGATATTTAATTGTAACGTTCAGGGCCTCCTAATGACGATGGAACACTCAAATTGCGTCCCGATTCAATACATCGTCCTCCAGCCGACTTGTCTCCATGGGTCTATTGCTGCCTCGGGTACCTTATGGTCGTTCTCCTGTGAGTGTAGGTTATCGAATCGGACGCAAAACTGATGGTTAATAGTAACGTTCAGGGCCTCCTAATGACGATGGAACACTCAAATTGCGTCCCGATTCAATACATCGTCCTCCAGCCGACTTGTCTCCATGGGTCCATTGCTGCCTCGGGCACCTTATGGTCGCTCTCCTGTGAGTCTAGATTATCGAATCGAACGTAAGTCTGATAGTTAATTGTATCTTTCAGAGCCTCCTAATGACGATAAAAAAACACTCAAATTGCGTCCTGATACAATACATCGTCCTCCAGCCGAGTTGTCTCCATGGGTCTATTGCTGCCTCGGGCACCTTATGGTCGTTCTCCTGTGAGTCTAGATTATCAAATCGGACGCAAAACTGATAGTTAATTGTAACGTTCAGTTCCTCCTAATGACGATGGAACACTCAAATTGCGTCGCGATTCAATACATCGTCCTCCAGCCGACTTGTCTCCATGGGTCGATTGCTGCCTCGGGTACCTTATGGTCGTTCTCCTGTGAGTCTAGGTTATCGAATCGGACGCAAAACTGATGGTTAATTGTAACATTCAGGGCCTCCTAATGACGATGGAACACTCAAATTGCGTTGAGATTCAATACATCGAAATGCAGCCGACTTGACTCCATGGGTCTATTGCTGCCTCAGGCACCTTATGTTCGGTCTCCTGTGAGTCTAGATTATCGAATCGGACGCAAAACTGGTATTTAATTGTATTGTTCAGGGCCTCCTAATGACGATGGAATACTCAAATTGCGTCCCGATTCAATACATCGTCCTCCAGCCGACTTGTCTCCATGGGACTATTGCTGCCTCGGGCACCTTATGGTTGTTCTCCTGTGAGTGTAGGTTATCGAACCGGACGCAAAACTGATGGTTAATTGTAACGATCAGGCCCTCCTAATGACGATGGAACACTCAAATTGCGTTCCGATTGAATACATCGTCCTCCAGCCGACTTGTCTCCATGGGTCTATTGTTGCCTCGGGCACCTTATGGTCGTTCTCCTGTGAGTCTAGATTATCGAATCGGATGAAAAATTGATAGTTAATTGTAACGTTCAGGGACTCCTAATGACGATGGAACACTCAAATTGCGTCCCGATTGAATACATCGTCCTCCAGCCGACTTGTCTCCATGGGTCTATTGATGCCCCGGGCACCTTATGTTCGTTCTCCTGTGAGTCTGGATTATCGAATCGGACGCAAAACTGGTAGTTAATTGTAGCGTTCAGGGCCTCCTAATGACGATGGAACACTCAAATTGCGTCCCGATTAAATAAATCGTTGTCCAGCCGACGTGTCTCCATGGGTCTATTGCTGCCTCGGGCACCTTATAGTCGTTCTCCTGTGAGTCTAGATTATCGAATCGGACGCAAAAATGATAGTTAATTGTAACGTTCAGGGCCTCCTAATGACGATGGAACACTCAAATTGTGGCCCGATTCAATACATCGACATCCAGCCGACTTGTCTCCAACGGTATATTGCTGCCTCGGGCACCTTATGGTCGTTCTCTTATGAGTCTCGATTATCGAATCGGTCGCAAAATTGATAGTTAATTGTAACGTTTAGGGCCTCCTAATGGTGATGGAACACTCAAACTGCGTACCGATTCAATACATCGCCTTCCAGCCGACTTGTCTCCATGGGCCTGTTGCTGCTTCGGGCACCATATGGTCGTTCTCCTGTGGGTCTAGATTATCGAATCGGACGCAAAACTGATGGTTAACTGTAACGTTCAGGGCCTCCTAATGACGATGGAACACTCAAACTGCGTCGACATTCAATACATCGTCGTGCAGCCGACATGTCTCCATGGGTCTATTGCTGCCTCCGGCACTTAATGTTCGTTCTCCTGTGAGTCTAGATTATCGAATCGGACGCAAAACTGATAGTAAATTGTAACGTTCAGGGCCTCCTAATGACGATGGAACACTTAAATTGCGTCCCCATTCAATACATCGACATCCAGACGACTTATCTAAAAGGGTATATTGCTGCCTCGGACACCTTATGGTCGTTCTCTTATGAGTCTAGATTATCGAATCGGTAGCAAAACTGATAGTTAATTGTAACGTTCAGGGCCTCCTAATGACGATGGGAAACTCAAATTGCGTCCCGATTCAATACATCGCCCTCCAGCCGACTTGTCTCCATTGGTCTATTGCTGCCTCGGGCACCTTATGGTCGTTCTCTTGTGAGTCTAGATGATCGAATCGGCCACAAACTGATAGTTAATTGTAACGTTCAGGGCCTCCTAATGACGATGGAACACTCAAATTGCGTCCCGATTCAATACATCGTCCTCCAGCCGACTTGTCTCCATGGGTCTATTGCTGCCTCGGGTACCTAATGTTCGTTCTCCTGTGAGTCTAGATTATCGAATCGGACGCAAAACTGATAGTTAATTGTAAAGTTCAGGGCCTCCTAATGACGATGGAACACTCAAATTGCGTCCCGATTCAATACATCGCCCTCCAGCCGACTTGTCTCCATGGGTCCATTGCTGCCTCGGGCACCTTATGGTCGTTCTCCTGTGAGTCTAGATTATCGAATTGAACGTAAAACTGATAGTTAATTGTATCGTTCAGGGCCTCCTAATGACGATGGAACACTCAAATTGCGTCCCGATTTAATACATCGTCCTCCAACCGACTTGTCTCCATGGGTCTATTGCTGCCTTGGGCACCTTATGGTTGTTCTCCTGTGAGTCTAGATTATCGAATCGAACGCAAAACTGATACTTAACTGTAACGTTCAGGGTCTCCTAATGACGATGGAACACTCAAATTGCGTCGAGATTCAATACACCGAACTCCAGCCGACTTGTCTCCATGGGTCTATTGCTGCATCGGGCACCTTATGTTCGGTCTCCTGTGAGTCTAGATTATGGAATCGGACGCAAAACTGATATTTAATTGTAACGTTCAGGGCCTCCTAATAACGATGGAACTCTCAAATTGCGTCCCGATTCAATACATCGTCCTCCAGCCGACTTGTCTCCATGGGTCTATTGCTGCCTCGGGCACCTTATGGTCGTTCTCCTGTGAGTGTAGGTTATCGAATCGGACGCAAAACGGATGGTTAATAGTAACGTTCAGGGCCTCCTAATGACGATGGAACACTCAAATTGCGTCCCGATTCAATACATCGTCCTCCAGCCGACTTGTCTCCATGGGTCCATTGCTGCCTCGGGCACCTTATGGTCGCTCTCCTGTGAGTCTAGACTATCGAATCGAACGTAAGTCTGATAGTTAATTGTATCTTTCAGAGCCTCCTAATGACGATAAAAAAACACTCAAATTGCGTCCTGATACAATACATCGTCCTCCAGCCGAGTTGTCTCCATGGGTCTATTGCTGCCTCGGGCACCTTATGGTCGTTCTCCTGTGAGTCTAGATTATCAAATCGGACGCAAAACTGATAGTTAATTGTAACGTTCAGTTCCTCCTAATGACGATGGAACACTCAAATTGCGTCGCGATTCAATACATCGTCCTCCAGCCGACTTGTCTCCATGGGTCGATTGCTGCCTCGGGTACCTTATGGTCGTTCTCCTGTGAGTCTAGGTTATCGAATCGGACGCAAAACTGATGGTTAATTGTAACATTCAGGGCCTCTTAATGACGATGGAACACTCAAATTGCGTTGAGATTCAATACATCGAAATGCAGGCGACTTGCCTCCATGGGTCTATTGCTGCCTCAGGCACCTTATGTTCGGTCTCCTGTGAGTCTAGATTATCGAATCGGACGCAAAACTGGTATTTAATTGTATTGTTCAGGGCCTCCTAATGACGATGGAACACTCAAATTGCGTCCCGATTCAATACATCGTCCTCCAGCCGACTTGTCTCCATGGGACTATTGCTGCCTCGGGCACCTTATGGTTGTTCTCCTGTGAGTGTAGGTTATCGAACCGGACGCAAAACTGATGGTTAATTGTAACGATCAGGCCCTCCTAATGACGATGGAACACTCAAATTGCGTTCCGATTGAATACATCGTCCTCCAGCCGACTTGTCTCCATGGGTCTATTGTTGCCTCGGGCACCTTATGGTCGTTCTCCTGTGAGTCTAGATTATCGAATCGGACGAAAAATTGATAGTTAATTGTAACGTTCAGGGACTCCTAATGACGATGGAACACTCAAATTGCGTCCCGATTGAATACATCGTCCTCCAGCCGACTTGTCTCCATGGGTCTATTGATGCCTCGGGCACCTTATGTTCGTTCTCCTGTGAGTCTGGATTATCGAATCGGACGCAAAACTGGTAGTTAATTGTAGCGTTTAGGGCCTCCTAATGACGATGGAACACTCAAATTGCGTCCCGATTAAATAAATCGTTGTCCAGCCGACGTGTCTCCATGGGTCTATTGCTGCCTCGGGCACCTTATAGTCGTTCTCCTGTGAGTCTAGATTATCGAATCGGACGCAAAACTGGTAGTTAATTGTAACGTTCAGGGCCTCCTAATGACGATGGAACACTCAAATTGTGGCCCGATTCAATACATCGACATCCAGCCGACTTGTCTCCAACGGTATATTGCTGCCTCGGGCACCGTATGGTCGTTCTCTTATGAGTCTCGATTATCGAATCGGTCGCAAAATTGATAGTTAATTGTAACGTTCAGGGCCTCCTAATGGTGATGGAACACTCAAATTGCGTACCGATTCAATATATCGACTTCCAGCCGACTTGTCTCCATGGGCCTGTTGCTGCTTCGGGCACCATATGTTCGTTCTCCTGTGGGTCTAGATTATCAAATCGGACGCAAAACTGATAGTTAATTGTAACGTTCAGTTTCTCCTAATGACGATGGAACACTCAAATTGCGTCGCGATTCAATACATCGTCCTCCAGCCGACTTGTCTCCATGGGTCGATTGCTGCCTCGGGTACCTTATGGTCGTTCTCCTGTGAGTCCAGGTTATCGAATCGGACGCAAAACTGATGGTTAATTGTAACATTCAGGGCCTCCTAATGACGATGGAACACTCAAATTGCGTTGAGATTCAATACATCGAACTGCAGCCGACTTGTCTCCATGGGTTATTGCTGCCTCAGGCACCTCATGGTCGTTCTCCTGTGAGTCTAGATTATCGAATCGGACGCAAAACTGATAGTTAATTGTAACGTTAAGGGCCTCCTAATGACGATGGAACACTCAAATTGCGTCGAGATTCAATACACCGACCTCCAACCGACTTGTCTACATGGGTCAAATCTGCCTCTGGCACCTTTAGGTCGTTCTCCTGTGAGTGTAGATTATCGAATCGGACGCAAAACTGATAGTTGATTGTAACGTTCAGGGCCTCCTAATGACGATGGAACACCCAAATTGCGTCCCAATTCAATACATCGTCGTCCAGCCGACTTGTCTCCATGGGTCTATTGCTGCCTTGTGCACCTAATAGTCGTTCTCCTGTGAGTCTAGATTATCGAATCGGACGCAGAACTGATAGTTAATTGTAACGATCAGGGCCTCTTAAAGACGATGGAACACTCAAATTGCGTCCCGATTCAATACATCGATATCCAGCCGACTTGTCTCCAAGGGTAAATTGCTGCCTCGGGCACCTTATGGTCGTTCTCTTATGAGTCTAGATTATCGAATCGGTCGCAAAATTGTTAGTTAATTGTAAGGTTCAGGGCCTCCTAATGATGATGGAACACTCAAATTGCGTCCCGATTAAATACATCGTCCTCCAGCCGAATTGTCTCCATGGGTCTATTGCTGCCTCGGGCACCTTATGGTCGTTCTCCTATGAGTCAACATTATCGATTCGGACGCAAAACTGATAGTTAATTGTAACGTTCAGGGCCTCCCAATGACGATGGAACACTCAAATTGCGTAGAGATTCAATACATCGACCTCCAGCCGACTTGTCTACATGGGTCAATTGCTGCCTCTGGCACCTTATGGTCGTTCTCCTGTGAGTCTAGATTATTGAATCGGACGAAAAACTGATAGTTAATTGAAACGTTCAGGGCCTCCTAATGACGATGGAACATTCAAATTGCGTCCCGATTCAATACATCGTCCTCCAGCCGACTTGCCTCCATGGGTCTATTGCTGCCTCGGGCACCTTATGGTCGTTCTCCTGTGAGTCTAGATTATCGAATCGGACGAAAAACTGATAGTTAATTGTAACGTTCAGCTCCTCCTAATGACGAGGGAACACTCAAATTGCGTCCCGATTCAATACATCGTCCTCCAGCCGACTTGTCTCCATGGGTCCATTGCTGCCTCGGGCACCTTATGGTCGTTCTCCTGAGAGTCTAGGTTATCTAATCGGACGCAAAACTGATGGTTAATTGTAACATTCAGGGCCTCCTAATGACGATGGAACACTCAATTTGCGTTGAGATTCAATACATTGAACTGCAGCCGACTTGTCTCCATGGGTCTATTGCTGCCTCAGGGACCTTATGTTCGGTCTCCTGTGAGTCTAGATTATCGAATCGGACGCAAAACTGGTATTTAATTGTATTGTTCAGGGCCTCCTAATGACGATGGAACACTCAAATTGCGTCCCGATTCAATACATCGTCCTCCAGCCGACTTGTCTCCATGGGTGTATTGCTGCCTCGGGCACCTTATGGTCGTTCTCCTGTGAGTCTAGATTATCGAATCGGACGCAAAACTGATAGTTAATTGTAACGTTCAGGGCCTCCTAATGACGATGGAACAGTCAAATTGCGTGGAGATTCAATACATCGACCTCCAGCCGACTTGTCTACATGGGTCAATTGCTGCCTCTGGCACCTTATGGTCGTTCTCCTGTGAGTCTAGATTATCGAATCGGACGAAAAACTGATAGTTAATTGTAACGTTCAGGGCCTCCTAATGACGATGGAACATTCAAATTGCGTCCCGATTCAATACATCGTCCTCCAGCCGACTTGCCTCTATGGGTTTATTGCTGCCTCGGGCACCTATGGTCGTTCTCCTGTGAGTGTAGATTATCGAATCGGACGCAAAACTGATAGTTAATTGTAACGTTCAGGGCCTCCAAATGACGATGGAACACTCAAATTGCGTCCCGATTCAATACATCGCCCTCCAGCCGACTTGTCTCCATGGGTCCATTGCTGCCTCGGGCACCTTATGGTACGTTCTCCTGTGAGTCTAGATCATCGAATTGAACGTAAAACTGATAGTTAATTGTATCGTTCAGGGCCTCCTAATGACGATGGAACACTCAAATTGCGTCCCGATTCAATACATCGTCCTCCAGCCGACTTGTCTCCATGGGTCTATTGCTGCCTCGGGCACCTTATGGTTGTTCTCCTGTGAGTCTAGATTATCGAATCGAACGCAAAACTGATACTTAACTGTAACGTTCAGGGTCTCCTAATGACGATGGAACACTCAAATTGCGTCGAGATTCAATACACCGAACTCCAGCCGACTTGTCTCCATGGGTCTATTGCTGCATCGGGCACCTTATGTTCGGTCTCCTGTGAGTCTAGATTATCGAATCGGACGCAAAACTGATATTTAATTGTAACTTTCAGGGCCTCCTAATGACGATGGAACACTCAAATTGCGTCCCGATTCAATACATCGTCCTCCAGCCGACTTGTCTCCATGGGTCTATTGCTGCCTCGGGCACCTTATGGTCGTTCTCCTGTGAGTCTAGATTATCGAATCGGACGCAAAACTGATAGTTAATTGTAACGTTCAGGGCCTCCTAATGACGATGGAACACTCAAATTGCGTCCCGATTTAATACATCGTTCTCCAGCCGACTTGTCTCCATGGGTCTATTGCTGCCTTGGGCACCTTATGGTTGTTCTCCTGTGAGTCTAGATTATCGAATCGAACGCAAAACTGATACTTAACTGTAACGTTCAGGGTCTCCTAATGACGATGGAACACTCAAATTGCGTCGAGATTCAATACACCGAACTCCAGCCGACTTGTCTCCATGGGTCTATTGCTGCATCGGGCACCTTATGTTCGGTCTCCTGTGAGTCTAGATTATCGAATCGGACGCAAAACTGATATTTAATTGTAACGTTCAGGGCCTCCTAATGACGATGGAACACTCAAATTGCGTCCCGATTCAATACATCGTCCTCCAGCCGACTTGTCTCCATGGGTCTATTGCTGCCTCGGGTACCTTATGGTCGTTCTCCTGTGAGTGTAGGTTATCGAATCGGACGCAAAACTGATGGTTAATAGTAACGTTCAGGGCCTCCTAATGACGATGGAACACTCAAATTGCGTCCCGATTCAATACATCGTCCTCCAGCCGACTTGTCTCCATGGGTCCATTGCTGCCTCGGGCACCTTATGGTCGCTCTCCTGTGAGTCTAGATTATCGAATCGAACGTAAGTCTGATAGTTAATTGTATCTTTCAGAGCCTCCTAATGACGATAAAAAAACACTCAAATTGCGTCCTGATACAATACATCGTCCTCCAGCCGAGTTGTCTCCATGGGTCTATTGCTGCCTCGGGCACCTTATGGTCGTTCTCCTGTGAGTCTAGATTATCAAATCGGACGCAAAACTGATAGTTAATTGTAACGTTCAGTTCCTCCTAATGACGATGGAACACTCAAATTGCGTCGCGATTCAATACATCGTCCTCCAGCCGACTTGTCTCCATGGGTCGATTGCTGCCTCGGGTACCTTATGGTCGTTCTCCTGTGAGTCTAGGTTATCGAATCGGACGCAAAACTGATGGTTAATTGTAACATTCAGGGCCTCCTAATGACGATGGAACACTCAAATTGCGTTGAGATTCAATACATCGAAATGCAGCCGACTTGACTCCATGGGTCTATTGCTGCCTCAGGCACCTTATGTTCGGTCTCCTGTGAGTCTAGATTATCGAATCGGACGCAAAACTGGTATTTAATTGTATTGTTCAGGGCCTCCTAATGACGATGGAATACTCAAATTGCGTCCCGATTCAATACATCGTCCTCCAGCCGACTTGTCTCCATGGGACTATTGCTGCCTCGGGCACCTTATGGTTGTTCTCCTGTGAGTGTAGGTTATCGAACCGGACGCAAAACTGATGGTTAATTGTAACGATCAGGCCCTCCTAATGACGATGGAACACTCAAATTGCGTTCCGATTGAATACATCGTCCTCCAGCCGACTTGTCTCCATGGGTCTATTGTTGCCTCGGGCACCTTATGGTCGTTCTCCTGTGAGTCTAGATTATCGAATCGGATGAAAAATTGATAGTTAATTGTAACGTTCAGGGACTCCTAATGACGATGGAACACTCAAATTGCGTCCCGATTGAATACATCGTCCTCCAGCCGACTTGTCTCCATGGGTCTATTGATGCCCCGGGCACCTTATGTTCGTTCTCCTGTGAGTCTGGATTATCGAATCGGACGCAAAACTGGTAGTTAATTGTAGCGTTCAGGGCCTCCTAATGACGATGGAACACTCAAATTGCGTCCCGATTAAATAAATCGTTGTCCAGCCGACGTGTCTCCATGGGTCTATTGCTGCCTCGGGCACCTTATAGTCGTTCTCCTGTGAGTCTAGATTATCGAATCGGACGCAAAAATGATAGTTAATTGTAACGTTCAGGGCCTCCTAATGACGATGGAACACTCAAATTGTGGCCCGATTCAATACATCGACATCCAGCCGACTTGTCTCCAACGGTATATTGCTGCCTCGGGCACCTTATGGTCGTTCTCTTATGAGTCTCGATTATCGAATCGGTCGCAAAATTGATAGTTAATTGTAACGTTTAGGGCCTCCTAATGGTGATGGAACACTCAAACTGCGTACCGATTCAATACATCGCCTTCCAGCCGACTTGTCTCCATGGGCCTGTTGCTGCTTCGGGCACCATATGGTCGTTCTCCTGTGGGTCTAGATTATCGAATCGGACGCAAAACTGATGGTTAACTGTAACGTTCAGGGCCTCCTAATGACGATGGAACACTCAAACTGCGTCGACATTCAATACATCGTCGTGCAGCCGACATGTCTCCATGGGTCTATTGCTGCCTCCGGCACTTAATGTTCGTTCTCCTGTGAGTCTAGATTATCGAATCGGACGCAAAACTGATAGTAAATTGTAACGTTCAGGGCCTCCTAATGACGATGGAACACTTAAATTGCGTCCCGATTCAATACATCGACATCCAGACGACTTATCTAAAAGGGTATATTGCTGCCTCGGACACCTTATGGTCGTTCTCTTATGAGTCTAGATTATCGAATCGGTAGCAAAACTGATAGTTAATTGTAACGTTCAGGGCCTCCTAATGACGATGGGAAACTCAAATTGCGTCCCGATTCAATACATCGCCCTCCAGCCGACTTGTCTCCATTGGTCTATTGCTGCCTCGGGCACCTTATGGTCGTTCTCTTGTGAGTCTAGATGATCGAATCGGCCACAAACTGATAGTTAATTGTAACGTTCAGGGCCTCCTAATGACGATGGAACACTCAAATTGCGTCCCGATTCAATACATCGTCCTCCAGCCGACTTGTCTCCATGGGTCTATTGCTGCCTCGGGTACCTAATGTTCGTTCTCCTGTGAGTCTAGATTATCGAATCGGACGCAAAACTGATAGTTAATTGTAAAGTTCAGGGCCTCCTAATGACGATGGAACACTCAAATTGCGTCCCGATTCAATACATCGCCCTCCAGCCGACTTGTCTCCATGGGTCCATTGCTGCCTCGGGCACCTTATGGTCGTTCTCCTGTGAGTCTAGATTATCGAATTGAACGTAAAACTGATAGTTAATTGTATCGTTCAGGGCCTCCTAATGACGATGGAACACTCAAATTGCGTCCCGATTTAATACATCGTCCTCCAACCGACTTGTCTCCATGGGTCTATTGCTGCCTTGGGCACCTTATGGTTGTTCTCCTGTGAGTCTAGATTATCGAATCGAACGCAAAACTGATACTTAACTGTAACGTTCAGGGTCTCCTAATGACGATGGAACACTCAAATTGCGTCGAGATTCAATACACCGAACTCCAGCCGACTTGTCTCCATGGGTCTATTGCTGCATCGGGCACCTTATGTTCGGTCTCCTGTGAGTCTAGATTATGGAATCGGACGCAAAACTGATATTTAATTGTAACGTTCAGGGCCTCCTAATAACGATGGAACACTCAAATTGCGTCCCGATTCAATACATCGTCCTCCAGCCGACTTGTCTCCATGGGTCTATTGCTGCCTCGGGCACCTTATGGTCGTTCTCCTGTGAGTGTAGGTTATCGAATCGGACGCAAAACGGATGGTTAATAGTAACGTTCAGGGCCTCCTAATGACGATGGAACACTCAAATTGCGTCCCGATTCAATACATCGTCCTCCAGCCGACTTGTCTCCATGGGTCCATTGCTGCCTCGGGCACCTTATGGTCGCTCTCCTGTGAGTCTAGACTATCGAATCGAACGTAAGTCTGATAGTTAATTGTATCTTTCAGAGCCTCCTAATGACGATAAAAAAACACTCAAATTGCGTCCTGATACAATACATCGTCCTCCAGCCGAGTTGTCTCCATGGGTCTATTGCTGCCTCGGGCACCTTATGGTCGTTCTCCTGTGAGTCTAGATTATCAAATCGGACGCAAAACTGATAGTTAATTGTAACGTTCAGTTCCTCCTAATGACGATGGAACACTCAAATTGCGTCGCGATTCAATACATCGTCCTCCAGCCGACTTGTCTCCATGGGTCGATTGCTGCCTCGGGTACCTTATGGTCGTTCTCCTGTGAGTCTAGGTTATCGAATCGGACGCAAAACTGATGGTTAATTGTAACATTCAGGGCCTCCTAATGACGATGGAACACTCAAATTGCGTTGAGATCAATACATCGAAATGCAGGCGACTTGCCTCCATGGGTCTATTGCTGCCTCAGGCACCTTATGTTCGGTCTCCTGTGAGTCTAGATTATCGAATCGGACGCAAAACTGGTATTTAATTGTATTGTTCAGGGCCTCCTAATGACGATGGAACACTCAAATTGCGTCCCGATTCAATACATCGTCCTCCAGCCGACTTGTCTCCATGGGACTATTGCTGCCTCGGGCACCTTATGGTTGTTCTCCTGTGAGTGTAGGTTATCGAACCGGACGCAAAACTGATGGTTAATTGTAACGATCAGGCCCTCCTAATGACGATGGAACACTCAAATTGCGTTCCGATTGAATACATCGTCCTCCAGCCGACTTGTCTCCATGGGTCTATTGTTGCCTCGGGCACCTTATGGTCGTTCTCCTGTGAGTCTAGATTATCGAATCGGACGAAAAATTGATAGTTAATTGTAACGTTCAGGGACTCCTAATGACGATGGAACACTCAAATTGCGTCCCGATTGAATACATCGTCCTCCAGCCGACTTGTCTCCATGGGTCTATTGATGCCTCGGGCACCTTATGTTCGTTCTCCTGTGAGTCTGGATTATCGAATCGGACGCAAAACTGGTAGTTAATTGTAGCGTTTAGGGCCTCCTAATGACGATGGAACACTCAAATTGCGTCCCGATTAAATAAATCGTTGTCCAGCCGACGTGTCTCCATGGGTCTATTGCTGCCTCGGGCACCTTATAGTCGTTCTCCTGTGAGTCTAGATTATCGAATCGGACGCAAAACTGGTAGTTAATTGTAACGTTCAGGGCCTCCTAATGACGATGGAACACTCAAATTGTGGCCCGATTCAATACATCGACATCCAGCCGACTTGTCTCCAACGGTATATTGCTGCCTCGGGCATCGTATGGTCGTTCTCTTATGAGTCTCGATTATCGAATCGGTCGCAAAATTGATAGTTAATTGTAACGTTCAGGGCCTCCTAATGGTGATGGAACACTCAAATTGCGTACCGATTCAATATATCGACTTCCAGCCGACTTGTCTCCATGGGCCTGTTGCTGCTTCGGGCACCATATGTTCGTTCTCCTGTGGGTCTAGATTATCGAATCGGACGCAAAACTGATGGTTAACTGTAACGTTCAGGGCCTCCTAATGACGATGGAACACTCAAACAGCGTCGAGATTCAATACATCGTCGTGCAGCCGACTTGTCTCCATGGGTCTATTGCTGCCTCGGGCACCTTATGGTCGTTCTCCCGTGAGTCTAGATTATCGAATCGGACGCAAAACTGATGGTTAATTGTAACATTCAGGGCTTCCTAATGACGATGGAACACTCAAATTGCG
This sequence comes from Schistocerca cancellata, assembly GCF_023864275.1. Taxonomy (NCBI): domain Eukaryota; kingdom Metazoa; phylum Arthropoda; class Insecta; order Orthoptera; family Acrididae; genus Schistocerca; species Schistocerca cancellata. The sequence continues at coordinate 84,954,576 of NC_064631.1, read as the reverse complement.
TTGAGATTCAATACATCGAACTGCAGCCGACTTGTCTCCATGGGTTATTGCTGCCTCAGGCACCTTATGGTCGTTCTCCTGTGAGTCTAGATTATCGAATCGGACGCAAAACTGATAGTTAATTGTACCGTTCAGGGCCTCCTAATGACGATGGAACATTCAAATTGCGTCCCGATTCAATACATCGTCCTCCAGCCGACTTGCCTCCATGCTTCTATTGCTGCCTCGGGCACCTTATGGTCGTTCTCCTGTGAGTCTAGATTATCGAATCGGACGCAAAACTGATAGTTAATTGTAACGATCAGGGCCTCCTAATGACGATGGAACACTCAAATTGCGTCACGATTCAATACATCGTCCTGCAGCCAACTAGTCTCCATCGTTCTATTGCTGCCTCGGGCACCTTCTGGTCGTTCTCCTGTGAGTCTAGATTATCGAATCGGACAGAAACTGATAGTTAATTGTAACGTTCAGGGCCTCCTAATGACGATGGAACACTCTAATAGCGTCCCGATTCAATACATCGTCCTCCAGCCGACTTCTCTCCATGGGCCTATTGCTTCTTCGGGCACCGTATGGTCGTTCTCCTGTGGGTCTAGATTATCGAATCGGACGCAAAACTGATAGTTAATTGTAACGTTCACGGCCTCCTAATGACGATGGAACACTCAAATTGCGTCCCGATTCAATACATCGTCCTCCAGCCGACTTGTCTCCATGGGTCTATTGCTGCCTCGGGTACCTTATGGTCGTTCTCCTGTGAGTGTAGGTTATCGAATCGGACGCAAAACTGATGGTTAATAGTAACGTTCAGGGCCTCCTAATGACGATGGAACACTCAAATTGCGTCCCGATTCAATACATCGTCCTCCAGCCGACTTGTCTCCATGGGTCCATTGCTGCCTCGGGCACCTTATGGTCGCTCTCCTGTGAGTCTAGATTATCGAATCGAACGTAAGTCTGATAGTTAATTGTATCTTTCAGAGCCTCCTAATGACGATAAAAAAACACTCAAATTGCGTCCTGATACAATACATCGTCCTCCAGCCGAGTTGTCTCCATGGGTCTATTGCTGCCTCGGGCACCTTATGGTCGTTCTCCTGTGAGTCTAGATTATCAAATCGGACGCAAAACTGATAGTTAATTGTAACGTTCAGTTCCTCCTAATGACGATGGAACACTCAAATTGCGTCGCGATTCAATACATCGTCCTCCAGCCGACTTGTCTCCATGGGTCGATTGCTGCCTCGGGTACCTTATGGTCGTTCTCCTGTGAGTCTAGGTTATCGAATCGGACGCAAAACTGATGGTTAATTGTAACATTCAGGGCCTCCTAATGACGATGGAACACTCAAATTGCGTTGAGATTCAATACATCGAAATGCAGCCGACTTGACTCCATGGGTCTATTGCTGCCTCAGGCACCTTATGTTCGGTCTCCTGTGAGTCTAGATTATCGAATCGGACGCAAAACTGGTATTTAATTGTATTGTTCAGGGCCTCCTAATGACGATGGAATACTCAAATTGCGTCCCGATTCAATACATCGTCCTCCAGCCGACTTGTCTCCATGGGACTATTGCTGCCTCGGGCACCTTATGGTTGTTCTCCTGTGAGTGTAGGTTATCGAACCGGACGCAAAACTGATGGTTAATTGTAACGATCAGGCCCTCCTAATGACGATGGAACACTCAAATTGCGTTCCGATTGAATACATCGTCCTCCAGCCGACTTGTCTCCATGGGTCTATTGTTGCCTCGGGCACCTTATGGTCGTTCTCCTGTGAGTCTAGATTATCGAATCGGATGAAAAATTGATAGTTAATTGTAACGTTCAGGGACTCCTAATGACGATGGAACACTCAAATTGCGTCCCGATTGAATACATCGTCCTCCAGCCGACTTGTCTCCATGGGTCTATTGATGCCCCGGGCACCTTATGTTCGTTCTCCTGTGAGTCTGGATTATCGAATCGGACGCAAAACTGGTAGTTAATTGTAGCGTTCAGGGCCTCCTAATGACGATGGAACACTCAAATTGCGTCCCGATTAAATAAATCGTTGTCCAGCCGACGTGTCTCCATGGGTCTATTGCTGCCTCGGGCACCTTATAGTCGTTCTCCTGTGAGTCTAGATTATCGAATCGGACGCAAAAATGATAGTTAATTGTAACGTTCAGGGCCTCCTAATGACGATGGAACACTCAAATTGTGGCCCGATTCAATACATCGACATCCAGCCGACTTGTCTCCAACGGTATATTGCTGCCTCGGGCACCTTATGGTCGTTCTCTTATGAGTCTCGATTATCGAATCGGTCGCAAAATTGATAGTTAATTGTAACGTTTAGGGCCTCCTAATGGTGATGGAACACTCAAACTGCGTACCGATTCAATACATCGCCTTCCAGCCGACTTGTCTCCATGGGCCTGTTGCTGCTTCGGGCACCATATGGTCGTTCTCCTGTGGGTCTAGATTATCGAATCGGACGCAAAACTGATGGTTAACTGTAACGTTCAGGGCCTCCTAATCACGATGGAACACTCAAACTGCGTCGACATTCAATACATCGTCGTGCAGCCGACATGTCTCCATGGGTCTATTGCTGCCTCCGGCACTTAATGTTCGTTCTCCTGTGAGTCTAGATTATCGAATCGGACGCAAAACTGATAGTAAATTGTAACGTTCAGGGCCTCCTAATGACGATGGAACACTTAAATTGCGTCCCGATTCAATACATCGACATCCAGACGACTTATCTAAAAGGGTATATTGCTGCCTCGGACACCTTATGGTCGTTCTCTTATGAGTCTAGATTATCGAATCGGTAGCAAAACTGATAGTTAATTGTAACGTTCAGGGCCTCCTAATGACGATGGGAAACTCAAATTGCGTCCCGATTCAATACATCGCCCTCCAGCCGACTTGTCTCCATTGGTCTATTGCTGCCTCGGGCACCTTATGGTCGTTCTCTTGTGAGTCTAGATGATCGAATCGGCCACAAACTGATAGTTAATTGTAACGTTCAGGGCCTCCTAATGACGATGGAACACTCAAATTGCGTCCCGATTCAATACATCGTCCTCCAGCCGACTTGTCTCCATGGGTCTATTGCTGCCTCGGGTACCTAATGTTCGTTCTCCTGTGAGTCTAGATTATCGAATCGGACGCAAAACTGATAGTTAATTGTAAAGTTCAGGGCCTCCTAATGACGATGGAACACTCAAATTGCGTCCCGATTCAATACATCGCCCTCCAGCCGACTTGTCTCCATGGGTCCATTGCTGCCTCGGGCACCTTATGGTCGTTCTCCTGTGAGTCTAGATTATCGAATTGAACGTAAAACTGATAGTTAATTGTATCGTTCAGGGCCTCCTAATGACGATGGAACACTCAAATTGCGTCCCGATTTAATACATCGTCCTCCAACCGACTTGTCTCCATGGGTCTATTGCTGCCTTGGGCACCTTATGGTTGTTCTCCTGTGAGTCTAGATTATCGAATCGAACGCAAAACTGATACTTAACTGTAACGTTCAGGGTCTCCTAATGACGATGGAACACTCAAATTGCGTCGAGATTCAATACACCGAACTCCAGCCGACTTGTCTCCATGGGTCTATTGCTGCATCGGGCACCTTATGTTCGGTCTCCTGTGAGTCTAGATTATGGAATCGGACGCAAAACTGATATTTAATTGTAACGTTCAGGGCCTCCTAATAACGATGGAACACTCAAATTGCGTCCCGATTCAATACATCGTCCTCCAGCCGACTTGTCTCCATGGGTCTATTGCTGCCTCGGGCACCTTATGGTCGTTCTCCTGTGAGTGTAGGTTATCGAATCGGACGCAAAACGGATGGTTAATAGTAACGTTCAGGGCCTCCTAATGACGATGGAACACTCAAATTGCGTCCCGATTCAATACATCGTCCTCCAGCCGACTTGTCTCCATGGGTCCATTGCTGCCTCGGGCACCTTATGGTCGCTCTCCTGTGAGTCTAGACTATCGAATCGAACGTAAGTCTGATAGTTAATTGTATCTTTCAGAGCCTCCTAATGACGATAAAAAAACACTCAAATTGCGTCCTGATACAATACATCGTCCTCCAGCCGAGTTGTCTCCATGGGTCTATTGCTGCCTCGGGCACCTTATGGTCGTTCTCCTGTGAGTCTAGATTATCAAATCGGACGCAAAACTGATAGTTAATTGTAACGTTCAGTTCCTCCTAATGACGATGGAACACTCAAATTGCGTCGCGATTCAATACATCGTCCTCCAGCCGACTTGTCTCCATGGGTCGATTGCTGCCTCGGGTACCTTATGGTCGTTCTCCTGTGAGTCTAGGTTATCGAATCGGACGCAAAACTGATGGTTAATTGTAACATTCAGGGCCTCCTAATGACGATGGAACACTCAAATTGCGTTGAGATCAATACATCGAAATGCAGGCGACTTGCCTCCATGGGTCTATTGCTGCCTCAGGCACCTTATGTTCGGTCTCCTGTGAGTCTAGATTATCGAATCGGACGCAAAACTGGTATTTAATTGTATTGTTCAGGGCCTCCTAATGACGATGGAACACTCAAATTGCGTCCCGATTCAATACATCGTCCTCCAGCCGACTTGTCTCCATGGGACTATTGCTGCCTCGGGCACCTTATGGTTGTTCTCCTGTGAGTGTAGGTTATCGAACCGGACGCAAAACTGATGGTTAATTGTAACGATCAGGCCCTCCTAATGACGATGGAACACTCAAATTGCGTTCCGATTGAATACATCGTCCTCCAGCCGACTTGTCTCCATGGGTCTATTGTTGCCTCGGGCACCTTATGGTCGTTCTCCTGTGAGTCTAGATTATCGAATCGGACGAAAAATTGATAGTTAATTGTAACGTTCAGGGACTCCTAATGACGATGGAACACTCAAATTGCGTCCCGATTGAATACATCGTCCTCCAGCCGACTTGTCTCCATGGGTCTATTGATGCCTCGGGCACCTTATGTTCGTTCTCCTGTGAGTCTGGATTATCGAATCGGACGCAAAACTGGTAGTTAATTGTAGCGTTTAGGGCCTCCTAATGACGATGGAACACTCAAATTGCGTCCCGATTAAATAAATCGTTGTCCAGCCGACGTGTCTCCATGGGTCTATTGCTGCCTCGGGCACCTTATAGTCGTTCTCCTGTGAGTCTAGATTATCGAATCGGACGCAAAACTGGTAGTTAATTGTAACGTTCAGGGCCTCCTAATGACGATGGAACACTCAAATTGTGGCCCGATTCAATACATCGACATCCAGCCGACTTGTCTCCAACGGTATATTGCTGCCTCGGGCACCGTATGGTCGTTCTCTTATGAGTCTCGATTATCGAATCGGTCGCAAAATTGATAGTTAATTGTAACGTTCAGGGCCTCCTAATGGTGATGGAACACTCAAATTGCGTACCGATTCAATATATCGACTTCCAGCCGACTTGTCTCCATGGGCCTGTTGCTGCTTCGGGCACCATATGTTCGTTCTCCTGTGGGTCTAGATTATCGAATCGGACGCAAAACTGATGGTTAACTGTAACGTTCAGGGCCTCCTAATGACGATGGAACACTCAAACAGCGTCGAGATTCAATACATCGTCGTGCAGCCGACTTGTCTCCATGGGTCTATTGCTGCCTCGGGCACCTTATGGTCGTTCTCCCGTGAGTCTAGATTATCGAATCGGACGCAAAACTGATGGTTAATTGTAACATTCAGGGCTTCCTAATGACGATGGAACACTCAAATTGCGTTGAGATTCAATACATCGAACTGCAGCCGACTTGTCTCCATGGGTTATTGCTGCCTCAGGCACCTTATGGTCGTTCTCCTGTGAGTCTAGATTATCGAATCGGACGCAAAACTGATAGTTAATTGTACCGTTCAGGGCCTCCTAATGACGATGGAACATTCAAATTGCGTCCCGATTCAATACATCGTCCTCCAGCCGACTTGCCTCCATGCTTCTATTGCTGCCTCGGGCACCTTATGGTCGTTCTCCTGTGAGTCTAGATTATCGAATCGGACACAAAACTGATAGTTAATTGTAACGATCAGGGCCTCCTAATGACGATGGAACACTCAAATTGCGTCACGATTCAATACATCGTCCTGCAGCCAACTAGTCTCCATCGTTCTATTGCTGCCTCGGGCACCTTCTGGTCGTTCTCCTGTGAGTCTAGATTATCGAATCGGACAGAAACTGATAGTTAATTGTAACGTTCAGGGCCTCCTAATGACGATGGAACACTCTAATAGCGTCCCGATTCAATACATCGTCCTCCAGCCGACTTCTCTCCATGGGCCTATTGCTTCTTCGGGCACCGTATGGTCGTTCTCCTGTGGGTCTAGATTATCGAATCGGACGCAAAACTGATGGTTAATTGGAACGTTCAGGGCCACCGAATGACGATGGAACACTCAAACTGCGTCGAGAATCAATACATCGTCCTCCAGCAGACTTGTCTCCATGGGTCTATTGCTGCCTCGGGCACCTAATATTCGTTCTCCTGTGAATCTAGATTATCGAATCGGACGCAAAACTGATAGTTAATTGTAACGTTCAGGGCCTCCTAATGACGATTGAACACTCAAATTGCGTCCCGATTCAATACATCGTCCTCCAGCCGACTTGCCTCCATGGGTCTATTGCTGCCTCGGGCACCTTACGGTCGTTCTCCTGTGAGTCTAGATTATCAAATCGGACGCAAAACTGATAGTTAATTGTAACGTTCAGCTCCTCCTAATGACGAGGGAACACACAAATTGCGTCCCGATTCGATACATCGTCCTCCAGCCGACTTGTCTCCATGGGTCCATTGCTGCCTCGGGCACCTTATGGTCGTTCTCCTGTGAGTCTAGATTATCGAATCGGACGCAAAACTGATAGTTAATTGTAACGTTCAGGGCCTCCTAATGACGATGGAACACTCAAATTGCGTCACGATTCAATACATCGTCCCCCAGCCGACTTATCTCCATGGGTCTATTGCTGCGTCGGGCACCTTATGGTCGTTCTCCTGTGAGTCTAGATTATCGAATCGGACAGAAACTGATAGTTAATTGTAACGTTCAGGGCCTCCTAATGACGATGGAACACTCAAATTACGTCCCGATTCAATACATCGTCCTCTAGCCGACTTGTCTCCATGGGTCTATCGCTGCCTCTGGCACCTTATAGTCGTTCTCCTGTGAGTCTAGATTATCGAATCGGTCGCAAAACTGATAGTTAATTGTAACGTTCAGGGCCTCCTAATGACGATGGAACACTCAAATTGCGTCCCGATACAATACATCGACATCCAGACGACTTATCTAAATGGGTATATTGCTGCCTCGGACACCTTATGGTCGTTCTCTTATGAGTCTAGATTATCGAATCGGTTGCAAAACTGAGAGTTAATTGTAACGTTCAGGGCCTCCTAATTTGAGTATTCCACCGTTATTAGGAGTTCCTGAACGTTACAATTAACTATCAGTTTTGCGTCCCATTCGATAATATAGACTCACAGGAGAACGACCATAAGGTGCCCGAGGCAGCAATAGACCCATGGAGACCAGTCGGCTGGAAGACGATGTATTGAATCGGGACGCAATTTGAGTGTTCCATCGTCATTAGGAGGCCTTGACTGTTACAATTAACTATCAGTTTTGCTTCCGATTCGATAATCTAGACTCACAGGAGAACGACCATAAGGTGCCCGAGGCAACAATAGACCCATGGAGACAAGTCGGCTCGAGGACGATTTATTGAATCAGGACGCCATTTCAGTGTTCCAGCGTCATTATGAGGCCCTGAACATAACAATTAAGTATCAGTATTGGGTCCCATTCGATAATCTAGACTCACAGGAGAACGAACATAAGGTGCCCGAGGCAGCAATAGACCCATGGAGACAAGTCGGCTGGAGGACGATGTATTGAAACGGGATGGAATTTGAGTGTTCCATCGTCATTTCGAGGCCCTGAAAGTTACAATTAACTGTCAGTTTTGCGTCCGATTCGATAATCTAGACTCACAGGAGAACGACCATAAGGTGCCCGAGGCAGCAATATACCCATGGAGACAAGTCGATGACGATGACGATGGAACATTCAAATTGCGTCCCGATTCAATACATCGTCCTCCAGCCGACTTGCCACCATGGGTCTATTGCTGCCTCGGGCACCTTATGGTCGTTCTCCTGTGAGTCTAGATTATCGAATCGGACGCAAAACTGATAGTTAATTGTAACGTTCAGCTCCTCCTAATGACGAGGGAACACTCAAATTGCGTCCCGATTCAATACATCGTCCTCCAGCCGACTTGTCTCCATGGGTCCATTGCTGCCTCGGGCACCTTATGGTCGTTCTCCTGTGAGTCTAGATTATCGAATCGGACGCAAAACTGATAGTTAATTGTAACGTTCAGGGCCTCCTAATGACGATGGAACACTCAAATTGCGTCACGATTCAATACATCGTCCTCCAGCTGACTTGTCTCCATGGGTCTATTGCTGCCTCGGGCACCTAATGTTCGTTCTCCTGTGAGTCTAGGTTATCGAATCGGACGCAAAACTGATAGTTAATTGTAACCTTCAGGGCCTCCTAATGACGATGGAACACTCGAATTGCGTCCCGATTCAATACATCGTCTACCAGCCGACTTGCCTCCATGGGTCTATCGCTGCCTCTGGCACCTTATAGTCGTTCTCCTGTGAGTCTAGATTATCGAATCGGTCGCAAAACTGATAGTTAATTGTAACTTTCAGGGCCTCCTAATGACGATGGAACACTCAAATTGCGTCCCTATACAATACATCGACATCCAGACGACTTATCTAAATGGGTATATTGCTGCCCCGGACACCTTATGGTCGTTCTCTGATGAGTCTAGATTATCGAATCGGTCGCAAAACTGATAGTTAATTGTAACGTTCAGGGCCTCCTAATGACGATGGAACACTCAAATTGCGTGCCGATTCAATACATCGCCCTCCAGCCGACTTGTCTCCATGGGTCCATTGCTGCCTCGGGCACCATATGGTCGTTCTCCTGTGAGTCTATATTATCGAATCAGACGCAAAACTAATAGTTAATTGTAACGTTCAGGGCCTCCTAATGACGATGGAACACTCAAATTGCGTCCCGATTCAATACATCGTCCTCCAGCTGACTTGCCTCGATGGGTCTATTGCTGCCTCGGGCACCTTATGGTCGTTCTCCTGGGAGTCTAGATTATCGAATCGGACGCAAAACTAATAGTTAATTGTAACGTTCAGGGCCACCTAATGACGATGGAACACTCAAATTGCGTCCCGATTCAATACATCGTCCTCAGCTGGCTTGCCTCGATGGGTCTATTGATGCCTCGGGCACCTTATGGTCGTTCTCCTGTGAGTCTAGATTATCGAATCGGACGCAAAACTAATAGTTAATTGTAACGTTCAGGGCCTCATAATGACGATGGAACACTCAAATTGCGTACCGATTCAATACATCGTCCTCCAGCCGACTTGTCTCTGTGGGTCTATTGCTGCCTCGGGCAACTTATGGTCGTTCTCCTGTGACTCTAGATTATCGAATCGGACAGAAACTGATAGTTAATTGTAACGTTCAGGGCCTGCTATTGACGATGGAACAAGCAAATTGCGTCCCCATTCAATACATCGACATCCAGCCGACTTGGCTCCAAGGGTATATTGCTGCCTCAGGCACCTTATGGACGTTCTGTTATGAGTATACATTATCGAATCGGTCGCAAAACTGATAGTTAATTGATACATTCAGGGCCTCCTAATGACGACTGAACACTCAAATTGCGTCCCGATTCGATTCATCGTCCTCCAGCCGACTTGCCTCCATGTGTGTATTGCTGCCTCGGGCACCTTATTGTCGTTCTCCTGTGAGTCTAGATTATCGAATCGGACGCAAAACTTATAGTTAATTGTAACGTTCACGGCCTCCTAATGACGTTGGAACACTCAAATTGCGTCCCGATTCAATACATCGTCCTCCAGCCGACTTGTCTCCATGGGTGTATTGCTGCCTCGGGCACCTTAAAATCGTTCTCCTGTGAGTCTAGATTATCGAATCGGACGCAAAACTGATAGTTAATTGTAACGTTCAGGGCCTCCTAATTTGAGTATTCCACCGTTATTAGGAGTTCCTGAATGTTACAATTAACTATCAGTTTTGCGTCCCATTCGATAATATAGACTCACAGGAGAACGACCATAAGGTGCCCGAGGCAACAATAGACCCATGGAGACAAGTCGGCTCGTGGACGATTTATTGAATCGGGACGCCATTTCAGTGCTCCAGCATCATTAGGAGGCCCTGAACAAAACAATTAAGTATCAGTATTAGGTCACATTCGATAATCTAGACTCACAGGAGAACGACCATAAGGTGCCCGAGGCAAAAATAGACCCATGGAGACAAGTCGGCTGGAGGACGATGTATTGAAACGGGATGGAATTTGAGTGTTCCATCGTCATTTCGAGGCCCTGTAAGTTACAATTAACTGTCAGTTTTGCGTCCGATTCGATAATCTAGACTCACAGGAGAACGACCATAAGGTGCCCGAAGCAGCAATAGACCCATGGAGACAAGTTGGCCGGAGGACGATGTATTGAATCTGGACGCAATTTGAGTGTTCCCTCGTCATTAGGAGGCCCTGAACGTTACAACTAACTATAAGTTTTGCTTCCGATTCGATAATCTAGACTCACAGGAGAACGACCATAAGGTGCCCGAGGCAACAATAGACCCATGGAGACAAGTCGCCTGGAGGCCGATTAATCGAATCGGGACGCAATTTGAGTGTTCCGTCGTCCTTAGGAGGCCCTCAACGTTACAATTAACTATCAGTTTTGCGACCGATTCGATAATGTATACTCATAAGAGAACGTCCATAAGGTGCCTGAGGCAGCAATATACCCTTGGAGACAAGTCGGCGGGATGTCGATGTATTGAATGGGGACGCAATTTGATTGTTCCATCGTCATTAGGAGGCCCTGAACGTTAGAATTAACTATAAGTTTTTCTTCCGATGCGATAATCTAGGCTCACAGGAGAACGACCATAAGGTGCCCGAGGCAGCAATATACCCATGGAGACAAGACGATGACGATGACAATGGAACATTCAAATTGCGTCCCGATTCAATACATCGTCCTCCAGCCGACTTGCCACCATGGGTCTATTGCTGCCTCGGGCACCTTATGGTCGTTCTCCTGTGAGTCTAGATTATCGAATCGGACGCAAAACTGATAGTTAATTGTAACGTTCAGGGCCTCCTAATGACGATGGAACACTCAAATTGCGTCACGATTCAATACATCGTCCTCCAGCCGACTTGTCTCCATGGGTCTATTGCTGCCTCCGGCACCTTATGGTCGTTCTCCTGTGAGTCTAGATTATGGGATCGGACAGAAAATGATAGTTAATTGTAACGTTCAGGGCCTCCTAATGACGATGGGACACTCTAAATGCGTCCCGATTCAATACATCGTCCTCCAGCCGACTTTTCTCCATGGGCCTATTGCTTCTTCGGGCACCATATGGTCGTTCTCCTGTGGGTCTAGATTATCGAATCGGACGCAAAACTGATGGTTAATTGGAACGTTCAGGGCCTCCGAATGACGATGGAACACTCAAACTGCGTCGAGATTCAATACATCGTCCTCCAGTCGACTTGTCTCCATGGGTCTATTGCTGCCTCGGGCACCTATTGTTCGTTCTCCTGTGAGTCTAGATTATCGAATCCGACGCAAAACTGATAGTTAATTGTAACTTTCAGGGCCTCCTAATGACGATGGAACACTCGAATTTCGTCCCGATTCAATACATCGTCTACCAGCCGACTTGTCTCCATGGGTCTATCGCTGCCTCTGGCACCTTATAGTCGTTCTCCTGTGAGTCTAGATTATCGAATCGGTCGCAAAACTGATAGTTAATTGTAACGTTCAGGGCCTATTAATGACGATGGAACACTCAAATTGCGTCCCGATACAATACATCGACATCCAGACGACTTATCTAAATGGGAATATTGCTGCCCCGGACACCTTATGGTCGTTCTCTTATGAGTCTAGATTATCGAATCGGTCGCAAAAATGATAGTTAATTGTAACGTTCAGGGCCTCCTAATGACGTTGGAACACTCAAATTGCGTGCCGATTCAATACATCGCCCTCCAGCCGACTTGTCTCCATGGGTCCATTGCTGCCTCGGGCACCTAATGTTCGTTCTCCTGTGAGTCTAGATTATCGAATCGAACGTAAAACTGATAGTTAATTGTATCGTTCAGTGCCTCCTAATGACGATGGAACACTCAAATTGCGTCCCGATTCATTACATCGTCCTCCAGCCGACTTGTCTCCATGGGTCTATTGCTGCCTCGGGCACCTTATGGTCGTTCTCCTGTGAGTCTAGATTATCGAATCGGACGCAAAACTGATATTTAATTGTAACGTTCAGGGCCTCCTAATGACGATGGAACACTCAAATTGCGTCCCGATCCAATACATCGTCCTCCAGCCGACTTGCCTCCATGGGTCTATTGCTGCCTCGGACACCTTATGGTCGTTCTCCTGTGGGTCTAGATGATCGAATCGGACGCAAAACTGATAGTTAATTGTAACGTTCAGCTCCTCCTAATGACGAGGGAACACTCAAATTGCGTCCCGATTCAATACATCGTCCTCCAGCCGACATGTCTCCATGGGTCCATTGCTGCACCGGGCACCTTATGGTCGTTCTCCTGTGAGTCTAGATTATCGAATCGGACGCAAAACTGATAGTTAATTGTAACATTCAGGGCCTCCTAATGACGAGGGAACACTCAAATTGCGTCCCGATTCAATACATCGTCCTCCAGCCGACTTGTCTCCATGGGTCTATTGCTGCCTCGGGCACCTTATGGTCGTTCTCCTGTGAGTCTAGATTATCGAATCGGACAGAAACTGATAGTTATTTGTAACGTTCAGGGCCTCCTAATGACGATGGAACACTCAAATTGCGTCCCGATCCAATACATCGTCCTCCAGCCGACTTGCCTCCATGGGTCTATTGCTGCCTCGGACACCTTATGGTCGTTCTCCTGTGGGTCTAGATGATCGAATCGGTCGCAAAACTGATAGTTAATTGTAACGTTCAGGGCCTCCTAATGACGATGGAACACTCAAATTGCGTCCCGATACAATACATCGACATCCAGACGACTTATCTAAATGGGTATATTGCTGCCTCGGGCACCTTATGGTCGTTCTCCTGTGAGTCTAGATTATCGAATCGGACGCAAAACTGATATTTAATTGTAACGTTCAGGGCCTCCTAACGACGATGGAACACTCAAATTGCGTCCCGATCCAATACATCGCCCTCCAGCCGACTTGTCTCCATGGGTCCATTGCAGCCTCGGGCACCTTATGGTGGTTCTCTTGTGAGTCTAAATTATCGAATCGAACGAAAAATTGATAGTTAATTGTATCGTTCATGGCCTCCTAATGACGATGGAACACTCAAATTGCGTCCCGATTTAATACATCGTCCTCCAGCCGACTTGTCACCATAGGTCTATTGCTGCCTCGGGCACGTTATGGTCGTTCTGCTGTGAGTCTAGATTATCGAATCGAACGCAAAACTGATAGTTAATTGTAACGTTCAGGGTCTCCTAATTACGATGGAACACTCTAATTGCGTCGAGATTCAATACATCGTACTCCAGCCGACTTGTCTCCATGGGTCTATTGCTGCCTCGGGCACCTTATGGTCGTTCTCCTGTGAGTCTAGATTATCGAATCGGACGCAAAACTGATAGTTAATTGTAACGTTCAGGGCCTCCTAATGACGATTGAACACTCAAATTGCGTCCCGATTCAATACATCGTCCTCCAGCCGACTTGCCTCCATGGGTCTATTGCTGCCTCGGGCACCTTACGGTCGTTCTCCTGTGAGTCTAGATTATTAAATCGGACGCAAAACTGATAGTTAATTGTAACGTTCAGCTCCTCCTAATGACGAGGGAACACACAAATTGCGTCCCGATTCGATACATCGTCCTCCAGCCGACTTGTCTCCATGGGTCCATTGCTGCCTCGGGCACCTTATGGTCGTTCTCCTGTGAGTCTAGATTATCGAATCGGACGCAAAACTGATAGTTAATTGTAACTTTCAGGGCCTCCTAATGACGATGGAACACTCAAATTGCGTCCCTATACAATACATCGACATCCAGACGACTTATCTAAAAGGGTATATTGCTGCCTCGGACACCTTATGGTCGTTCTCTTATGAGTCTAGATTATCGATTTGTTCGCAAAACTGATAGTTAAATGTAACTTTCAGGGCCTCCTAATGACGATGGAACACTCAAATTGCGTCCCGATTCAATACATCCTCCTCCAGCCGACTTGTCTCCATGGGTCTATTGCTGCCTCGGGCACCTTATGGTCGTTCTCCTGTGAGTCTAGGTTATCGAATCGGACGCAAAACTGATTGTTAATTGTAACGTTCAGGGCCACCTAATGACGATGGAACACTATAATTGCGACCCGATTCAATACACCGTCCTCCAGCCGACTTGACTCCATGGGTCTATTGCTGCCTCGGGCACCTTATGGTCATTCTACTGTGAGTCTAGATTATCGAATCGGACGCAAAACTGATAGTTACTTGTAACGTTCAGGGCCTCCTAATGACGATGGAACACTCAAATTGCGTCCCGGTTCAATACATCGTCCTCCAGCCGACTTGTCTCCATGGGTCTATTGCTGCCTCGAGTACCTGATGGTCGTTCTCCTGTGAGTCTAGATTATCGAATGGAACGCAAAACTGATAGTTAATTGTAACGTTCAGGGCCTCCTAATGACGCTGGAACACTCATATTGCGTCCTGATTCAATACATCGTCTTCCAGGCGACTTGTCTCCATGGGTCTAATGCTGATTCGGGTACCTTACGGTCGTTCTCCTGTGAGTCTAAATTATCGAATCGGACGCAAAACTGATAGTTAATTGAAACGTTCAGGGCCTCCTAATGACGAGGGAACACTCAAATTGAGTCTAGATTCAATACATCGTATTCCAGCTGACTTGTCTTCATGGGTCAAATGCTGCCTCGGGCACCTTACGGTCGTTCTCCTGTGAGTCTAAATTATCGAATCGGACGCAAAACTGATAGTTAATTGTAACGTTTAGGGCCTCCTAATGTCGATGGAACACTCGAATTGCGTCCCGATTCAATATATCGTCCTACAGCCGACTTTTCTCCATGGGTCTATTGCTGCCTCGGTCACCTATTCGTCGTTCTCCTGAGAGTCTAGATTGTCGAATCAGACGCAAAACTGATAGTTAATTGTAACGTTCAGGGCCTCCTAATGACGATAGAACACCCAAATTGCGTCCCGATTCAATACATCGTACTCTAGCCGACTTCTCTCCATGAGTCTAATGCTTCCTCGGGCACCTTATGGTCGTTCTCCTGTGAGTCTACATTTTCGAATCGGACGCAAATTTGATTGTAACTTGTAACGTTCAGGGCCTCCTAATGACGATGGAACACTCAAATTGCGTCCCGAATCAATACATCGTCCTCCAGCCGACTTCTTTCCATGGGTCTATTGTTGCTTTGTGCACCATAAGTTCGTTTTCCTGTGAGTCTAGATTATCGAATGGGACGCAAAACTGATAGTTAATTGTAACGTTCAGGGCCTCCTAATGACGATGGAACACTCAAATTGCGTCCCGATTTAATACATCGTCCTCCAGCCGACTTGTCTCCATGAGTCTATAGCTGCCTCGGGCACCTTATGGTCGTTCTCCTGTGAGTCTAGATTATCGAATCGGACGCAAAACTGATAGTTAATTGTAACGTTCAGGGCCTCCTAATGACGAGGGAACACTCAAATTGCGTCTAGGTTTAATACTTCGTCCTCCAGCCGTCTTGTCACCATGGGTCTATTGCTGCATCGGGCACCTTATGGTCGTTCTCCTGTGAGTCTAGATTTTCGTATCGGACGCAAAACTGATAGTTACTTGTAACGTTCAGGGCCTCCTAATGACGAAGGAACACTCAAATTGCGTCCCGATTTAATACATCGTCCTCCAGCCGACTTGTCTCCATGAGTCTATTGCTGCCTCGGGCACCTTACGGTCGTTCTCCTTTGAGCCTAGATTATCGAATGGAACGCAAAACTGATAGTTAATTGTAACGTTCAGGGCCTCCTAATGACGATGGAACACTCAAATTGCGTCCCGATTCAAGACATCGTCTTCCAGGCGACTTGTCTCCATGGGTATATTGCTGCATCGGGCACCTTACGGTCGTTCTCCTGTGAGTCTAAATTATCGAATCGGACGCAAAACTGATAGTTAATTGTAACGTTTAGGGCCTCCTAATGTCGATGGAACACTCGAATTGCGTCCCGATTCAATATATCGTCCTACAGCCGACTTTTCTCCATGGGTCTATTGCTGCCACGGTCACCTATTCGTCGTTCTCCTGAGAGTCTAGATTGTCGAATCAGACGCAAAACTGATAGTTAATTGTAACGTTCACGGCCT
Organism: Schistocerca cancellata; assembly: GCF_023864275.1. Taxonomy (NCBI): domain Eukaryota; kingdom Metazoa; phylum Arthropoda; class Insecta; order Orthoptera; family Acrididae; genus Schistocerca; species Schistocerca cancellata. Next base: position 84,938,000 of record NC_064631.1, on the reverse strand, counting down.
CCTAATGACGATGGAACACTCAAATTGCGTCCCGATTCAATAAATCGTTCTCTAGCCGACTTTTCTCCAAGGGTCTATTGCTGCCGCGGGCACCTTATAGTCGTTCTCCTGTGAGTCTAGATTACCGAATCGGACGCAAAACTGATAGTTAATTGTAACGTTCAGGGCCTTGTAATGACGATGGAACACTCAAATTGCGTCCCGATTCAAAACATCGTCCTCCAGCCGACTTGTCTCCATGAGTCTATAGCTGCCTCGGGCACCTTATGGTCGTTCTCCTGTGAGTCTAGATTATCGAATCGGACGCAAAACTGATAGTTAATTGTAACGTTCAGGGCCTCCTAATGACGAGGGAACACTCAAATTGCGTCTAGGTTTAATACTTCGTCCTCCAGCCGTCTTGTCACCATGGGTCTATTGCTGCATCGGGCACCTTATGATCGTCCTCCTGTGTGTCTAGATTATCGAATCGGACGCAAAACTGTTGGTTAATTGTAACGTTCACGGCCTCCTAATGACGATGGAACATTCAAATTGCGTCACTATTCAATACATCGTTCTCTAGCCGACTTGTCTCCAAGGGTCTATTGCTGCCTCAGGCACCTTATGGTCGTTCTCCTGTGAGTCTAGATTATCGAATCGGACGCAAAACTAATAGTTAATTGTAACGTTCAGGGCCTCCTAATGACGATGGAACACTCAAATTGCGTCCCGATTCAATACATCGTCCTCCAGCCGACTTGTCTCCATGGGTCTATTGGTGCCTCGGGCACCTTATTGTCGTTCTCCTGTGAGTCTAGATTATCGAATTGGACGCAAAACTGATAGTTAATTGTAACGTTCATGGCCTCCTAATGACGATGGAACACTCAAATTGCGTCCCGATTCAATACATCGTCCTCCAGCCGACTTGTCTCCATGGGTCTATTGCTGCCTCAGCCACCTTATGGTCGTTCTCCTGTGAGTCCAGACTATCGAATCGGACGCTTAACTAATAGTTAACTGTAACGTTCAGGGCCTCCTAATGACGATGGAACACTCAAATTGCGTCCCGATTCAATACATCGACATCCAAACGACTTATCTAAAAGGGTATATTGCTGCCTCGGACACCTTATGGTCGTTCTCTTATGAGTCTAGATTATCGATTTGTTCGCAAAACTGATAGTTAAATGTAACTTTCAGGGCCTCCTAATGACGATGGAACACTCAAATTGCGTCCCGATTCAATACATCCTCCTCCAGCCGACTTGTCTCCATGGGTCTATTGCTGCCTCGGGCACCTTATGGTCGTTCTCCTGTGAGTCTAGGTTATCGAATCGGACGCAAAACTGATTGTTAATTGTAACGTTCAGGGCCACCTAATGACGATGGAACACTATAATTGCGTCCCGATTCAATACACCGTCCTCCAGCCGACTTGTCTCCATGGGTCTATTGCTGCCTCGGGCACCTTATGGTCATTCTACTGTGAGACTAGATTATCAAATCGGACGCAAAACTGATAGTTAATTGTAACGTTCAGGGACTCCTAATGACGATGGAACACTCAAATTGCGTCCCGATTTAATACATCGTCCTCCAGCCGACTTGTCTCCATGGGTCTATTGCTGCCTCGGCACCTTATGTTCGTTCTCCTGTGAGTCTAGATTATTGAATCGGACGCAAAACTGATAGTTATCTGTTGCGTTCCGGGCCTCCTAATGACGTTGGAACACTCAAATTGCGTCCCGATTAAATACATCGTCGTCCAGCCGACTTGTCTCCATGGGTCTATTGCTGCCTCGGGCACCTTATAGTAGTTCTCCTGTGAGTCTAGATGAGCGAATCGGACGCTAAACTGATAGTTAATTGTAACGTTCTGGGACTCCTAATGACGATGGAACATTCAAATTGCGTCCCGATTCAATACATCGTCCTCCAGCCGACTTGTCTCCATGGGTCTATTGCTGCCTCGGGCACCTTATGGTCGTTCTACTGTGAGTCTAGATTATCGAATCGGACAGAAACTGATAGTTAATTGTAACGTTCAGGGCCTCCTAATGCCGATGGAACACTCAAATTGCGTCCCGATTCAATACATCGTCCTCCAGCTGACTTGCCTCGTTGGGTCTATTGTTGCCTCGGGCACCTTATGGTCGTTCTCCTGTGAGTCTAGATTATCGAATCGGACGCAAAACTAATAGTTAATTGTAACGTTCAGGGCCTCCTAATGCCGATGGAACACTCAAATTGCGTCCAGATTCAATACATCGTCCTCCAGCTGACTTGCCTCGATGGGTCTATTGCTGCCTCGGGCACCTTATGGTCGTTCTCCTGTGAGTCTAGATTATCGAATCGGACGCAAAACTAATAGTTAATTGTAACGTTCAGGGCCTCCTAATGACGATGGAACACTCAAATTGCGTACCGATTCAATACATCGTCGTCCAGCCGACTTGTCTCTATGGGTCTATTGCTGCCTCGGGCACATTATGGTCGTTCTCCTGTGAGTCTAGATTATCGAATCGGACAGAAACTGATAGTTAATTGTAACGTTCAGGGCCTCCTAATGTCGATGGATCACCCAAATTGCGTCGAGATTTATTACATCGTCCTCCAGCCGACTTGTCTCCATGGGTATATTGCTGCCTGCGGCACCTTATGGTCGTTCTCCTGTGAGCCTAGATTATCCCATCGCACGCAAAACTGATAGTTAATGGTAACGTTCACGGCCTCCTAATAACGGTGGAATACTCAAATTAGGAGGCCCTGAACGTTACAATTAACTATCAGTTTTGCGTCCGATTCGATAATCTAGACTCACAGGAGAACGACCATAAGGTGCCAGAGGCAGCAATAGACCCATGGAGACCAGTCGGCTGGAAGACGATGTATTGAATCGGGAGGCAATTTGAGTGTTCCATCGTCATTAGGAGGCTCTGACTGTTACAATTAACTATCAGTTTTGCTTCCGATTCGATAATCTAGACTCACAGGAGAACGACCATAAGTTGCCCGAGGCAAAAATAGACCCATGGAGACAAGTCGGCTCGAGGACGATTTATTGAATCGGGACGCCATTTCAGTGTTTTAGCGTCATTAGGAGGCCATGAACATAACAATTAAGTATCAGTATTGGGTCCCATTCGATAATCTAGACTCACAGGAGAACGACCATAAGGTGCCTGAGGCAGCAATAGACCCATGGAGACATTTGGCCGGAGGACGATGTATTGAATCTGGACGCAATTTGAGTGTTCCCTCGTCATTATGAGGCCCTGAACGTTACAACTAACTATCAGTTTTGCGTACGATTCGAAAATCTAGACTCACAGGAGAACGACCGTAAATGCATGAGGCAGCAAAGGACTAATGGAGACAAGTCGGCTGGAGGACGATGTATTGAATCGGGATGCAATTTGAGTGTTCCATCGTCATAAGGAGGCCCTGAACGTTACAATTAACTATCATTTTTTCGTTCCATTCGATAATCTAGACTCACAGGATGGGTCTATTGCTGCCTCGGGCACCTTATGGTCGTTCTGCTGTGAGTCTAGATTATCGAATGGAACAAAAAACTGATGGTTAATTGTAACGTTCAGGGCCTCCTAATAACGATGGAACACTCAAATTTCGTCCCGATTCAATACATCGTCCTTCAGCCGACTTGTCTGCATGGGTCCTTTGCTGCCTCGGGCATCTTATGGTCGTTCTCCTGTGAGTCTAAATTTTCGAATCGAACGCAAAACTTAAAGTTAGTTGTAACGTTCAGGGCTTCCTAATGACGAGGGAACAGTCAAATTGAGTCCGGATTCAATACATCGTCCTCCAGCCGACTTGTCTCCATGGGTCTATTGCTGCATCGGGCACCTTATGGTCGTTCTCCTGTGAGTCTAGATTATCGAATCGGACGCAAAACTGATAGTTAATTGTAACTTTCAGGGCCTCCTATAGACGATGGAACACTCAAATTCCGTCCCGTTTCAATACATCGTCCTTCAGCCGACTTGTCTCCATGGGTCTATTGCTGCCTCGGGCACCTTATGGTCATTCTCCTGTGAGTCTAGATTATCGAATCGGACGCAAAACTGATAGATAATTGTAACGTTCAGGGCCTCCTAATGACGATGGAACACTCAAATTGCATCCCGACCCAATATATCGTCCTCCAGCCGACTTGTCTTCATGGGTCTATTGCTGCCTCTGGCACCTTATGGTCGTTCTCCTGTTAGTCTAGATTTTCGAATCGAACGCAAAACTGATAGTTATTTGTAACGTTCAAGGCCTCCTAATGACGATGGAACACTTAAATTGCGTCCCGAGTCAATACATCGTCCTCCAGCCGACTTGTCTCCATTAGTCTATTGCTTCCTCGGGCACCTTATGGTCGTTCCCCTGTGAGTTTAGATTATCGATCGGACGCAAAACTGATAGTTAATGGTAACGTTCAGTGCCTCCTAATGACGATGGAACACTCACATTGCGTTCTGATTCAGTACATCGTCCTTCAGCCGACTTGACTCCAAAGGTCTATATCTGCCTCGGTCACCTTATAGTCGTTCTCCTGTGAGTCTAGATTTTCGAATCGGACGCAAAACTGATAGTTAATTGTAACGTTCAGGGCCTCGTAATGACGATGGAACACTCAAATTGCGTCCCGATTCAGTATATCGTCATACAGCCGACTTTTCTCCATGGGTCTATTGCTGCCTCGGTCACCTATTGGTCGTTCTCCTGAGAGTCTAGATTGTCGAATCAGACGCAAAATTGATAGTTAATTGTAACGTTCAGGGCCTCCTAATGACGATGGAACACTCAAATTGCGTCCCGATTCAATACATCGTAGTCCAGCCGACTTGTCTCCATGGGTGTATTGCTGCCTCGGCCACCTTATGGTCGTTCTCCTGTGAGTCTATATTATCGAATCGGACGCAAAACTGATAGTTAATTGTAACGTTCACGGCCTCCTAATAACGATGGAACACTCAAATTGCGTCCCGATTGAAAACATCGTTCTCTAGCCGACTTGTCTCCAAGGGTCTATTGCTGCCGCGGGCACCTTATAGTCGTTCTCCTGTGAGTCTAGATTATCGAATCGGACGCAAAACTGATAGTTAATTGTAACGTTCAGGGCCTCGTAATGACGATGGAACACTCAAATTGCGTCCCGATTCAAAACGTCGTCCTCCAGTCGACTTGTCTCCATGGGTCTATTGCTGCCTCGGGCACCTTATGGTCGTTCTCATCTGAGTCTATATTTTCGAATCGAATGCAAAACTGATAGTTATTTGTAACGTTCAAGACCTCCCAATGACGATGGAACACTAAAATTGCGTCCCGATTCAACACATCGTCTTCCAGTCGACTTGACTCCATGGATCTATTGCTGCCTCGGGCACCTTATGTTCGTTCTCCTGTGAGTCTAGATTTTCGAATCGGACGCAAAACTGATAGTTACTTGTAACGTTCAGGGCCTCCTAATGACGATGGAACACTCAAATTGCGTCCCGATTCAATACATCGTCCTCCAGCCGACTTGTCTCCATGGGTCCATTGCTGCCTCGGGTACCTGATGGTCGTTCTCCTGTGAGTCTAGATTATCGAATGGAACGCAAAACTGATAGTTAATTGTAACGTTCAGGGCCTCCTAATGACGCTGGAACACTCATATTGCGTCCTGATTCAATACATCGTCTTCCAGGCGACTTGTCTCCATGGGCCTAATGCTGATTCGGGCACCTTACGGTCGTTCTCCCGTGAGTCTAAATTATCGAATCGGACGCAAAACTGATAGTTAATTGAAACGTTCAGGGCCTCCTAATGACGAGGGAACACTCAAATTGAGTCTAGATTCAATACATCGTATTCCAGCTGACTTGTCTTCATGGGTCAAATGCTGCCTCGGGCACCTTACGCTCGTTCTCCTGTGAGTCTAAATTATTGAATCGGACGCAAAACTGATAGTTAATTGTAACGTTTAGGGCCTCCTAATGTCGATGTAACACTCGAATTGCGTCCCGATTCAATATATCGTCCTACAGCCGACTTTTTCCATGGGTCTATTGCTGCCTCGGTCACCTATTCGTCGTTCTCCTGAGAGTCTAGATTGTCGAATCAGACGCAAAACTGATAGTTAATTGTAACGTTCAAGGCCTCCTAATGACGATAGAACACCCAAATTGCGTCCCGATTCAATACATCGTTCTCTAGCCGACTTGTCTCCATGAGTCTAATGCTTCCTCGGGCACCTTATGGTCGTTCTCCTGTGAGTCTACATTTTCGAATCGGACGCAAATTTGATAGTAACTTGTAACGTTCAGGGCCTCCTAATGACGATGGAACACTCAAATAACGTCCCGATTCAATACATCGTCCTCCAGCCGACTTGTTTCCATGGGTCTATTGTTGCTTTGGGCACCATAAGTTCGTTTTCCTGTGAGTCTAGATTATCGAATGGGACGCAAAACTGATAGTTAATTGTAACGTTCAGGGCCTTCTAATGACGATGGAACACTCAAATTGCGTCCCGATTCAATACATCGTAGTCCAGCCGACTTGTCTCCATGGGTCTATTGCTGCCTCGGCCACCTTATGGTCGTTCTCCTGTGAGTCTATATTATCGAATCGGACGCAAAACTGATAGTTAATTGTAACTTTCATGGCCTCCTAATGACGATGGAACACTCAAATTGCGTCCCGATTCAATACATCGTTCTCTAGCCGACTTTTCTCCAAGGGTCTATTGCTGCCGCGGGCACCTTATAGTCGTTCTCCTGTGAGTCTAGATTACCGAATCGGACGCAAAACTGATAGTTAATTGTAACGTTCAGGGCCTTGTAATGACGATGGAACACTCAAATTGCGTCCCGATTCAAAACATCGTCCTCCAGCCGACTTGTCTCCATGAGTCTATAGCTGCCTCGGGCACCTTATGGTCGTTCTCCTGTGAGTCTAGATTATCGAATCGGACGCAAAACTGATAGTTAATTGTAACGTTCAGGGCCTCCTAATGACGAGGGAACACTCAAATTGCGTCTAGGTTTAATACTTCGTCCTCCAGCCGTCTTGTCACCATGGGTCTATTGCTGCATCGGGCACCTTATTGTCGTTCTCCTGTGAGTCTAGATTTTCGTATCGGACGCAAAACTGATAGTTACTTGTAACGTTCAGGGCCTCCTAATGACGAAGGAACACTCAAATTGCGTCCCGATTTAATACATCGTCCTCCAGCCGACTTGTCTCAATGAGTCTATTGCTGCCTCGGGCACCTTACGGTCGTTCTCCTTTTAGCCTAGATTATCGAATGGAACGCAAAACTGATAGTTAATTGTAACGTTCAGGGCCTCCTAATGACGCTGGAACACTCAAATTGCGTCCCGATTCAAGACATCGTCTTCCAGCCGACTTGTCTCCATGGGTCTATTGCTGCCTCGGGCACCTTACGGTCGTTCTCCTGTGAGTCAAAAATTATCGAATCGGACGCAAAACTGGTAGTTAATTGTAACGTTCAGGGTCTCCGAATGACGATGGAACACTCAAATTGCGTCCCGATTCAATACATCGTCCTCCAGCCAACTTGTCTCCATGGGTATATTGCTGCTTCGGGCACCTTATGGTCGTTCTCTTGTGAGTCTAGATTTTCGAATCGGACGCTAAACTGATAGTTAATTGTAACGTTCAGGGCCTCCTAATGACGAGGGAACACTCAAATTGCGTATAGATTCAATACATCGTCGTCCAGCCGTCTTGTCTCCGTGGGTCTATTCCTGCCTCGGGGACCTTATGGTCGTTCTCCTGTGAGTCTAGATTATCGAATCGGACGCAAAACTGATAGTTAATTGTAACGTTCAGGGCCTCCTAATGACGATGGAACACTGAAATTGCGTCCCGATTCAATACATCATCCTCCAGCCGACTTGTCTCCATGGGGCTATTGCTGCCTCGGGCACCTTATGATCGTTCTCCTGTGTGTCTAGATTATCGAATCGGACGCAAAACTGTTGGTTAATTGTAACGTTCACGGCCTCCTAATGACGATGGAACATTCAAATTGCGTCACTATTCAATACATCGTTCCCTAGCCGACTTGTCTCCAAGGGTCTATTGCTGCCTCAGGCACCTTATGGTCGTTCTCCTGTGAGTCTAGATTATCGAATCGGACGCAAAACTAATAGTTCATTGTAACGTTCAGGGCCTCCTAATGACGATGGAACACTCAAATTGCGTCCCGATTCAATACATCGTCCTCCAGCCGACTTGTCTCCATTGGTCTATTGGTGCCTCGGGCACCTTATTGTCGTTCTCCTGTGAGTCTAGATTATCGAATTGGACGCAAAACTGATGGTTAATTGTAACGTTCAGGGCCTCCTAATAACGATGGGACACTCAAATTGCGTCCCGATTCAATACATCGTCCTCCAGCCGACTTGTCTCCAGGGGTCTATTGCTTCCTCGGCCACCTTATGATCGTTCTCCTGTGAGTCTAGATTATCGAATCGGACGCAAAACTGTTGGTTAATTGTATCATTCACGGCCTCCTAATGACGATGGAACACTCAAATTGCGTCACTATTCAATACATCGTTCTCTAGTCCACTTGTCTCCAAGGGTCTATTGCTGCCTCGGGCACCTTATGTTCGTTCTCCTGTGAGTCTAGATTATCGAATCGGACGCAAAACTAACAGTTAATTGTAACGATCATGGCCTCCTAATGACGATGGAACACTCAAATTGCGTCCCGATTCATTACATCGTCCTCCAGCCGACTTGTCTCCATGGGTCTATTGCTGCCTCAGCCACCTTATGGTCGTCTCCTGTGAGTCCAGACTATCGAATCGGACGCTTAACTAATAGTTAACTGTAACGTTCAGGGCCTCCTATTGACGATGGAATGCTCAAATAGCGTCCCGATTCAATACATCGTCCTAAAGCCGACTTGTCTCCAGGGGTCTCTTGCTGCCTCGGGCATCTTATGGTCGTTCTCCTGTGAGTCTAGATTATCGAATGGGACGCAAAACTGATAGCTAATTGGAACGTTCACGGCCCCCTAATGAAGATGGAACACTCAAATTGCGTCCCGATTCAATACATCGTCCTCCAGCCGACTTGTCTCCATGGGTCTATTGCTGCCTCGGGCATCTTATGGTCGTTCTCCTGTGAGTCTAGATTTTCGAATCGAACGCAAAACTGATAGTAAGTTGTAATGTTCAGGGCCTCCTAATGACGAGGGAACACTCAAATTGCGTCCCGATTCAATACATCGTCCTCCAGCCAACTTGTCTCCATGCATCTTTTGCTGCCTCGGGCACCTTATGGTCGTTCTCCTGTGGGTCTAGATTATCGAATCGGACGCAAAAATGATAGTTAATTGTAACGTTCAGGGCCTCCTAATGACGCTGGAACACTCAAATAGCGTCCTTATTGAATACTTCGTCCTCCAGCCGACTTGTCTCCAAAGGGTCTATTGCTGCCTCGGGCACCTTATAGTCGTTCTCTTGTGTGTCTAGATTATCGAATCGGTCGCAAAACTGATAGTTAATTGTGACGTTCACGGCCTCCTAATGACGATGGAACACTCAAATTGCGTCCCCATTCAATACATGGTTGTCTAGCCGACTTGTCTCCTTGGGTCTATTGCTGCCTCGGGCACCTTATGTTCGTTCTCCTGTGAGTCTAGATTATCGAATCGGACGCAAAACTGATAGTTAATTGTAACGTTCAGGGCCTCCTAATGACGATGGAACACTCAAATTGCGTCCCGATTCAATACATCGTCCTCCAGCCGACTTGTCTCCATGAATCTATTGCTGCCTCGGGCACCTTGTGGTCGTTCTCCTGTGAGTCTAGATTATCAATGCGGACGCAAAACCGATAGTTAATTGCAACGATCAGGGCCTCCTAATTACGATGGAACATTCAAATTGCGTCACTATTCAATACATCGTTCTCTAGCCGACTTGTCTCCAAGGATCTATTGCTGCCTTAGGCACCTTATGGTCGTTCTCCTGTGAGTCTAGATTATCGAATCGGACGCAAAACTGATAGTTAATTGTAACGATCAGGGCGTCCTAATGACGATGGAACACTCATATTGCGTCCCGATTCAATACATCGTCCTCCAGCCGACTTGTCTCCATGGGTCATTGCTGCCACGGGCATATTATGGTCGTTCTCCTGTGAATCTAGATTATCGAATCGGACGCAAAACTGATAGTTAATTCTAACGTTCAGTGCCTCCTAATGACGATGGAACACCCAAATTGCGTCCCGATTCAATACATCGTCCTCCAGCCGACTTGTCTCCATGCGTCTATTGCTGAGTCTGGCACCTTGTGGTCGTTCTCCTGTGAGTCTAGATTATCGAATCGGACGCAAAACTAATAGATAATTGTAACGTTCAGGGCCTCCTAATGACGATGGAACACTCAAATTGCGTCCCGATTCAATACATCGTCCTCCAGCCGACTTGTCTCCATGGGTCTATTGCTGCCTCGGGCAGCTTATGGTCGTTCTCCTGTGAGTCTAGATTATCGAATCGGACGCAAAACTGATAGTTAATTGTAACGTTCAGGGCCTCCTAATGACGATGGAACACTGAAATTATGTCCCGATTCAATACATCATCCTCCAGCCGACTTGTCTCCATGGGTCTATTGCTGCCTCGGGCACCTTATGATCGTTCTCCTGTGAGTCTACATTATCGAATCGGACGCAAAACTGTTGGTTAATTGTAACGTTCACGGCCTCCTAATTACGATGGAACATTCAAATTGCGTCACTATTCAATTCATCGTTCTCTAGCCGTTTTGTCTCCAAGGGTCTATTGCTGCCTCAGGCACATTATGTTCGTTCTCCTGTGAGTCTAGATTATCGAATCGGACGCAAAACTAACAGTTAATTATAACGTTCATGGCCTCCTAATGACGATGGAACACTCAAATTGCGTCCCGATTCAATACATCGTCCTCCAGCCGACTTGTCTCCATGGGTCTATTGCTGCCTCAGCCACCTTATGGTCGTTCTCCTGTGAGTCCAGACTATCGAATCGGACGCTTAACTAATAGTTAACTGTAACGTTCAGGGCCTCCTATTGACGATGGATCGCTCAAATTGCGTCCCGATTCAATACATCGTCCTCCAGCCGACTTGTCTCCAGGGGTCTATTGCAGCCTCGGGCATCTTATGGTCGTTCTCCTGTGAGTCTAGATTATCGAATGGGACGCAAAACTGATAGCTAATTGGAACGTTCACGGCCCCCTAATGAAGATGGAACACTCAAATTGCGTCCCGATTCAATACATCGTCCTCCAGCCGACTTGTCTCCATGGGTCTATTGCTGCCTCGGGCATCTTATGGTCGTTCTCCTGTGAGTCTAGATTTTCGAATCGAACGCAAAACTGATAGTAAGTTGTAATGTTCAGGGCCTCCTAATGACGAGGGAACACTCAAATTGCGTCCCGATTCAATACATCGTCCTCCAGCCGACTTGTCTCCATGGGTCTTTTGCTGCCGCGGGCACCTTATGGTCGTTCTCCTGTGGGTCTAGATTATCGAATCGGACGCAAAAATGATAGTTAATTGTAACGTTCAGGGCCTCCTAATGACGCTGGAACACTCAAATAGCGTCCCGATTGAATACTTCGTCCTCCAGCCGACTTGTCTCCAAAGGGTCTATTGCTGCCTCGGGCACCTTATAGTCGTTCTCTTGTGTGTCTAGATTATCGAATCGGTCGCAAAACTGATAGTTAATTGTGACGTTCACGGCCTCCTAATGACGATGGAACACTCAAATTGCGTCCCTATTCAATACATGGTTGTGTAGCCGACTTGTCTCCTAGGGTCTATTGCTGCCTCGGGCACCTTATGTTCGTTCTCCTGTGAGTCTAGATTATCGAATCGGACGCAAAACTGATAGTTAATTGTAACGTTCAGGGCCTCCTAATGACGATGGAACACTCAAATTGCGTCCCGATTCAATACATCGTCCTCCAGCCGACTTGTCTCCATGAATCTATTGCTGCCTCGGGCACCTTGTGGTCGTTCTCCTGTGTGTCTAGATTATCGATGCGGACGCAAAACCGATAGTTTATTGCAACGATCAGGGCCTCCTAATTACGATGACACATTCATATTGCGTCACTATTCAATACATCGTTTCTAGCCGACTTGTCTCCAAGGATCTATTGCTGCCTTAGGCACCTTATGGTCGTTCTCCTGTGAGTCTAGATTATCGAATCGCACGCAAAACTGATAGTTAATTGTAACGTTCAGGCGTCCTAATGACGATGGAACACTCATATTGCGTCCCGATTCAATACATCGTCCTCCAGCCGACTTGTCTCCATGGGTCTATTGCTGAGTCTGGCACCTTGTGGTCGTTCTCTTATGAGTCTAGATTATCGAATCGGACGCAAAACTAATAGTTAATTGTAACGTTCAGGGCCTCCTAATGACGATGGAACACTCAAATTGCGTCCCGATTCAATACATCGTCCTCCAGCCGACTTGTCTCCATGGGTCTATTGCTGCCTCGGGCACCTTATGGTCGTTCTCCTGTGAGTCTAGATTATCGAATCGGACGCAAAACTGATAGTTAATTGTAACGTTCAGGGCCTCCTAATGACGATGGAACACTGAAATTGTGTCCCGATTCAATACATCATCCTCCAGCCGACTTGTCTCCATGGGTCTATTGCTGCCTCGGGCACCTTCTGATCGTTCTCTTGTGAGTCTACATTATCGAATCGGACGCAAAACTGTTGGTTGATTGTAACGTTCACGGCCTCCTAATTACGATGGAACATTCAAATTGCGTCACTATTCAATTCATCGTTCTCTAGCCGACTTGTCTCCAAGGATCTATTGCTGCCTTAGGCACCTTATGGTCGTTCTCCTGTGAGTCTAGATTATCGAATCGGACGCAAAACTAATAGTTAGTTGTAACGTTCAGGGCCTCCTAATGACGATGGAACACTCAAATTGCGTCCCGATTCAATACATTGTCCTCCAGCCGACTTGTCTCCATGGGTCTATTGCTGCCTCGGGCACCTTATGGTCGTTCTCCTGTGAGTCTAGATTTTCGAATCGGACGCAAAACTGATAGTTAATTGTAACGTTCAGGGTCTCCTAATAACGATGGGACACTCAAATTGCGTCCCGATTCAATACATCGTCCTCCAGCCGATTTGTCTCCATGGGCCTATTGCTACCTCGGCCACCTTATGATCGTTCTCCTGTGAGTCTAGATTATCGAATCGGACGCAAAACTGTTGGTTAATTGTATCATTCACGGCCTCCTAATGACGATGGAACACTCAAATTGCGTCACTATTCAATACATCGTTCTCTAGTCCACTTGTCTCCAAGGGTCTATTGCTGCCTCGGGCACCTTATGTTCGTTCTCCTGTGGGTCTAGATTATCGAATCGGACGCAAAACTAACAGTTAATTGTAACGTTCATGGCCTCCTAGTGACGTTGGAACACTCAAATTGCGTCCCGATTCAATACATCGTCCTCCAGCCGACTTGTCTCCATGGGTCTATTGCTGCCTCAGCCACCTTATGGTCGTTCTCCTGTGAGTCCAGACTATCGAATCGGACGCTTAACTAATAGTTGACTGTAACGTTCAGGGCCTCCTATTGACGATGGAACACTCTAATTGCGTCCCGATTCAATACATCGTCCTCCAGCCGACTTGTCTCCAGGGGTCTATTGCTGCCTCGGGCACCTTATGGTCGTTCTCCTGTGAGTCTAGATTATCGAATGGGACGCAAAACTGATAGCTAATTGGAACGTTCACGGCCCCCTAATGAAGATGGAACACTCAAATTGCGTAACGATTCAATACATCGTCCTCCAGCCGACATGTCTCCATGGGTCTATTGCTGCCTCGGGCACCTTATGGTCGTTCTCCTGTGGGTCTAGATTATCGAATCGGACGCAAAAATGATAGTTAATTGTAACGTTCAGGGCCTTCTAATGACGCTGGAACTCTCAAATAGCGTCCCGATTGAGTACTTCGTCCTCCAGCCGACTTGTCTCCAAAGGGTCTATTGCTGCCTCGGGCATCTTATGGTCGTTCTCTTGTGTGTCTAGATTATCGAATCGGTCGCAAAACTGATAGTTAATTGTGACGTTCACGGCCTCCTAATGACGATGGAACACTCAAATTGCGTCCCTATTCAATACATGATTGTCTAGCCGACTTGTCTCCTTGGGTCTATTGCTGCCTCGGGCACCTTATGTTCGTTCTCCTGTGAGTTTAGATTATCGAATCGGACGCAAAAATGATAGTTAATTGTAACGTTCAGGGCCTCCTAATGACGATGGAACACTCAAATTGCGTCCCGATTCAATACATCGTCCTCCAGCCGACTTGTCTCCATGAATCTATTGCTGCCTCGGGCACCTTGTGGTCGTTCTCCTGTGAGTCTAGACTATCGATGCGGACGCAAAACCGATGGTTAATTGCAACGATCAGGGCCTCCTAATTACGATGGAACATTCAAATTGCGTCACTATTCAATACATCGTTCTCTAGCCGACTTGTCTCCAAGGATCTATTGCTGCCTTAGGCACCTTATGTTCGTTCTCCTGTGAGTCTAGATTATCGAATCGGACGCAAAACTGATAGTTAATTGTAACGTTCAGGGCGTCCTAATGACGATGGAACACTCAAATTGCGTCCCGATTCAATACATCGTCCTCCAGCCGACTTGTCTCCATGGGTCATTGCTGCCACGGGCATATTATGGTCGTTCTCCTGTGAATCTAGATTATCGAATCGGACGCAAAACTGATAGTTTATCGGAACGTTCAGTGCCTCCTAATGACGATGGGACACTCAAATAGCGTCCCGATTCAATACATCGTTCTCTAGCCGATTTGTCGCCAAGGGTCTATTGCGGCCTCGGGCACTTTATGGTCGTTCTCCTTTGAGTCTGGATTATCGAATCAGACGAAAAACTGATAGTTAATTGTAACGTTCAGGGCCTCCTAATGACGATGGGACACTCAAATAGCGTCCCGATTCAATACATCGTCCTCCAGCCGACTTGTCTCCATGGGTCTATTGCTGAATCGGGCACCTTATGGTCGTTCTCCAGTGAGTCTAGATTATCGAATCGGACGCAAAACTGATAGTTAATTGTAACGTTCACGGTCTCCTAACGACGATGGAACACTCAAATTGCGTCCCGATTCAATACATCGTCCTCCAGCCGACTTGTCTCCATGGGTCTATTGCTGCCTCGGGCACCCTATGGTCGTTATCCTGTGAGTCTAAATTATCGAAGCGGACGCAAAACTGATAGTTAATTGTAACGTTCAGGGTCTCCTAATGACGAAGTAACACTCAAATTGCGTCCCGATTCAATACATCGTCCTCCAGCCGACTTGTCTCCATGGGTCTATTGCTGCCTCGGCCACCTTATGATCGTTCTCCTGTGAGTCTAGATTATCGAATCGGACGCAAAACTGTTGGTTAATTGTAACATTCACGGCCTCCTAATGACGATGGAACACTCAAATTGCGTCACTATTCAATACATCATGCTCTAGTCCACTTGTCTCCAAGGGTCTATTGCTGCCTCGGGCACCTTATGTTCGTTCTCCTGTGAGACTAGATTATCGAATCGGACGCAAAACTAACAGTTAATTGCAACGTTCAGGGCCTCCTAATGACGATGGAACACTCAAATTGCGTCCCGATTCAATACAACGTCCTCCAGCCGAGTTGTCTCCATGGGTCTATTGCTGCCTCGGGCACATTATGGTCGTTATCCTGTGAGTCCAGACTATCGAATCGGACGCTTAACTAATAGTTAACTGTAACGTTCAGGTCCTCCTATCGACGAAGGAACACTCAAATTGCGTCCCGATTCAATACATCGTCCTCCAGCCGACTTGTCTCCAGGGGTCTATTGCTGCCTCGGGCACCTTATGGTCGTTCTCCTGTGAGTCTAGATTATCGAATGGGACGCAAAACTGATAGTTAATTCGAACGTTCACGGCCCCCTAATGAAGATGGAACACTCAAATTGCGTCCCGATTCAATACATCGTCCTCCAGCCGACTTGTCTCCATGGGTCTATTGCTGCCTCGGGCATCTTATGGTCGGTCTCCTGTGAGTCTAGATTTTCGAATCGAACGCAAAACTGATAGTTAGTTGTAATGTTCAGGGCCTCCTAATGACGAGGGAACACTCAAATTGCGTCCCGATTCAATACATCGTCCTCCAGCCGACTTGTCTCCATGGGTCTATTGCTGCCTCGGGCACCTTATGCTCGTTCTCCTGTGGGTCTAGATTATCGAATCGTACGCAAAACTGATAGTTAATTGTAACGTTCAGGGCCTCCTAATGACGATGGGACACTCAAATTGCGTTCCGATTGAATACTTCGTCCTCCAGCCGACTTGTCTCCAAAGGGTCTATTGCTGCCTCGGGCACCTTATGGTCGTTCTCTTCTGTGTCTAGATTATCGAATCGGTCGCAAAACTGGTAGTTAATTGTGACGTTCACGGCCTCCTAATGACGATGGAACACACAAATTGCGTCCCTATTCAATACATGGCTGTCTAGCCGACTTGTCTCCATGGGTCTATTGCTGCCTCGGCCACCTCATGTTCGTTCTCCTGTGAGTGTAGATTATCGAATCGGACGCAAAACTGATAGTTAATTGTAACGTTCAGGGCCTCCTAATTACGATGGAACACTCAAATTGCGTCCCGATTCAATACATCGTCCTCCAGTCGACTTGTCTCCATGAATCTATTGCTGCCTCGGGCACCTTGTGTTCGTTCTCGTGTGAGTCTAGATTATCGATGCGGAAGCAAAACCGATAGTTAATTGCAACGTTCAGGGCCTCCTTACGACGATGGAACACTCAAATTGCGTCCCGATTCAATACATCGTCCTCCAGCCGACTTTTCTCCATGGGTCTATTCCTGCCTCGGGCACCTTATGGTCGTTCTCCGGTGAGTCTAGATTTTCGAATCGAACGCAAAAGTGATAGTTAATTGTAACGTTCAGGGCCTCCTAATAACGAGGGGACACTCAAATTCCGTCTAGATTCAATACATCGTCCTCCAGCCGACTTGTCTGCATGGGTCTATTTCTGTCTCGGGCACCTTATGGTCGTTCTCCTGGGAGTCTAGATTATCGAATCGCCCACAAAACTGATAGTAAATTGTAACGTTCACGGACTCCTAATGTCGATGGAACACTCAGATTGCGTCCCGATTCAATACATCGTCCTCCAGCCGACTTGTCTCCATGGGTCTATTGCTGACTCGGGCGCCTTTATGGTCGTTCCCCTGTGAGACTAGATTATCGAATCGGACGCAAAACTGATAGATAATTGTAACGTTGAGGGCATCCTAATGACGAGAGAACACTCAAATTGCGTATAGATTCAATACATAGTCGTCCAGCCGTCTTGTCTCCGTGGGTCTATTGCTGCCTCGGGCATCTAATGGTCGTTCTCCTGTGAGTCTAGATTTTCGAATCGAATGCCAAACTGATAGTTAGTTGTAACGTTCAGGGCCTCCTAATGACGATGGAACACTCAAATTGCGTCCCGATTCAATACATCGTCCTCCAGCCGACTTGTCTCCATGGGTCTATTGCTACCTCGGGCACCTTATGGTCGTTCTCCTGTGAGTCTAAATTATCGAATCGGACGCAAAACTGTTGGTTAATTGTAACATTCACGGCCTCCTAATGACGATGGAACACTCAAATTGCGTCACTATTCAATACATCATTCTCTAGTCCACTTGCCTCCAAGGGTCTATTGCTGCCTCGGGCACCTTATGTTCGTTCTCCTGTGAGTCTAGATTATCGAATCGGACGCAAATCTAACAGTTAATTGCAACGTTCAGGGCCTCCTAATGACGATGGAACACTCAAATTGCGTCCCGATTCAATACATCGTCCTCCAGCCGAGTTGTCTCCATGGGTCTATTGCTGCCTCGGGCACCTTATGGTCGTTCTCCTGTGAGTCCAGACTATCGAATCGGACGCTTAACTAATAGTTAACTGTAACGTTCAGGGCCTCCTATTGACGAAGGAACACTCAAATTGCGTCCCGATTCAATACATCGTCCTCCAGCCGACTTGTCTCCAGGGGTCTATTGCTGCCTCGGGCACCTTATGGTCGTTCTCCTGTGAGTCTAGATTATCGAATGGGACGCAAATCTGATAGTTAATTGGAACGTTCACGGCCCCCTAATGAGGATGGAACACTCAAATTGCGTCCCGATTCAACACATCGTCCTCCAGCCGACTTGTCTCCATGGGTCTATTGCTGCCTCGGGCATCTTATGGTCGGTCTCCTGTGAGTCTAGATTTTCGAATCGAACGCAAAACTGATAGTTAGTTGTAATGTTCAGGGCCTCCTAATGACGAGGGAACACTCAAATTGCGTCCCGATTCAATACATCGTCCTCCAGCCGACTTGTCTCCATGGGTCTATTGCTGCCTCGGGCACCTTATGCTCGTTCTCCTGTGGGTCTAGATTATCGAATCGTACGCAAAACTGATAGTTAATTGTAACGTTCAGGGCCTCCTAATAACGAGGGGACACTCAAATTGCGTCTAGATTCAATACATCGTCCTCCAGCCGACTTGTCTGCATGGGTCTATTTCTGTCTCGGGCACCTTATGGTCGTTCCCCTGTGAGTCTAGATTATCGAATCAGACGCAAAACTGATAGATAATTGTAACGTTCAAGGCATCCTAATGACGAGAGAACACTCAAATCGCGTATAGATTCAATACATCGTCCTCCAGCCGACTTGTCTGCATGGGTCTATTGCTGACTCGGGCACCCTATGGTCGTTCTCCTGTGAGTCTAAATTATCGAATCGGACTCAAAACTGATAGTTAATTGTATCGTTCAGGGCCTCCTAATGACGATGGAACACTCAAATTGCGTCCCGATTCAATACATCGTCCTCCAGCCGATTTGTCTCCATGGGTCATTGCTGCCACGGACATATTATGGTCGTTCTCCTGTGAATCTAGATTATCGAATCGGACGCAAAACTGATAGTTAGTTGTAACGTTCAGGGCCTCCTAATGACGATCGAACACTCAAATTGCGTCCCGATTCAATACATCGTCCGCCAGCCGACTTGTCTCCATGGGTCTATTGCTGACTCGGGCACCTTATGGTCGTTCCCCTGTGAGTCTAGATTACCGAATTGGACGCAAAACTGATAGTTAATTGTAACGTTCAGGTCCTCCTAATGACGATGGAACACTCAAATTGCGACCCGATTCAATACGTCGTCACCCAGCCGACTTGTCTCCATGGGTCTATACCTGCCTCGGGCACCTTATGGTCGTTCTCCTGTGAGTCTAAATTATCGAATCGGACGCAAAACTGATAGTTAATTGTAACGTTCAGGGCCTCCCACTGACGATGGAACACTCAAATTACGTCCCGATTCAATACATCTTCCTCCAGCCAACTTGTCTGCATGGGTCTATTGCTGACTCGGGCATCTTATGGTCGTTCTCCTGTGAGTCTAGATTTTCGAATCGAACGCAAAACTGATAGTTAGTTGTAACGTTTAGGGCCTCCTAATGACGAGGGAACACTCAAAATGCGTCTAGATTCAATACATCGCCCTCCAGCCAACCTGTCTCCATGGGTCTATTGCTGCCTCGGGCACCTTACGGTCGATCTCCTGGGAGTCTAGATTATCGAATAGGACGCAAAACTGATAGTTAATTGTAACGTTCACTGCCCCCTAATTACGATGGAACATTCAAATTGCGTCACTATTCAATACATCTTTCTCTAGCCGACTTGTCTCCAAGGATCTATTGCTGCCTTAGGCACCTTATGGTCGTTCTCCTGTGAGTCTAGATTATCTAATCGGACGCAAAACTAATAGTTAATTGTAACGTTCAGGGCCTCCTAATGACGATGGAACACTCAAATTGCGTCCCGATTCAATACATCGTCCTCCAGCCGACTTGTCTCCATGGGTCTATTGCTGCCTCGGGCACCTTATGATCGTTCTCCTGTGAGTCTACATTATCGAATCGGACGCAAAACTGTTGGTTAATTGTAATATTCTCGGCCTCCTAATGACGATGGAACACTCAAATTGCGTCACTATTCAATACATCGTTCTCTAGTCCACTTGTCTCCAAGGGTCTATTGCTGCCTCGGGCACCTTATGTTCGTTCTCCTGTGAGTCTAGATTATCGAACCGGACGCAAAACTAACAGTTAATTGCAACGTTCAGGGCCTCCTAATGACGATGGAACACTCAAATTGCGTCCCGATTCAATACATCGTCCTCCAGGCGACTTGTCTCCATGGGTCTATTGCTGCCTCGGGCACCTTATGGTCGTTCTCCTGTGAGTCCAGACTATCGAATCGGACGCTTAACTAATAGTTAACTGTAACGTTCAGGGCCTCCTATTGACGATGGAACACTCAAATTGCGTCCCGATTCAATACATCTTCCTCCAGCCGACTTGTCTCCAGGGGTCTATTGCTGCCTCGGGCACCTTATGGTCGTTCGCCTGTGAGTCTAGATTATCGAATGGGACGCAAAACTGATAGTTAATTGGAACGTTCACGGCCCCCTAATGAAGATGGAACACTCAAATTGCGCCCCGATTCAATACATCGTCCTCCAGCCGACTTGTCTCCATGGGTCTATTGCTGCCTCGGGCATCTTATGGTCGTTCTCCTGTGAGTCTAGATTTTCGAATCGAACGCAAAACTGATAGTTAATTGTAACGTTCACGGACTCCTAATGTCGATGGAACACTCAAATTGCGTCCCGATTCAATACATCGTCCTCCAGCCGACTTGTCTCCATGGGTCTATTCCTGCCTCGGGCACCCTATTGTCGTTCTCCTGTGAGTCTAAATTATCGAATCGGACGCAAAACTGATAGTTAATTGTAACGTTCTGGGCCTTCTAATGACGATGGAACACTCAAATTGCGTCCCGATTCAATACATCGTCCTCCAGCCGACTTCTCTCCATGGGTCTATTGCTGACTCGTGCACCTTATGGTCGTTCCCCTGTGAGTCTAGATTACCGAATCGGACGCAAAACTGATAGTTAATCGTAACGTTCACGGCCACCTAATGACGATGGAACACTCAAATTGCGTCCCGATTCAATACATCGTCCTCCAGCCGACTTGCCTCCATGGATCTATTGCTGCCTCGGGCACCTTATGGTCGTTCTCCTGTGAGTCTAGATTATCGAATCGGACGAAAAACCGATAGTTAAATCAACGTTACGGGCTTCCTAATGACGATGAAACACTCAAATTGCGTCCCGATTCAATACTTCGTCCTCCAGGCGACTTGTCTCCATGGGTCTATTGCTTCCTGGGGCACCTTATGGTCGTTCTCCTGTGAGTCTAGATTTTCGAATCGAACGAAAACTGATGGTTAAATGTAACGTTCAGGGCCTCTTAATGACGAGGGAACACTCAAATTGCGTCTAGATTCAATACATCGTCCTCCAGCCGACTTGCCTCCATGGGTCTATTGCTGCCTCGGTAACCTTATGGTCGTTCTCCTGTGAGTCTAGATTTTCGAATCGAACGCAAAACAGATAGTTAATTGTAACGTTCAGGGCTTCCTAATGACGAGGGAACACTCAAATTGCGTCTAGATTCAATACATCGCCCTCCAGCCGACTTGTCTCCATGGGTCTATTGCTGCATCGGGCACCCTATGGTCGATCTCCTGGGAGTCTAGATTATCGAATCGGACGCAAGACTGATAGTTAATTGTAACGTTCATTGCCTCCTAATGACGATGGAACACTCAAATGGCGTTCCGATTCAATACATCGTCCTCCAGCCGACTTGTCTCCATGGGTCTGTTGCTGCCTCGGGCACCTTATGGTCGTCCTCCTGTGAGTCTAGATAATCGAATGGGACGCAAAACTGATAGTTGATTGTAACGTTCAGGGCCTCCTAATGACGATGGAACACTCAAATTGCATCCCGATTCAATACATCGTCCTCCAGCCGACTTGTCTCCATGGGTCTATTGCTGCCTCGGGCACCTTATGGTCGTTCTCCTGTGAGTCTAGATTATCGAATCGGACGAAAAACTGACAGTTAATTGTAACTTTCAGGGCCTCCTAATGACCATGGAACACTCAAATTGCGTCCCGATTCAATACATCGTTCTCTAGCCGATTTGTTGCCAAGGGTCTATTGCCGCCTCGGGCACTTTATGGTCGTTCTCCTTTGAGTCTAGATTATCGAATCGGACGAAAAACTGATAGTTAATTGTAACGTTCAGGGCCTCCTAATGACGATGGGACACTCAAATAGCGTCCCGATTCAATACATCGTCGTCCAGCCGACTTGTCTCCATGGGTCTATTGCTGCCTCGGGCACCTTATGGTCGTTCTCCTGTGAGTCTAGATTATCGAATCGGACGCAAAACTGATAGTTAATTGTAACGTTCACGGCCTCCTAACGACGATGGAACACTCAAATTGCGTCCCGATTCAATACATCGTCCTCCAGCCGACTTGTCTCCATGGGTCTATTGCTGACTCGGGCACCTTATGGTCGTTCTCCTGTGAGTCTCAATTATCGAATCGGACTCAAAACTGATAGTTAATTGTATCGTTCAGGGCCTCCTAATGACGATGGAACACTCAAATTGCGTCCCGAATCAATACATCGTCCTCCAGCCGATTTGTCTCCATGGGTCATTGCTGCCACGGACATATTATGGTCGTTCTCCTGTGAATCTAGATTATCGAATCGGACGCAAAACTGATAGTTAATTGTAACGTTCAGGGATCTTAATCACGAGGGAACACTCAAATTGCGTCTAGATTCAATACATCGTCCTCCAGCCGACTTGTCTCCATGGGTCTATTGCTGCCTCGGGCACCCTATGGTCGTTCTCCTGTGAGTCTAAATTATCGAATCGGACTCAAAACTGATAGTTAATTGTAACGTTCAGGGCCTCCTAATGACGATGGAACATTCAAATTGCGTCACTATACAATACATCGTTCTCTAGCCGACTTGACTCCAAGGATCTATTGCTGCCTCAGGCACCTTATGGTCGTTCTCCTGTGAGTCTAGACTATCGAATCGGACGCAAAACTAATAGTAATTTGTAACGGTCAGGGCCTCCTAATGACGATGGAACACTCAAATTGCGTCCCGATTCAATACATCGTCTTCCAGCCGACTTGTCTCCATGGGTCTATTGCTGCCTCGGCCACCTTATGATCGTTCTCCTGTGAGTCTAGATTATCGAATCGGACGCAAAACTAACAGTTAATTGCAACGTTCAGGGCCTCCTAATGACGATGGAACACTCAAATTGCGTCCCGATTCAATACATCGTCCTCCAGCCGAGTTGTCTCCATGGGTCTATTGCTGCCTCGGGCACCTTATGGTCGTTCTCCTGTGAGTCCAGACTATCGAATCGGACGCTTAACTAATAGTTAACTGTAACGTTCAGGGCCTCCTATTGACGAAGGAACACTGAAATTGCGTCCCGATTCAATACATCGTCCTCCAGCCGACTTGTCTCCAGGGGTCTATTGCTGCCTCGGGCACCTTATGGTCGTTCTCCTGTGAG
Organism: Schistocerca cancellata; assembly: GCF_023864275.1. NCBI lineage: Eukaryota > Metazoa > Arthropoda > Insecta > Orthoptera > Acrididae > Schistocerca > Schistocerca cancellata. Next base: position 84,914,412 of record NC_064631.1, on the reverse strand, counting down.
TCTAGATTTTCGAATCGAACGCAAAACTGATAGTTAGTTGTAATGTTCAGGGCCTCCTAATGACGAGGGAACACTCAAATTCCGTCCCGATTCAATACATCGTCCTCCAGCCGACTTGTCTCCATGGGTCTATTGCTGCCTCGGGCACCTTATGCTCGTTCTCCTGTGGGTCTAGATTATCGAATCGTACGCAAAACTGATAGTTAATTGTAACGTTCATTGCCTCCTAATGACGATGGGACACTCAAATTGCGTTCCGATTGAATACTTCGTCCTACAGCCGACTTGTCTCCAAAGGGTCTATTGCTGCCTCGGGCACCTTATGGTCCTTCTCTTGTGTGTCTAGATTATCGAATCGGTCGCAAAACTGGTAGTTAATTGTGACGTTCACGGCCTCCTAATGACGATGGAACACTCAAATTGCGTCTCTATTCAATTCATGGCTGCCTAGCCGACTTGTCTCCTTGGGTCTATTGCTGCCTCGGGCACCTTATGTTCGTTCTCCTGTGAGTGTAGATTATCGAATCGGACGCAACATTGATAGTTAATTGTAACGTTCAGGGCCTCCTAATTACGATGGAACACTCAAATTGCGTCCCGATTCAATACATCGTCCTCCAGCCGACTTGTCTCCATGAATCTATTGCTGCCTCGGGCACCTTGTGTTCGTTCTCGTGTGAGTCTAGATTATCGATGCGGACGCAAAACCGATAGTTAATTGCAACGTTCAGGGCCTCCTTACGACGATGGAACACTCAAATTGCGTCCCGATTCAATACATCGTCCTCCAGCCGACTTTTCTCCTTGGGTCTATTCCTGCCTCGGGCACCTTATGGTCGTTCTCCTGTGAGTCTAGATTTTCGAATCGAACGCAAAAGTGATAGTTAATTGTAACGTTCAGGGCCTCCTAATAACGAGGGGACACTCAAATTGCGTCTAGATTCAATACATCGTCCTCTAGCCGACTTGTCTGCATGGGTCTATTTCTGTCTCGGGCACCTTATGGTCGTTCTCCTGGGAGTCTAGATTATCGAATCGCCCACAAAACTGATAGTTAATTGTAACGTTCACGGACTCCTAATGTCGATGGAACACTCAGATTGCGTCCCGATTCAATACATCGTCCTCCAGCCGACTTGACTCCATGGGTCTATTGCTGACTCGGGCACCTTATGGTCGTTCCCCTGTGAGTCTAGATTATCGAATCGGACGCAAAACTGATAGATAATTGTAACGTTCAGGGCATCCTAATGGCGAGAGAACACTCAATTTTTTGTATAGGTTCAATACATAGTCGTCCAGCCGTCTTGTCTCCGTGGGTCTATTGCTGCCTCGGGCATCTAATGGTCGTTCTCCTGTGAGTCTAGATTTTCGAATCGAATGCCAAACTGATAGTTAGTTGTAACGTTCAGGGCCTCCTAATGACGATGGAACACTCAAATTGCGTCCCGATTCAATACATCGTCCGCCAGCCGACTTGTCTCCATGGGTCTATTGCTGACTCGGGCACCTTATGGTCGTTCCCCTGTGAGTCTAGATTACCGAATTGGACGCAAAACTGATAGTTAATCGTAACGTTCACGGCCACCTAATGACGATGGAACACTCAAATTGCGTCTAGATTCAATACATCGTCCTCCAGCCGACTTGTCTCCATGGGTCTATTGCTGTCTCGGGCACCTTATGGTCGTTCTCCTGGGAGTCTAGAGTATCGAATCGCACGCAAAACTGATAGTTAATTGTAACGTTCAGGGCCTCCTAATGACGATGGAACACTCAAATTGCGACCCGATTCAATACGTCGTCATCCAGCCGACTTGTCTCCATGGGTCTATACCTGCCTCGGGCACCTTATGGTCGTTCTCCTGTGAGTCTAAATTATCGAATCGGACGCAAAACTGATAGTTAATTGTAACGTTCAGGGCCTCCTACTGATGATGGAACACTCAAATTACGTCCCGATTCAATACATCTTCCTCCAGCCAACTTGTCTGCATGGGTCTATTGCTGACTCGGGCATCTTATGGTCGTTCTCCTGTGAATCTAGATTTTCGAATCGAACGCAAAACTGATAGTTAGTTGTAACGTTTAGGGCCTCCTAATGACGAGGGAACACTCAAATTGCGTCTAGATTCAATACATCGCCCTCCAGCCAACCTGTCTCCATGGGTCTATTGCTGCCTCGGGCACCTTATGGTCGATCTCCTGGGAGTCTAGATTATCGAATAGGACGCAAAACTGATAGTTAATTGTAACGTTCACGGCCTCCTAATGACGATGGAACACTCAAATTGCGTTTCGATTCAATACATCGTCCTCCAGCCGACTTGTCTCCATGGGTCTATTGCTGCCTCGGGCACCTTATGGTCGTTCTCCTGTGAGTCTAGATAATCGAATGGGACGCAAAACTGATAGTTAATTGTAACGTTCACGGCCTCCTAATCACGATGGAACACTCAAATTGCGTCCCAATTCAATACATTGTTCTCTTGCCGACTTGTCTCCAAGTGTCTGTTGCTGCCTCGGGCACCTTATGGTCGTTCTTCTGTGAGTCTAGATTATCGAATCGGACGCAGAACTGATAGTTAATTGTAACGTTCAGGGCCTCCTAATGACCATGGAACACTCAAATTGCGTCCCGATTCAATACATCGTCCTCCAGCCGACTTGTCTCCATGAATCTATTGCTGCCTCGGGCACCTTGTCGTCGTCACCTGTGAGTCTAGAGTTTCGAATCGAACGCAAAACTGATAGTTAATTGTAATACTCAGGGCCTCCTAATAACGAGGGAACACTCAAATTGCGCCCCGATTCAATACATCGTCCTCCAGCCGACTTGTCTCCATGGGTCTATTGCTGCCTCCTGCACCTTATGGTCATTCTCCTGTGAGTCTAGATTATCGAATCGGTCGCAAAACTGATAGTTTATCGTAACGTTCATGGCCTCCTAATGACGATGGAACACTCAAATTGCGTCCCGATTCAATACATCGTCCTCCAGCCGACTTGTCTCCATGGGTCTATTGCTGCCTCGGGCACCTTGTGGTCGTTCTCCTGTGAGTCTAGATTATCGAATCGGACGCAAAACCGATAGTTAATTGCAACGTTCACGGCCTCCTAATGACGATGGAACACCCAAATTGCGTCCCGATTCAATACATCGTCCTCCAGCCGACTTGTCTCCATGGGTATATTGCTGCCTCGGGCATCTTATGGTCGTTCTCCTGTGAGTCTAGATTTTCGAATCGGACGCAAAACTGATAGTTGATTGTAACGTTCAGGGCCTCCTAATGACGATGGAACACTCAATTTGCATCCCGATTCAATACATCGTCCTCCAGCCGACTTGTCTCCATGGGTCTATTGCTGCCTCGGGCACCTTATGGTCGTTCTCCTGTGAGTCTAGATTATCGAATCGGATGCAAAACTGATAGTTAATCGTAACGTTCACGGCCTCCTAATGACGAAGGAACACTCAAATTGCGTCCCGATTCAATACATCGACATCCAGACGATTTGACACCAAATGTATATTGCTGCCTCGGCCCCCTTATGGTCGTTCTCCTGTGAGTCTAGATTTTCGAATCGAACGCAAAACTGATAGTTAGTTGTAACGTTCAGGGCCTCCTAATAACGAGGGAACACTCAAATTGCGTCCTGATTCAATACATCGTCCTCCAGTCGACTTGTCTCCATGGGTCTATTGCTGCCTCGGGCACCTTGTGGTCGTTCTCCTGTGAGTCTAGATTATCGAATCGGACGCAAAACCGATAGTTAATTGCAACGTTCACGGCCTCCTAATGACGATGGAACACTCAAATTGCGTCCCGATTCAATACATCGTCCTCCAGCCGACTTGTCTCCATGGGTCTATTGCTGCCTCGGGCACCTTATGGTCGTTCTCCTGTGAGTCCAGATTTTCGAATCGGACGCAAAACTGATAGTTGATTGTAACGTTCAGGGCCTCCTAATGACGATGGAACACTCAATTTGCATCCCGATTCAATACATCGTCCTCCAGCCGACTTGTCTACATGGGTCTATTGCTGCCTTGGGCACCTTATGGGCGTTCTCCTGTGAGTCTAGATTAACGAATAGGACGCAAAACTGATAGTTAATTGTGACGTTCAGGGCCTCCTAATGACGATGGAACCCTCAAATTGGCGTCCCTATTAAATACATCGTCCTCCAGCCGACTTGTCTCCATGGGTCTATTGCTGCCTCGGGCACCTTATGGTCGTTTTCCTGTGAGTCTACATTATCGAATAGGACGCAAAACTGATAGTTAATTGTAACGTTCAGGGCCTCCTAATGACGATGGAACACTCAAATTGCGTCCCGATTCAATACATCGTCTTCCAGCCGACTTGTCTCCATGGGTCTATTGCTGCCTCGGGCACCTTATGGTCGTTCTCCTGTGAGTCTAGATTATCGAATCGGACGCAAAACTGATAGTTAATTGTAACGTTCACGGCCTCCTAATGACGATGGAACACTCAAATTGCGTCCCGATCCAATACATCGTCCTCCAGCCGACTGGTCTCCATGGGTCAATTGCTTCCTCGGGAACCTTATGGTCGTTCTCCTGTGAGTCTAGATTATCGAATCGGACGCAAAACCGATAGTTACTTGTAATGTTCAGGACCACCTAATGACGATGGAACACTCAAATTGCGTCCCGATTCAATACATCGTCCTCCAGCTGACTTGTCTCCGTGGGTCTATTGCTGCCTCGGGCACCTTTTGGTCGTTCACCTGTGAGTCTAGATTATCGAATGGGGCGCAAAACTGATAGTTAATTGTAACGTTCAGGGCCTCCTAATGACGATGGAACACTCAAATTGCGTCCCGATTCAATACATCGACATCCAGACGATTTGACTCCAATTGTATATTGCTGCCTCGGCCTCCTTATGGTCGTTCTCCTGTGAGTCTAGATTTTCGAATCGAACGCAAAACTGATAGTTAGTTGTAACGTTCAGGGCCTCCTAATAACGAGGGAACACTCAAATTGCGTCCTGATTCAATACATCGTCCTCCAGTCGACTTGTCTCCATGGGTCTATTGCTGCCTCGGGCACCTTGTGGTCGTTCTCCTGTGAGTCTAGATTAGCGAATCGGACGCAAAACCGATAGTTAATTGCAACGTTCATGGCCTCCTAATGACGATGGAACACTCAAATTGCGTCCCGATTCAATACATCGTCCTCCAGCCGACTTGTCTCCATGGGTCTATTGCTGCCTCGGGCACCTTATGGTCGTTCTCCTGTGAGGCCAGATTTTCGAATCGGACGCAAAACTGATAGTTGATTGTAACGTTCAGGGCCTCCTAATGACGATGGAACACTCAATTTGCATCCCGATTCAATACATCGTCCTCCAGCCGACTTGTCTCCATGGGTCTATTGCTGCCTCGGGCACCTTATGGGCGTTCTCCTGTGAGTCTAGATTAACGAATAGGACGCAAAACTGATAGTTAATTGTGACGTTCAGGGCCTCCTAATGACGATGGAACCCTCAAATTGGCGTCCCGATTAAATACATCGTCCTCCAGCCGACTTGTCTCCATGGGTCTATTGCTGCCTCGGGCACCTTATGGTCGTTTTCCTGTGAGTCTATTTTATCGAATAGGACGCAAAACTGATAGTTAATTGTAACGTTCAGGGACTCCTAACGACGATGGAACACTCAAATTGCGTCCCAATTCAATACATTGTTCTCTTGCCGACTTGTCTCCAAGTGTCTGTTGCTGCCTCGGGCACCTTATGGTCGTTCTTCTGTGAGTCTAGATTATCGAATCGGACGCAGAACTGATAGTTAATTGTAACGTTCAGGGCCTCCTAATGACCATGGAACACTCAAATTGCGTCCCGATTCAATACATCGTCCTCCAGCCGACTTGTCTCCATGAATCTATTGCTGCCTCGGGCACCTTGTGGTCGTCACCTGTGAGTCTAGAGTTTCGAATGGAACCCAAAACTGATAGTTAATTGTAACACTCAGGGCCTCCTAATAACGAGGGAACACTCAAATTGCGCCCCGATTCAATACATCGTCCTCCAGCCGACTTGTCTCCATGGGTCTATTGCTGCCTCCTGCACGTTATGGTCGTTCTCCTGTGAGTCTAGATTATCGAATCGGTCGCAAAACTGATAGTTTATCGTAACGTTCATGGCCTCCTAATGACGATGGAACACTCAAATTGCGTCCCGATTCAATACATCGTCCTCCAGCCGACTTGTCTCCATGGGTCTATTGCTGCCTCGGGCACCTTGTGGTCGTTCTCCTGTGAGTCTAGATTATCGAGTCGGACGCAAAACCGATAGTTAATTGCAACGTTCACGGCCTCCTAATGACGATGGAACACCCAAATTGCGTCCCGATTCAATACATCGTCCTCCAGCCGACTTGTCTCCATGGGTCTATTGCTACCTCGGGCATCTTATGGTCGTTCTCCTGTGAGTCTAGTTTTTCGAATCGGACGCTAAACTGATAGTTGATTGTAACGTTCACGGACTCCTAATGACGATGGAACACTCAAATTGCGTCCCGATTCAATACATCGTTCTCTAGCCGACTTTTCTCTAAGGGTCTATTGCTGCCTCGGGCACCTTATGGTCGTTCTCCTGTGAGTCTAGATTATCGAATCGGACGCAAAACTGATTGTTAATTGTAACGATCAGGGACTCCTAATGACGAGGGTACACTCAAATTGCGTCTAGATTCAATACATCGTCCTCCAGCTGACTTGTCTTCATGGGTCTATTGCTGCATCGGGCACCTTATGGTCGTTCTCCTGTGAATCTAGAATATCTAATCGGACCCAAAACTGATAGTTAATTGTAACGTTCGGGGCCTCCTAATGACGATGGAGCACTCAAATAGCGTCCCGATTCAATACATCGTCCTCCAGCCGAATTGTCTCCATGAGTCTATTGCTGCCTCGGGCACCTTATGGTCGTTCTCCTGTGAGTCTAGATTATCGAATCGGATGCAAAACTGATAGTTAATCGTAACGTTCACGGCCTCCTAATGACGAAGGAACACTCAAATTGCGTCCCGATTCAATACATCGGCCTCCAGCCGACTTGTCTCCATGTGTCTATTGCTGCCTCGGGCACCTTGTGGTCGTTCTCCTGTGAGTCTAGATTATCGAATCGGACGCAAAACCGATAGTTAATTTCAACCTTCAGGGCCTCCTAATGACGATGGAACACTCAAATTGCGTCCCGATCCAATACATCGTCCTCCAGCCGACTGGTCTCCATGGGTCAATTGCTTCCTCGGGAACCTTATGGTCGTTCTCCTGTGAGTCTAGATTATCGAATCGGACGCAAAACCGATAGTTACTTGTAACGTTCAGGGCCACCTAATGACGATGGAACACTCAAATTGCGTCCCGATTCAATACATCGTCCTCCAGCTGACTTGTCTCCGTGGGTCTATTGCTGCCTCGGGCACCTATTGGTCGTTCACCTGTGAGTCTAGATTATCGAATGGGACGCAAAACTGATAGTTAATTGTAACGTTCAGGGCCTCCTAATGACGATGGAACACTCAAATTGCGTCCCGATTCAATACATCGTTCTCTAGCCGACTTTTCTCTAAGGGTCTATTGCTGCCTCGGGCACCTTATGGTCGTTCTCCTGTGAGTCTAGATTATCGAATCGGACGCAAAACTGATTGTTAATTGTAACGTTCAGGGACTCCCAATGACGAGGGTACACTCAAATTGCGTCTAGATTCAATACATCGTCCTCCAGCTGACTTGTCTTCATGTGTCTATTGCTGCATCGGGCACCTTATGGTCGTTCTCCTGTGAATCTAGAATATCTAATAGGACCCAAAACTGATAGTTAATTGTAACGTTCGGGGCCTCCTAATGACGATGGATCACTCAAATACCGTCCCGATTCAATACATCGTCCTCCAGCCGACTTGTCTCCATGGGTCTATTGCTGCCTCGGGCACCTTATGGTCGTTCTCCTGTGAGTCTAGATTATCGAATCGGATGCAAAACTGATAGTTAATCGTAACGTTCACGGCCTCCTAATGACGAAGGAACACTCAAATTGCGTCCCGATTCAATACATCGACATCCAGACGATTTGACTCCAAATGTATATTGCTGCCTCGGCCTCCTTATGGTCGTTCTCCTGTGAGTCTAGATTTTCGAATCGAACGCAAAACTGATAGTTAGTTGTAACGTTCAGGGCCACCTAATAACGAGGGAACACTCAAATTGCGTCCTGATTCAATACATCGTCCTCCAGTCGACTTGTCTCCATGGGTCTATTGCTGCCTCGGGCACCTTGTGGTCGTTCTCCTGTGAGTCTAGATTATCGAATCGGACGCAAAACCGATAGTTAATTGCAACGTTCACGGCCTCCTAATGACGATGGAACACTCAAATTGCGTCCCGATTCAATACATCGTCCTCCAGCCGACTTGTCTCCATGGGTCTATTGCTGCCTCGGGCACCTTATGGTCGTTCTCCTGTGAGTCCAGATTTTCGAATCGGACGCAAAACTGATAGTTGATTGTAACGTTCAGGGCCTCCTAATGACGATGGAACACTCAATTTGCATCCCGATTCAATACATCGTCCTCCAGCCGACTTGTCTCCATGGGTCTATTGCTGCCTTGGGCACCTTATGGGCGTTCTCCTGTGAGTCTAGATTAACGAATAGGACGCAAAACTGATAGTTAATTGTGACGTTCAGGGCCTCCTAATGACGATGGAACCCTCAAATTGGCGTCCCGATTAAATACATCGTCCTCCAGCCGACTTGTCTCCATGGGTCAATTGCTGCCTCGGGCACCTTATGGTCGTTTTCCTGTGAGTCTACATTATCGAATAGGACGCAAAACTGATAAATAATTGTAACGTTCAGGGCCTCCTAATGACGATGGAACACTCAAATTGCGTCCCGATTCAATACATCGTCTTCCAGCCGACTTGTCTGCATGGGTCTATTGCTGCCTCGGGCACCTTATGGTCGTTCTCCTGTGAGTCTAGATTATCGAATCGGACGCAAAACTGATAGTTAATTGTAACGTTCACGGCCTCCTAATGACGATGGAACACTCAAATTGCGTCCCGATCCAATACATCGTCCTCCAGCCGACTGGTCTCCATGGGTCAATTGCTTCCTCGGGAACCTTATGGTCGTTCTCCTGTGAGTCTAGATTATCGAATCGGACGCAAAACCGATAGTTACTTGTAACGTTCAGGGCCACCTAATGACGATGGAACACTCACATTGCGTCCCGATTCAATACATCGTCCTCCAGCTGACTTGTCTCCGTGGGTCTATTGCTGCCTCGGGCACCTTTTGGTCGTTCACCTGTGAGTCTAGATTATCGAATGGGACGCAAAACTGATAGTTAATTGTAACGTTCAGGGCCTCCTAATGACGATGGAACACTCAAATTGCGTCCCGATTCAATACATCGACATCCAGACGATTTGACTCCAAATGTATATTGCTGCCTCGGCCTCCTTATGGTCGTTCTCCTGTGAGTCTAGATTTTCGAATCGAACGCAAAACTGATAGTTAGTTGTAACGTTCAGGGCCACCTAATAACGAGGGAACACTCAAATTGCGTCCTGATTCAATACATCGTCCTCCAGTCGACTTGTCTCCATGGGTCTATTGCTGCCTCGGGCACCTTGTGGTCGTTCTCCTGTGAGTCTAGATTATCGAATCGGACGCAAAACCGATAGTTAATTGCAACGTTCACGGCCTCCTAATGACGATGGAACACTCAAATTGCGTCCCGATTCAATACATCGTCCTCCAGCCGACTTGTCTCCATGGGTCTATTGCTGCCTCGGGCACCTTATGGTCGTTCTCCTGTGAGTCCAGATTTTCGAATCGGACGCAAAACTGATAGTTGATTGTAACGTTCAGGGCCTCCTAATGACGATGGAACACTCAATTTGCATCCCGATTCAATACATCGTCCTCCAGCCGACTTGTCTCCATGGGTCTATTGCTGCCTCGGGCACCTTATGGTCGTTCTCCTGTGAGGCCAGATTTTCGAATCGGACGCAAAACTGATAGTTGATTGTAACGTTCAGGGCCTCCTAATGACGATGGAACACTCATTTTGCATCCCTATTCAATACATCGTCCTCCAGCCGACTTGTCTCCATGGGTCTATTGCTGCCTCGGGCACCTTATGGGCGTTCTCCTGTGAGTCTAGATTAACGAATAGGACGCAAAACTGATAGTTAATTGTGACGTTCAGGGCCTCCTAATGACGATGGAACCCTCAAATTGGCGTCCCGATTAAATACTTCGTCCTCCAGCCGACTTGTCTCCGTGGGTCTATTGCTGCCTCGGGCACCTTATGGTCGTTTTCCTGTGAGTCTACATTATCGAATAGGACGCAAAACTGATAGTTAATTGTAACGTTCAGGGCCTCCTAATGACGATGGAACACTCAAATTGCGTCCCGATTCAATACATCGTCTTCCAGCCGACTTGTCTCCATGAGTCTATTGCTGCCTCGGGCACCTTATGGTCGTTCTCCTGTGAGTCTAGATTATCGAATCGGACGCAAAACTGATAGTTAATTGTAACGTTCACGGCCTCCTAATGACGATGGAACACTCAAATTGCGTCCCGATTCAATACATCGTCCTCCAACCGACATGTCTCCATGGGTTATTGCTGTCTCGGGCACCTTATGGTCGTTCTCTTGTGAGTCTATTTTATCGAATCGGACGCAAAACTGATAGTTAATTGTAACGATCACGGCCTCCTAACGACGATGGAACACTCAAATTGCGTCCCAATTCAATACATTGTTCTCTTGCCGACTTGTCTCCAAGTGTCTGTTGCTGCCTCGGGCACCTTATGGACGTTCTTCTGTGAGTCTAGATTATCGAATCGGACGCAGAACTGATAGTTAATTGTAACGTTCAGGGCCTCCTAATGACCATGGAACACTCAAATTGCGTCCCGATTCAATACATCGTCCTCCAGCCGACTTGTCTCCATGAATCTATTGCTGCCACGGGCACCTTGTGGTCGTCACCTGTGAGTCTAGAGTTTCGAATCGAACCCAAAACTGATAGTTAATTGTAACACTCAGGGCCTCCTAATAACGAGGGAACACTCAAATTGCGCCCCGATTCAATACATCGTCCTCCAGCCGACTTGTCTCCATGGGTCTATTGCTGCCTCCTGCACGTTATGGTCGTTCTCCTGTGAGTCTAGATTATCGAATCGGTCGCAAAACTGATAGTTTATCGTAACGTTCATGGCCTCCTAATGACGATGGAACACTCAAATTGCGTCCCGATTCAATACATCGTCCTACAGCCGACTTGTCTCCATGGGTCTATTGCTGCCTCGGGCACCTTGTGGTCGTTCTCCTGTGAGTCTAGATTATCGAGTCGGACGCAAAACCGATAGTTAATTGCAACGTTCACGGCCTCCTAATGACGATGGAACACCCAAATTGCGTCCCGATTCAATACATCGTCCTCCAGCCGACTTGTCTCCATGGGTCTATTGCTACCTCGGGCATCTAATGGTCGTTCTCCTGTGAGTCTAGTTTTTCGAATCGGACGCAAAACTGATAGTTGATTGTAACGTTCACGGACTCCTAATGACGATGGAACACTCAAATTGCGTCCCGATTCAATACATCGTTCTCTAGCCGACTTTTCTCTAAGGGTCTATTGCTGCCTCGGGCACCTTATGGTCGTTCTCCTGTGAGTCTAGATTATCGAATCGGACGCAAAACTGATTGTTAATTGTAACGTTCAGGGACTCCTAATGACGAGGGTACACTCAAATTGCGTCTAGATTCAATACATCGTCCTCCAGCTGACTTGTCTTCATGGGTCTATTGCTGCATCGGGCACCTTATGGTCGTTCTCCTGTGAATCTAGAATATCTAATCGGACCCAAAACTGATAGTTAATTGTAACGTTCGGGGCCTCCTAATGACGATGGATCACTCAAATAGCGTCCCGATTCAATACATCGTCCTCCAGCCGACTTGTCTCCATGAGTCTATTGCTGCCTCGGGCACCTTATGGTCGTTCTCCTGTGAGTCTAGATTATCGAATCGGATGCAAAACTGATAGTTAATCGTAACGTTCACGGCCTCCTAATGACGAAGGAACACTCAAATTGCGTCCCGATTCAATACATCGGCCTCCAGCCGACTTGTCTCCATGTGTCTATTGCTGCCTCGGGCACCTTGTGGTCGTTCTCCTGTGAGTCTAGATTATCGAATCGGACGCAAAACCGATAGTTAATTTCAACCTTCAGGGCCTCCTAATGACGATGGAACACTCAAATTGCGTCCCGATCCAATACATCGTCCTCCAGCCGACTGGTCTCCATGGGTCAATTGCTTCCTCGGGAACCTTATGGTCGTTCTCCTGTGAGTCTAGATTATCGAATCGGACGCAAAACCGATAGTTACTTGTAACGTTCAGGGCCACCTAATGACGATGGAACACTCAAATTGCGTCCCGATTCAATACATCGTCCTCCAGCTGACTTGTCTCCGTGGGTCTATTGCTGCCTCGGGCACCTTTTGGTCGTTCACCTGTGAGTCTAGATTATCGAATGGGACGCAAAACTGATAGTTAATTGTAACGTTCAGGGCCTCCTAATGACGATGGAACACTCAAATTGCGTCCCGATTCAATACATCGACATCCAGACGATTTGACTCCAAATGTATATTGCTGCCTCGGCCTCCTTATGGTCGTTCTCCTGTGAGTCTAGATTTTCGAATCGAACGCAAAACTGATAGTTAATTGTAACGTTCAGGGCCTCCTAATAACGAGGGAACACTCAAATTGCGTCCTGATTCAATACATCGTCCTCCAGTCGTCTTGTCTCCATGGGTCTATTGCTGCCTCGGGCACCTTGTGGTCGTTCTCCTGTGAGTCTAGATTATCGAATCGGACGCAAAACCGATAGTTAATTGCAACGTTCACGGCCTCCTAATGACGATGGAACACTCAAATTGCGTCCCGATTCAATACATCGTCCTCCAGCCGACTTGTCTCCATGGGTCTATTGCTGCCTCGGGCACCTTATGGTCGTTCTCCTGTGAGTCCAGATTTTCGAATCGGACGCAAAACTGATAGTTGATTGTAACGTTCACGGACTCGTAATGACGATGGAACACTCGTATTGCGTCCCGATTCAATACATCTTTCTCTAGCCGACTTGTCTCCAAGGGTCTAAAGCTGCCTCGGGCACCTTATGGTCGATCTCCTGTGAGTCTAGATTATCGAATCGAACGCAAAACTGATACTTCATTGTAACGTTCAGGGACTCCTACTGACGAGGGTACACTCAAATTGCGTCTAGATTCAATACATCGTCCTCCAGCTGACTTGTCTTCATGTGTCTATTGCTGCATCGGGCACCTTATGGTCGTTCTCCTGTGAATCTAGATTATCTAATCGGACGCAAAACTGATAGTTAATTGTAACGTTCAGGGAATCCTAATGACGATGGAACACTCAAATTGCGTCCCGATTCAATACATCGTCCTCCAGCCGACTTGTCTCCATGTGTCTATTGCTACCTCGGGCACCTTGTGGTCGTTCTCCTGTGAGTCTAGATTATCGAATCGGACGCAAAACCGATAGTTAATTTCAACGTTCACGGCCTCCTAATGACGATGGAACACTCAAATTGCGTCCCGATTCAATACATCGTCCTCCAGCCTACTAGTCTCCATGGGTCAATTGCTTCCTCGGGCACCTTATGGTCGTTCTCCTGTGAGTCTAGACTTTCGAATCGAACGCAAAACCGATAGTTAATTGTAACGTTCTGGGCCTCCTAATGACGAGGGAACACTCTAATTGCGTCTAGATTCAATACATCGTCCTCCAGCCGACTTGTCTCCATGGGTCTATTGCTGCCTCGGGCACCTTATGGTCGTTCTCCTGGGAGTCTAGATTATCGAATCGGACGCAAAACTGATAGTTACTTGTAACGTTCGGGGCCTCCTAGTGACGATGGAACACTCAAATTGCGTCCCGATTCAATAAATCGTTCTCTTGCCTACTTGTCCCCAAGGGTCTGTTGCTGCCTCGGGCACCTTATGGTCGTTCTCCTGTGGGTCTAGATTATCGAATCGGACGCGGAAGTGATAGTTAATTGAAACGTTCAGGGCATCCTAATGACCATGGAACACTCAAATTGCGTCCCGGTTCAATACATCGTTCTCTAGCCGACTTGTCTCCAAGGGTCTATTGCTGCCTCGGGCACTTTATGGTCGTTCTCCTATGAATCTAGATTTTCGAATCGGACGCAAAACTGATAGTTAATTGCAACGTTCAGGGCCTCGTAATGACGATGAAACACTCAAATTTCGTCCCGATTCAATACATCGTCCTCCAGCCGACTTGTCTCCATGGGTCTATTGCTGCCTCGGGCATCTTATGGTCGTTCTCCTGTGAGTCCAGATTTTCGAATCGAACGCAAAACTGATAGTTAATTGTAACGTTCAGGGCCTCCTAATGACGATGGAACACTCAAATTGCGTCCCGATTCAATACATCGTCCTCCAGCCGACTTGTCTCCATGGGTCTATTGCTACTTCGGCACCTTATGGTCGTTCACCTCTGTGTCTTGATTATCGAATCGGACGCAAAACTGATAGTTAATTGTAACGTTCAGGGCCTCGTAATGACGATGAAACACTCAAATTGCGTCCCGATTCAATACATCGTCTTCCAGCCGACTTGTCTCCATGGGTCTATTGCTGCTTAGGGCACCTTATGGTCGTTCTCCTGTCAGTCTAGATTATCGAATCGGACGCAAAACTGATAGTTAATTGTAACGTTCACGGCCTCCTAATGACGGTGGCACACTCAAATTGCGTCCCGATTCAACACATCGTCCTCCAGCCGACTTGTCTCCATGGGTCTATTGCTCCCTCGCGCACCTTATGATCGTTCTCCTGTGAGACTAGATTATTGTATCGGACGCAAAACTGATAGTTAATTGAAACGTTCACGGCCTCCTAACGACGATGGAACACTCAAATTGTGTCCCGATTCAACACATCGTTCTCTTGCCGACTTGTCTCCAACGGTCTGTTGCTGCCTCGGGCACCTTATGGTCGTTTTCCTGTGAGTCTGGATTATCGAATCGGACGCAGAACTGATAGTTAATTGTAACGTTCTGGGCCTCCTAATGACCATGGAACACTCAAATTGCCTCCCGTTTCAATACATCGTTCTCTAGCCGACTTGTCTCCAAGGGTCTATTGCTGCCTCGGGCACTTTATGGTCGTTCTCCTATGAGTCAAAATAATAGAATCGGACGCAAAACTGATAGTTAATTGTAACGTTTACGGCCTCCTAATGACGATGGAACACTCAAATTGCGTCCTGATCCAATACATCGTTCTCTAGCCGATTTGTCTCCAAGGGTCTGTTGCCGCCGCGGGCACCTTATGGTCGTTCTCCTGTGAGTCTAGATTATCGAATCGGACGCAAAACTGATAGTAAATTGTAACGTTCAGGGCCTCCTAATGACGATGGCACACTCAAATTGCGTCCCGATTCAACACATCGTCCTCCAGCCGACTTGTCTCCATGGGTCTATTGCTGCCTCGGTTACCTTATGATCGTTCTCCTGTGAGACTAGCTTATTGTATCGGACGCAAAACTGATAGTTAATTGTAACGTTCACAGCCTCCTAACGACGATGGATCACTCAAATTCTGTCCCGATTCAACTCATCGTTCTCTTGCCGACTTGTCTCCAACGGTCTGTTGCTGCCTCGGGCACCTTATGGTCGTTTTCCTGTGAGTGTAGATTATCGAATCGGACGCAGAACTGATAGTTAATTGTAACGTTCTGGGCCTCCTAATGACCATGGAACACTCAAATTGCGTCCCGTTTCAATACATCGTTCTCTAGCCGACTTGTCTCCAAGGGTCTATTGCTGCCTCGGGCACTGTATGGTCGTTCTCCTATGAGTCAAAGTTATAGAATCGGACGCAAAACTGATAGTTAATTGTAACGTTTACGGCCTCCTAATGACGATGGAACACTCAAATTGCGTCCTGATCCAATACATCGTTCTCTAGCCGATTTGTCTCCAAGGGTCTGTTGCTGCCTCGGGCACCTTATGGCGGTTCTCCTGTGAGTCTAGATTATCGAATCGGACCCAAAACTCATCGTTATTTGTAACGTTCAGGGCCTCCAAATGACCATGGAACACTCAAATTGCGTCCCGATTCAATACATCGTTCTCTAGCCGACTTGTCTCCAAGGGTCTATTGCTGCCTCGGGCACCTTATGGTCGTTCTCCATTGACTCTATATTTTCGAATCGAACGCAAAACTGATAGTTAGTTATAACGTTCAGGGCATCCTAATGACGATGGAACACTCAATTTGCGTGCCGATTCAATACATCGTCCTCCAGCCGAATTGTCTCCATGGGTCTATTGCTGCCTCGGGCACCTTATGGTCGTTCCCCTGTGAGTCTAGATTTTCGAATCAGACGCAAAACTGATAGTTACATGTAATGTTCAGGGCCACCTAATGACGATGGAACACTCAAATTGCGTCCAGATTTAATACATCGTCCTCCAACCGACTTGTCTCCATGGGTCTATTGCTGCCTCGGGCACCTTATGGTCGTTCTCCTGTGAGTCTAGATTTTCGAATCGAACGCAAAACAGATAGTTAATTGTAACGTTCAGGGCCTCCTAATGACGATGGAACACTCAAATTGCGTCCCGATTCAATACATCGTCTTCCAGCCGACTTGTCTCCATGGGTCTGTTACTGTCTCGGGCACCTTATGGTTATTCTCCTGTGAGTCTAAATTATCGAATGGGACGCAAAACTGATAGTTAATTGTAACGTTCAGCGCCTCCTAATGACGATGGAACACTCAAATTGCATCCCGATTTAATACATCGTCTTCCAGCCGACTTGTCTCCATGGGTCTATTGCTGCCTCGGGCACCTTATGGTCGTTCTCCTGTGAGTCTAGATTATTGAATCGGACACAAAACTGATAGTTAATTGTAACGTTCACGGCCTCCTAATGACGATGGAACACTCAAATAGCATCCCGATTTAATACATCGTCCTCCAACCGACTTGTCTCCATGGGTCTATTGCTGGCCCGGGAACCTTATGGTCGTTCTCCTGTGAGTCTAGATTATCGAATCGGACGCAAAACTGATAGTTAATTGTAACGTTCATGGCCTCCTAACGACGATGGACCACTCAAATTGCGTCCCGATTCAATACATCGTTCTCTTGCCGACTTGTCTCCAAGGGTGTGTTGCTGCCTCGGGCACCTTATGGTCGTTCTCCTCTGAGTCTAGATTATCGAATCGGACGCAGACCTGATAGTTAATTGTAACGCTCAGGGCCTCCTAATGACCATGGAACACTCAAATTGGCGCCTCGAATAAGTACATCGTCCTCCAGCCGACTTGTCTCCATGGGTCTATTGCTTTCTCGGGCACCTTGTGGTCGTTCTCCATTGAGTCTATATTTCGAATCGAACGCAATACTGATAGATAGTTGTGACGTTCAGGGCCTCCTAATGACGATGGAACACTCAAATTGCGTCCCGATTCAATATATCGTCTTCCAGCCGACTTGTCTCCATGGGTCTATTGCTGCCTCGGGCACCTTATGGTCGTTCTCCTGTGAGTCTAGATTATCGAATCGGATGCAAAACTGATAGTTAATTGTAACGTTCAGGGCCTCCTAATGACGATGGAACACTCAAATTCGCGTCCCGATTAAATACATCGTCCTCCAGCCGACTTGCCTCCATGGGTCTATTGCTGCCTCGGGCACCTTATGGTCGTTCTCCTGTGAGTCTAGACTTTCGAATTGGACGCAAAACTGATAGTTA
Organism: Schistocerca cancellata; assembly: GCF_023864275.1. Taxonomy (NCBI): domain Eukaryota; kingdom Metazoa; phylum Arthropoda; class Insecta; order Orthoptera; family Acrididae; genus Schistocerca; species Schistocerca cancellata. Next base: position 84,896,524 of record NC_064631.1, on the reverse strand, counting down.
CTTGTATCGTTCAGGGCCACCTAATGACGATGGAACACTCAAATTTCGTCCCGATTCTATACATCGTCCTCCAGCCGACTTGTCTCCATGGGTCTATTGGTGCCTCGGGCACCTTATGGTCGTTCTCCTGTGAGTCTAGATTATCGAATGGGACGCAAAGCTGATAGTTAATTGTAACGTTCAGGGCCTCCTAATGACGACGGAACACACAAATTGCGTCCCGACTCAATACATCGTCTTCCTGCCGACTTGTCTCCATGGGTCTATTGCTGCCTCGGTCACCTTATGGTCGTTCTCCTGTGAGTCTAGATTATCGAATCGGACGCAAAACTGATAGTTAATTGTAACCTTCACGGCCTCCTAATGACGATGGAACACTCAAAATGCATCCCGATTCAATACATCGTCCTCCAACCGACTTGTCTCCAAGGGTCTATTGCTGCCTCGGGCACCTTATGGTCGTTCCCCTGTGAGTCTAGATTATCGAATCGGACGCAAAACTGATAGTTAATTGTAACGTTCACGGCCTCCTAACGACGATGGAACACTCAAATTGGGTCCCGATTCAATACATCGTCCTCCAGCCGACTTGTCTCCCAGGGTCTGTTGCTGCCTCGGGCACCTTATGGTCGTTCTCCTGAGAGTCTAGATTATCGAATCGGACGCAGAACTGATAGTTAATTGTAACGATCAGGGCCTCCTAATGACCATGGAACACTCAAATTGCGTCCCGATTCGATACATCGTTCTCTAGCCTACTTTTCTCCAAGCGTCCATTGCTGCCTCGGGCATATTATGGTCGTTCTCCTATGAGTCTAGATTATCGTATCGGACGCAAAACTGATAGTTAATTGTAACGTTCACGGCCTCCTAATGACGATGGAACACTCAAATTGCGTCCCGATTCAATACATCGTTCTCTAGCCGACATGTCTCCAAGGGTCTATTGCTGCCTCGGGCACCTTATCGTCGTTCTCCTGTGAGTCTAGATTATCGAATCGGACGCAAAACTGATAGTTAATTGTAACTTTCAGGGCTTCCAAATGACGATGGAACACTCAAATTGCGTCCCGATTCAATACATCGTCCTCCAGCCGACTTGTCTCCATGGGTCTATTGCTGCCTCGGGCACCTTATGGTCGTTCTCCTGTGAGTCTAGATTGTCGAATCGGACGCAAAACAGATAGTTAATTGTAACGTGCAGGGCCACCTAATGACGATGGAACACTCAAATTGCGTCCCGATTCAATACATCGTCCTCCAGCCGACTACTCTCCATGGGTCTATTGCTGCCTCGGGCACCTTATGGTCGTTCTCCTGTGAGTCTAGATTTTCGAATCGAACGCAAAACAGATAGTTAATTGTAACGTTCAGGGCCTCTTAATGACGATGGAACACTCAAATTGCGTCCCAATTCAATACTTCGTCTTCCAGCCGACTTGTCTCCATGGGTCTATTGCTGCCTCGGGCACCTTATGGTCGTTCTCCTCTGAGTCTAGATTATCGAATCGGACGCAAAACTGATAGTTAATTGTAACGTTCAGGGCCTCCTAATGACGATGGAACACTCAAATTGGCTCCCTGTTTAAGTACATCGTCCTCCAGCCGACTTGTCGACATGGGTCTATTGTTGCCTCGGGCACCTTATGGTCGTTCTCCTGTGAGGCTAGATTTTCGAATCGGACGCAAAACTGATAGTTACTTGTAACGTTCAGGGCCACCTAATGACGATGGAACACTCAAATTGCGTCCCGATTCAATACATCGTCCTCCAGCCTACTACTCTCCATGGGTCTATTGCTGCCTCGGGCACCTTATGGTCGTTCTCCTGTGAGTCTAGGTTATCGAATGGGACGCAACACTGATAGTTAATTGTAACATTCACGGCCTCCTAATGACGATGGAACACTCAAATTGCGTCCCGATTCAATACATCGTCTTCCAGCCGACTTGTCTCCATGGGTCTATTGCTGCCTCGGGCACCTTATGGTCGTTCTCCTGTGAGTCTAGATTATCGAATGAGACGCAAAACTGACAGTTAATTGTAACGTTCACGGCCTCCTAACGAGGATGGAACCCTCAAATTGCGTTCCGATTCAATACATCGTTCTCTTGCCAAATTGTCCCCAAGGGTCTGTTGCTGCCTCGGGCACCTTATGGTCGTCCTCCTGTGAGTCTAGATTATCGAATCGGACGCGGAACTGATAGTTAATTGTAACGTTCAGGGCCTCCTAATGACCATGGAACACTCAAATTGCATCCCGATTCAATACATCGTTCTCTAGACGGCTAGTCTCCAAGGGTCTATTGCTGCCTCGGGCACTTTATGGTCGTTCTCCTATGAGTCTAGATTATCGAATCGGACGCAAAACTGATAGTTAATTGTAACGTTCACGGCCTCCTAATGACAATGAAACACTCAAATTGCGTCCCGATTCAATACATCGTTCTCTAGCCGACTTGTCCCCAAGTGTCTATTGCTGCCTCGGGCGCCTTATGGTCGTTCTCCTGTGAGTCTTGATTATCGAATCGGACGCAAAACTGATAGTTAATTGTAACGTTCAGGACCTCGTAATGACTTTGAACACTCAAATTGCGTCTCGATTCAATACATCGTCCTCCATCCGACTTGCCTCCATGGGTCTATTGCTGCCTCCGGCACCTTATGGTCGTTCTCCTGTGAGTCTAGATTATCGAATCGGTCGCAAAACTGATAGTAAGTTGTAACGTTCAGGGCCTCCTAATGACGATGGAACACTCAAATTGCGTCCCGATTCAATACATCGTCCTCCAGCCGACTTGTCTTCATGGGTCTATTGCTGCCTCGGGCACCTTATGGTCTTTCTCCTGTGAGTATAGATTATCGAATGGGACGCAAAACTGATAGTTAATAGTAACGTTCAGGGCCTCCTAATGACGATGGAACACTCAAATTGCGTCCCGATTCAACACATCGTTCTCTTGCCAACTTGTCCCCAAGGGTCTGTTGCTGCCTCGGGCACCTTATGGTCGTTCTCCTGTGGGTCTAGATTATCGAATCGGATGCGGAAGTGATAGTTAATTGAAACGTTCAGGGCCTCCTAATGACCATGGAACACTCAAATTGCGTCCCGGTTCAATACATCGCTCTCTAGCCGACTTGTCTCCAAGGGTCTATTGCTGCCTCGGGCACTTTATGGTCGTTCTCCTATGAATCTAGATTTTCGAATCGGACGCAAAACTGATAGTTAATTGCAACGATCAGGGCCTCGTAATGACGATGAAACACTCAAATTTCGTCCCGATTCAATACATCGTCCTCCAGCCGACTTGTCTCCATGGGTCTATTGCTGCCTCGGGCATCTTATGGTCGTTCTCCTGTGAGTCCAGATTTTCGAATCGAACGCAAAACTGATAGTTAATTGTAACGTTCAGGGCCTCCTAATGACGATGGAACACTCAAATTGCGTCCCGATTCAATACATCGTCCTCCAGCCGACTTGTCTCCATGGGTCTATTGCTACTTCGGCACCTTGTGGTCGTTCACCTCTGAGTCTTGATTATCGAATCGGACGCAAAACTGATAGTTAATTGTAACGTTCAGGGCCTCGTAATGACGATGAAACACTCAAATTGCGTCTCGATTCAATACATCGTCCTCCAGCCGACTTGTCTCCATGGGTCTATTGCTGCCTCGGGCACCTTATGGTCGTTCTCCTGTGAGTCTAGATTATCGAATCGGACGCAAAACTGATAGTAAATTGTAACGTTCAGGGCCTCCTAATGACGATGGAACACTCAAATTGCGTCCCGATTCAATACATCGTCCTCCAGCCGACTTGTCTCCATGTGTCTATTGCAGCCTCGGGCACCTTATGGTCGTTCTCCTGTGAGTCTAGACTATCGAATGGGACGCAAAACTGTTAGTTAATAGTAACGTTCAAGGCCTCCTAATGACGATGGAACACTCAAATTGCGTCCCGATTCAATACATCGTCTTCCAGCCGACTTGTCTCCATGGGTCTAATGCTGCTTAGGGCACCTTATGGTCGTTCTCCTGTCAGTCTAGATTATCGAATCGGACGCAAAACTGATAGTTAATTGTAACGTTCACGGCCTCCTAATGACGGTGGCACACTCAAATTGCGTCCCGATTCAACACATCGTCCTCCAGCCGACTTGTCTCCATGGGTCTATTGCTCCCTCGCGCACCTTATGATCGTTCTCCTGTGAGACTAGATTATTGTATCGGACGCAAAACTGATAGTTAATTGAAACGTTCACGGCCTCCTAACGACGATGGAACACTCAAATTGTGTCCCGATTCAACACATCGTTCTCTTGCCGACTTGTCTCCAACGGTCTGTTGCTGCCTCGGGCACCTTATGGTCGTTTTCCTGTGAGTCTGGATTATCGAATCGGACGCAGAACTGATAGTTAATTGTAACGTTCTGGGCCTCCTAATGACCATGGAACACTCAAATTGCCTCCCGTTTCAATACATCGTTCTCTAGCCGACTTGTCTCCAAGGGTCTATTGCTGCCTCGGGCACTTTATGGTCGTTCTCCTATGAGTCAAAATAATAGAATCGGACGCAAAACTGATAGTTAATTGTAACGTTTACGGCCTCCTAATGACGATGGAACACTCAAATTGCGTCCTGATCCAATACATCGTTCTCTAGCCGATTTGTCTCCAAGGGTCTGTTTCTGCCGCGGGCACCTTATGGTCGTTCTCCTGTGAGTCTAGATTATCGAATCGGACGCAAAACTGATAGTTAATTGTAACATTCAGGGATTCCTAATGACGATGGAACACTCAAATTTCGTCCCGATTCAATACATCGTCCTCCAGCCGACTTGTCTCCATGGGTCTATTGCTGCCTCGGGCATCTTATGGTCGTTCTCCTGTAAGTCCAGATTATCGAATCGAACGCAAAACTGATAGTTAATTGTAACGTTCAGGGCCTCCTAATGACGATGGAACACTCAAATTGCGTCCCGATTCAATACATCGTCCTCCAGCCGACTTGTCTCCATGGGTCTATTGCTACCTCGGCACCTTATGGTCGTTCACCTGTGAGTCTTGATTATCGAATCGGACGCAAAACTGATTGTTAATTGTAACGTTCAGGGCCTCGTAATGACGATGAAACACTCAATTTGCGTCTCGATTCAATACATCGTCCTCCAGCCGATTTGTCTCCATGGGTCTATTGCTGCCTCGGGCACCTTATGGTCGTTCTCCTGTGAGTCTAGATTATCGAATCGGACGCAAAACTGATAGTAAATTGTAACGTTCAGGGCCTCCTAATGACGATGGCACACTCAAATTGCGTCCCGATTCAACACATCGTCCTCCAGCCGACTTGTCTCCATGGGTCTATTGCTGCCTCGGTTACCTTATGATCGTTCTCCTGTGAGACTAGCTTATTGTATCGGACGCAAAACTGATAGTTAATTGTAACGTTCACAGCCTCCTAACGACGATGGAACACTCAAATTGTGTCCCGATTCAACTCATCGTTCTCTTGCCGACTTGTCTCCAACGGTCTGTTGCTGCCTCGGGCACCTTATGGTCGTTTTCCTGTGAGTGTAGATTATCGAATCGGACGCAGAACTGATAGTTAATTGTAACGTTCTGGGCCTCCTAATGACCATGGAACACTCAAATTGCGTCCCGTTTCAATACATCGTTCTCTAGCCGACTTGTCTCCAAGGGTCTATTGCTGCCTCGGGCACTTTATGGTCGTTCTCCTATGAGTCAAAATTATAGAATCGGACGCAAAACTGATAGTTAATTGTAACGTTTACGGCCTCCTAATGACGATGGAACACTCAAATTGCGTCCTGATCCAATACATCGTTCTCTAGCCGATTTGTCTCCAAGGGTCTGTTGCTGCCTCGGGCACCTTATGGCGGTTCTCCTGTGAGTCTAGATTATCGAATCGGACCCAAAACTGATCGTTATTTGTAACGTTCAGGGCCTCCAAATGACCATGGAACACTCAAATTGCGTCCCGATTCAATACATCGTTCTCTAGCCGACTTGTCTCCAAGGGTCTATTGCTGCCTCGGGCACCTTATGGTCGTTCTCCATTGACTCTATATTTTCGAATCGAACGCAAAACTGATAGTTAGTTATAACGTTCAGGGCATCCTAATGACGATGGAACACTCAATTTGCGTGCCGATTCAATACATCGTCCTCCAGCCGAATTGTCTCCATGGGTCTATTGCTGCCTCGGGCACCTTATGGTCGTTCCCCTGTGAGTCTAGATTTTCGAATCAGACGCAAAACTGATAGTTACATGTAATGTTCAGGGCCACCTAATGACGATGGAACACTCAAATTGAGTCCAGATTTAATACATCGTCCCCCAACCGACTTGTCTCCATGGGTCTATTGCTGCCTCGGGCACCTTATGGTCGTTCTCCTGTGAGTCTAGATTTTCGAATCGAACGCAAAACAGATAGTTAATTGTAACGTTCAGGGCCTCCTAATGACGATGGAACACTCAAATTGCGTCCCGATTCAATACATCGTCTTCCAGCCGACTTGTCTCCATGGGTCTGTTACTGTCTCGGGCACCTTATGGTTGTTCTCCTGTGAGTCTAAATTATCGAATGGGACGCAAAACTGATAGTTAATTGTAACGTTCAGCGCCTCCTAATGACGATGGAACACTCAAATTGCATCCCGATTTAATACATCGTCTTCCAGCCGACTTGTCTCCATGGGTCTATTGCTGCCTCGGGCACCTTATGGTCGTTCTCCTGTGAGTCTAGATTATTGAATCGGACGCAAAACTGATAGTTAATTGTAACGTTCACGGCCTCCTAATGACGATGGAACACTCAAATAGCATCCCGATTTAATACATCGTCCTCCAACCGACTTGTCTCCATGGGTCTATTGCTGGCCCGGGAACCTTATGGTCGTTCTCCTGTGAGTCTAGATTATCGAATCGGACGCAAAACTGATAGTTAATTGTAACGTTCATGGCCTCCTAACGACGATGGACCACTCAAATTGCGTCCCGATTCAATACATCGTTCTCTTGCCGACTTGTCTCCAAGTGTGTGTTGCTGCCTCGGGCACCTTATGGTCGTTCTCCTCTGAGTCTAGATTATCGAATCGGACGCAGACCTGATAGTTAATTGTAACGCTCAGGGCCTCCTAATGACCATGGAACACTCAAATTGGCGCCTCGAATAAGTACATCGTCCTCCAGCCGACTTGTCTCCATGGGTCTATTGCTATCTCGGGCACCTTGTGGTCGTTCTCCATTGAGTCTATATTTCGAATCGAACGCAATACTGATAGATAGTTGTGACGTTCAGGGCCTCCTAATGACGATGGAACACTCAAATTGCGTCCCGATTCAATATATCGTCTTCCAGCCGACTTGTCTCCATGGGTCTATTGCTGCCTCGGGCACCTTATGGTCGTTCTCCTGTGAGTCTAGATTATCGAATCGGATGCAAAACTGATAGTTAATTGTAACGTTCAGGGCCTCCTAATGACGATGGAACACTCAAATTCGCGTCCCGATTAAATACATCGTCCTCCAGCCGACTTGCCTCCATGGGTCTATTGCTGCCTCGGGCACCTTATGGTCGTTCTCCTGTGAGTCTAGACTTTCGAATTGGACGCAAAACTGATAGTTACTTGTATCGTTCAGGGCCACCTAATGACGATGGAACACTCAAATTTCGTCCCGATTCTATACATCGTCCTCCAGCCGACTTGTCTCCATGGGTCTATTGGTGCCTCGGGCACCTTATGGTCGTTCTCCTGTGAGTCTAGATTATCGAATGGGACGCAAAGCTGATAGTTAATTGTAACGTTCAGGGCCTCCTAATGACGACGGAACACACAAATTGCGTCCCGACTCAATACATCGTCTTCCTGCCGACTTGTCTCCATTGGTCTATTGCTGCCTCGGGCACCTTATGGTCGTTCTCCTGTGAGTCTAGATTATCGAATCGGACGCAAAACTGATAGTTAATTGTAACCTTCACGGCCTCCTAATGACGATGGAACACTCAAATTGCATCCCGATTCAATACATCGTCCTCCAACCGACTTGTCTCCAAGGGTCTATTGCTGCCTCGGGCACCTTATGGTCGTTCCCCTGTGAGTCTAGATTATCGAATCGGACGCAAAACTGATAGTTAATTGTAACGTTCACGGCCTCCTAACGACGATGGAACACTCAAATTGGGTCCCGATTCAATACATCGTCCTCCAGCCGACTTGTCTCCCAGGGTCTGTTGCTGCCTCGGGCACCTTATGGTCGTTCTTCTGAGAGTCTAGATTATCGAATCGGACGCAGAACTGATAGTTAATTGTAACGATCAGGGCCTCCTAATGACCATGGAACACTCAAATTGCGTCCCGATTCGATACATCGTTCTCTAGCCTACTTTTCTCCAAGCGTCCATTGCTGCCTCGGGCATATTATGGTCGTTCTCCTATGAGTCTAGATTATCGTATCGGACGCAAAACTGATAGTTAATTGTAACGTTCACGGCCTCCTAATGACGATGGAACACTCAAATTGCGTCCCGATTCAATACATCGTCCTCCAGCCGACTTGTCTCCATGGGTCTATTGCTGCCCCGGGCACCTTATGGTCGTTCTCCTGTGAGTCTAGATTGTCGAATCGGACGCAAAACAGATAGTTAATTGTAACGTGCAGGGCCACCTAATGACGATGGAACACTCAAATTGCGTCCCGATTCAATACATCGTCCTCCAGCCGACTACTCTCCATGGGTCTATTGCTGCCTCGGGCACCTTATGGTCGTTCTCCTGTGAGTCTAGATTTTCGAATCGAACGCAAAACAGATAGTTAATTGTAACGTTCAGGGCCTCTTAATGACGATGGAACACTCAAATTGCGTCCCAATTCAATACATCGTCTTCCAGCCGACTTGTCTCCATGGGTCTATTGCTGCCTCGGGCACCTTATGGTCGTTCTCCTCTGAGTCTAGATTATCGAATCGGACGCAAAACTGATAGTTAATTGTGACGTTCAGGGCCTCCTAATGACGATGGAACACTCAAATTGGCTCCCTGTTTAAGTACATCGTCCTCCAGCCGACTTGTCGACATGGGTCTATTGTTGCCTCGGGCACCTTATGGTCGTTCTCCTGTGAGGCTAGATTTTCGAATCGGACGCAAAACTGATAGTTACTTGTAACGTTCAGGGCCACCTAATGACGATGGAACACTCAAATTGCGTCCCGATTCAATACATCGTCCTCCAGCCTACTACTCTCCATGGGTCTATTGCTGCCTCGGGCACCTTATGGTCGTTCTCCTGTGAGTCTAGGTTATCGAATGGGACGCAACACTGATAGTTAATTGTAACATTCACGGCCTCCTAATGACGATGGAACACTCAAATTGCGTCCCGATTCAATACATCGTCTTCCAGCCGACTTGTCTCCATGGGTCTATTGCTGCCTCGGGCACCTTATGGTCGTTCTCCTGTGAGTCTAGATTATCGAATGGGACGCAAAACTGACAGTTAATTGTAACGTTCACGGCTTCCTAACGAGGATGGAACCCTCAAATTGCGTTCCGATTCAATACATCGTTCTCTTGCCAAATTGTCCCCAAGGGTCTGTTGCTGCCTCGGGCACCTTATGGTCGTCCTCCTGTGAGTCTAGATTATCGAATCGGACGCGGAACTGATAGTTAATTGTAACGTTCAGGGCCTCCTAATGACCATGGAACACTCAAATTGCATCCCGATTCAATACATCGTTCTCTAGACGGCTAGTCTCCAAGGGTCTATTGCTGCCTCGGGCACTTTATGGTCGTTCTCCTATGAGTCTAGATTATCGAATCGGACGCAAAACTGATAGTTAATTGTAACGTTCACGGCCTCCTAATGACAATGAAACACTCAAATTGCGTCCCGATTCAATACATCGTTCTCTAGCCGACTTGTCCCCAAGTGTCTATTGCTGCCTCGGGCGCCTTATGGTTGTTCTCCTGTGAGTCTTGATTATCGAATCGGACGCAAAACTGATAGTTAATTGTAACGTTCACGGCCTCCTAATGACAATGAAACACTCAAATTGCGTCCCGATTCAATACATCGTTCTCTAGCCGACTTGTCCCCAAGTGTCTATTGCTGCCTCGGGCGCCTTATGGTCGTTCTCCTGTGAGTCTTGATTATCGAATCGGACGCAAAACTGATAGTTAATTGTAACGTTCAGGACCTCGTAATGACTTTGAACACTCAAATTGCGTCTCGATTCAATACATCGTCCTCCATCCGACTTGCCTCCATGGGTCTATTGCTGCCTCCGGCACCTTATGGTCGTTCTCCTGTGAGTCTAGATTATCGAATCGGCCGCAAAACTGATAGTAAATTGTAACGTTCAGGGCCTCCTAATGACGATGGAACACTCAAATTGCGTCCCGATTCAATACATCGTCCTCCAGCCGACTTGTCTTCATGGGTCTATTGCTGCCTCGGGCACCTTATGGTCTTTCTCCTGTGAGTATAGATTATCGAATGGGACGCAAAACTGATAGTTAATAGTAACGTTCAGGGCCTCCTAATGACGATGGAACACTCAAATTGCGTCCCGATTCGATACATCGTCATCCAGCCGACTTGTCTCCATGGGTCTATTGCTGCTTAGGGCACCTTATGGTCGTTCTCCTGTCAGTCTAGATTATCGAATCGGACACAAAACTGATAGTTAATTGTAACGTTCACGGCCTCCTAATGACGATGGAACACTCAAATTGGGTCCCGATTGAATACATCGTCCTCCAGCCGACTTGTCTCCATGGGTCTATTGCTGCCTCGGGCACCTTATGGTCGTTCTCCTGTGAGACTAGATTATTGTATCGGACGCAAAACTGATAGTTAATTGTAACGTTCACGGCCTCCTAACGACGATGGAACACTCAAATTGTGTCCCGATTCAATACATCGTTCTCTTGCCGACTTGTCTCCAGGGGTCTGTTGCTGCCTCGGTCACCTTTTGGTCGTTCTCCTGTGAGTCTAGATTATCGAATCGGACGCAAAACTGATAGTTAATCGTAACGTTAAGGGCCTCCTAATGACCATGGAACACTCAAATTGCGTCCCGATTCAATACATCGTTCTCTAGCCGACTTGTCTCCAAGGGTCTATTGCTGCCTCGGGCACTTTATGGTCGTTCTCCTTTGAGTCAAAAATATAGAATCGGACGCAAAACTGATAGTTAATTGTAAAGTTTACGGCCTCCTAATGACGATGCAACACTCAAATTGCGTCCTGATCCAATACATCGTTCTCTAGCCGATTTGTCTCCATGGGTCTGTTCCTGCCTCGGGCACCTTATGGTTGTTCTCCTGTGAGTCTAGATTATCGAATCGGACGCAAAACTGATAGTTAATTGTAACATTCAGGGATTCCTTATGACGATGGAACACTCAAATTGCGTCCCGATTCAATACATCATCCTCCAGCCGAATTGTCTCCTTGGGTCTATTGCTGCCTCGGGCACCTTATGGTCGTTCCCCTGTGAGTAGATTTTCGAATCAGACGCAAAACTGATAGTTACATGTAACGTTCAGGGCCACCTAATGACGATGGAACACTCAAATTGCGTCCAAATTCAATACATCGTCCTCCAGCCGACTTGTCTCCATGGGTCTATTGCTGCCTCGGGCACCTTATGGTCGTTCTCCTGTGAGTCTAGATTATCGAATGGGACGCAAAACTGATAGTTAATTGTAACGTTCATGGCCTCCTAATGACGATGGAACACTCAAATTGCATCCCGATTCAATACATCGTCTTCCAGCCGACTTGTCTCCATGGGTCTATTGCTGCCTCGGGCACCTTACGGTCGTTCTCCTGTGATTCTAGATTATCGAATCGGACGCAAAACTGTAACGTTCACGGCCTCCTAATGACGATGGAACACTCAAATTGCATCCCGATTTAATACATCGTCCTCCAACCGACTTGTCTCCATGGGTCTATTGCTGCCTCGGGCACCTTATGGTCGTTCTCCTCTGAGTCTAGATTATCGAATCGGACGCAAAACTGATAGTTAATTGTAACATTCATGGCCTCCTAACGACGATGGACCACTCAAATTGCGTCCCGAATCAATACATCGTTCTCTTGTCGACTTGTCTCCAAGGGTCTGTTGCTGCCTCGGGCACCTTATGGTCGTTGTCCTCTGAGTCTAGATTATCGAATCGGACGCAGAACTGATAGTTAATTGTAACGATCAGGGCCTCCTAATGACCATGGAACACTCAAATTGGCGCCTGGAATAAGTACATCGTCCTCCAGCCGACTTGTCTCCATGGGTCTATTGCTTTTTTCGGGCACCTTATGGTCGTTCTCCATTGAGTCTATATTTTCGAATCGAACGCAAAACTGATAGTTAGTTGTAACGTTCAGGGCCACCTAATGACGATGGAACACTCAAATTGCGTCCAGATTCAATACATCGTCCTCCAGCCGACTTGTCTCCATGGGTCTATTGCTGCCTCGGGCACCTTATGGTCGTTCTCCTGTGAGTCTAGATTTTCGAATCGAACGCAAAACAGATAGTTAATTGTAACGTTCAGGGCCTCCTAATGACGATGGAACACTCAAATTGCGTCCCGATTCAATACATCGTCTTCTAGCCGACTTGTCTCCATGGGTCTGTTACTGTCTCGGGCACCTTATGGGCGTTCTCCTGTGAGTCTAGATTATCGAAACGGATGCAAAACTGATAGTTAATTGTAACGTTCAGGGCCTCCTAATGACGATGGAACACTCAAATTCGCGTCCCGATTAAATACATCGTCCTCCAGCCGACTTGCCTCCATGGGTCTATTGCTGCTTCGGGCACCTTATGGTCGTTCTCCTGTGAGTCTAGACTTTCGAATCGGACGCAAAACTGATAGTTACTTGTATCGTTCAGGGCCACCTAATGACGATGGAACACTCAAATTTCGTCCCGATTCTATACATCGTCCTCCAGCCGACTTGTCTCCATGGGTCTATTGCTGCCTCGGGCAGCTTATGGTCGTTCTCCTGTGAGTCTGGATTATAGAATGGGACGCAAAGCTGATAGTTAATTGTAACGTTCAGGGCCACCTAATGACGATGGAACACTCAAATTGCATCCCGATTCAATACATCGTTCTCTGGCCGACTTGTCTCCAAGGGTCTGTTGCTGCCTCGGGCACCTTATGGTCGCTCTCCTGTGAGTCTAGATTATCGAATCGGACGCAGAACTGATAGTTAATTGTAACGATCAGGGCCTCCTAATGACCATGGAACACTCAAATTGCGTCCCGATTCGATACATCGTTCTGTAGCCTACTTTTCTCCAAGCGTCCACTGCTGCCTCGGGCATATTATGGTCGTTCTCCTATGAGTCTAGATTATCGAATCGGACGCTAAACTGATAGTTAATTGTAACGTTCACGGCCTCCTAATGACGATGGAACACTCAAATTGCGTCCCGATTCAATACATCGTTCTCTAGCCGACATGTCTCCAAGGGTCTATTGCTGCCTCGGGCACCTTATCGTCGTTCTCCTGTGAGTCTAGATTATCGAATCGGACGCAAAACTGATAGTTAATTGTAACATTCAGGGCCTCCTAATGACGATGGAACACTCAAATTGCGTCCCGATTCAATACGTCGTTCTCTAGCCGACATGTCTCCAAGGGTCTATTGCTGCCTCGGGCACCTTATCGTCGTTCTCCTGTGAGTCTAGATTATCGAATCGGACGCAAAACTGATAGTTAATTGTAACGTTCAGGGCCTCCTAATGACCATGGAACAATCAAATTGCATCCCGATTCAATACATCGTTCTCTAGCCGACTTGTCTCCAAGGGTCTATTTCTGCCTCGGGCACTTTATGGTCGTTCTCCTATGAGTCTAGATTATCGAATCGGACGCAAAACTGATAGTTAATTGTAACGTTCACGGCCTCCTAATGACGATGAAACACTCAAATTGCGTCCCGATTCAATACATCGTTCTCTAGCCGACTTGTCTCCAAGGGTCTATTGCTGCCTCGGGCGCCTTATTGTCGTTCTCCTGTGAGTCTAGATTATCGAATGGGACGCAAAACTGATAGTTAATTGTAACATTCAGGGTTTCCTAATGACGATGGAACACTCAAATTGCGTCCCGATTCAATACATCGTCCTCCAGCCGACTTGTCTCCATGGGTCTATTGCTGCCTCTGGCATCTTATGGTCGTTCTCCTGTGAGTCCAGATTTTCGAATCGAACGCAAAACTGATAGTTAGTTGTAACGTTCAGGGCCTCCTAATGACGATGGAACACTCAAATTGCGTCCCGATTCAGTACATCGTCCTCCAGTCGACTTGTCTCCATGGGTCTATTGATACCTCGGCACTTTATGGTCGTTCACCTGTGAGTCTTGATTATCGAATCGGTCGCAAAACTGATAGTTAATTGTAACGTTCAGGACCTCGTAATGACTTTGAATACTCAAATTGCGTCTTGATTCAATACATCGTCCTCCATCCGACTTGCCTCCATGGGTCTATTGCTGCCTCCGGCACCTTATGGTCGTTCTCCTGTGAGTCTAGATTATCGAATCGGACGCAAAACTGATAGTAAATTGTAACGTTCAGGGCCTCTTAATGACGATGGAACACTCAAATTGCGTCCCGATTCAATACATCGTCCTCCAGCCGACTTGTCTCCATGGGGCTATTACCTTTTAGGGCACCTTATGGTCGTTCTCCTGTCAGTCTAGATTATCGAATCGGACACAAAACTGATAGTTAATTGTAACGTTCACGGCCTCCTAATGACGATGGAACACTCAAATTGCGTCCCAATTCAATACTTCGTCCTCCAGCCGACTTGTCTCCATGGGTCTATTGCTGCCTCGGGCACCCTATGGTCGTTCTCCTGTGAGACTAGATTATTGTATCGGACGCAAAACTGATAGTTAATTGTAACGTTCACGGCCTCCTAACGACGATGCAACACTCAAATTGTGTCCCGATTCAATACGTCGTTCTCTTGCCGACTTGTCTCCAGGGGTCTGTTGCTGCCTCGGGCACATTATGGTCGTTCTCCTGTGAGTGTAGATTACCGAATCGGACGCAAAACTGATAGTTAATTGTAACGTTCAGGGCCTCCTAATGACCATGGAACACTCAAATTGCGTCCCGATTCAATACATCGTTCTCTAGCCGACTTGTCTCCAAGGGTCTATTGCTGCCTCGGGCACTTTATGGTCGTTCTCCTATGAGTCAAAAATATAGAATCGGACGCAAAACTGATAGTTAATTGTAACGTTTACGGCCTCCTAATGACGATGCAACACTCAAATTGCGTCCTGATCCAATACATCGTTCTCTAGCCGATTTGTCTCCATGGGTCAGTTCCTGCCTCGGGCACCTTATGGTCGTTCTCCTGTGAGTGTAGATTATCGAATCGGACGCAAAACTGATAGTTAATTGTAACATTCAGGGATTCCTAATGACGATGGAACACTCAAATTGCGTCCCGATTCAATACATCGTCCTCCAGCCCACTTGCCTCCATGGGTATATTGCTGACTCGGGCATCTTATGTTCGTTCTCCTGTGAGTCTAGATTTTCGAATCGAACGCAGAACTGATAGTTAATTGTGACGTTCAGCGCCTCCTAATGACCATGGAACACTCAAATTGCGTCCCGATTCAATACATCGTTCTCTAGCCGATTTGTCTCCAAGGGTCTATTGCTGCCTCGGGCACCTTATGGTCGTTCTCCATTGAGTGGTAGATTTTCGAATCGAACGCAAGGCCGATAGTTAGTTGTAACGTTCAGGGCATCCTAATGACGATGGGTCACTCAAATTGCGTCCCGATTCATTACATCGTCCTCCAGCCGAATTGTCTCCATGGGTCTATTGCTGCCTCGGGCACCTTATGGTCGTTCCCCTGTGAGTCTAGATTTTCGAATCGAACGCAAAACTGATAGTTAATTGTAACGTTCAGGGCCTCCTAATGACGATGGAACACTCAAATTGCCTCCAGATTCAATACATCGTCCTCCAGCCGACTTGTCTCCATGGGTCTATTGCTGCCTCGAGCACCTTATGGTCGTAATCCTGTGAGTGTAGATTACCG
Organism: Schistocerca cancellata; assembly: GCF_023864275.1. Taxonomy (NCBI): domain Eukaryota; kingdom Metazoa; phylum Arthropoda; class Insecta; order Orthoptera; family Acrididae; genus Schistocerca; species Schistocerca cancellata. The sequence continues at coordinate 84,880,410 of NC_064631.1, read as the reverse complement.
AATCGGACGCAAAACTGATAGTTAATTGTAACGTTCAGGGCCTCCTAATGACGATGGAATACACAAATTGCGTCTAGAGTCCATACATCGTCCTCCAGCCGACTTGTCTCCATGGGTCTATTGAGGCCTAGGGCGCCTTATGGTCGTTTTCCTGTGAGTCAAGACTACCGAATCGGACGCAAAACCGATAGTTAATTGTAACGTTCAAGGCCTCCTAATGACGATGGAACACTCAAATTCCGTCCTGATTCAATACATCGTCATCCAGACGACTTGTCTCCATGGGTCTATTGCTGCCTCGGGCACCTTATGGTCGTTCTCCTGTGAGTCTAGATTTTAGAATCGAACGCAAAACTGATAGTTAGTTGTAACGTTCAGGGCCTCCAAATGACGATGAAACACTCAAATTGCGTCCCGATTCAATACATCGTCCTCCAGCCGACTCTTCTCCTTGGGTCTATTGCTGCCTCGGGCACCTTATGGTCGTTCTCCTGTGAGTCTAGATTATCGACTCGGACACAAAACTGATAGTTAATTGTAACGTTCAGGGCCTCCTAATGACGATGGAACACTCAAATTGCGTCCCGATTCAATACATCGTGCTCCAGCCGACTTGTCTCCATGGGTCTATTGCTGCCTCGGGCACCTTTTGGTCGTTCTCCTGTGAGTCTAGAATATCGAATCGGACGCAAATCTGATAGTTAATTGTAACGTTCAGGGCCTCCTAATGACGATGGAACACACAAATTGCGTCCGATTCAATACATCGTCCTAGAGCCGAATTGTCTCCATGGGTCTATTGCTGCCTCGGGCACCTTATGGTCGTTCTCCTGTGAGTCTAGATTTTCGAATCGAACGCAAAACTGATAGTTAATTGTAACTTTCAGTGCCACCTAATGACGTTGGAACACTCAAATTGCGGCCCGATTCAATACATCGTCCTCCAGCCGACTTGTCTCCATGGGTCTATTGCTGCCTCGGGCACCTTATGGTCGTCCTCCTGTGAGTCTAGATTATCGAATCGGACGCAAAACTGATAGTTAATTGTAACGTTCAGGGCCTCCTAATGACGATGGAACACTCAAATTGCGTCCCGATTCAATACATCGTCCTCCAGCCGACTTGTCTCCATGGGTCTATTGCTGCCTCGGGCACCTTATGGTCGTTCTCCTGTGAGTCTAGATTATAGAATCGGACGCAAAACTGATAGTTAATTGTAACGTTCAGTGCCTCCTAATGACCATGGATTACTCAAATTGCGTTCCGATACAATACATCGTCCCCCATCCGACTTGTCTCCATGGGTCTATTGCTTCCTCGGGCACCTTCTGGTCGTTCTCCTGTGAGTCTGGATTATCGAATGGGACGCAAAACTGATAGTTAATTGTAACGTTCAGGGCCTCGTAATGACGATGGAAGACTCAAATTCCGTCGCGATTCAATACACCGTTCTCTAGCCGACTTGTCTCCAAGGATCTATTGCTGCCTCGGGCACTTTATGGTCGTTCTCCTATGAGTCTAGATTATCGAATCGGACGCAAAACTGATAGTTAATTGTAACGGTCGCGGCCTCTTAATGACGATGGAACACTCAAATTGCGTCCCGATTCAATACATCGTCCTCTAGCTGACTTGCCTCCATGGGTCTATTGCTGCCTCGGGCACCTTATGGTCGTTCTCCTGTGAGTCTAGATTTTCGAATCGAACGCAAAACTGATAGTTAATTGTAACGTTCAGGGCCTCCTAATGACGATGGAACACTCAAATTGCGTCCCGATTCAATACATCGTCCTCCAGCCGACTTGTCTCCATGGGTCTATTGCTGCCTCGGGCACCTTATGGTCGTTCTCCTGTGAGTCTAGATTATAGAATCGGACGCAAAACTGATAGTTAATTGTAACGTTCAGTGCCTCCTAATGACCATGGATTACTCAAATTGCGTTCCGATACAATACATCGTCCCCCATCCGACTTGTCTCCATGGGTCTATTGCTTCCTCGGGCACCTTCTGGTCGTTCTCCTGTGAGTCTGGATTATCGAATGGGACGCAAAACTGATAGTTAATTGTAACGTTCAGGGCCTCGTAATGACGATGGAAGACTCAAATTCCGTCGCGATTCAATACACCGTTCTCTAGCCGACTTGTCTCCAAGGATCTATTGCTGCCTCGGGCACTTTATGGTCGTTCTCCTATGAGTCTAGATTATCGAATCGGACGCAAAACTGATAGTTAATTGTAACGGTCGCGGCCTCTTAATGACGATGGAACACTCAAATTGCGTCCCGATTCAATACATCGTCCTCTAGCTGACTTGCCTCCATGGGTCTATTGCTGCCTCGGGCACCTTATGGTCGTTCTCCTGTGAGTCTAGATTTTCGAATCGAACGCAAAACTGATAGTTAATTGTAACGTTCAGGGCCTCCTAATGACGATGGAACCCTCAAATTGCGGCCCGATTCATACATCGTCCTCCAGCCGACTTGTCTCCATGGGTCCATTGCTGCCTCGAGCACCTTATGGTCGTTCTCCTGTGAGTGTAGATTACCGAATCGGACGCAAAACTGATAGTTAATTGTAACGTTCAGGGCCTCCTAATGACGATGGAATACACAAATTGCGTCTCGAATCCATACATCGTCCTCCAGCCGACTTGTCTCCATGGGTCTATTGCTGCCTAGGGCGCCTTATGGTCGTTTTCCTGTGAGTCAAGACTATCGAATCGGACGCAATACTGATAGTTAATTGTAACATTCAAGGCCTCCTAATGACGATGGAACACTGAAATTCCGTCCTGATTCAATACATCGTCATCCAGCCGACTTTGTCCTCTTCAGAGGCCACTTCTACTATTACTGAATTCCTACTTGGTTTAACCCTATTTATCTTAATCTTATCCTTTACTGGGTTTATTGTGGTAGTGAGTAGCTCCTGTATTTTCTTTACGCTAGTGTCCTGACCGGGTAAGGTCCTTAGGAACACCGTTGTGTCAGTTCTCTTTGTTATTTTTGCTATTGTGTCTCTAGTTGTGTTTGGTTTTGGTGGTGCTTGTGCTACCACCCCTGCCCAGGTCTTGGCCGGTTGTTTCCTCAATCTTTCATTCTCCTTCTCAAGTTCTTCAACACGGCCCTCAAGCTTGGCGTTTGCTATGGCCCACGCTGCAAGCTCGTTTTTAATTGTTGTTAATGCTGCCTGGCTAATCTTTCCATTTTTGATGTTTTGTTCAAGGAACAAAGTAATTCTCGAATGTCTTTGTAATACATTTTCCTCGTTTGCCTGCCCTGGCTCGTCCCGGGGAGCAGGTACAGGCATCACAGAAGCTCGCGATAGCGCACTCGAATCACTCGTTTCGGGCGTCTCCATATTTAACGAGTGATAAAAAGAGGTGGGAGCCCGTCTCTTGCCCCGGACCGGCTCCTCTGGCATGGGGGGGGACTTCTGCAGCTCGCCCACCGACCTCGCCCCTAGGTCAAGGGCACTCCAGAGCTGCCGGGTTCAGCACGCCGTCGCCAGCGCACTGGTCCCCATCGATGGCCTCGTCGCCGACGATTTCACACGACGCTCCTCGGCAACTGCACCCCGCACTCCGGAGAGGCGGATGCACCTCTCGCCCTTCGCCGCCTACTTGCCCGGGTTTCCACCTGAAGGTCAAGGACCCACTCCTACTCAGGTGGTGGGTCGGTCCCCCAGTCGTTCGGCGGTCTGGGCCCATCTAACCTAGCCCAGGCGATGTCACCACCACCTGGGTTTGGCAGAACACGCCCCGGTTACCCAGGGGCGCGGCGAAGCACCCTTGCCGACTCGCGCCGTGATCCCACGCCGACAAACGAGGTCGCCGGCATGCAGAGCACCTGCTGGTCTGTGCCCTGCGAACAGAAAGGGACTGGTGTTCGGTCCCTCGACACAGCTCCCCCTGTGCCACGCACCCTTCGCTTTCGCATCGGGTTGGGTCGCAGCTCTCCCTTTTGCCGCAAGGCAGAATGCCAAGCTTGACGTCTGGCACCACGGGAAGGCGGAAAGAGCCACTTGGGAAGGAGAGGCTGTTTGAGACGCGTCACTTCCCCAGTGAGGACTGCCGCGGCACGCTCGACGTAAAGCGATACGCTCCGGTGCGAGCTTCCGTACCTTACGGCGCGCCGGCAACGGGCGGGCCCGTACCGGAACGCGCCGTCAAGCGACTGACCTCACGCCAGACACCATGGGTCTATTGCTGCCTCGGGCACATTATGGTCGTTCTCCTGTGAGTCTAGATTATCGAATCGGACACAAAACTGATAGTTAATTGTAACGTTCAGGGCCTCCTAATGACGATGGAACACTCAAAATGCGTCCCGATTCAATACATCGTCCTCCAGCCGACTTGCCTCCATGGGTCTATTGCTGCCTCGGGCACCTTATGGTCGTTCTCCTGTGAGTCTAGATTTTCGAATCGAACGCAAAACTGATAGTTAGTTGTAACGATCAGGGCCTCCTAATGACGATTGAACACTCAAATTGCGTCCTGATTCAATACATTGTCCTCCAGCCGACTTGATTCCATGGGTCTATTGCTGCCTCGGGCACCTTATGGTCGTTCTCCTGCGAGTCTAGATTTTCAAATCGGACGCAAAACTGATATTTAATTGTAACGTTCAGGGCCTTCTAATGACGATGGAACACTCAAATTGCGTCCCGATTCAATAAATCGTCCTCCAGCCGACTTGTCTCCATGGGTCTATTGCAGCCTCGGGCACCTTATGGTCGTTCTCCTGTGAGTCTAGATTATCGAATCGGACGCAAAACTGATAGTTAATTGCAACGTTCAGGGCCTCCTAATGACGATGAAACACTCAAATTGTGTCCCGATTCAATACATCGTTCTCTTGCCGACTTGTCTCCAAGGGTCTGTTGCTGCCTCGGGCACCTTATGGTCGTTCTCCTGTGAGTCTAGATTATCGAATCGGACGCAGAACTGATAGCTAATTGTAACGTTCAGGGCCTACTAATGACCATGGAACACTCAAACTGCGTCCCGATTCAATACATCGTTCTCTAGCCGACTTGTCTCCAAGGGTCTATTGCTGCCTCGGGCACTTTATGGTCGTTCTCCTATGAGTTGAAAATATAGAATCGGACGCAAAACTGATAGTTAATTGTAACGTTTACGGCCTCCTAATGACGATGCCACACTCAAATTGCGTCCTGATCCAATACATCGTTCTCTAGCCGATCTGTCTCCATGGGTCTGTTCCTGCCTCGGGCACCTTATGGTCGTTCTCCTGTGAGTCTAGATTATCGTATCGGTCGCAAAACTGATAGTTAATTGTAACATTCAGGGATTCCTAATGACGATGGAACACTCAAATTGCGTCCCGATTCAATATATCGTCCTCCAGCCCACTTGCCTCCATGGGTCTATTGTTGACTCGGGCATCTTATGTTCGTTCTCCTGTGAGTCTAGATTTTCGAATCGAACGCAGAACTGATAGTTAATTGTGACGTTCAGGGCCTCCTAATGACCATGGAACACTCAAATTGCGTCCCGATTCAATACATCGTTCTCTAGCCGACTTGTCTCCAAGGGTCTATTGCTGCCTCAGGCACCTTATGGTCGTTCTCCTGTGAGTGTAGATTACCGAATCGGACGCAAAACTGATAGTTAATTGTAACGTTCAGGGCCTCCTAATGACGATGGAATACACAAATTGCGTCTCGAATCCATACATCGTCCTCCAGCCGACTTGTCTCCATGGGTCTATTGCTGCCTAGGGCGCCTTATGGTCGTTTTCCTGTGAGTCAAGACTATCGAATCGGACGCAAAACTGATAGTTAATTGTAACATTCAAGGCCTCCTAATGACGATGGAACACTCAAATTCCGTCCTGATTCAATACATCGTCATCCAGCCGACTTGTCTCCATGGGTCTATTGCTGCCTCGGGCACCTTATGGACGTTCTCCTGTGAGTCTAGATTTTCGACTCGAACGCAAAACTAATAGTTAGTTGTAACGTTCAGGGAGTTCTAATGACGATGGAACACTCAAATTGCGTCCGATTCAATACATCGTCCTCCAGCAGACTTGTCTCCATGGGTCTATTGCTGCCTCGGGCACCGTATGGTCGTTCTCCTGTGAGTCTAGATTACCGAATCGGACGAAGAACTGATAGTTAATTATAACGTTCAAGGCCTCCTAATGACGATGAAACACTCAAATTGCGTCCCGATTCAATACATCGTCCTCCAGCCGACTCTTCTCCTTGGGTGTATTGCTGCCTCGGGCACCTTATGGTCGTTCCCTGTCAGTCTAGATTATCGAATCGGACACAAAACTGATAGTTACTTGTAACGTTCAGGACCTCCTAATGGCGATGGAACACTCAAATTGCGTCCCGATTCAATACATCGTGCTCCAGCCGACTTGTCTCCATGGGTCTATTGCTGCCTCGGCCACCATATGGTCGTTCTCCTGTGAGTCTAGAATATCGAATCGGACGCAAATCTGATAGTTAATTGTACGTTCAGGGCCTCCTAATGAGGTCCAGCACTTCATCAGTTTGCTGTAAATTATCTAGTAGGGGTTCCATGTGGATGTCCCAGAACAGGGGACCTAAAACGGAGCCCTGGGGACATCCCTTCGTGATTGTTTTTCTTACCCTAGTGCTAGGGAACACCCAAATTGCATCCGATTCAATACATCGTCCTCCAGCCGAATTGTCTCCATGGGTCTATTGCTGCCTCGGGCACCTTATGGTCGTTCTCCTGTGAGTCTAGATTTTCGAATCGAACGCAAAACTGATAGTTAATTGTAACTTTCAGGGCCACCTAATGACGATGGAACACTCAAATTGCGTCCCGATTCAATACATCGTCCTCCAGCCGACTTGTCTCCATGGGTCTATTGCTGCCTCGGGCACCTTATGGTCGTCCTCCTGTGAGTCTAGTTTATCGAATCGGACGCAAAACTGATAGTTAATTGTAACGTTCAGGGCCTCCTAATGACGATGGAACACTCAAATTGCGTCCCGATTCAATACATCGTAATCCAGCCGTCTTGTCTCCATGGGTCTATTGCTGCCTTGGGCACCTAATGGTCGTTCTCCTGTGAGTCTAGATTTTCGAATCGAACGCAAAACTGATAGATAATTGTAACGTTCAGGGCCTCCTAATGACGATGGAACACTCAAATTGCGTCCCGATTCGATACATCGTCCTCCAGCCGACTTGTCTCCATGGGTCTATTGCTGCCTAGGGCACCTTATGGTCGTTCTCCTGTGAGTCTAGATTTCGTATCGAACGCAAAACTGATAGTTAGTTGTAACGTTCAGGGCCGCCTAATGACGATGGAACACTCAAATTGCGTCCCGATTCAATACATCGTCCTCCAGCCGACTCTTCTCCTTGGGTGTATTGCTGCCTCGGGCACCTTATGGTCGTTCTCCTGTGAGTCTAGATTATCGACTCGGACACAAAACTGATAGTTAATTGTAACGTTCAGGACCTCCTAATGGCGATGGAACACTCAAATTGCGTCCCGATTCAATACATCGTGCTCCAGCCGACTTGTCTGCATGGGTCTATTGCTGCCTCGGGCACCATATGGTCGTTCTCCTGTGAGTCTAGAATATCGAATCGGACGCAAATCTGATAGTTAATTGTACGTTCACGGCCTCCTAATGACGTCCAGCACTTCATCAGTTTGCTGTAAATTATCTAGTAGGGGTTCCATGTGGATGTCCCAGAACAGGGGACCTAAAACGGAGCCCTGGGGACATCCCTTCGTGATTGGTTTTCTTACCCTAGTGCTAGGGAACACCCAAATTGCGTCCGATTCAATACATCGTCCTCCAGCCGAATTGTCTCCATGGGTCTATTGAAGCCTCGGGCACCTTATGGTCGTTCTCCTGTGAGTCTAGATTTTCGAATCGAACGCAAAACTGATAGTTAATTGTAACTTTCAGGGCCACCTAATGACGATGGAACACTCAAATTGCGTCCCGATTCAATACATCGTCCTCCAGCCGACTTGTCTCCATGGGTCTATTGCTGCCTCGGGCACCTTATGGTCGTCCTCCTGTGAGTCTAGTTTATCGAATCGGACGCAAAACTGATAGTTAATTGTAACGTTCAGGGCCTCCTAATGACGATGGAACACTCAAATTGCGTCCCGATTCAATACATCGTAATCCAGCCGTCTTGTCTCCATGGGTCTATTGCTGCCTTGGGCACCTAATGGTCGTTCTCCTGTGAGTCTAGATTTTCGAATCGAACGCAAAACTGATAGATAATTGTAACGTTCAGGGCCTCCTAATGACGATGGAACACTCAAATTGCGTCCCGATTCGATACATCGTTCTCCAGCCGACTTGTCTCCATGGGTCTATTGCTGCCTAGGGCACCTTATGGTCGTTCTCCTGTGAGTCTAGATTTCGTATCGAACGCAAAACTGATAGTTAGTTGTAACGTTCAGGGCCTCCTAATGACGATGGAACACTCAAATTGCGTCCCGATTCAATACATCGTCCTCCAGCCGACTCTTCTCCTTGGGTGTATTGCTGCCTCGGGCACCTTATGGTCGTTCTCCTGTGAGTCTAGATTATCGACTCGGACACAAAACTGATAGTTAATTGTAACGTTCAGGACCTCCTAATGGCGATGGAACACTCAAATTGCGTCCCGATTCAATACATCGTGCTCCAGCCGACTTGTCTGCATGGGTCTATTGCTGCCTCGGGCACCATATGGTCGTTCTCCTGTGAGTCTAGAATATCGAATCGGACGCAAATCTGATAGTTAATTGTACGTTCACGGCCTCCTAATGACGTCCAGCACTTCATCAGTTTGCTGTAAATTATCTAGTAGGGGTTCCATGTGGATGTCCCAGAACAGGGGACCTAAAACGGAGCCCTGGGGACATTCCTTCGTTATTGTTTTTCTTACCCTAGTGCTAGGGAACACCCAAATTGCGTCCGATTCAATACATCGTCCTCCAGCCGAATTGTCTCCATGGGTCTATTGCTGCCTCGGGCACCTTATGGTCGTTCTCCTGTGAGTCTAGATTTTCGAATCGAACGCAAAACTGATAGTTAATTGTAACTTTCAGGGCCACCTAATGACGATGGAACACTCAAATTGCGTCCCGATTCAATACATCGTCCTCTAGCCGACTTGTCTCCATGGGTCTATTGCTGCCTCGGGCACCTTATGGTCGTCCTCCTGTGAGTCTAGATTATCGAATCGGACGCAAAACTGATAGTTAATTGTAACGTTCAGGGCCTCCTAATGACGATGGAACACTCAAATTGCGTCCCGATTCAATACATCGTAATCCAGCCGTCTTGTCTCCATGGGTCTATTGCTGCCTTGGGCACCTAATGGTCGTTCTCCTGTGAGTCTAGATTTTCGAATCGAACGCAAAACAGATAGTTAATTGTATCGTTCAGGACTCCTAATGACGATGGAACACTCAAATTGCGTCCCGATTCGATACATCGTCCTCCAGCCGACTTGTCTCCATGGGTCTATTGCTGCCTCGGGCACATTATGGTCGTTCTCCTGTGAGCCTAGATTTCGTATCGAACGCAAAACTGATAGTTAGTTGTAACGTTCAGGGCCTCCTAATGACGATGAAACACTCAAATTGCGTCCCGATTCAATACATCGTCCTCCAGCCGACTCTTCTCCTTGGGTGTATTGCTGCCTCGGGCACCTTATGGTCGTTCTCCTGTGAGTCTAGATTATCGACTCGGACACAAAACTGATAGTTACTTGTAACGTTCAGGGCCTCCTAATGGCGATGGAACACTCAAATTGCGTCCCGATTCAATACATCGTGCTCCAGCCGACTTGTCTCCATGGGTCTATTGCTGCCTCGGCCACCATATGGTCGTTCTCCTGTGAGTCTAGAATATCGAATCGGACGCAAATCTGATAGTTAATTGAACGTTCAGGACCTCCTAATGACGTCCATAACTTCATCAGTTTGCTGTAAATTATCTAGTAGGGGTTCCATGTGGATGTCCCAGAACAGGGGACCTAAAACGGAGCCCTGGGGACATCCCTTCGTGATTGTTTTCCTTACCCTAGTGCTAGGGAACACCCAAATTGCGTCCGATTCAATACATCGTCCTCCAGCCGAATTGTCTCCATGGGTCTATTGCTGCCTCGGGCACCTTATGGTCGTTCTCCTGTGAGTCTAGATTTTCGAATCGAACGCAAAACTGATAGTTAATTGTAACTTTCAGGGCCACCTAATGACGATGGAACACTCAAATTGCGTCCCGATTCAATACATCGTCCTCCAGCCGACTTGTCTCCATGGGTCTATTGCTGCCTCGGGCACCTTATGGTCGTCCTCCTGTGAGTCTAGATTATCGAATCGGACGCAATACTGATAGTTAATTGTAACGTTCAGGGCCTCCCAATGACGATGGAACACTCAAATTGCGTCCCGAATCAATACATCGTAATCCAGCCGCCTTGTCTCCATGGGTCTATTGCTGCCTTGGGCACCTAATGGTCGTTCTCCTGTGAGTCTAGATTTTCGAATCGAACGCAAAACTGATAGTTAATTGTAACGTTCAGGGCCTCCTAATGACGATGGAACACTCAAATTGCGTCCCGATTCGATACATCGTCCTCCAGCCGACTTGTCTCCATGGGTCTATTGCTGCCTCGGGCACATTATGGTCGTTCTCCTGTGAGCCTAGATTATCGAATCGGACGCAAACCTGGTAGTTAATTGTAACGTTCAGGGCCTCCTAATGACCATGGATTACTCAAATTGCGTTCCGATACAATACATCGTCCCCCAGCCGACTTGTCTCAATGGGTCTATTGCTTCCTCGGGCACTTTCTGGTCGTTCTCCTGTGAGTCTCGATTATCGAATGGGACGCAAAACTGAACTTAATTGTAACGTTCAGGGCCTCCTAATGACGATGGAACACTCAAATTGCGTCCGGATTCAATACATCGTCCTCCAGCCGACTTGTCTCCATGGGTCTATTGCTGCCTCGGGCACCTTATGGTCGTTCTCCTGTGAGTCTAGATTATCGAATCGGACGCATAACTGATACTTAATTGTAACGTTCAGGGCCTCCTAATGACCATGGAACATTCAAATTGCGTCCCGATTCAATACATCGTTCTCTAGCCGAATTGTCTCCAAGGGTCTATTGCTGCCTCGGGCACCTTATGGTCGTTCTCCTGTGAGTCTAGATTATCGAATCGGACGCAAAACTGATAGTTAATTGTAACGTTCACGGCCTCCTAATGACGATGGAACACTCAAATTCCGTCGCGATTCAGTACACCGTTCTCTAGCCGACTTGTCTCCAAGGGTCTATTGCTGCCTCGGGCACTTTATGGTCGTTCTCCTATGAGTCTAGATTATCGAATCGGACGCAAAACTGATAGTTAATTGTAACGGTCGCGGCCTGTTAATGACGATGGAACACTCAAATTGCGTCCCGAGTCAATACATCGTCCTCTAGGTGACTTGCCTCCATGGGTCTATTGCTGCCCGAGCACCTTATGGTCGTTCTTCTGTGAGTCTAGATTTTCGAATCGAACGCAAAACTGATAGTTAATTGTAACGTTCAGGGCCTCCTAATGACGATGGAACCCTCAAATTGCGTCCCGATTCAATACATGGTCCTCCAGCCGACTTGCCTCCATGGGTCTATTGCTGCCTCGGGCACCTTATGGTCGTTCTCCTGTGAGTCTAGATTTTCGAATCGAACACAAAACTGATAGTTAGTTGTAACGATCAGGGCCTCCTAATGACGATTGAACACTTAAAAAGCGTCCTGATTCAATACATTGTCTTCCAGCCGACTTGATTCCATGGGTCTATTGCTGCCTCGGGCACCTTTTGGTCGTTCTCCTGCGAGTCTAGATTTTCAAATCGGACGCAAAACTGATATTTAATTGTAACGTTCAGGACCTTCTAATGACGATGGAACACTCAAATTGCGTACCGATTCAATACATCGTCCTCCATCCGACTTGTATCCATGGGTCTATTGCTGCCTCGGGCACCTTATGGTCGTTCTCCTGTGAGTCTAGATTATCGAATCGGACGCAAAACTGATAGTTAATTGCAACGTTCAGGGCCTCCTAATGACGATGAAACACTCAAATTGCGTCCCGACTCAATACATCGTCCTCCAGCCGACTTGTCTCCATGGGTGTATTGCTGCCCCGGGCACCTTATGGTCGTTCTCCTGTGAGTCTAGATTATCGAATCGGACGCAAAACTGATAGTTACTTGTAACGTTCAGGGCCTCCTAATGACGATGGAACACTCAAATTGCGTCCGATTCAATACATCTTCCTCCAGGTGAATTGTCTCCGTGGGTCTATTGCTGCCTCGGGCACCTTATGGTCGTTCTCCTTTGAGTCTAGATTTTCGAATCGAACGCAAAACTGATAGTTAATTGTAACGTTCACGGCCTCCTAATGACGATGGAACACTCAAATTGCGTCCTGATTCAATACATCGTCCTCCAGCCGACTTGTCTCCATGGTTCTATTGCTGCCTCGGGCATCTTATGGTTGTTCTCCTGTGAGTCTAGATTATCGAATCGGACGCAAAACTGATAGGTAATTGTAACGTTCAGGGTCATTCAAAGACGATGGACCACTCAAATTGCGTCCCGATTCAATACATCGTCCTCGAGCCGATTTGTCTCCATGGGTCAATTGCTGCCTCGGGCACATTATGGTCGTTCTCCTGGGAGTCTAGATTATCGAATCGGACGCAAAACTGATGGTTAATTGTAACGTTCAGGGCCTCCTAATGACGATGGAACACTCAAATTGCGTCCCGATACAATACATCGTCCTTTAGCCGACTTGTCTCCATGGGTCTATTGCTTCCTCGGTCACCTTCTGGTCGTTCTCCTGTGAGTCTAGATTATCGAATGGGACGCAAAACTCACACTTAATAGTAACGTTCAGGGCCTCCTAATGACGATGGAACACTCAAATTGCGTCCCGATTCAATATATCGACCTCCAGCCGACTTGACTCCATGGGTCTATTGCTACCTCGGGCACCTTATGGTCGTTCTCCTGTGAGTCTAGATTACCGAATCGGACGAAAACTGATAGTTAATTGTAACGTTCGGGGCCTCCTAATGACGATGGAACACTCAAACTGCGTCCCGATTCAATACATCGTTCTCTAGCTGACTTGTCTCCAAGGGTCTATTGCTGCCTCGGGCACATTATGGTCGTTCTCCTATGAGTCTAGATTATCGAATCGGACGCAAAACTGATAGTTAATTGTAACGGTCACTGCCTCCTAATGACGATGGAACCCTCAAAATGCGTCCCGATTCAATACATCGTCCTCCCACCGACTTGTCTCCATGGGACTATTGTTGCCTCGGGCACCTTATGGTCGTTCTCCTGTGAGTCTAGATAGTCGAATAGGACGAAAACTGATAGTTAATTGTAACGTTCAGTGCCTCGTAATGACGATGGAACACTCAAATTGCGTCAGGATTCAATACATCGTTCTCTAGCCGAATTGTCTCCAAGGGCCTATTGCTGCCTCGGGCACCTTATGGTCGTTCTGCTGTGAGTCTACATTATCGAATCGGACGCAAAACTGATAGTTAATTGTAACGTTCAGGGCCTCCTAATGCCGATGGAACACTCAAATTGCGTCCTGATTCAATACATCGTCCTCCAGCTGACTTGTCTAAATGGATCTATTGCTGCCTCGGGCACCTTATGGTCGTTCTCCTGAGAGTCTAGATTTTCGAATCGATCGCAAAACTGATAGTTACTTGTAACGTTCAGGGCCTCCTAATGACGAGGGAACACTCTAATTGCGTCTAGATTCAATACATCGTCCTCCAGCCGACTTGTCTCCATGGGTCTATTGCTGCCTCGGGCACCTTATGGTCGTTCTCCTGTGAGTCTAGATTATCGAATCGGACGCAAAACTGATAGTTAATTGTAACGTTCAAGGCCTCCTAATGACGATGGAACACTCAAATTGCGTTCTGCTTCAATACATCGTCCTCTAGCAGACTTGTCTCCATGGGTCTATTGCTGCCTCGGGCACCTTATGGTCATTCTCCTGTGAGTCTAGATTTTCGAATCGAACGCAAAACTGATAGTTAATTATAACGTTCAGGGCCTACTAATGACGGGGGAACACTCAAATTGCGTCTAGATTCAATACATCGTCCTCCAGCCGACTTGTCTCCATGGGTCTATTTTTGCCTCGGGCACCTTATGGTTGTTCTCCTGTGAGTCTAGACTATCGAATCGGACGCAAAACTGATAGTTAATTGTAACGTTCAGGGCCTCCTAATGAGAATGGAACACTCAAATTGCGTGCCGATTCAATGCATCGTCCTCCAGCCGACTTGTCTCCACGGGTCTATTGCTGCCTCGGGCACCTTATGGTCGTTCTCCTGTGAGTCTAGACTATCGAATCGGACGGAAAACTGATAGTTAATTGTAACGTTCAGGGCCTCCTAATGACGATGGAACACTCAAAATGCGTCCCGACTCAATACATCGTCCTCCAGCCTACTTGTCTCCATGGGTCTATTGCTGCCTCGGGCACCTTATGGTCGTTCTCCTGTGAGTCTAGATTATCGAATCGGACGCAAAACTGATAGTTAACTGCAACGTTCAGGGCCTCCTAATGACGATGAAACACTCTAATTGCGTCCCGATTCAATACATCATCCTCCAGCCGACTTGTCTCCATGGGTCTATTGCTGCCTCGGGCACCTTATGGTCGTTCTCCTGTGAGTCTAGATTATCGACTCGGACACAAAACTGATAGTTAATTGTAACGTTCAGGGCCTCCTAATGGCGATGGAACACTCAAATTGCGTCCCGATTCAATACATCGTGCTCCAGCCGACTTGTCTCCATGGGTCTATTGCTGCCTCGGCCACCATATGGTCGTGCTCCTGTGAGTCTAGAATATCGAATCGGACGCAAATCTGATAGTTAATTGTACGTTGAGGGCCTCCTAATGACGTCCATCACTTCATCAGTTTGCTGTAAATTATCTAGTAGGGGTTCCATGTGGATGTCCCAGAACAGGGTACCTAAAACGGAGCCCTGGGGACATCCCTTCGTGATTGTTTTTCTTACCCTAGTGCTAGGGAACACCCAAATTGCGTCCGATTCAATACATCGTCCTCCAGCCGAATTGTCTCCATGGGTCTATTGCTGCCTCGGGCACCTTATGGTGGTTCTCCTGTGAGTCTAGATTTTCGAATCGAACGCAAAACTGATAGTTAATTGTAACTTTCAGGGCCACCTAATGACGATGGAACACTCAAATTGCGTCCCGATTCAATACATCGTCCTCCAGCCGACTTGTCTCCATGGGTCTATTGCTGCCTCGGGCACCTTATGGTCGTCCTCCTGTGAGTCTAGATTATCAAATCGGACGCAAAACTGATAGTTAATTGTAACGTTCAGGGCCTCCTAATGACGATGGAACACTCCAAATTCGTCCCGAATCAATACATCGTAATCCAGCCGCCTTGTCTCCATGGGTCTATTGCTGCCTTGGGCACCTTATGGTCGTTCTCCTGTGAGTCTAGATTTTCGAATCGAACGCAAAACTGATAGTTAATTGTAACGTTCAGGGCCTCCTAATGACGATGGAACACTCAAATTGCGTCCCGATTCGATACATCGTCCTCCAGCCGAATTGTCTCCATGGGTCTATTGCTGCCTCGGGCACATTATGGTCGTTCTCCTG
Organism: Schistocerca cancellata; assembly: GCF_023864275.1. Classification (NCBI taxonomy): domain Eukaryota; kingdom Metazoa; phylum Arthropoda; class Insecta; order Orthoptera; family Acrididae; genus Schistocerca; species Schistocerca cancellata. The sequence continues at coordinate 84,864,687 of NC_064631.1, read as the reverse complement.
TGAGCCTAGATTATCGAATCGGACTCAAAACTGGTAGTTAATTGTAACGTTCAGGGCCTCCTAATGACCATGGATTACTCAAATTGCGTTCCGATACAATACATCGTCCCGCAGCCGACTTGTCTCAATGGGTCTATTCCTTCCTCGGGCACTTTCTGGTCGTTCTCCTGTGAGTCTCGATTATCGAATGGGACGCAAAACTGAACTTAATTGTAACGTTCAGGGCCTCCTAATGACGATGGAACACTCAAATTGCGTCCGGATTCAATACATCGTCCTCCAGCCGACTTGTCTCCATGGGTCTATTGCTGCCTAGGGCACCTTATGGTCGTTCTCCTGTGAGTCTAGATTATCGAATCGGACGCATAACTGATACTTAATTGTAACGTTCAGGGCCTCCTAATGACCATAGAACACTCAAATTGCGTCCCGATTCAATACATCGTTCTCTAGCCGAATTGTCTCCAAGGGTCTATTGCTGCCTCGGGCACCTTATGGTCGTTCTCCTGTGAGTCTAGATTATCAAATCGGACGCAAAACTGATAGTTAATTGTAACGTTCAGGGCCTCCTAATGACGATGGAACACTCAAATTCCGTCGCGATTCAGTACACCGTTCTCTAGCCGACTTGTCTCCAAGGGTCTATTGCTGCCTCGGGCACTTTATGGTCGTTCTCCTATGAGTCTAGATTATCGAATCGGACGCAAAACTGATAGTTAATTGTAACGTTCAGGGCCTCCTAATGACGATGGAACCCTCAAATTGCGTCCCGATTCATACATCGTCCTCCAACCGACTTGTCTCCATGGGGCTATTGCTGCCTCGGGCACATTATGGTCGTTCTCCTGTGAGTCTAGATTATCGAATCGGACGCAAAACTGATAGTTAATTGTAACTTTCGCGGCCTCCTAATGACGATGGAACACTCAAATTGCGTCCCGATTCAATACATGGTCCTCCAGCCGACTTGCCTCCATGGGTCTATTGCTGCCTCGGGCACCTTATGGTCGTTCTCCTGTGAGTCTAGATTTTCGATTCGAACACAAAACTGATAGTCAGTTGTAACGATCAGGGCCTCCTAATGACGATTGAACACTTAAAAAGCGTCCTGATTCAATACATTGTCTTCCAGCCGACTTGATTCCATGGGTCTATTGCTGCCTCGGGCACCTTATGGTCGTTCTCCTGCGAGTCTAGATTTTCAAATCGGACGCAAAACTGATATTTAATTGTAACGTTCAGGGCCTTCTAATGACGATGGGACACTCAAATTGCGTCCCGATTCAATACATCGTCCTCCATCCGACTTGTATCCATGGGTCTATTGCTGCCTCGGGCACCTTATGGTCGTTCTCCTGTGAGTCTAGATTATCGAATCGGACGCAAAACTGATAGTTAATTGCAACGTTCAGGGCCTTCTAATGACGATGAAACACTCAAATTGCGTCCCGACTCAATACATCGTCCTCCAGCCGACTTGTCTCCATGGGTGTATTGCTGCCCCGGGCACCTTATGGTCGTTCTCCTGTGAGTCTAGATTATCGAATCGGACGCAAAACTGATAGTTACTTGTAACGTTCAGGGCCTCCTAATGACGATGGAACACTCAAATTGCGTCCTGATTCAATACATCGTCCTCCAGCCGACTTGTCTCCATGGTTCTATTGCTGCCTCGGGCATCTTATGGTTGTTCTCCTGTGAGTCTAGATTATCGAATCGGACGCAAAACTGATAGTTAATTGTAACGTTCAGGGTCATTCAAAGACGATGGACCACTCAAATTGCGTCCCGATTCAATACATCGTCCTCGAGCCGATTTGTCTCCATGGGTCAATTGCTGCCTCGGGCACATTATGGTCGTTCTCCTGGGAGTCTAGATTATCGAATCGGACGCAAAACTGATGGTTAATTGTAACGTTCAGGGCCTCCTAATGACGATGGAACTTTCAAATTGCGTCCCGATACAATACATCGTCCTTTAGCCGACTTGTCTCCATGGGTCTATTGCTTCCTCGGTCACCTTCTGGTCGTTCTCCTGTGAGTCTAGATTATCGAATGGGACGCAAAACTCACACTTAATAGTAACGTTCAGGGCCTCCTAATGACGATGGAACACTCAAATTGCGTCCCGATTCAATATATCGACCTCCAGCCGACTTGACTCCATGGGTCTATTGCTACCTCGGGCACGTTATGGTCGTTCTCCTGTGAGTCTAGATTACCGAATCGGACGAAAACTGATAGTTAATTGTAACGTTCAGGGCCTACTAATGACGATGGAACACTCAAACTGCGTCCCGATTCAATACATCGTTCTCTAGCCGAATTGTCTCCATGGGTCTATTGCTGCCTGGAGCACCTTCTGGTCGTTCTCCTGTGAGTCTAGATTATCGAATCGGACGCAAAACTGATAGTTAATTGTAACGTTCAGGGTCTCCTAATGACGATGGAACACTCAAATTGCGTCCCGATGCAATACATCGTTCTCTAGCTGACTTGTCTCCAAGGGTCTATTGCTGCCTCGGGCACTTTATGGTCGTTCTCCTATGAGTCTAGATTATCGAATCGGACGCAAAACTGATAGTTAATTGTAACGGTCACTGCCTCCTAATGACGATGGAACCCTCAAAATGCGTCCCGATTCAATACATCGTCCTCCCACCGACTTGTCTCCATGGGACTATTGTTGCCTCGGGCACATTATGGTCGTTCTCCTGTGAGTCTAGATTATCGAATCGGACGCAAAACTGATAGTTAATTGTAACGTTCAGGGCCTCCTAATGACCGTGGACTACTCAAATTGCGTCCCGATGCAATACATCGTCCTCCAGCCTACTTGTCTCCATGGGTCTATTGCTTCCTCTGGCACCTTATGGTCGTTCTCCTGTGAGTCTAGATTATCGAATGGGACGCAAAACTGACACTTAATTGTAACGTTCAGGGCCTCCTAATGACGATAGAACACTCAAATTGCGTCCCGATTCAATACATCGTCCTCCAGCCGACTTGTCTCCATGGGTCTATTGCTGCCTCGGGCACCTTATGGTCGTTCTCCTGTGAGTCTAGATAGTCGAATAGGACGAACACTGATAGTTAATTGTAACGTTCAGTGCCTCGTAATGACGATGGAACACTCAAATTGCGTCCCGATTCAATACATCGTTCTCTAGCCGAATTGTCTCCAAGGGCCTATTGCTGCCTCGGGCACCTTATGGTCGTTCTGCAGTGAGTCTACATTATCGAATCGGACGCAAAACTGATAGTTAATTGTAACGTTCAGGGCCTCCTAATGCCGATGGAACACTCAAATTGCGTCCTGATTCAATACATTGTCCTCCAGCTGACTTGTCTAAATGGATCTATTGCTGCCTCGGGCACCTTATGGTCGTTCTCCTGAGAGTCTAGATTTTCGAATCGATCGCAAAACTGATAGTTACTTGTAACGTTCAGGGCCTCCTAATGACGATTGAACACTTAAAAAGCGTCCTGATTCAATACATTGTCTTCCAGCCGACTTGATTCCATGGGTCTATTGCTGCCTCGGGCACCTTATGGTCGTTCTCCTGCGAGTCTAGATTTTCAAATCGGACGCAAAACTGATATTTAATTGTAACGTTCAGGGCCTCCTAATGACGATGGAACACTCAAAATGCGTCCCGATTCAATACATGGTCCTCCAGCCGACTTGCCTCCATGGGTCTATTGCTGCTTCGGGCACCTTATGGTCGTTCTCATGTGAGTCTAGATTTTCGATTCGAACACAAAACTGATAGTCAGTTGTAACGATCAGGGCCTCCTAATGACGATTGAACACTTAAAAAGCGTCCTGATTCAATACATTGTCTTCCAGCCGACTTGATTCCATGGGTCTATTGCTGCCTCGGGCACCTTATGGTCGTTCTCCTGCGAGTCTAGATTTTCAAATCGGACGCAAAACTGATATTTAATTGTAACGTTCAGGGCCTTCTAATGACGATGGGACACTCAAATTGCGTCCCGATTCAATACATCGTCCTCCATCCGACTTGTATCCATGGGTCTATTGCTGCCTCGGGCACCTTATGGTCGTTCTCCTGTGAGTCTAGATTATCGAATCGGACGCAAAACTGATAGTTAATTGCAACGTTCAGGGCCTTCTAATGACGATGAAACACTCAAATTGCGTCCCGACTCAATTCATCGTCCTCCAGCCGACTTGTCTCCATGGGTGTATTGCTGCCCCGGGCACCTTATGGTCGTTCTCCTGTGAGTCTAGATTATCGAATCGGACGCAAAACTGATAGTTACTTGTAACGTTCAGGGCCTCCTAATGACGATGGAACACTCAAATTGCGTCCTGATTCAATACATCGTCCTCCAGCCGACTTGTCTCCATGGTTCTATTGCTGCCTCGGGCATCTTATGGTTGTTCTCCTGTGAGTCTAGATTATCGAATCGGACGCAAAACTGATAGTTAATTGTAACGTTCAGGGTCATTCAAAGACGATGGACCACTCAAATTGCGTCCCGATTCAATACATCGTCCTCGAGCCGATTTGTCTCCATGGGTCAATTGCTGCCTCGGGCACATTATGGTCGTTCTCCTGGGAGTCTAGATTATCGAATCGGACGCAAAACTGATGGTTAATTGTAACGTTCAGGGCCTCCTAATGACGATGGAACTTTCAAATTGCGTCCCGATACAATACATCGTCCTTTAGCCGACTTGTCTCCATGGGTCTATTGCTTCCTCGGTCACCTTCTGGTCGTTCTCCTGTGAGTCTAGATTATCGAATGGGACGCAAAACTCACACTTAATAGTAACGTTCAGGGCCTCCTAATGACGATGGAACACTCAAATTGCGTCCCGATTCAATATATCGACCTCCAGCCGACTTGACTCCATGGGTCTATTGCTACCTCGGGCACCTTATGGTCGTTCTCCTGTGAGTCTAGATTACCGAATCGGACGAAAACTGATAGTTAATTGTAACGTTCAGGGCCTACTAATGACGATGGAACACTCAAACTGCGTCCCGATTCAATACATCGTTCTCTAGCCGAATTGTCTCCATGGGTCTATTGCTGCCTGGGGCACCTTCTGGTCGTTCTCCTGTGAGTCTAGATTATCGAATCGGACGCAAAACTGATAGTTAATTGTAACGTTCAGGGTCTCCTAATGACGATGGAACACTCAAATTGCGTCCCGATGCAATACATCGTTCTCTAGCTGACTTGTCTCCAAGGGTCTATTGCTGCCTCGGGCACTTTATGGTCGTTCTCCTATGAGTCTAGATTATCGAATCGGACGCAAAACTGATAGTTAATTGTAACGGTCACTGCCTCCTAATGACGATGGAACCCTCAAAATGCGTCCCGATTCAATACATCGTCCTCCCACCGACTTGTCTCCATGGGACTATTGTTGCCTCGGGCACATTATGGTCGTTCTCCTGTGAGTCTAGATTATCGAATCGGACGCAAAACTGATAGTTAATTGTAACGTTCAGGGCCTCCTAATGACCGTGGACTACTCAAATTGCGTCCCGATGCAATACATCGTCCTCCAGCCTACTTGTCTCCATGGGTCTATTGCTTCCTCTGGCACCTTATGGTCGTTCTCCTGTGAGTCTAGATTATCGAATGGGACGCAAAACTGACACTTAATTGTAACGTTCAGGGCCTCCTAATGACGATAGAACACTCAAATTGCGTCCCGATTCAATACATCGTCCTCCAGCCGACTTGTCTCCATGGGTCTATTGCTGCCTCGGGCACCTTATGGTCGTTCTCCTGTGAGTCTAGATAGTCGAATAGGACGAACACTGATAGTTATTTGTAACGTTCAGTGCCTCGTAATGACGATGGAACACTCAAATTGCGTCCCGATTCAATACATCGTTCTCTAGCCGAATTGTCTCCAAGGGCCTATTGCTGCCTCGGGCACCTTATGGTCGTTCTGCAGTGAGTCTACATTATCGAATCGGACGCAAAACTGATAGTTAATTGTAACGTTCAGGGCCTCCTAATGCCGATGGAACACTCAAATTGCGTCCTGATTCAATACATTGTCCTCCAGCTGACTTGTCTAAATGGATCTATTGCTGCCTCGGGCACCTTATGGTCGTTCTCCTGAGAGTCTAGATTTTCGAATCGATCGCAAAACTGATAGTTACTTGTAACGTTCAGGGCCTCCTAATGACGAGGGAACACTCAAATTGCGTCTAGATTCAATACATCGTCCTCCAGCCGACTTGTCTCCATGGATCTATTTTTGCCTCGGGCACCTTACGGTCGTTCTACTGTGAGTCTAGATTATCGAATCGGACGCAAAACTGATAGTTAATAGTAACGTTCAAGGCCTCCTAATGACGATGGAACACTCAAATTGCGTCCAGAGTCAATACATCGTCCTCTAGCAGACTTGTCTCCATGGGTCTATTGCTGCCTCGGGCACCTTATGGTCATTCTCCTGTGAGTCTAGATTTTCGAATCGAACGCAAAACTGATAGTTAATTATAACGTTCAGGGCCTACTAATGACGGGAAACACTCAAATTGCCTCTAGATTCAATACATCGTCCTCCAGCCGACTTGTCTCCATGGGTCTATTGTTGCCTCGGGCACCTTATGGTTGTTCTCCTGTGAGTCTAGACTATCGAATCGGACGCAAAACTGATAGTTAATTGTAACGTTCAGGGCCTTCTAATGAGAATGGAACACTCAAATTGCGTGCCGATTCAATACATCGTCCTCCAGCCGACTTGTCTCCATGGGTCTATTGCTGCCTCGGGCACCTTATGGTCGTTCTCCTGTGAGTCAAGACTATCGAATCGGACGGAAAACTGATAGTTAATTGTAACGTTCAGGGCCTCCTAATGACGATGGGACACTCAAAATGCGTCCCGAATCAATACATCGTCCTCCAGCCTACTTGTCCCCATGGGTCTATTGCTGCCTCGGGCACCTTATGGTCGTTTTCCTGTGAGCCTAGATTATCAAATCGGACGCAAAACTGATAGTTAACTGCAACGTTCAGGGCCTCCTAATGACGATGAAACACACTAATTGCGTCCCGATTCAATACATCGTCCTCCAGCCGACTTGTCTCCATGGGTCTATTGCTGCCTCGGGCACCTTATGGTCGTTCTCCTGTGAGTCTAGATTATCGAAAGGGACGCAAAACTGATAGTTAATTGTAACGTTGAGGGCCTCCTAATGACAATGGAACACTCAAATTGCGTCCCGATTCAGTACATCGTCCTCCAGCCGACTTGTCTCCATGGGTCTATTGCTGCCTAGGGCCCCTTATGGTCGTTCTCCTGTGAGTCTAGATTTTCGAATCGAACGCAAAACTGATAGTTAATTGTAACGTTCACGGCCTCCTAATGACGATGGAACACTCAAATTGCGTCCTGATTCAATACGTCGTCCTCCAGCCGGCTTGTCTCCATGGTTCTATTGCTGCCTCGGGCATCTTATGGTTGTTCTCCTGTGAGTCTAGATTATCAAATGTTACGCAAAAGTGACAGTTAATTGTAACGTTCTCGGCCTCCTAATGACGATGGAACACTCAAATTGCGTCCTGATTCAATACATCGTTCTCTAGCCGACTTGTCTCCAAGGGTCTATTAAGGCCTCGGGCACCTTTTGGCTTTCTCCTGTGAGTCTAGAATATCGAATCGGACATAAAACTGATAGTTAATTGTAACGTTCAGGGCCTCCTAATGACGATGGAACACTCAAATTGCGTCCCGATTCAATACATCGTCCTCCAGCCGACTTGTCTCCATGGGTCTATTGCTGCCTCGGGCACCATATGGTCGTTCTCCAGAGAGTCTAGATTATCGAATCGGATGCAAAACTGATAGTTAACTGTAACGTTCACGGCCTCCTAATGACGATGGAACACTCAAACTGCGTCCCGATTAAATACATCGTCCTCCAGCCGACTTGTCGCCATGGGTCTATTGTTGCCTCGGGCACATTATGGTCGTTCTCCTGTGGGTCTAGATTGTCGAATGGGACGCAAAACTGATAGTTTATTGTAACGTTCAGGGCCTCCTAATGACCATGGATTACTCAAATTGTGTCCCGATTCAATACAACGTCCTCCAGCCGACTTGTTTCCATGGCTCTATTGCTTCCTCGGGCACCTTATGGTCGTTCTCCTGTGAGTCTAGATTATCGAATGTTACGCAAAACTGATAGTTAATTGTAACGTTCTCGGCCTCCTAATTACGATGGAACACTCAAATTGCGTCCTGATTCAATACATCGTTCTCTAGCCGACTTGTCTCCAAGGGTCTATTGCTGCCTCGGGCACCTTTTGGCTTTCTCCTGTGAGTCTAGAATATCGAATCGGACATAAAAGTGATAGTTAATTGGAACGTTCAGGGCCTCCTAATGACGATGGAACACTCAAATTGCGTCCCGATTCAATACATCGTCCTCCAGCCGACTTGTCTCCATGGGTCTATTGCTGCCTCGGGCACCATATGGTCGTTCTCCTGTGAGTCTAGATTATCGAATCGGATGCAAAACTGATAGTTAACTGTAACGTTCACGGCCTCCTAATGACGATGGAACACTCAAATTGCGTCCCGATTATATACATCGTCCTCCAGCCGACTTGTCGCCATGGGTCTATTGTTGCCTCGGGCACCTTATGGTCGTTCTCCTGGGAGTCTAGATTATCGAATCGGACGCAAAACTGATGGTTAATTGTAACGTTCAGGGCCTCCTAATGACCATGGATTACTCAAATTGCGTCCCGATACAATACATCGTCCTTTAGCCGACTTGCCTCCATGGGTCTATTGCTTCCTCGGGCACCTTCTGGTCGTTCTCCTGTAAGTCTAGATTATCGAATGGGACGCAAAACTGACACTTAATTGTAACGTTCAGGGCCTCCTAATGACGATGGAACACTCAAATTGCGTCCCGATTCAATACATCGTCCTCCAGCCGACTTGTCTCCATGGGTCTATTGCTGCCTCGGGCACCATATGGTCGTTCTCCTGTGAGTCTAGATTATCGAATCGGATGCAAAACTGATAGTTAACTGTAACGTTCACGGCCTCCTAATGACGATGGAACACTCAAATTGCGTCCCGATTAAATACATCGTCCTCCAGCCGACTTGTCGCCATGGGTCTATTGTTGCCTCGGGCACATTATGGTCGTTCTCCTGTGAGTCTAGATTATCGAATGGGACGCAAAACTGATAGTTTATTGTAACGTTCAGGGCCTCCTAATGACCATGGATTACTCAAATTGTGTCCCGATTCAATACATCGTCCTCCAGCCGACTTGTCTCCATGGCTCTATTGCTTCCTCGGGCACCTTATGGTCGTTCTCCTGTGAGTCTAGATTATCGAATGTTACGCAAAACTGATAGTTAATTGTAACGTTCTCGGCCTCCTAATGACGATGGAACACTCAAATTGCGTGCTGATTCAATACATCGTTCTCTAGCCGACTTGTCTCCAAGCGTCTATTGCTGCCTCGGGCACCTTTTGGCTTTCTCCTGTGAGTCTAGAATATCGAATCGGACATAAAAGTGATAGTTAATTGCAACGTTCAGGGCCTCCTAATGACGATGGAACACTCAAATTGCGTCCCGATTAAATACATCGTCCTCCAGCCGACTTGTCGCCATGGGTCTATTGTTGCCTCGGGCACCTTATGGACGTTCTCATGGGAGTCTAGATTATCGAATCGGACGCAAAACTGATGGTTAATTGTAACGTTCAGGGCCTCCTAATGACCATGGTTTACTCAAATTGCGTCCCGATACAATACATCGTCCTTTAGCCGACTTGTCTCCTTGGGTCTATTGCTTCCTCGGGCACCTTATGGTCGTTCTCCTGTGAGTCTAGATTATCGAATCGGACGCAAAACTGATAGTTAATTGTATCGTTCAGGGCCTCCTAATGACGATGGAACACTCAAATTGCGTCCCGATTCAATACATCGTTCTCTATCCGAATTGTCTCCAAGGGCCTATTGCTGCCTCGGGCACCTTATGGTCGTTCTGCTGTGAGTCTACATTATCGAATCGGACGCAAAACTGATAGTTAATTGTTACGTTCAGGGCCTCCTAATGCCAATGGAACACTCAAATTGCGTCCTGATTCAATACATCGTCCTCCAGCTGACTTGTCTAAATGGGTCTATTGCTGCCTCGGGCACCTTATGGTCGTTCTCCTGAGAGTCTAGATTTTCGAATCGATCGCAAAACTAATAGTTACTTGTAACGTTCAGGGCCTCCTAATGACGAGGGAACACTCAAATTGCGTCTAGATTCAATACATCGTCCTCCAGCCGACTTGTCTCCATGGGTCTATTGCTGCCTCGGGCACCTTATGGTCGTTCTCCTGTGAGTCTAGATTATCGAATCGGACGCAAAACTGATAGTTAATTGTAACGTTCAGGGCCTCCTAATGACGATGGAACACTCAAATTGCGTTCTGCTTCAATACATCGTCCTCTAGCACACTTGTCTCCATGGGTCTATTGCTGCCTCGGGCACCTTATGGTCATTCTCCTGTGAGTCTAGATTTTCGAATCGAACGCAAAACTGATAGATAACTATAACGTTCAGGGCCTACTTATGACGGGAGAACACTCAAATTGCGTCTAGATTCAATACATCGTCCTCCAGCCGACTTGTCTCCGTGGGTCTATTGATGCCTCGGGCACCTTATGGTTGTTCTCCTGTGAGTCTAGACTATCGAATCGGACGCAAAACTTATAGTTAATTGTAACGTTAAGGGCCTCCTACTGAGAATGGAACACTCAAATTGCGTCCCGATTCAAAACATCGTCCTCCAGCCGACTTGTCTCCATGGGTCTATTGCTGCCTCGGGCACCTTATGGTCGTTCTCCTGTGAGTCTAGACTATCGAATCGGACGGAAAACTGATAGTTAATTGTAACGTTCAGGGCCTCCTAATGACGATGGAACACTCAAAATGCGTCCCGATTCAATACATCGTCCTCCAGCCGACTTGTCTCCATGGGTCTATTGCTGCCTCGGGCACCTTATGGTCGTTCTCCTGTGCGTCAAGATTATCGAATCGGACGGAAAACTGATAGTTAATTGTAACGTTCAGGGCCTCCTAATGACGATTGTACACTCAAATTGCGTCCCGATTCAATACATCGTCCTCCAAACGACTTGTCTCCATGGGTCTATTGCTGCCTCGGGCACCTTATGGTCGTTCTCCTGTGAGCATAGATTATCGGATCGGACGCAAAGCTGATAGTTAATTGTAACGTTCAGGGCCTCCTAATGACGATGGAACACTCAAATTGCGTCACGATTCAATACATCGTCCTCCAGCCGACTTGTCTCCATGGGTGTATTGCTGCCTCGGGCACCTTATGGTCGTTCTCCTGTGAGTCTAGATTTTCGAATCGAACGCAAAACTGATAGTTAATTGTAACGTTCACGGCCTCCTAATGAAGATGGAACACTCAAATTGCGTCCCGATTTAATACATCGTCCTACAGCCGACTTGTTCCATGGGTCTATTGCTGCCTCGGGCACATTATGCTTGTTCTCCTGTGAGACCAGATTATCGAATTGGATGCAAAACTGATAGTTAATTGTAACGTTCAGGGCCTCCTAATGACGACGGATTACTCAAATTGCGTCCTGATTCTATACATCGTCCTGCAGCCGACTTGTCTCCATGGGTCTATTGCTTCCTCGGGCACCGTATGGTCGTTCTCCTGTGAGTCTAGATTATCGAATGGGACGCAAAAATGATACTTAATTGTAACGTTCAGGGCCTCCTAATGGCCATGGATTAATCAAATTGCGTCCCGATTCAATAGATCGTCCTCCAGCCGACTTGAATCCATGGGTCTATTGCTTCCTCGGGCACCTTATGTTCGTTCTTCTGTGAGTGTAGATTATCGAATGGGACGCAAAACTGATAGTTAATTAAACGTTCAGGGCCTCCTAATGGCGATGGAACATTCAAATTGCGTCACGATTCAATAAATCGTCCTCCAGCCGACTCGTCTCCATGGGTCTATTGCTGCCTCGGGCACCTTATGGTCGTTGTCCTGTGAGTCTAGATTTTCGAATCGAACGCAAAACTGATAGTTAATTGTAACGTTCACGGCCTTCTAATGATGAGGGAACACTCAAATTGCGTCTAGATTCAATACATCGTCCTCCAGCCGACTTGTCTCCATGGGTCTATTGCTGCCTCGGGCACCTTATGGTCGTTCTCCTGTGAGTCTAGAATATCGAATCGGAACCAAAACTGATAGTTAATTGTAACGTTCGGGACCTCCTAATGACGATGGAACACTTAAATTTTGTTTCGACTCTATACATCGTCCTCCAGCCGACTTGTCTCCATGGGTCTATTGCTGCCTCGGGTGACCCTAGATTATCGAATCGAACGAAAACTGATAGTTAATTGTAACGTTCACGGCCTCCTAATGACGATGGAACACTCAAATTGCGTCCCGATTCAATACATCGTCCTCCAGCCGCCTTGTCTCCATGGGTCTATTCCTGCATCGGGCACATTATGGTCGTTCTCCTGTAAGCATAGATTATCGGATAGGACGCAAAACTGATAGTTAGTTGTAACGTTCAGGGCCTCCTAATGACGATGGAACACTCACATTGCGTCACGATTCAATACATCGTCAATCAGCCGACTTGTCTCCATGTGCCTATTGCTGCCTCGGGCACCTATTGGTCGTTCTCCTGTGAATCTAGATTATCGAATCGGACGCAAAACTGATAGTTAATTGTAACGTTCAGGGTCTCCTAATGACGATGGAATACTCAAATTGCGTCCCGAAGCAATACATCGTCCTCCAGCCGACTTGTCTCCATGGGTCTATTGCTGCCTCGGGCTCCTTATGGTCGTTCTGCTGTGAGTCAAGATTATCGAATCGGACGCAAAACTGATAGTTAATTGTAACGTTCAGGGCCTCCTAATGAAGATGAAACACTCAAATTGCGTCCCGATTAAGTACATCGTCCTCCAGCCGACTTGTCTCCATGGGTCTATTGCTGCCTCGGGCACCTTATGGTCGTTCTCCTGTGAGTCTAGATTATCGAATGGGACGCAAAACTGATAGTTAATTGTAACGTTCAGGGCCTCCTAATGACGATGGAACACTCAAATTGCGTCCCGATTCAATACATCGTTCTCTATCCGAATTGTCTCCAAGGGCCTATTGCTGCCTCGGGCACCTTATGGTCGTTCTGCTGTGAGTCTACATTATCGAATCGGACGCAAAACTGATAGTTAATTGTTACGTTCAGGGCCTCCTAATGCCAATGGAACACTCAAATTGCGTCCTGATTCAATACATCGTCCTCCAGCTGACTTGTCTAAATGGGGCTATTGCTGCCTCGGGCACCTTATGGTCGTTCTCCTGAGAGTCTAGATTTTCGAATCGATTGCAAAACTAATAGTTACTTGTAACGTTCAGGGCCTCCTAATGACGAGGGAACACTCAAATTGCGTCTAGATTCAATACATCGTCCTCCAGCCGACTTGTCTCCATGGGTCTATTGCTGCCTCGGGCACCTTATGGTCGTTCTCCTGTGAGTCTAGATTATCGAATCGGACGCAAAACTGATAGTTAATTGTAACGTTCAGGGCCTCCTAATGACGATGGAACACTCAAATTGCGTTCTGATTCAATACATCGTCCTCTAGCACACTTGTCTCCATGGGTCTATTGCTGCCTCGGGCACCTTATGGTCATTCTCCTGTGAGTCTAGATTTTCGAATCGAACGCAAAACTGATAGTTAACTATAACGTTCAGGGCCTACTAATGACGGGGGAACACTCAAATTGCGTCTAGATTCAATACATCGTCCTCCAGCCGACTTGTCTCCGTGGGTCTATTGATGCCTCGGGCATCTTATGGTTGTTCTCCTGTGAGTCTAGACTATCGAATCGGACGCAAAACTAATAGTTAATTGTAACGTTAAGGGCCTCCTACTGAGAATGGAACACTCAAATTGCGTCCCGATTCAAAACATCGTCCTCCAGCCGACTTGTCTCCATGGGTCTATTGCTGCCTCGGGCACCTTATGGTCGTTCTCCTGTGAGTCTAGACTATCGAATCGGACGGAAAACTGATAGTTAATTGTAACGTTCAGGGCCTCCTAATGACGATGGAACACTCAAAATGCGTCCCGATTCAATACCTCGTCCTCCAGCCGACTTGTCTCCATGGGTCTATTGCTGCCTCGGGCACCTTATGGTCGTTCCCCTGTGCGTCAAGATTATCGAATCGGACGGAAAACTGATAGTTAATTGTAACGTTCAGGGCCTCCTAATGACGATTGTACACTCAAATTGCGTCCCGATTCAATACATCGTCCTCCAAACGACTTGTCTCCATGGGTCTATTGCTGCCTCGGGCACCATATGGTCGTTCTCCTGTGAGCATAGATTATCGGATCGGACGCAAAGCTGATAGTTAATTGTAACGTTCAGGGCCTCCTAATGACGATGGAACACTCAAATTGCGTCACGATTCAATACATCGTCCTCCAGCCGACTCGTCTCCATGGGTCTATTGCTGCCTCGGGCACCTTATGGTCGTTGTCCTGTGAGTCTAGATTTTCGAATCGAACGCAAAACTGATAGTTAATTGTAACGTTCACGGCCTCCTAATGAAGATAGAACACTCAAATTGCGTCCCGATTTAATACATCGTCCTACAGCCGACTTGTTCCATGGGTCTATTGCTGCCTCGGGCACATTATGCTTGTTCTCCTGTGAGACCAGATTATCGAATTGGGTGCAAAACTGATAGTTAATTGTAACGTTCAGGGCCTCCTAATGACGACGGATTACTCAAATTGCGTCCTGATTCTATACATCGTCCTGCAGCCGACTTGTCTCCATGGGTCTATTGCTTCCTCGGGCACCGTATGGTCGTTCTCCTGTGAGTCTAGATTATCGAATGGGACGCAAAAATGATACTTAATTGTAACGTTCAGGGCCTCCTAATGGCCATGGATTAATCAAATTGCGTCCCGATTCAATAGATCGTCCTCCAGCCGACTTGAATCCATGGGTCTATTGCTTCCTCGGGCACCTTATGGTCGTTCTTCTGTGAGTGTAGATTATCGAATGGGACGCAAAACTGATAGTTAATTAAACGTTCAGGGCCTCCTAATGGCGATGGAACATTCAAATTGCGTCACGATTCAATAAATCGTCCTCCAGCCGACTCGTCTCCATGGGTCTATTGCTGCCTCGGGCACCTTATGGTCGTTGTCCTGTGAGTCTAGATTTTCGAATCGAACGCAAAACTGATAGTTAATTGTAACGTTCACGGACTTCTAATGATGAGGGAACACTCAAATTGGGTCTAGATTCAATACATCGTCCTCCAGCCGACTTGTCTCCATGGGTCTATTGCTGCCTCGGGCACCTTATGGTCGTTCTCCTGTGAGTCTAGAATATCGAATCGGAACCAAAACTGATAGTTAATTGTAACGTTCGGGACCTCCTAATGACGATGGAACACTTAAATTTTGTTTCGACTCTATACATCGTCCTCCAGCCGACTTGTCTCCATGGGTCTATTGCTGCCTCGGGTGACCCTAGATTATCGAATCGAACGAAAACTGATAGTTAATTGTAACGTTCAGGGCCTCCTAATGACGATGGAACACTCAAATTGCGTCCCGATTCAATACATCGTCCTCCAGCCGCCTTGTCTCCATGGGTCTATTGCTGCATCGGGCACATTATGGTCGTTCTCCTGTAAGCATAGATTATCGGATAGGACGCAAAACTGATAGTTAGTTGTAACGTTCAGGGCCTCCTAATGACGATGGAACACTCAAATTGCGTCACGATTCAATACATCGTCAATCAGCCGACTTGTCTCCATGTGCCTATTGCTGCCTCGGGCACATATTGGTCGTTCTCCTGTGAATCTAGATTATCGAATCGGACGCAAAACTGATAGTTAATTGTAACGTTCAGGGTCTCCTAATGACGATGGAATACTCAAATTGCGTCCCGAAGCAATACATCGTCCTCCAGCCGACTTGTCTCCATGGGTCTATTGCTGCCTCGAGCTCCTTATGGTCGTTCTGCTGTGAGTCAAGATTATCGAATCGGACGCAAAACTGATAGTTAATTGTAACGTTCAGGGCCTCCTAATGAAGATGAAACACTCAAATTGCGTCCCGATTAAGTACATCGTCCTCCAGCCGACTTGTCTCCATGGGTCTATTGCTGCCTCGGGCACCTTATGGTCGTTCTCCTGTGAGTCTAGATTATCGAATGGGACGCAAAACTGATAGTTAATTGTAACGTTCAGGGCCTCCTAATGACAATGGAACACTCAAATTGCGTCCAGATTCAATACATCGTTCTCTAGCCGACTTGTCTCCAAGGGTCTATTGCTGCCTCGGGCACCTAATGGTCGTTCTCCTGTGACACTAGATTTTCGAATCGAACGCAAAACAGATAGTTAATTGTAACGTTCAGGACCTCAGAATGACGATGGAACACTCAAATTGCGTCCCGATTCAATACATCGTCCTCCAGCCGACTTGTTCCATGGGTCTATTGCTGCCTCGGGCACATTATGGTCGATCTCCTGTGAGTCTAGATTATCGAAGGGGACGCAAAACTAATAGTTAAGTGTAACGTTCAGGCCCTCCTAATGGCCATGGATTACACAAATTGCGTCCCGATTCAATTGATCGTCCTCCAGCCGACTTGTCTCCATGGGTCTATTGCTTCCTCGGGCACTTTATGGTCGTTCTCCTGTGAGTGTAGATTATCGAATGGGACGCAAAACTGATAGTTAATTGTAACGTTGAGGGCCTCCTAATGACGATGGAACACTCAAATTGCGTCCCGATTCAATACATCGTCCTCCAGCCGACTTGTCTCCATGGGTCTATTGCTGCCTCGGGCACCTTATGGTCGTTCTCCTGTGAGTCTAGATTTTCGAATCGGACGCAAAACTGATAGTTAATTGTAACGTTCAGGGCCTCCTAATGAAGATGAAACACTCAAATTGCGTCCCGATTAAGTACATCGTCCTCCAGCCGACTTGTCTCCATGGGTCTATTGCTGCCTCGGGCACCTTAAGGTTGTTCTCCTTTGAGTCTAGATTATCGAATCGGACGCAAAACTGATAGTTATTTGGATTGTTCGGGACCTCCTATTGACGATGGAACACTCAAATTGCGTCCCGACTCAACACATCGTCCTGCAGCCGACTTTTCTCCATGGATCTATTGCTGCCTCGGGTGAGCCTAGATTATCGAATCGGACGAAAACTGATAGTTAATTGTAATGTTCAGGGCCTCCTAATGACGATGGAACACTCAAATTGCGTTCCGATTCAATACATCGTTCTCTAGCCGACTTGTCTCCAAGGGTCTATTGCTGCCTCGGGCACCATATGGTCGTTCTCCTGTGAGTCTAGATTATCGAATCGGACGCAAAAATGATAGGTAATTGTAACGTTCCTGGCCTCCTAATGACGATGGAACACTCAAATAGCGTCACGATTCAATACATCGTCCTCCAGCCGACTTGACTCCATGGGTCTATTGCTGCCTCGGGCACCTTATGGTCGTTGTCCTGTGAGTCTAGATTTTCGAATCGAACGGAAATCCGATAGTTAATTGTAACGTTCACGGCCTTCTAATGATGAGGGAACACTCAAATTGCGTCTAGGTTCAATACATCGTCCTCCAGCCGACTTGTTCCATGGGTCTATTGCTGCCTCGGGCACCTTATGGTCGTTCTCCTGTGAGTCTAGATTATCGACTCGGACGCAAAACTGATAGTTAATTGTAACGTTCGGGACCTCCTAATGACGATGGAACACTCAAATTGCGTCCCGACTCAATACATCGTGCTCCAGCCGACTTGTCTCCATGGGTCTATTGCTGCCTCGGGTGAGCCTATATTATCGAATCGGACGAAAACTGATAGTTAATTGTAACGTTCAGTGCCTCGTAATGACGATGGAACACTCAAATTGCGTCCCGATTCAATACATCGTCCTCCAGCCGCCTTGTATCCATGGGTCTATTGCTGCCTCGGGCACCTTATGGTCTTTCTCCTGTGAGCATAGATTATCGGATCGGACGCAAAACTGATTGTTAATTGTAACGTTCAGGGCCTCCTAATGACGATGGAACACTCAAATTGCGTCACGATTCAATACATCGTCCTTCAGTTGACTTGTCTCCATGGGTCTATTGCTGCCTCGGGCACCTTATGGTCGTTCTCCTTTGAATCTAGATTATCGAATCGGACGCCAAACTGATAGTTAATTGTAACGTTCACGGCCTCCTAATGACGATGGAGCACTCAAATTGCGTCCCGTTTCAATACATAGTCCTCCAGCCGACTAGACTCCATGGGTCTATTGCTGCCTCGGGCACCTTATGGTCGTTCTCCTGTGAGTCTAGATAATCGAATAGGACGAAAACTGATAGTTAATTGTAACGTTCAGTGCCTCCTAATGACGATGGAACACTCAAATTGCGTCCCGATTCAATACATCGTCCTCCAGCCGACTTGTTCCATGGGTCTATTGCTGCCTCGGGCACATTATGGTCGATCTCCTGTGAGTCTAGATTATCGAAGGGGACGCAAAACTAATAGTTAAGTGTAACGTTCAGGGCCTCCTAATGGCCATGGATTACACAAATTGCGTCCCGATTCAATTGATCGTCCTCCAGCCGACTTGTCTCCATGGGTCTATTGCTTCCTCGGGCACTTTATGGTCGTTCTCCTGTGAGTGTAGATTATCGAATGGGACGCAAAACTGATAGTTAATTGTAACGTTGAGGGCCTCCTAATGACGATGGAACACTCAAATTGCGTCCCGATTCAATACATCGTCCTCCAGCCGACTTGTCTCCATGGGTCTATTGCTGCCTCGGGCACCTTATGGTCGTTCTCCTGTGTGTCTAGATTTTCGAATCGGACGCAAAACTGATAGTTAATTGTAACGTTCAGGGCCTCCTAATGAAGATGAAACACTCAAATTGCGTCCCGATTAAGTACTTCGTCCTCCAGCCGACTTGTCTCCATGGGTCTATTGCTGCCTCGGGCACCTTAAGGTTGCTCTCCTTTGAGTCTAGATTATCGAATCGGACGCAAAACTGATAGTTATTTTGATTGTTCGGGACCTCCTATTGACGATGGAAGACTCAAATTGCGTCCCGACTCAATACATCGTCCTGAAGCCGACTTGTCTCCATGGATCTATTGCTGCCTCGAGTGAGCCTAGATTATCGAATCGGACGAAAACTGATAGTTAATTGTAATGTTCAGGGCCTCCTAATGACGATGGAACACTCAAATTGCGTTCCGATTCAATACATCGTTCTCTAGCCGACTTGTCTCCAAGGGTCTATTGCTGCCTCGGGCACCATATGGTCGTTCTCCTGTGAGTCTAGATTATCGAATCGGACGCAAAAATGATAGGTAATTGTAACGTTCAGGGCCTCCTAATGACGATGGATCACTCAAATAGCGTCACGATTCAATACATCGTCCTCCAGCCGACTTGACTCCATGGGTCTATTGCTGCCTCGGGCACCTTATGGTCGTTGTCCTGTGAGTCTAGATTTTCGAATCGAACGCATATCCGATAGTTAATTGTAACGTTCACGGCCTTCTAATGATGAGGGAACACTCAAATTGCGTCTAGGTTCAATACATCGTCCTCCAGCCGACTTGATCCATGGGTCTATTGCTGACTCGGGCACCTTATGGTCGTTCTCCTGTGAGTCTAGATTATCGACTCGGACGCAAAACTGATTGTTAATTGTAACGTTCGGGACCTCCTAATGACGATGGAACACTCAAATTGCGTCCCGACTCAATACATCGTCCTGCAGCCGACTTGTCTCCATGGGTCTATTGCTGCCTCGGGTGAGCCTATATTATCGAATCGGACGAAAACTGATAGTTAAGTGTAACGTTCAGTGCCTCGTAATGACGATGGAACACTCAAATTGCGTCCCGATTCAATACATCGTCCTCCAGCCGCCTTGTATCCATGGGTCTATTGCTGCCTCGGGCACCTTATGGTCTTTCTCCTGTGAGCATAGATTATCGGATCGGACGCAAAACTGATTGTTAATTGTAACGTTCAGGGCCTCCTAATGACGATGGAACACTCAAATTGCGTCACGATTCAATACATCGTCCTTCAGTTGACTTGTCTCCATGGGTCTATTGCTGCCTCGGGCACCTTATGGTCGTTCTCCTGTGAATCTAGATTATGGAATCGGACGCAAAACTGATAGTTAATTGTAACGTTCACGGCCTCCTAATGACGATGGAGCACTCAAATTGCGTCCCGTTTCAATACATCGTCCTCCAGCCGACTTGACTCCATGGGTCTATTGCTGCCTCGGGCACCTTATGGTCGTTCTCCTGTGAGTCTAGATAATCGAATAGGACGAAAACTGATAGTTAATTGTAACGTTCAGTGCCTCCTAATGACGATGGAACACTCAAATTGCGTCCCGATTCAATACATTGTTCTCCATCCGAATTGTCTCCAAGGGCCTATTGCTGCCTCGGGCACCTTATGGTCGTTCTGCTGTGAGTCTACATTATCGAATCGGACGCAAAACTGATAGTTAATTGTTACGTTCAGGGCCTCCTAATGCCGATGGAACACTCAAATTGCGTCCTGATTCAATACATCGTCCTCCAGCTGACTTGTGTAAATAGGTCTATTGCTGCCTCGGGCACCTTATGGTCATTCTCCTGAGAGTCTAGATTTTCGATTCGATCGCAAAACTGATAGTTACTTGCAACGTTCAGGGCCTCCTAATGACGAGGGAACACTCAAATTGCGTCTAGATTCAATACATCGTCCTCCAGCCGACTTGTCTCCATGGGTCTATTGCTGCCTCGGGCACCTTATGGTCGTTCTCCTGTGAGTCTAGATTATCGAATCGGACGCAAAACTGATAGTTAATTGTAACGTTCAGGGCCTCCTAATGTCGATGGAACACTCAAATTGCGTCCTGATAGAATACATCGTCCTCTAGCAGACTTGTCTCCATGGGTCTATTGCTGCCTCGGGCACCATATGGTCGTTCTCCTGTGAGTCTAGATTATCGAATCGGACGCAAAACAGATAGTTAATTGTAACGTTCAGGGCCTCCTAATGACGATGGAACACTCAAATTGCGTCCCGATTCAATAATCGTCCTCCAGCCGAATTTTCTCCATGGGTCTAATGCTGCCCAGGGCACCTAATGGTCGTTCTCCTGTGACACTAGATTTTCGAATCGAACGCAAAACAGATAGTTAATTGTAACGTTCAGGACCTCAGAATGACGATGGAACACTCAAATTGGGTCCCGATTCAATACATCGTCCTCCAGCCGACTTGTTCCATGGGTCTATTGCTGCCTCGGGCACATTATGGTCGATCTCCTGTGAGTCTAGATTATCGAAGGGGACGCAAAACTAATAGTTAAGTGTAACGTTCAGGGCCTCCTAATGGCCATGGATTACACAAATTGTGTCCCGATTCAATTGATCGTCCTCCAGCCGACTTGTCTCCATGGGTCTATTGCTTCCTCGGGCACTTTATGGTCGTTCTCCTGTGAGTGTAGATTATCGAATGGGACGCAAAACTGATAGTTAATTGTAACGTTGAGGGCCTCCTAATGACGATGGAACACTCAAATTGCGTCCCGATTCAATACATCGTCCTCCAGCCGACTTGTCTCCATGGGTCTATTGCTGCCTCGGGCACCTTATGGTCGTTCTCCTGTGAGTCTAGATTTTCGAATCGGACGCAAAACTGATAGTTATTTGGATTGTTCGGGACCTCCTATTGACGATGGAACACTCAAATTGCGTCCCGACTCAATACATCGTCCTGAAGCCGACTTGTCTCCATGGATCTATTGCTGCCTCGGGTGAGCCTAGATTATCGAATCGGACGAAAACTGATACTTAATTGTAATGTTCAGGGCCTCCTAATGACGATGGAACACTCAAATTGCGTTCCGATTCAATACATCGTTCTCTAGCCGACTTGTCTCCAAGGGTCTATTGCTGCCTCGGGCACCTTATGGTCGTTGTCCTGTGAGTCAAGATTTTCGAATCGAACGCAAATCCGATAGTTAATTGTAACGTTCACGGCCTTCTAATGATGAGGGAACACTCAAATTGCGTCTAGGTTCAATACATCGTCCTCCAGCCGACTTGTTCCATGGGTCTATTGCTGCCTCGGGCACCTTATGGGCGTTCTCCTGTGAGTCTAGATTATCGACTAGGACGCAAAACTGATAGTTAATTGTAACGTACGGGACCTCATAATGACGATGGAACACTCAAATTGCGTCCCGACTCAATACATCGTCCTCCAGCCGACTTGTCTCCATGGGTCTATTGCTGCCTCGGGTGAGCCTATATTATCGAATCGGACGAAAACTGATAGTTAATTGTAACGTTCAGTGCCTCGTAATGACGATGGAACACTCAAATTGCGTCCCGATTCAATACATCGTCCTCCAGCCGCCTTGTATCCATGGGTCTATTGCTGCCTCGGGCACCTTATTGTCTTTCTCCTGTGAGCATAGATTATCGGATCGGACGCAAAACTGATTGTTAATTGTAACGTTCAGGGCCTCCTAATGACGATGGAACACTCAAATTGCGTCACGATTCAATACATCGTCCTTCAGTTGACTTGTCTCCATGGGTCTATTGCTGCCTCGGGCACCTTATGGTCGTTCTCCTGTGAGTCTAGATAATCGAATAGGACGAAAACTGATAGTTAATTGTAACGTTCAGTGCCTCCTAATGACGATGGAACACTCAAATTGCGTCCCTATTCAATACATCGTTCTCTATCCGAATTGTCTCCAAGGGCCTATTGCTGCCTCGGGCACCTTATGGTCGTTCTGCTGTGAGTCTACATTTTCGAATCGGACGCAAAACTGATAGTTAATTGTTACGTTCAGGGCCTCCTAATGCCGATGGAACACTCAAATTGCGTCCTGATTCAATACATCGTCCTCCAGCTGACTTGTCTAAATGGGTCTATTGCTGCTTCGGGCACCTTATGGTCGTTCTCCTGAGAGTCTAGATTTTCGAATCGATCGCAAAACTGATAGTTACTTGTAACGTTCAGGGCCTCCTAATGACGAGGGAACACTCAAATTGCGTCTAGATTCAATACATCGTCCTCCAGCCGACTTTGTCTCCATGGGTCTATTGCTGCCTCGGGCACCTTATGGTCGTTGTCCTGTGAGTCTAGATTACCGAATCGGACGCAAAACTGATAGTTAATTGTAACGTTCAGGGCCTCCTAATGACGATGGAACACTCAAATTGCGTCCTGATTGAATACATCGTCCTCTAGCAGACTTGTCTCCATGGGTCTATTGCTGCCTCGGGCACCTTATGGTCATTCTCCTGTGAGTCTAGATTTTCGAATCGAACGCAAAACTGATAGTTAACTATAACGTTCAGGGCCTACTAATGACGGGGGAACACTCAAATTGCCTCTAGATTCAATACATCGTCCTCCAGCCGACTTGTTCCATGGGTCTATTGCTGCCTCGGGCTCATTATGGTCGAACTCCTGTGAGTCTAGATTATCGAAGGGGACGCAAAGCTAATAGTTAAGTGTAACGTTCAGGGCCTCCTAATGGCCATGGATTACACAAATTGCGTCCCGATTCAATTGATCGTACTCCAGCCGACTTGTCTCCATGGGTCTATTGCTGCCTCGGGCACCTTATGGTCGTTCTCCTGTGAGTCTAGATTTTCGAATCGGACGCAAAACTGATAGTTAATTGTAACGTTCAGGGCCTCCTAATGAAGATGAAACACTCAAATTGCGTCCCGATTAAGTACATCGTCCTCCAGCCGACTTGTCTCCATGGGTCAATTGCTGCCTCGGGCACCTTAAGGTTGTTCTCCTTTGAGTCTAGATTATCGAATCGGACGCAAAACTGATAGTTATTTGGATTGTTCGGGACCTCCTATTGACGATGGAACACTCAAATTGCGTTCCGACTCAATACATCGTCCTGAAGCCGACTTGTCTCCATGGATCTATTGCTGCCTCGGGTGAGCCTAGATTATCGAATCGGACGAAAACTGATAGTTAATTGTAATGGTCAGGGCCTCCCAATGACGATGGAACACTCAAATTGCGTTCCGATTCAATACATCATTCTCTAGCCGACTTGTCTCCAAGGGTCCATTGCTGCCTCGGGCACCATATGGTCGTTCTCCTGTGAGTCTAGATTATCGAATCGGACGCAAAAATTATAGGTAATTGTAACGTTCAGGGCCTCCTAATGACGATGGAACACTCAAATAGCGTCACGATTCAATACATCGTCCTCCAGCCGACTTGACTCCATGGGTCTATTGCTGCCTGGGGCACCTTATGGTCGTTGTCCTGTGAGTCTAGATTTTCGAATAGAACGCAAATCCGATAGTTAATTGTAACGTTCACGGCCTTCTAATGATGAGTGAACACTCAAATTGCGTCTAGGTTCAATACATCGTCCTCCAGCCGACTTGTTCCATGGGTCTATTGCTGCCTCGGGCAGCTTATGGTCGTTCTCCTGTGAGTCTAGATTATCGACTCGGACGCAAAACTGATAGTTAATTGTAACGTTCGGGACCTCCTAATGACGATGGAACACTCAAATTGCGTCCCGACTCAATACATCGTCCTCCAGCCGACTTGTCTCCATGGGTCTATTGCTGCCTCGGGTGAGCCTATATTATCGAATCGGACGAAAACTGATAGTTAATTGTAACGTTCAGTGCCTCGTAATGACGATGGAACACTCAAATTGCGTCCCGATTCAATACATCGTCCTCCAGCCGCCTTGTATCCATGGGTCTATTGCTGCCTCGGGCACCTTATGGTCTTTCTCCTGTGAGCATAGATTATCGGATCGGACGCAAAACTGATTGTTAATTGTAACGTTCAGGGCCTCCTAATGACGATGGAACACTCAAATTGCGTCACGATTCAATACATCGTCCTTCAGTTGACTTGTCTCCATGGGTCTATTGCTGCCTCGGGCACCTTATGGTCGTTCTCCTGTGAATCTAGATTATCGAATCGGACGCAAAACTGATAGTTAATTGTAACGTTCACGGCCTCCTAATGACGATGGAGCACTCAAATTGCGTCCCGTTTCAATACATCGTCCTCCAGCCGACTTGACTCCATGGGTCTATTGCTGCCTCGGGCACCTTATGGTCGTTCTCCTGTGAGTCTAGATAATCGAATAGGACGAAAACTGATAGTTAATTGTAACGTTCAGTGCCTCCTAATGACGATGGAACACTCAAACTACGTCCCGATTCAATACATCGTTCTCTATCCGAATTGTCTCCAAGGGCCTATTGCTGCCTCGGGCACCTTATGGTCGTTCTGCTGTGAGTCTACATTATCGAATCGGACGCAAAACTGATAGTTAATTGTTACGTTCAGGGCCTCCTAATGCCGATGGAACACTCAAATTGGGTCCTGATTCAATACATCGTCCTCCAGCTGACTTGTCTAAATGGGTCTATTGCTGCCTCGGGCACTTTATGGTCGTTCTCCTGAGAGTCTAGATTTTTAGAATCGATCGCAAAACTGATAGTTACTTGTAACGTTCAGGGCCTCCTAATGACGAGGGAACACTCAAATTGCGTCTAGATTCAATACATCGTCCTCCAGCCGACTTGTCTCCATGGGTCTATTGCTGCCTCGGGCACCTTATGGTCGTCCTCCTGTGAGTCTAGATTATCGAATCGGACGCAAAACTGATAGTTAATTGTAACGTTCAGGGCCTCCTAATGACGATGGAACACTCAAATTGCGTCCTGATTGAATACATCGTCCTCTAGCAGACTTGTCTCCATGGGTCTATTGCTGCCTCGGGCACCTTATGGTCATTCTCCTGTGAGTCTAGATTTTCGAATCGAACGCAAAACTGATAGTTAACTATAACGTTCAGGGCCTACTAATGACGGGGGAACACTCAAATTGCCTCTAGATTCAATACATCGTCCTCCAGCCGACTTGTTCCATGGGTCTATTGCTGCCTCGGGGTCATTATGGTCGATCTCCTGTGAGTCTAGATTATCGAAGGGGACGCAAAACTAATAGTTAAGTGTAACGTTCAGGGCCTCCTAATGGCCATGGATTACACAAATTGCGTCCCGATTCAATTGATCGTACTCCAGCCGACTTGTCTCCATGGGTCTATTGCTGCCTCAGACACCTTATGGTCGTTCTCCTGAGAGTCTAGATTTTCGAATCGATCGCAAAACTGATAGTTAATTGTAACGTTCAGTGCCTCCTAATGACGATGGAACACTCAAATTGCGTCCCGATTCAATACATCGTTTTCTAGCCGACTTGTCTCCATGGGTCTATTGCTGCCTCGGGCACCTTATGGCTGTTCTCCTGTGAGTCTAGACTATCGAATCGGACGGAAAACTGATAGTTAATTGTAACGTTCAGGGCCTCCTAATGACGATTGTACACTCAAATTGCGTCCCGATTCAATACATCGTCCTCCAAACGACTTGTCTCCATGGGTCTATTGCTGCCACGGGCACCTTATGGTCGTTCCCCTGTAAGCATAGATTATCGGATCGGACGCAAAGCTGATAGTTAATTGTAACGTTCACGGCCTCCTAATGAAGATGGAACACTCAAATTGCGTCCCGATTTAATACATCGTCCTACAGCCGACTTGTTCCATGGGTCTATTGCTGCCTCGGGCACATTATGCTTGTTCTCCTGTGAGTCCAGATTATCGAATGGGAAGAAAAACTCATAGTTAATTGTAACGTTCAGGGCCTCCTAATGACGACGGTTTACTCAAATTGCGTCCTGATTATATACATCGTCCTGCAGCCGACTTGTCTCCATGGGTCTATTGCTTCCTCGGGCACCGTATGGTCGTTCTCCTGTGAGTCTAGATTATCGAACGGGACGCAAAACTGATACTTAATTGTAACGTTCAGGGCCTCCTAATGGCCATGGATTAATCAAATTGCGTCCCGATTCAATAGATCGTCCTCCAGCCGACTTGAATCCATGGGTCTATTGCTTTCTCGGGCACCTTATGGTCGTTCTTCTGTGAGTGTAGATTATCGAATGGGACGCAAAACTGATAGTTAATTAAACGTTCAGGGCCTCCTAATTGCGATGGAACATTCAAATTGCGTCACGATTCAATAAATCGTCCTCCAGCCGACTTGTCTCCATGGGTCTATTGCTGCCTCGGGCACCTTATGGTCGTTGTCCTGTGAGTCTAGATTTTCGAATCGAACGCAAAACTGATAGTTAATTGTAACGATCACGGCCTTCTAATGATGAGGGAACACTCAAATTGCGTCTAGATTCAATACATCGTCCTCCAGTCGACTTGTCTCCATGGGTCTATTGCTGCCTCGGGCACCTTATGGTCGTTCTCCTGTGAGTCTAGAATATCGAATCGGACGCAAAACTGATAGTTAATTGTAACGTTCGGGACCTCCTAATGACGATGGAACACTTAAATTTTGTTTCGACTCAATACATCGTTCTCCAGCCGACTTGTCTCCATGGGTCTATTGCTGCCTCGGGTGACCCTAGATTATCGAATCGGACGAAAACTGATAGTTAATTGTAACGTTCAGGGCCTCCTAATGACGATGGAACACTCAAATTGCGTCCCGATTCAATACATCGTCCTCCAGCCCCATTGTCTCCATGGGTCTATTGCTGCCTCGGGCACCTTATGGTCGTTCTCCTGTGAGCATAGATTATCGGATAGGACGCAAAACTGATAGTTAGTTGTAACGTTCAGGGCCTCCTAATGAAGATGAAACACTCAAATTGCGTCCCGATTAAGTACATCGTCCTCCAGCCGACTTGTCTCCATGGGTCTATTGCTGCCTCGGGCGCCTTAAGGTTGTTCTCCTTTGAGTCTAGATTATCGAATCGGACGCAAAACTGATAGTTATTTGGACTGTTCGGGACCTCCTATTGACGATGGAACACTCAAATTGCGTCCCGACTCAATACATCGTCCTGAAGCCGACTTGTCTCCATGGATCTATTGCTGCCTCGGGTCAGCCTAGATTATCGAATCGGACGAAAACTGATAGTTAATTGTAATGTTCAGGGCCTCCTAATGACGATGGAATACTCAAATTGCGTTCCGATTCAATACATCGTTCTCTAGCCGACTTGTCTCCAAGGGTCTATTGCTGCCTCGGGCACCATATGGTCGCTCTCCTGTGAGTCTAGATTATCGAATCGGACGCAAAAATGATAGGTAATTGTAACGTTCAGGTTCTCCTAATGACGATGGAACACTCAAATAGCGTCACGATTCAATACATCGTCCTCCAGCCGACTTGACTCCATGGGTCTATTGCTGCCTCGGGCACCTTATGGTCGTTGTCCTGTGAGTCTAGATTTTCGAATCGAACGCAAATCCGATAGTTAATTGTAACGTTCACGGCCTTCTAATGATGGGGGAACACTCAAATTGCGTCTAGGTTCAATACATCGTCCTCCAGTCGACTTGTTCCATGGGTCTATTGCTGCCTCGGGCACCTTATGGTCCTTCTCCTGTGAGTCTAGATTATCGACTCGGACGCAAAACTGATAGTTAATTGTAACGTTCGGGAACTCCTAATGACGATGGAACACTCAAATTGCGTCCCGACTCAATACATCGTCCTCCAGCCGACTTGTCTCCATGGGTCTATTGCTGCCTATGGTGAGCCTATATTATCGAATCGGACGAAAACTGATAGTTAATTGAAACGTTCAGTGCCTCGTAATGACGATGGAACACTCAAATTGCGTCCCGACTCAATACATCGTCCTCCAGCCGCCTTGTATCCATGGGTCTATTGCTGCCTCGGGCACCTTATGGTCCTTCTCCTGTGAGTCTAGATTATCGACTCGGACGCAAAACTGATAGTTAATTGTAACGTTCGGGAACTCCTAATGACGATGGAACACTCAAATTGCGTCCCGACTCAATACATCGTCCTCCAGCCGACTTGTCTCCATGGGTCTATTGCTGCCTCGGGTGAGCCAATATTATCGAATCGGACGCAAAACTGATTGTTAATTGTAACGATCAGGGCCTCCTAATGACGATGGAACACTCAAATTGCGTCACGATTCAATACATCGTCCTTCAGTTGACTTGTCTCCATGGGTCTATTGCTGCCTCGGGCACCTTATGGTCGTTCTCCTGTGAATCTAGATTATCGAATCGGACGCAAAACTGATAGTTAATTGTAACGTTCACGGCCTCCTAATGACGATGGAGCACTCAAATTGCGTCCCGTTTCAATACATCGTCCGCCAGAAGACTTGTTCCATGGGTCTATTGCTGCCTCGTGCACATTATGGTCGTTCTCCTGTGAGTCTAGATTATCGAATGGGACGCAAAACTGATAGTTACTTGTAACGTTCAGGGCATCCTAATGACCATGGATTAGTCAAATTGCGTCCCGATTCAATACACCGTCCTCCAGCCGACTTGTCTCCATGGGTCTATTGCTTCCTCGGGCACCTTATGGTCGTTCTCCTGTGAGTGTAGATTATCGAATGGGACGCAAAACTGATACTTAATTGTATCGTTCAATGCCTCACAATGACGATGGATCTCTCAAATTGTGTCCCGATACAATACATCGT
This sequence comes from Schistocerca cancellata, assembly GCF_023864275.1. Lineage (NCBI taxonomy): Eukaryota > Metazoa > Arthropoda > Insecta > Orthoptera > Acrididae > Schistocerca > Schistocerca cancellata. The sequence continues at coordinate 84,834,997 of NC_064631.1, read as the reverse complement.
CCTCCAGCCGACTTGTCTCCATGGGTCTATTGCTGCCTCGGACACCTTATGGTCATTCTCCTGTGAGTCTATATTATCGAATCGGACGCAAAACTGATAGTTAAGTGTAACGTTGAGGGCCTCCTAATGATGATGGAACACTCAAAGTGCGTCCCGATTCAATACATCGTCCTCCAGCCGACTTGTCTCCATAGGTCTATTGCTGCCTCGGGCACCATATGGTCGTTCTCCTGTGAGTCTACATTAGCCAATGGGACGCAAAACTGATACTTAATTGTACGTTCAGGGCCTCATAATGACGATAGATCTCTCAAATTGCGTCCCGATTCAATACATCGTCCTCCAGCCGACTTTTCTCCATGGGTCTATTGCTGCCTCGGGCTCCTTATGGTCAGTCCCCTGTGAGTCTAGATTATCGAATCGGACGCCAAACTGATAGTTAATTGTAACGTTGAGGGCCTCCTAATGACGATGGAACACTCAAATTGCGTCCCGATTCAATACGTCGTCCTCCAGCCGACTTGTCTCCATGGGTCTATTGCTGCCTCGGGCACCTTATGGTCGTTCTCCTGTGAATCTAAATTATCGAATCGGACGCAAAACTGATAGTTAATTGTAACATTCACGGCCTCCTAATGACAATGGAACACTCAAATTGCGTCCCGATTCAATACATCGTCCTCCAGCCGACTTTTCTCCATGGGTCTATTGCTGCCTCGGGCACCTTATGGTCGTTCTCCTGTGAGTCTAGATTTTCGAATCGAACGCAAAACTGATAGTTAATTGTAGCGTTATGGGCCTCCTAATGACGGTGGAACTCTCAAATTGCGTCCCGATTCAATACATCGTCTTCCAGTCCACTTGTCTCCATGGGTCTATTGCTGCCTCGGGCACCTTATGGTCATTCTCCTGTGAGTCTAAATTATCGAATCGGACGAAAAGTGATAGTTAATTGTAACGTTCAGGGCCTCCTAATGACGATGGAACACTCATATTGCGTCCCGATTCAGTACATCGTTCTCTAGCCGACTTGTGTCCAAGGGTCTATTGCTGCGTCGGGCACCTTAAGGTCGTTCTCCTGTGAGTCTAGATTATCGAATGGGACCCAAAACTGATACTTAATTGTAACGTTCAGGGCCTTCTAATGACGATGGAACACTCAAATTGCGTCCCGATTAGATATATCGTCCTCCAGACAACTTGTCTCCATGTTCCTATTGCTGCCTCGGGCACCTTACGGTCGTTCTCCTGTGAGTTTAGATTATCGAATCGGACGAAAACTGATAGTTAATTGTAACGTCCAGGGCCTACTATTGACGGGGGAACACTCAAATTGCGTCTAGATTCAATACATCGTCCTCCAGCCGACTTGTCTCCATGGGTCTATTGATGCATCGGGCACCTTATGGTTGTTCTCCTGTGAGTCTAGACTATCGAATCGGACGCAAAACTGATAGTTAATTGTAACGTTCAGGGCCTCCTAATGAGAATGGAAGACTCAAATTGCGTCCCGATTCAATACATCGTTTTCTAGCCGACTTGTCTCCAAGGGTCTATTGCTGCCTCGGGCACCTTATGGTCGTTCTCTTTAGAGACTAGATTATCGAATTGGACGCAAAACTGATAGTTAATTGTAACGTTCAGGGCCTCCTAATGCCGATTGTACACTCAAATTGCGTCCCGATTCAATACATCGTCCTCCAACCGACTTGTCTGCATGGGTATATTGCTGCCTCGGGCACCTTATGGTCGTTCTCCTAAGAGCATAGATTATCGGATCGGACGCAAAGATGATAGTTAATTGTAACGTTCAGGGCTTCCTAATGACGATGGAACACTCAAATTGCGTCACGATTCAATACATCGTCCTCCAGCCGACTTGTCTCCATGGGTCTATTGCTGCCTCGGGCACCTTATGGTCGTTCTCCTGTGAGTCTAGATATTCGAATCGAACGCAAAGCTGATAGTTAATTGTAACGTTCACGGCCTCCTAATGAAGATGGAACACTCAAATTGCGTCCCGATTTAACACATCGTCCTACAGCCGACTTCTTCCATGGGTCTATTGCTGCCTCGTTCACATTATGCTTGTTCTCCTGTGAGTCCAGATTATCGAATGGGAAGCAAAACTGATAGTTAATTGTAACGTTCAGGGCCTCCTAATGACGACGGATTACTCAAATTGCGTCCTCATTCAATACATCGTCCTGCAGCCGACTTGTCTCCATGGGTCTATTGCTTCCTCGGGCACCGTATGGTCGTTCTCCTGTGAGTCTAGATTATCGAATGGGACGCAAAACTGATACTTAATTGTAACGTTCAGGGCCTCCTAATGGCCATGGATTAATCAAATTGCGTCCCGATTCAATAGATCGTCCTCCAGCCGACTTGAATCCATGGGTCTATTGCTGCCTCGGGCACCTTATGGTCGTTCTCCTGTGAGTCTAGATTTTCGAACCGAACGCAAAACTGATAGTTAATTGTAACGTTCACGGCCTTCTAAAATGAGAGAACACTCAAATTGCGTCTAGATTCAATCCATCGTCCTCCAGCCGACTTGTCTCCATGGGTCTATTGCTGCCTCGGGCACCTTATGGTCGTTCTCCTGTGAGTCTAGAATATCGAATCGGACGCAAAACTGATAGTTAATTGTAACAATCGGGACCTCCTAATGACGATGGAACACTTAAATTTTATTTCGACTCAATACATCGTCCTCCAGCCGACTTGTCTCCATGGGTCTATTGCTGCCTCGGGTGACCCTAGATTATCGAATCGGACGAAAACTGATAGTTAATTGTAACGTTCAGGGCCTCCTAATGACGATGGAACACTCAAATTGCGTCCCGATTCAATACATCGTCCTCCAGCCGCCTTGTCTCAATGGGTCTATTGCTGCCTCGGGCACCTTATGGTCGTTCTCCTGTGAGCATAGATTATCGGATAGGACGCAAAACTGATAGTTAGTTGTAACGTTCAGGGCCTCCTAATGACGATGGAACACTCAAATTGCGTCACGATTCAATACATCGTCAATCAGCCGACTTGTCTCCATGGGCCTATTGCTGCCTCGGGCACCTATTGGTCGTTCTCCTGTGAATCTAGATTATTGAATCGCACGCAAAACTGATAGTTAATTGTAACGTTCAGGGTCTCCTGATGACGATGGAATACTCAAATTGCGTCACGATTCAATACATCGTCCTCCAGCCGACTTGTCTCCATGGGTCTATTGCTGCCTCGGGCTCCTTATGGTCGTTCTGCTGTGAGTCAAGATTATCGAATCGGACGCAAAACTGTTAGTTAATTGTAACGTTCAGGGCCTCCTACTGACGATGGAACACTCAAATTGCGTCCCGATTCAATACATCGTCCTCCAGCCGACATGTCTCCATGGGTCTATTGCTGCCTCGGGCACCTTATGGTCTTTCTCCTGTGAGTCTAGATTTTCGAATCGGACGCAAAACTGATAGTTAATTGTAACGTTCAGGGCCTCCTAATGAAGATGAAACACTCAAATTGCGTCCCGATTAAGTACATCGTCCTCCAGCCGACTTGTCTCCATGGGTCTATTGCTGCCTCGGGCACCTTATGGTCGTTCTCCTGTGAGTCTAGATTATCGAATGGGACGCAAAACTGATAGTTAATTGTAACGTTCAGGGCCTCCTAATGACGATGGAACACTAAAATTGCGTACAGATTCAATACATCGTTCCCTAGCCGACTTGTCTCCAAGGGTCTATTGCTGCTTCGGGCACCTTATGGTCGTTCTCCTGTGAGTCTAGATTATCGAATCGGACGCAAAACTGATAGTTAATTGTAACGTTCAGGGCCTCCTAATGACGATGGAACACTCAAATTGCGTCCCGATTCAATATTCGTCCTCCAGCCGAATTTTCACCATGGGTCTAATGCTGCCCAGGGCACCTAATGGTCGTTCTGCTGTGACACTAGATTTTCGAATCGAACGCAAAACAGATAGTTAATTGTAACGTTCAGGACCTCTGAATGACGATGGAACACTCAAATTGCGTCCCGATTCAATACATTGTCCTCCAGCCGACTTGTTCCATGGGTGTATTGCTGCCTCGGGCACATTATGGTCGATCTCCTGTGAGTCTAGATTATCGAAGGGGACGCAAAACTGATAGTTAAGAGTAACGTTCAGGGCCTCCTAATGGCCATGGATTACACAAATTGCGTCCCGATTCAATTGATCGTCCTCCAGCCGACTTGTCTCTATGGGTCTATTGCTTCCTCGGGCACTTTATAGTCGTTCTCCTGTGAGTGTAGATTATCGAATGGGACGCAAAACTGATAGTTAATTGTAACGTTGAGGGCCTCCTAATGACGATGGAACACTCAAATTGCGTCTCGATTCAATACATCGTCCTCCAGCCGACTTGTCTCCATGGGTCTATTGCTGCCTCGGGCACCTTATGGTCGATCTCCTGTGAGTCTAGATTTTCGAATCGAACGCAAATCCGATAGTTAATTGTAACGTTCACGGCCTTCTAATGATGAGGGAACACTCAAATTGCGTCTAGATTCAATACATCGTCCTCCAGCCGACTTGTTCCATGGGTCTATTGCTGCCTCGGGCACCTTATGGTCGTTCTCCTGTGAGTCTAGATTATCGACTCGGACGCAAAACTGATAGTTAATTGTAACGTTCGGGACCTCCTAATGACGATGGAACACTCAAATTGCGTCCCGACTCAATACATCGTCCTCCAGCCGACTTGTCTCCATGGGTCTACTGCTGCCTCGGGTGAGCCTATATTATCGAATCGGACGAAAACTGATAGTTAATTGTAACGTTCACGGCCTCCTAATGACGATGGAGCACTCAAATTGCGTCCCGATTCAATACATCGTCCGCCAGCCGACTTGATCCATGGGTCTATTGCCGCCTCGTGCACATTATGGTCGTTCTCCTGTGAGTCTAGATTATCGAATGGGACGCAAAACTGATAGTTAATTGTAACGTTCAGGGCATCCTAATGACCATGGATTAGTCAAATTGCGTCCCGATTCAATACACCGTCCTCCAGCCGACTTGTCTCCATGGGTCTATTGCTTCCTCGGGCACCTTATGGTCGTTCTCCTGTGAGTGTAGATTATCGAATGGGACGCAAATCTGATACTTAATTGTATCGTTCAATGCCTCACTGTGACGATGGATCTCTCAAATTGTGTCCCGATTCAATACATCGTCCTCCAGCCGACTTGACTCCATGGGTCAATTGCTGCCTCGGACACCTTATGGTCAATCTCCTGTGAGGCTATATTATCGAATCGGAAGCAAAACAGATAGTTAATTGTAACGTTGAGGGCCTCCTAATGATGATGGAACACACAAAGTGCGTCCCGATTCAATACATCGTCCTCCAGCCGACTTGTCTCCATAGGTCTATTGCTGCCTCGGGCACCATATGGTCGTTCTCCTGTGAGTCTACATTATCGAATGGGACGCAAAACTGATACTTAATTGTACGTTCAGGGCCTCATAATGACGAAAGATCTCTCAAATTGCGTCCCGATTCAATACATCGTCCTCCAGCCGACTTTTCTCCATGGGTCTATTGCTGCCTCGGGCACCTTATGGTCGTTCTCCTGTGAGTCTAGATTTTCGAATCGAACGCAAAACTGATAGTTAATTGTAGCGTGCAGGGCCTCCTAATGACGATGGAACACTCAAATTGCGTCCCGACTCAATACATCGTCCTCCAGCCGACTTGTTCCATGGGTCTATTGCTGCCTCGGGCACATTATGGTCGTACTCCTGTGAGTCTAGATTATCGAATGGGACGCAAAACTGATAGTTAATTGTAACGTTCAGGGCCTCCTAATGACCATTGATTACTCAAATTGCGTCCCGATTCAATACATCGTCCTCCAGTCCACTTGTCTCCATGGGTCTATTGCTGCCTCGGGCACCTTATGGTCATTCTCCTGTGAGTCTAAATTATCGAATCGGACGCAAAACTGATAGTTAATTGTAACGTTGAGTGCCTCCTAATGACGATGGAACACTCAAATTGCGTCCCGAATCAATACATCGTCCTCCAGCCGACTTCTCTCCATGGGTCTATTGCTGCCTCGGGCACCTTATGGTCGTTCTCCTGTGAGTCTAGATTATCGAATGGGACGCAAAACTGATAGTTAATTGTAACGTTCAGGGCCTTATAATGACCATGGATTACTCAAATTGCGTCCCGTTTCAATACATCGTCCTCCAGTCCACTTGTCTCCATGGGTCTATTGCTGCCTCGGGCACCTTATGGTCATTCTCCTGTGAGTCTAAATTATCGAATCGGACGAAAACTGATAGTTAATTGCAACGTTCAGGGCCTCCTAATGACGATGGAACACTCAAATTGCGTCCCGATTCAGTACATCGTTCTCTAGCCGACTTGCGTCCAAGGGTCTATTGCTGCCTCGGGCACCTTAAGGTCGTTCTCCTGTGAGTCTAGATTATCGAATGGGACCCAAAACTGATACTTAATTGTAACGTTCAGGGCCTTCTAATGACGATGGAACACTCAAATTGCGTCCCGATTAGATATATCGTCCACCAGCCGACTTGCCTCAATGGGCCTATTGCTGCCTCGGGCACCTTATGGCCGTTCTCCTGTGAGTTTAGATTATCGAATCAGACGAAAACTGATAGTTAATTGTAACGTTCAGGGCCTCCTAATGACGATGGAACACTCAAATTGCGTCACGATTCAATACATCGTCCTTCAGTTGACTTGTCTCCATGGGTCTATTGCTGCCTCGGGCACCTTATGGTCGTTCTCCTGTGAATTTAGATTATCGAATCGGACGCAAAACTGATAGTTAATTGTAACGTTCACGGCTTCCTAATGACGATGGAGCACTCAAATTGCGTCCCGATTCAATACATCGTCCGCCAGCCGACTTGTCTCCATGGGTCTATTGCTGCCTCGTGCACATTATGGTCGTTCTCCTGTGAGTCTAGATTATCGAATGGGACGCAAAACTGATAGTTAATTGTAACGTTCAGGACATCCTAATGACCATGGATTAGTCAATTTGCGTCCCGATTCAATACACCGTCCTCCAGCCGACTTGTCTCCATGGGTCTATTGCTTCCTCGGGCACCTTATGGTCGTTCTCCTGTGAGTGTAGATTATCGAATGGGACGCAAAACTGATACTTAATTGTATCGTTAAAGGCCTCACAATGACGATGGATCTCTCAAATTGCGACCCGATTCAATACATCGTCCTCCAGCCGACTTGTCTCCATGTGTCTAATGCTGCCTCGGACACCTTATGGTCATTCTCGTGTGAGTCTATATTATCGAATCGGACGCAAAACTGATTGTTAATTGTAACGTTGAGGGCCTCCTAATGATGACGGAACACTCAAAGTGCGTCCCGATTCAATACATCTTCCTCCAGCCGACTTGTCTCCATAGGTCTATTGCTGCCTCGGGCACCATATGGTCGTTCTTCTGTGAGTCTACATTATCGAATGGGACGCAAAACTGATACTTAATTGTACGTTCAGGGCCTCATAATGACGATGGAACACTCAAATTGCGTCCCGATTCAATACATCGTCCTCCAGCCGACTTGTTCCATGGGTCTATTGCTGCCTCGGGCACATTATGGTCGTTCTCCTGTGAGTCTAGATTATCGAATGGGACGCAAAACTGATAGTTAATTGTAACGTTCAGGGTCTTATAATGACCATGGATTACTCAAATTGCGTCCCGATTCAATACATCGTCCTCCAGTCCACTTGTCTCCATGGGTCTATTGCTGCCTCGGGCACCTTATGGTCATTCTCCTGTGAGTCTAAATTATCGAATCGGACGAAAACTGATACTTAATTGTATCGTTCAATGCCTCACTGTGACGATGGATCTCTCAAATTGCGTCCCGATTCAATACATCGTCCTCCAGCCGACTTGACTCCATGGGTCAATTGCTGCCTCGGACACCTTATGGTCATTCTCCTGTGAGTCTATATTATCGAATCGGAAGCAAAACTGATAGTTAATTGTAACGTTGAGGGCCTCCTAATGACGATGATACACTCAAATTGCGTCCCGATTCAATACGTCGTCCTTCAGCCGACTTGTCTCCATGGGTCTATTGCTGCCTCGGGCACCTTATGGTCGTTCTCCTGTGAATCTAAATTATCGAATCGGACGCAAAACTGATAGTTAATTGTAACTTTCACGGCCTCCTAATGACAATGGAACACTCAAATTGCGTCCCGATTCAATACATCGTCCTCCAGCCGACTTTTCTCCATGGGTCTATTGCTGCCTCGGGCACCTTATGGTCGTTCTCCTGTGAGTCTAGATTTTCGAATCGAACGCAAAACTGATAGTTAATTGTAGCGTTCAGGGCCTCCTAATGACGATGGAACACTCAAATTGCGTCCCGACTCAATACGTCGTCCTCCAGCCGACTTGTTCCATGGGTCTATTGCTGCCTCGGGCACATTATGGTCGTTCTCCTGTGAGTCTAGATTATCGAATGGGACGCAAAACTGATAGTTAATTGTAACGTTCAGGGCCTCCTAATGACCATGGATTACTCAAATTGCGTCCCGATTCAATACATCGTCCTCCAGTCCACTTGTCTCCATGGGTCTATTGCTGCCTCGGGCACCTTATGGTCATTCTCCTGTGAGTCTAAATTATCGAATCGGACGCAAAACTGATAGTTAATTGTAACGTTGAGTGCCTCCTAATGACGATGGAACACTCAAATTGCGTCCCGATTCAATACATCGTCCTCCAGCCGACTTCTCTCCATGGGACTATTGCTGCCTCGGGCACCTTATGGTCGTTCTCCTGTGAGTCTAGATTATCGAATGGGACCCAAAACTGATAGTTAATTGTAGCGTTCAGGGCCTCCTAATGACGATGGAACACTCAAATTGCGTCCCGATTCAATACATCGTCCTCCAGCCGACTTGTTCCATGGGTCTATTGCTGCCTCGGGCACCTTATGGTCATTCTCCTGTGGGTCTAAATTATCGAATCGGACGAAAACTCATAGTTAATTGTCACGTTCAGGGCCTCCTAATGACGATGGAACACTCAAATTGCGTCCCGATTCAGTACATCGTTCTCTAGCCGACTTGTGTCCAAGGGTCTATTGCTGCCTCGGGCACCTTAAGGTCGATCTCCAGTGAGTCTAGATTATCGAATGGGACCCAAAACTGATACTTAACTGTAACGTTCAGGGCCTCCCAATGACGATGGAACACTCAAATTGCGTCCCGATTAGATATATCGTCCACCAGCCGACTTGCCTCCATGGGCTTATTGCTGCCTCGGGCACCTTATGGTCGTTCTCCTGTGAGTTTAGATTATCGAATCAGACGAAAACTGATAGTTAATTGTAACGTTCAGGGCCTCCTAATGACGATGGAGCACTCAAATTGCGTCACGATTCAATACATCGTCCTTCAGTTGACTTGTCTCCATGGGTCTATTGCTGGCTCGGGCACCTTATGGTCGTTCTCCTGTGAATCTAGATTATCGAATCGGACGCAAAACTGATAGTTAATTGTAACGTTCACGGCCTCCTAATGACGATGGAGCACTCAAATTGCGTCCCGATTCCACACATCGTCCGCCAGCCGACTTGTCTCCATGGGCCTATTGCTGCCTCGGGCACCTTATGGTCGTTCTCCTGTGAGTTTAGATTATCGAATCGGACGAAAACTGATAGTTAATTGTAACGTTCAGGACCTCCTAATGACGATGGAACACTCAAATTGCGTCCCGATTCAGTACATCGTTATCTAGCTGACTTGTGTCCAAGGGTCTATTGCTGCCTCGGGCACCTTAAGGTCGTTCTCCTGTGAGTCTGGATTATCGAATCGGACGCAAAACTGATAGTTTATTGTAACCTTCAATGCCTCACAATGACGATGGATCTCTCAAATTGCGTCCCGTTTCAATACAACGTCCTCCAGCCGACTTGTCTCCATGGGTCTATTGCTGCCTCGGACACCTTATGGTCATTCTCCTGTGAGTCTATATTATCGAATCGGACGCAAAACTGATAGTTAATTGTAACGTTCACGGCCTCCTAATGATGATGGAACACTCAAAGTGCGTCCCGATTCAATACATCTTCCTCCAGCCGACTTGTCTCCATAGGTCTATTGCTGCCTCGGGTGAGCCTATATTATCGAATCGGACGAAAACTGATAGTTAATTATAACGTTCAGTGCCTCGTAATGACGATGGAACACTCAAATTGCGTCCCGATTCAATACATCGTCCTCCAGCCGCCTTGTATCCATGTGTCTGTTGCTGCCTCTGGCACCTTATGGTCTTTCTCCTGTGAGCATAGATTATCGGATCGGACGCAAAACTGATTGTTAATTGTAACGTTCAGGGCCACCTAATGACGATGGAACACTCAAATTGCGTCACGATTCAATACATCGTCCTCCAGCCGACTTGTCTCCATAGGTCTATTGCTGCCTCGGGCACCATATGGTCGTTCTCCTGTGAGTCTACATTATCGAATGGGACGCAAAACTGATACTTAATTGTACGTTCAGGGCCTCATAATGTCGATAGATCTCTCAAATTGCGTCCCGATTCCATACATCGTCCTCCAGCCGACTTTTCTCCATGGGTCTATTGCTGCCTCGGGCACCTTATGGTCGTTCTCCCGTGAATCTAAATTATCGAATCGGACGCAAAACTGATAGTTAATTGTAACTTTCACGGCCTCCTAATGACAATGGAACACTCAAATTGCGTCCCGATTCAATACATCGTCCTCCAGCCGAGTTTTCTCCATGGGTCTATTTCTGCCTCGGGCACCTTATGGTCGTACTCCTGTGAGTCTAGATTTTCGAATCGAACGCAAAACTGATAGTTAATTGTAGCGTTCAGGGCCTCCTAATGACGATGGAACACTCAAATTGCGTCCCGACTCAACACATCGTCCTCCAGCCGACTTGTTCCATGGGTCTATTGCTGCCTCGGGCACATTATGGTCGTTCTCCTGTGAGTCTAGATTATCGAATGGGACGCAAAACTGATAGTTAATTGTAACGTTCAGGGCCTCCTAATGACCATGGATTACTCAAATTGAGTCCCGATTCAATACATCGTCCTCCAGTCCACTTGTCTCCATGGGTCTATTGCTGCCTCGGGCACCTTATGGTCATTCTCCTGTGAGTCTAAATTATCGAATCGGACGCAAAACTGATAGTTAATTGTAACTTTGAGTGCCTCCTAATGACGATGGAACACTCAAATTGCGTCCCGATTCAATAAATTGTCCTCCAGCCGACTTCTCTCCATGGGTCTATTGCTGCCTCGGGCACCTTATGGTCGATCTCCTGTGAGTCTAGATTATCGAATGGGACCCAAAACTGATAGTTAATTGTAACGTTCAGGGCCTCCTAATGACGATGGAACACTCAAATTGCGTCCCGATTCAATACATCGTCCTCCAGCCGACTTGTTCCATGGGTCTATTGCTGCCTCGGGCACATTATGGTCGTTCTCCTGCGAGTCTAGATTATCGAATGGGACGCAAAACTGATAGTTAATTGTAACGTTCAGGGCCTTATAATGACCATGGATTACTCAAATTGCGTCCCGATTCAATACATCGTCCTCCAGTCCACTTGTCTCCATGGGTCTATTGCTGCCTCGGGCACCTTATGGTCATTCTCCTGTGAGTCTAAATTATCGAATCGGACGAAAACTGATAGTTAATTGTACCGTTCAGGGCCTCCTAATGACGATGGAACACTCAAATTGCGTCCCGATTCAGTACGTCGTTCTCTAGCCGACTTGTGTCCAAGGGTCTATTGCTGCCTCGGGCACCTTAAGGTCGATCTCCTGTGAGTCTAGATTATCGAATGGGACCCAAAACTGATACTTAATTGTAACGTTCAGGGCCTCCCAATGACGATGGAACACACAAATTGCGTCCCGATTAGATATATCGTCCACCAGCCGACTTGCCTCCATGGGCCTATTGCTGCCTCGGGCACCTTGTGGTCGTTCTCCTGTGGGTTTAGATTATCGAATCAGACGAAAACTGATAGTTAATTGTAACGTTCAGGGCCTCCTAATGACGATGGAACACTCAAATTGCGTCACGATTCAATACATCGTCCTTCAGTTAACTTGTCTCCATGGGTCTATTGCTGCCTCGGGCACCCTATGGTCGCTCTCCTGTGAATCTAGATTATCGAATCGGACGCCAAACTGATAGTTAATTGTAACGTTCACGGCCTCCTAATGACGATGGAGCACTCAAATTGCGTCCCGATTCAATACATCGTCCGCCAGCCGAATTGTCTCCATGGGCCTATTGCTGCCTCGGGCACCTTATGGTCGTTCTCCTGTGAGTTTAGATTATCGAATCGGACGAAAACTGATAGTTAATTGTAACGTTCAGGGCCTCCTAATGACGATGGAAAACTCAAATTGCGTCCCGATTCAGTACATCGTTATCTAGCTGACTTGTGTCCAAGGGTCTATTGCTGCCTCGGGCACCTTAAGGTCGTTCTCCTGTGAGTCTAGATTATCGAATGGGACGCAAAACTGATAGTTAATTGTAACGTTCAGGGTCTTATAATGACCATGGATTACTCAAATTGCGTCCCGATTCAATACATCGTCCTCCAGTCCACTTGTCTCCATGGGTCTATTGCTGCCTCGGGCACCTTATGGTCATTCTCCTGTGAGTCTAAATTATCGAATCGGACGAAAACTGATACTTAAATGTAACGTGCAAGGCCTCCTAATGACGATGGAACACTCAAATTGCGTCCCGATTCAGTACATCGTTCTCTAGCCGACTTGTGTCCAAGGGTCTATTGCTGCCTCGGGCACCTTAAGTTCGTTCTCCTGTGAGTCTAGATTATCGAATGGGACCCAAAACTGATACTTAATTGGAACGTTCAGGGCCTTCTAATGACGATGGAACACTCAAATTGCGTCCCGATTAGATATATCGTCCTCCAGCCGACTTGTCTCCATGGGCCTATTGCTGCCTCGGGCACCTTATGGTCGTTTTCCTGTGAGTTTAGATTATCGAATCGGACGAAAACTGATAGTTAATTGTAACGTTCAGGGCCTCCTAATGACGATGGAACACTCAAATTGCGTCCCGATTCAGTACATCGTTATCTAGCTGACTTGTGTCCGAGGGTCTATTGCTGCCTCGGGCCCCTTAAGGTCGTTCTCCTGTGAGCCTAGATTATGAATCGGACGCAAAACTGATAGTTTATTGTAACGTTCAGGGCTTCCTAATAACGTTGGAACACTCAGATTGCGCCCTGATTCAATACACCGTCCTCCAGCCGACTTGTCTACATGGGTCTATTGCTGCCACGGGCATCTTACAGTCGTTCTCCTATGTGTCTAGATTTCCGAATCGAACGCAAAACTGATAGTTAATTGTAACGTTCAGGGCCTTCTAATGATGAGGGAACACTCAAATTGCGTCCCGACTCAATACATCGTCCTTCAGACGACTTGTCCCCATGGCTCTAATGCTGCCTCGGGTGAGCCTAGATTATCGAATAGGACGAAAACTGATAGTTAATTGTAATGTTCAGGGCCTCCTAATGACGATGGAACACTCAAATTGCGTTCCGATACAATACATCGTTCTCAAGCCGACTTGTCTCCGAGGGTCTATTGCTGCCTCGGGCACCATATGGTCGTTCTCCTGTGAGTCTAGATAGTGGAATCGGACGCAAAACTAATAGTTAATTGTAACGTTCAGGGCCTCTTAATGACGATGGAACACTCAAATTGCGTCTAGATTCAGTACATCGTCCTCCAGCCTTCTTGACTCCATGGGTCTATTGCTGCCTCGGGCACCTTATGGTCGTTCTCCTGTGACTCTAGATTATCGAATCGGACGCAAAACTGATAGTTAATTGCAAGGTTCAGGGACTCCTAATGACGATGGAACACACAAATTGCGTCTCGATTCAATACATCGTCCTCCAGCCGACTTGTCTCCATGGGTCTATTGCTTCCTCGGGCACCTTATGGTCGTTCTCCTGTGAGTGTAGATTATCGAATGGGACGCAAAACTGATACTTAATGGTAACGTTGAGGGCCTCCTAATGAAGATGGAACACTCAAAGTGCGTCCCGATTCAATACATGGTCCTCCAGCCGACTTGTCTCCATAGGTCTATTGCTGCCTCGGGCACCTTATTGTCATTCTCCTGTGAGTCTGGATTATCGAATGGGACCCAAAACTGATACTTAATTGTAACGTTCAGGGCCTCCTAATGACGATGGAACACTCAAATTGCGTACCGATTCAATACATCGTCCTCCAGCAAACTTTTCTCCATGGGTCTATTGCTGCCTCGGGCACCTAATGGTCGTTCTCCTGTGAGTCTAGATTTTCGAATCGAACGCAAAACTGATAGTTAATTGTAGCGTTCAGGGCCTCCTAATGACGATGGAACACTCAAATTGCGTCCCGATTCAATACATCGTCCTCCAGCCGACTTGTTCCATGGGTCTATCGCTGCCTCGGGCACATTATGGTCGTTCTCCTGTGAGTCTAGATTTTCGAATGGGACGCAAAACTGATAGTTAATTGTAACGTTCAGGCCTCCTAATGACCATGGATTACCCAAATTGCGTCCCGATTCAATACATCGTCCTCCAGCCGACTTGCCTCCATGGGTCTATTGCTTCCTCGGGCACCTTGTGGTCGTTCTCCTGTGAGTGTAGATTATCAATTGGGACGCAAAACTGATACTTAATTGGAACGTTCAGGGCCTCATAATGACGATGGATTTCTCAAATTGCGTCCCGATTCAATACATCTTCCTCCAGCCCACTTGTCTCCATGGGTCAATTGGTGCCTCGGGCACGTTATGGTCATTCTCCTGTGAGTCTATATTATCGAATCGGACGCTAAACTGATAGTTAATTGTAACGTTGAGGGCCTCCTAATGACGATGGAACACTCAAATTGCTTCCCGATTCGATACATCGTCCACCAGCCGACTTGTCTCCATGGGCCTATTGCTGCCTCGGGCACCGTATGGTCATTCTCCTGTGAGTCTAGGTTATCGAATCGGACGAAAACTGATAGTTAATTGTAACGTTCAGGGCCTCCTAATGACGATGGAACACTCAAATTGCGTCCCGATTCAATACATCGTTCTCGAGCCGACTTGTCTCCAAGGGTCTATTGCTGCCTCGGGCACCTTAAGGTCGTTCTCCTGTGAGTCTAGATTATCGAATCGGACGCAAAACTGATAGTTAATTGTAACGTTCAGGGCCTCCTAATGACGTTGGAACACTCAAATTGCGTCCTGATTCAATACATCGTCTTCCAGCCGACTTGTCTCCATGGGTCTATTGCTGCCTCGGGCAACTTATGGTCGTTCTCCTGTGAGTCTATATTATCGAATCGGACGCAAAACTGATAGTTAATTGTAACGTTCAGGGCCTCCTAATGAAGATGGAACACTCAAATTGCATCCGATTCAATACTTCGTCCTCCAGCCGACTTGTTCCATGGGTCTATTGCTGCCTCGGGCACATTATTGTCGTTCTCCTGTGAGTCTAGGTTATCGAATGGGACGCAAAACTGATAGTTAATTGTAACGTTCAGGGCCTCCTAATGACCATGGATTACTCAAATTGCGTCCCGATTCAATACATCGTCCTCCAGCCGACTTGTCTCCATGGGTCTATTGCTTCCTCGGGCACCTTATGGTCGTTCTCCTGTGAGTCTAGATAATGGAATCGGACGCAAAACTAATAGTTAATTGTAACGGTCAGGGCCTCTTAATGACGATGGAACAGTCAAATTGCGTCTAGATTCAGTACATCGTCCTCCAGCATTTTGTCTCCATGGGTCTATTGCTGCCTCGGGCACCTTATGGTCGTTCTCCTGTGACTCTAGATTATCGAATCGGACGCAAAACTGATAGTTAATTGTAACGTTCAGGGCCTCCAAATGACCATGGATTACTCAAATTGCGTCCCGATTCAATACATCGTCCTCCAGCCGACTTGTCTCCATAGGTCTATTGCTGCCTCGGGTACCTTATTGTCGTTCTCCTGTGAGTCTAGATTATCGAATGGGACCCAAAACTGATACTTAATTGTAACGTTCAGGGCCTCCTAATGACGATGGAACACTCAAATTGCGTACCGATTCAATACATCGTCCTCCAGGCGACTTGTCTCAGTGGGTCTATTGCTGCCTCGTGCACCTTATAGTCGTTCTCCTGTGAGTCTAGATTTTCGAATCGGACGAAAACTGATAGTTAATTGTATGTTTCAGGGCCTCCTAATTACGATGGAACACTCAAATTGCGTCCCGATTCAATACATCGTTCTCTAGCCGACTTGGCTCCAAGGGTCTATTGCTGCCTCGGGCACCTTAGTGTCGTTCTCCTGTGAGTCTAGATTATCGAATCGGACGCAAAACTGATAGTTAATTGTAACGTACAGGGCCTCCTAATGACGATGGAACACTCAAATTGCGTCCTGAATCAATACATCGTCCTCCAGCCGACTTGTCTCCATGGGTCTATTGCTGCCTCGTGCACCTTATAGTCGTTCTCCTGTGAGTCTAGATTTTCGAATCAAATGCAAAACTGATAGTTAAATGTAACGTTCAGAGCCTCCTAATGATGAGGAAACACTAAAATTGCGTCTAGATTCAATACATCGTCCTCCAGCCGACTTGTCTCCATGGGCCTATTGCTGCCTCGGGCACCTCATTTTCGTTCTCCTGTGAGTCTAGATTATCGAATCGGTCGCAAAACTGATAGTTAATTGTATCGTTCTGGACCTCCTAATGACGATGGAACACTCAAATTGCGTCCCGATTCAATACATCGTCCTCCAGCCGACTTGTCTCCATGGGTCTATTGCTGCCTCAGTCACCTTTTGGTCGTTCTCCTGTGAGTCTAGATTTTCGAATCGAACGCAAATCTGATAGTTAATTGTAACGTTCATGGTCTCCTAATGACGAGGGAACAGACAAATTGTGTCTAGATTCAATACATGGTCCTCCAGCCGACTTGTCTCCATGGGTCTATTGCTGCCTCGGTCACCATATGGTCGTTCTCCTGTGACTCTAGATTATCGAATCGACGCAAAACTGATAGTTAATTGCAAGGTTCAGGGCCTCCTAATGACGATGGAACACTCAAACTGCGTCCCGATTCAGTACATCGTCCTCCAGCCGACTTGTCTCCATGCGGCCATTGCTGTCTCGGGCACCTTATGGTCGTTCTCCTGTGAGTCTAGATTATCGAATCGGACGCAAAACTGACAGTTAATTGTAACGTTCAGGGCTTCCTAATGATGATGGAACACTCAAATTGCGTCCCGATTCAATACATCGTCCTCCAGCCGACTTGTCTCCATGGGTCTATTGCTGCCTCACGCACCTTATGGTCGTTCTCCAGTGAGTCTAGTTTATCGAATCGGACGCAAAACTGATAGTTAATTGTAGCGTTCAGGGCCTCCTAATGACGATGGAACACTCAAATTGCGTCGAGATTCAATACATTGACCTCCAGCCGACTTGTCTCCATGGGTCTTTTGCTGCCTCGAGCACCTTATGGTCGTTCTCCTGTGAGTCTAGATTATCGAATCGGACGCAAAACTGACAGTTAATTGTAACGTTCAGGGCCTCCTAATGATGATGGAACACTCAAATTGCGTCCCGATTCAATACATCGTCCTCCAACCGACTTGTCTAAATGGGTCTATTGCTGCTTCGGGCACCTTATAGTCGTTCTCCTGTGAGTCTAGATTATCGAATCGGACGCAAAACTGGTAGTTAATTGCAACGTTCAGGGCCTCCTAATGATGATGGAACACTCAAATTGCATCCCGATCCAATACATCGTCCTCCAGTCGACTTGTTTCCATGGGTCTCTTGCTGCCTCGGGCAACTTATGGTCGTTCTCCTGTGAGTCTAGATTATCGAATCGGACGAAAAACTGATAGTTAATTGTAACGTTCAGGGCCTCCTAATGAAGATGGAACACTCAAATTGCGTCCCGATTCAATACATCGTCTTCCAGGCAACTTGGCTCCATGGGTCTATTGCTGCCTCGGGCACCTTATGGTCGTTCTCCTGTGAGTCTAGATTTTCGAATCGGACGCAAAACTGATAGTTAATTGTAACGTTCAGGGCCTCCTAATGACGATGGAACACTTAAATTGCGTCCCGATTCAATACCTCGTACTCCAACCGACTTGTCCCAATGAGTCTATTGCTGCCTCGGGCACCTAATGGTCGTTCTCCTGTGAGTATAGATTATCGAATGGGACGCAAAACCGATAGTTTATTGTAACGTTCAGGGCCTCCTAATGACGATGGAACAGTCAAATTGCGTCCCGATTCAATACCTCGACCTCCAGCCGACTTGTCACAATGGGTCTATTGCTGCCTCGGGCACCTTATGGTCGTTCTCCTGTGAGTCTTGATTTTCGAATGGGACGCAAAACTGTTAGTTAATTGTAACGGTCAGGGCCTCCTAATGACGATGGAACACTCAAATTTCGTCCCGATTCAATACATCGTCCTCCATCCGACTTGTCTCCATGGGTCTATTGCTGCCTAGGGCACCTTATGGTCATTCTCCTGTGAGTCTAGATTATCGAATCGGACGCAAAACTGATAGTTAATACTAACGTTCAGGGCCTCCTAATGACGATGGAACACTCAAATTGCGTCCCGATTCAATTCATCGTTCTCTAGCCGACTTGTCTCCAAGGGTCTATTGCTGCCTCGGGCACCTTACGTTCGTTCTCCTGTGAGTATAGATTATCGAATCGGACTCAAAACTGATAGTTAATTGTAACGTTCAGGGTCTCCTACTGACGATCGAACACTCAAATTGCGTCCCGATTCAATACATCGTCCTCCAGCCGACTTGTCTCCATGGGTCTATTGCTGCCTCGGGCACCTTATTGTCGTTCTCCTGTGAGTCTAGATTATCGAATCGGACGCAAAACTGATAGTTAATTCTAACGTTCAGGGCCCCCTAATGACGATGGAACACTCAAATTGCGTCCCGATTCAATACATCGTCCTCCAGCCGACTTGTCTCAATGGGTCTATTGCTGCCTCGCGCACCTTACGGTCGTTCTCCTGTGAGTATAGATTATCGAATCGGACGCAATACTGATAGTTAATTGTAACGTTCAGCGTCTCCTACTGACGATGGAACACACAAATTGCGTCCCGATTCAATACATCGTCCTCCAGCCGACTTGTCTCCATGGGTCTATTGCTGCCTCGGGCACCTTATGGTCGTTCTCCTGTGAGTCTAGTTTATCGAATCGGACGCAAAACTGATAGTGAATTGTAACGTTCAGGGTCTCCTAATGACGATGGAAGACTCGAATTGCGTACCGATTCAATACATCGTCCTCCAGCAGACTTGTCTCCATGGGTCTATTGCTGCCTCGGGCGCCTTATAGTCGTTCTCCTGTGAGTCAAGATTATCGAATCGGACGCAAAACTGAAGGATAATTGTAACGTTCAGGGCCTCCTAATGACGATGGAACACTCAATTCACACGATTCAATACATCGTCCTCCAGCCGACTTGTCTCCATGGGTCTATTGCTGCCTCAGGCACCTTACGGTCATTCTCCTGTGAGTCTAGATTATCGAATCGAACGCAAAACTGATAGTTAATTGTAACGTTCAGGGCCCCCTAATGACGATAGAAAACTCAAAATTGCGTCCCGATTCAATACATCGTCCTCCAGCCGACTCGGGCACCTTGTGGTCGTTCTCCTGTGAGTCAAGATTATCGAATCGGATGCAAAACTGATAGATAATTGTAACGTTCAGGGTCTCCTAATGACGATGGAACACTCAAATTCCGTCCCGATTCAATACATCGTCCACCAGCCGACTTGTCTCCATGGGAATATTGCTGCCTTGGGCACCTTATGGTCGTTCTCCTGTGAGTCTAGATTTTCGAATCGGACGCAAAACTGATAGTTAATTGTAACGATCAGGGCCTCCTAATGACGATGGAACACTCAAATTGCGTCCCGATTCAATACCTCTTCCTCCAGCCGACTTGTCTCAATGAGTCTATTGCTGCCTAGGGCACCTAATGGTCGTTCTCCTGTGAGTATAGATTATCGAATGGGACGCAAAACCGATAGTTTATTGTAACGGTTAGGGCATCCTAATGACGATGGAACACTCAAATTGCGTCCCGATTCAATACCTCGTCCTCCAGCCGACTTGTCACAATGGGTCTATTGCTGCCTCGGGCACCTTATGGTCGTTCTCCTGTGAGTCTAGATTTTCGAATGGGACGCAAAACTGTTAGTTTATTGTAACCTTCAGGGCCTCCTAATGACGATGGAACACCCAACTTTCGTCCCGATTCAATACATCGTCCTCCATCCGACTTGTCTCCATGGGTCTATTGCTGCCTCGGGCACCTTATGGTCATTCTCCTGTGAGTCTAGATTATCGAATCGGACGCAAAACTGATAGTTAATGCTAACGTTCAGGGACTCCTAATGACGATGGAACACTCAAATTGCGTCCCGATTCAATTCATCGTTCTCTAGCCGACTTGTCTCCAAGGGTCTATTGCTGCCTCGGGCACCTTACGGTCGTTCTCCTGTGAGTAAAGATTATCGAATCGGACGCAAAACTGATAGTTAATTGTAACGTTCAGGGTCTCCTACTGACGATCGAACACTCAAATTGCGTCCCGATTCAATACATCGTCCTCCAGCCGACTTGTCTCCATGGGTCTATTGCTGCCTCATGCACCTTATGGTCGTTCTCCTGTGAGTCTAGATTATCGAATCGGACGCAAAACTGATAGTTAATTCTAACGTTCAGGGCCCCCTAATGACGACAGAAAACACAAAATTGCGTCCCGATTCACTACATCGTCCTCCAGCCGACTCGGGCACTTTATGGTCGTTCTCCTGTGAGTCTAGGTTAACGAATCGCACGCAAAACTGATAGTTAATTGTAACGTTCAGGGCCTCCTAATGACGATGGAACACTCAAATTGCGTCCCGATTCAATACATCGTCTACCAGCCGACTTGTCTCCATGGGTCTATTGCTGCCTCGGGCACCTTATGGTCGTTATCCTGTGTGTCAAGTTTATCGAATCGGACGCAAAACTGATAGTGAATTGTAATGTTCAGGGTCTCCTAATGACGATGGAAGACTCAAATTGCGTACCGATTCAATACATCGTCCTCCAGCAGACTTGTCTCCATGGGTCTATTGCTGCCTCGAGCGCTTTATAGTCGTTCTCCTGTGAGCCAAGATTATCGAATCGGACGCAAAACTGATCGATAATTGTAACGTTCAGGGCCCCCTAATGACGATAGAAAACACAAAATTGCGTCCCGATTCAATACATCGTCCACCAGCCGACTTGTCTCCATGGGCTTATTGCTGCCTTGGGCACCTTATGGTCGTTCTCCTGTGAGTCTAGATTATCGAATCGGACG
The DNA here is from genome assembly GCF_023864275.1 of Schistocerca cancellata. NCBI lineage: Eukaryota > Metazoa > Arthropoda > Insecta > Orthoptera > Acrididae > Schistocerca > Schistocerca cancellata. The sequence goes on along the minus strand of NC_064631.1, from coordinate 84,813,495 downwards.
AAAAACTGATAGTTAATTCTAACGTTCAGGGCCTCCTAATGAAGATGGAACACTCAAATTGCGTCCCGATTCAATACATCGTCCTCCAGCAGACTTGTCTCCATGGGTCTATTGCTGCCTCGGGAGCCTTATGATCGAATCGGACGAAAAACTGATAGTAAATTGTAACGTTCAGGGCCTCCTAATGACGATGGAACACTCAAATTGCGTCCCGATTCAATACATCGTCCACCAGCCGACTTGTCTCCATGGGTCTATTGCTGCCTCGGGCACCTTATGGTCGTTCTCCTGTGAGTCTAGATTTTCGAATGGGACGCAAAACTGTTATTTAATTGTAACGCTCAGGGCCTCCTAATGACGATGGAACACTCAAATTTCGTCCCGATTCAATACATCGTCCTCCATCCGACTTGTCTCCATGGGTCTATTGCTGCCTAGGGCACCTTATGGTCATTCTCCTGTGAGTCTAGATTGTCGAATCGGACGCAAAACTGATAGTTAATACTAACGTTCAGGGCCTCCTAATGACGATGGAACACTCAAATTGCGTCCCGATTCAATTCATCGTTCTCTAGCCGACTTGTCTCCAAGGGTCTATTGCTGCCTCGGGCACCTTACGTTCGTTCTCCTGTGAGTATAGATTATCGAATCGGTCGCAAAACTGATAGTTAATTGTAACGTTCAGGGTCTCCTACTGACGATCGAACACTCAAATTGCGTCCCGATTCAATACATCGTCCTCCAGCCGACTTGTCTCCATGGGTCTATTGCTGCCTCGGGCACCTTATTGTCGTTCTCCTGTGAGTCTAGATTATCGAATCGGACGCAAAACTGATAGTTAATTCTAACGTTCAGGGCCCCCTAATGACGATGGAACACTCAAATTGCGTCCCTATTCAATACATCGTCCTCCAGCCGACTTGTCTCAATGGGTCTATTGCTGCCTCGCGCACCTTACGGTCGTTCTCCTGTGAGTATAGATTATCGAATCGGACGCAATACTGATAGTTAATTGTAACGTTCAGGGTCTCCTACTGACGATGGAACACTCAAATTGCGTCCCGATTCAATACATCGTCCTCCAGCCGATTTGTCTCCATGGGTCTATTGCTGCCTCGGGCACCTTATGGTCATTCTCCTGTGAGTCTAGATTATCGATTCGGACGCATAACTATTAGTTAATTGTAACGTTCAGGGCCCCCTAATGACGACAGAAAACACAAAATTGCGTCCCGATACACTACATCGTCCTCCAGCCGACTCGGGCACCTTATGGTCGTTCTCCTGTGAGTCTAGATTAACGAATCGCACGCAAAACTGATAGTTAATTGTAACGTTCAGGGCATCCTAATGACGATGGAACACTCAAATTGCGTCCCGATTCAATACATCGTCTACCAGCCGACTTGTCTCCATGGGTCTATTGCTGCCTCGGGCACCTTATGGTCGTTCTCCTGTGAGTCTAGTTTATCGAATCGGACGCAAAACTGATAGTGAATTGTAACGTTCAGGGTCTCCTAATGACGATGGAAGACTCGAATTGCGTACCGATTCAATACATCGTCCTCCAGCAGACTTGTCTCCATGGGTCTATTGCTGCCTCGGGCGCCTTATAGTCGTTCTCCTGTGAGTCAAGATTATCGAATCGGACGCAAAACTGAAGGATAATTGTAACGTTCAGGGCCTCCTAATGACGATGGAACACTCAAATTGCGTCCCGATTCAATACATCGTCCTCCAGCCGACTTGTCTCCATGGGTCTATTGCTGCCTCAGGCACGTTACGGTCATTCTCCTGTGAGTCTAGATTATCGAATCGAACGCAAAACTGATAGTTAATTGTAACGTTCAGGGCCCCCTAATGACGATAGAAAACTCAAAATTGCGTCCCGATTCAATACATCGTCCTCCAGCCGACTCGGGCACCTTGTGGTCGTTCTCCTGTGAGTCAAGATTATCGAATCGGATGCAAAACTGATAGATAATTGTAACGTTCAGGGTCTCCTAATGACGATGGAACACTCAAATTGCGTCCCGATTCAATACATCGTCCACCAGCCGACTTGTCTCCATGGGAATATTGCTGCCTTGGGCACCTTATGGTCGTTCTCCTGTGAGTCTAGATTTTCGAATCGGACGCAAAACTGATAGTTAATTGTAACGTTCAGGGCCTCCTAATGACGATGGAACACTCAAATTGCGTCCCGATTCAATACCTCGTCCTCCAGCCGACTTGTCTCAATGAGTCTATTGCTGCCTAGGGCACCTAATGGTCGTTCTCCTGTGAGTATAGATTATCGAATGGGACGCAAAACCGATAGTTTATTGTAACGGTTAGGGCATCCTAATGACGATGGAACACTCAAATTGCGTCCCGATTCAATACCTCGTCCTCCAGCCGACTTGTCACAATGGGTCTATAGCTGCCTCGGGCACCTTATGGTCGTTCTCCTGTGAGACTAGATTTTCGAATGGGACGCAAAACTGTTAGTTTATTGTAACCTTCAGGGCCTCCTAATGACGATGGAACACCCAAATTTCGTCCCGATTCAATACATCGTCCTCCATCCGGCTTGTCTCCATGGGTCTATTGCTGCCTCGGGCACCTTATGGTCATTCTACTGTGAGTCTAGATTATCGAATCGGACGCAAAACTGATAGTTAATGCTAACGTTCAGGGACTCCTAATGACGATGGAACACTCAAATTGCGTCCCGATTCAATTCATCGTTCTCTAGCCGACTTGTCTCCAAGGGTCTATTGCTGCCTCGGGCACCTTACGGTCGTTCTCCTGTGAGTATAGATTATCGAATCGGACGCAAAACTGATAGTTAATTGTAACGTTCAGGGTCTCCTACTGACGATCGAACACTCAAATTGCGTCCCGATTCAATACATCGTCCTCTAGCCGACTTGTCTCCATGGGTCTATTGCTGCCTCAGGCACCTTATGGTCGTTCTCCTGTGAGTCTAAATTATCGAATCGGACGCAAAACTGATAGTTAATTCTAACGTTCAGGGCCCCCTAATGACGACAGAAAACACAAAATTGCGTCCCGATTCACTATATCGTCCTCCAGCCGACTCGGGCACTTTATGGTCGTTCTCCTGTGAGTCTAGGTTAACGAATCGCACGCAAAACTGATAGTTAATTGTAACGTTCAGGGCCTCCTAATGACGATGGAACACTCAAATTGCGTCCCGATTCAATACATCGTCTACCAGCCGACTTGTCTCCATGGGTCTATTGCTGCCTCGGGCACCTTATGGTCGTTATCCTGTGTGTCAAGTTTATCGAATCGGACGCAAAACTGATAGTGAATTGTAATGTTCAGGGTCTCCTAATGACGATGGAAGACTCAAATTGCGTACCGATTCAATACATCGTCCTCCAGCAGACTTGTCTCCATGGGTCTATTGCTGCCTCGGGCGCTTTATAGTCGTTCTCCTGTGAGTCAAGATTATCGAATCGGACGCAAAACTGATCGATAATTGTAACGTTCAGGGCCTCCTAATGACGATGGAACACTCAAATTGCGTCCCGATTCAATACATCGTACTGCAGCCGACTTGTCTCCATGGGTCTATTGCTGCCTCAGGCACCTTACGGTCATTCTCCTGTGAGTCTAGATTATCGAATCGAACGCAAAACTGATAGTTAATTGTAACGTTCAGGGTCCCCTAATGACGATAGAAAACACAAGATTGCGTCCAGATTCAATACATCGTCCTCCAGCCGACTCGGGCACCTTATGGACGTTCTCCTGTGAGTCAAGATGATCGAATCGGATGCAAAACTGATAGATAATTGTAACGTTCAGGGCCCCCTAATGACGATAGAAAACACAAAATTGCGTCCCGATTCAATACATCGTCCACCAGCCGACTTGTCTCCATGGGCTTATTGCTGCCTTGGGCACCTTATGGTCGTTCTCCTGTGAGTCTAGATTATCGAATCGGACGAAAAACTGATAGTTAATTATAACGTTCAGGGCCTCCTAATGAAGATGGAACACTCAAATTGCGTCCCGATTCAATACATCGTCCTCCAGCAGACTTGTCTCCATGGGTCTATTGCTGCCTCGGGAGCCTTATGATCGAATCGGACGAAAAACTGATAGTAAATTGTAACGTTCAGGGCCTCCTAATGAAGATGGAACACTCAAATTGCGTCCCGATTCAATACATCGTCCACCAGCCGACTTGTCTCCATGGGTCTATTGCTGCCTCGGGCACCTTATGGTCGTTCTCCTGTGAGTCTAGATTATCGAATCGGACGAAAAACTGAGAGTTAATTGTAACGTTCAGGGCCTCCTAATGAAGATGGAACGCTCAAATTGCGTCCCGATTCAATACATCATCCTCCAGCAGACTTGTCTCCATGGGTCTATTGCTGCCTCGTGCGCGTTATAGTCGTTCTCCTGTGAGTCAAGATTATCGAATCGGACGAAAAACTGATAGTTAATTGTAACGTTCATGGCCTCCTAATGAAGATGGAACACTCAAATTGCGTCCCGATTCAATACATCGTCCACCAGCCGACTAGTCTCCATGGGTCTACTGCTGCCTTTGGCACCTTATGGTCGTTCTCCTGTGAGTCTAGATTATCGAATCGGACGAAAAACTGATAGTTAATTGTAACGTTCAGGGCCTCCTAATGAAGATGGAACACTCAAATTGCGTCCCGATTCAATACATCGTCCACCAGCCGACTTGTCTCCATGGGTCTATTGCTGCCTCGGGCACCTTATGGTCGTACTCCTGTGAGTCTAGATTATCGAATAGGACGAAAAACTGATAGATAATTGTAACGTTCAGGGCCTCCTAATGAAGATGGAACACTCAAATTGCGTCCCGATTCAATACATCGTCCACCAGCCGACTTGTCTCCATGGGTCTATTGTTGCCTTGGGCACCTTATGGTCGTTCTCCTGTGAGTCTAGATTATCGAATCGGACGAGAAACTGATAGTTAATTGTAACGTTCAGGGCCTCCTAATGATGATGGAACACTCAAATTGCGTCACGATTCAATACATCGTCCTCCAGCAGACTTGTCTCCATGGGTCTATTGCTGCCTCGGGCGCATTATAATCGTTCTGCTGTGAGTCAAGATTATCGAATCGGACGAAAAACTGATAGTTAATTGTAACGTTCAGGGCCTCCTAATGATGATGGAACACTCAAATTGCGTCCCGATTCAATACATCGTCCACCAGCCGACTTGTCTCCATGGGTCTATTGCTGCCTCGGGCACCTTATGGTCGTTCTCCTGTGAGTCTAGATTATCGAATCGGACGAAAAACTGATAGTTAATTGTAACGTTCAGGTTCTCCTAATGAAGATGGAACACTCAAATTGCGTCCCGATTCAATACATCGTTTACCATCCGACTTGTCTCCATGGGATTTTTGCTGCCTCGGGCACCTTATGGTCGTTCTCCTGTGAGTCTAGTTTATCGAATCGGACGCAAAACTGATAGATAATTGTAACGTTCAGGGCCCCCTAATGACGATAGAAAACACAAAATTGCGTCCCGATTCAATACATCGTCCTCCAGCCGACTCGGGCACCTTATGGTCGTTCTCCTGTGAGTCTAGATTATCGAATCGAACGCAAAACTGATAGTTAATTGTAACGTTCAGGGCCTCCTAATGACGGTGGAACACTCGAATTGCGTCCCGATTCAATACATGGTCTACCCGCCGACTTGTCTCCATGGGTCTATTGCTGCCTCGGGCACCTTTTGGTCGTTCTCCTGTGAGTCTAGTTTATCGATTCGGACGCAAAACTGATAGTGAATTGTAACGTTCAGGGTCTCCTAATGACGATGGAACACCCAAATTGCGTACCGATTCAACACATCGTCCTCCAGCAGACTTGTCTCCATGGGTCTATTGCTGCCTCGGGCGCCTTATAGTCGTTCTCCTGTGAGTCTAGATTATCGAATCGGACGCAAAACTGATAGTTAATGCTAACGTTCAGGGACTCCTAATGACGATGGAACACTCAAATTGCGTCCCGATTCAATTCATCGTTCTCTAGCCGACTTGTCTCCAAGGGTCTATTGCTGCCTCGGGCACCTTACGGTCGTTCTCCTGTGAGTATAGATTATCGAATCGGACGCAAAACTGATAGTTAATTGTAACGTTCAGGGTCTCCTACTGACGATCGAACACTCAAATTGCGTCCCGATTCAATACATCGTCCTCCAGGCGACTTGTCTCCATGGGTCTATTGCTGCCTCGGGCACCTTATGGTCGTTCTCCTGTGAGTCTAGGTTAACGAATCGCACGCAAAACTGATAGTTAATTGTAACGTTCAGGGCCTCCTAATGACGATGGAACACTCAAATTGCGTCCCGATTCAATACATCGTCTACCAGCCGACTTGTCTCCATGGGTCTATTGCTGCCTCGGGCACCTTATGGTCGTTCACCTGTGTGTCAAGTTTATCGAATCGGACGCAAAACTGATAGTGAATTGTAACGTTCAGGGTCTCCTAATGACGATGGAAGACTCAAATTGCGTACCGATTCAATACATCGTCCTCCAGCAGACTTGTCTCCATGGGTCTATTGCTGCCTCGGGCGCTTTATAGTCGTTCTCCTGTGAGTCAAGATTATCGAATCGGACGCAAAACTGATCGATAATTGTAACGTTCAGGGCCTCCTAATGACGATGGAACACTCAAATTGCGTCCCGATTCAATACATCGTCCTGCAGCCGACTTGTCTCCATGGGTCTATTGCTGCCTCAGGCACCTTACGGTCATTCTCCTGTGAGTCTAGATTATCGAATCGAACGCAAAACTGATAGTTAATTGTAACGTTCAGGGCCCCCTAATGACGATAGAAAACACAAAATTGCGTCCAGATTCAATACATCGTCCTCCAGCCAACTCGGGCACCTTATGGACGTTCTCCTGTGAGTCAAGATTATCGAATCGGATGCAAAACTGATAAATAATTGTAACGTTCAGGGCCCCCTAATGACGATAGAAACCACAAAATTGCGTCCCGATTCAATACATCGTCCACCAGCCGACTTTTCTCCATGGGTCTATTGCTGCCTTGGGCACCTTATGGTCGTTCTCCTGTGAGTCTAGATTATCGAATCGGACGAAAGACTGATAGTTAATTGTAACGTTCAGGGCCTCCTAATGAAGATGGAACACTCAAATTGCGTCCTGATTCAATACATCGTCCTCCAGCAGACTTGTCTCCATGGGTATATTGCTGCCTCGGGAGCCTTATAGTCGTTCTCCTGTGAGTCAAGATTATCGAATCGGACGAAAAACTGATAGTAAATTGTAACGTTCAGGGCCTCCTAATGAAGATGGAACACTCAAATTGCGTCCCGATTCAATACATCGTCCACCAGCCGACTTGTCTCCATGGGTCTATTGTTGCCTTGGGCACCTTATGGTCGTTCTCCTGTGAGTCTAGATTATCGAATCGGACGAGAAACTGATAGTTAATTGTAACGTTGAGGGCCTCCTAATGATGATGGAACACTCAAATTGCGTCACGATTCAATACATCGTCCTCCAGCAGACTTGTCTCCATGGGTCTATTGCTGCCTCGGGCGCCTTATTGTCGTTCTCCTGTGAGTCAAGATTATCGAATCGGACGAAAAACTGATAGTTAATTGTAACTTTCAGGGCCTCCTAATGATGATGGAACACTCAAATTGCGTCCCGATTCAATACATCGTCCACCAGCCGACTTGTCTCCATGGGTCTATTGCTGCCTCGGGCACCTTATGGTCGTTCTCCTGTGAGTCTAGATTATCGAATCGGACGAAAAACTGATAGTTAATTGTAACGTTCAGGGCCTCCTAATGAAGATGGAACACTCAAATTGCGTCCCGATTCAATACATCGTTTACCATCCGACTTGTCTCCATGGGATTTTTGCTGCCTCGGGCACCTTATTGTCGTTCTCCTGTGAGTCTAGTTTATCGAATCGGACGCAAAACTGATAGATAATTGTAACCTTCAGGGCCTCCTAATGACGATGAAACACTCGAATTGCGTCCCGATTCAATACATCGTCTACCAGCCGACTTGTCTCCATAGGTCTATTGCTGCCTCGGGCACCTTATGGTCATTCTCCTGTGAGTCTAGTTTATCGAATCGGACGCAAAACTGATAGTGAATTGTAACGTTCAGAGTCTCCTTATGACGATGGAACACTCATATTGCGTACCGATTCAATACATCGTCCTCCAGCAGACTTGTCTCCATGGGTCTATTGCTGCCTCGGGCGCCTTATAGTCGTTCTCCTGTGAGTCAAGATTATCGAATCGGACGCAAAACTGATAGATAATTGTAACGTTCAGGGCCCCCTAATGACGATGGAACACTCAAATTGCGTCCCGATTCAATACATCGTCCTCCAGCCGACTTGTCTCCATGGGTCTATTGCTGCCTCGGGCACCTTAAGGTCGTTCTCCTGTGAGTCTAGTTTATCGAATCGGACGCAAAACTGATAGTTAATTCTAACGTTCAGGGCCCCAAATTGACGTTGGAACACTCAAATTGCGTCCCGATTCAATACATCGTCCTCCAGCCGACTTGTCTCAATGGGTCTATTGCTGCCTCGCGCACCTTACGGTCGTTCTCCAGTGAGTATAGATTATCGAATCGGACGCAAAACTGATAGTTAATTGTAACGTTCAGGGTCTCCTACTGACGATGGAACACTCAAATTGCGTCCCGATTCAATACATCGTCCTCCAGCCGACTTGTCTCCATGGGTCTATTGCTGCCTCGGGCACCTTATGGTCATTCTCCTGTGAGTCTAGATTATCGATTCGGACGCAAAACTATTAGTTAATTGTAACGTTCAGGGCCCCCTAATGACGACAGAAAACACAAAATTGCGTCCCGATTCACTACATCGTCCTCCAGCCGACTCGGGCACCTTATGGTCGTTCTCCTGTGAGTCTAGGTTAACGAATCGCACGCAAAACTGATAGTTAATTGTAACGTTCAGGGCCTCCTAATGACGATGGAACACTCAAATTGCGTCCCGATTCAATACATCGTCTACCAGCCGACTTGTCTCCATGGGTCTATTGCTGCCTCGGGCACCTTATGGTCGTTCTCCTGTGTGTCAAGTTTATCGAATCGGACGCAAAACTGATAGTGAATTGTAACGTTCAGGTTCTCCTAATGACGATGGAAGACTCAAATTGCGTACCGATTCAATACATCGTCCTCCAGCAGACTTGTCTCCATGGGTCTATTGCTGCCTCGGGCGCTTTATAGTCGTTCTCCTGTGAGTCAAGATTATCGAATCGGACGCAAAATTGATCGATAATTGTAACGTTCGGGGCCTCCTAATGACGAAGGAACACTCAAATTGCGTCCCGATTCAATACATCGTCCTGCAGCCGACTTGTCTCCATGGGTCTATTGCTGCCTCAGGCACCTTACGGTCATTCTCCTGTGAGTCTAGATTATCGAATCGAACGCAAAACTGATAGTTAATTGTAACGTTCAGGGCCCCCTAATGACGATAGAAAACACAAAATTGCGTCCAGATTCAATACATCGTCCTCCAGCCAACTCGGGCACCTTATGGACGTTCTCCTGTGAGTCAAGATTATCGAATCGGATGCAAAACTGATAAATAATTGTAACGTTCAGGGCCCCCTAATGACGATAGAAACCACAAAATTGCGTCCCGATTCAATACATCGTCCACCAGCCGACTTGTCTCCATGGGTCTATTGCTGCCTTGGGCACCTTATGGTCGTTCTCCTGTGAGTCTAGATTATCGAATCGGACGAAAGACTGATAGTTAATTGTAACGTTCAGGGCCTCCTAATGAAGATGGAACACTCAAATTGCGTCCTGATTCAATACATCGTCCTCCAGCAGACTTGTCTCCATGGGTATATTGCTGCCTCGGGAGCCTTATAGTCGTTCTCCTGTGAGTCAAAATTATCGAATCGGACGAAAAACTGATAGTAAATTGTAACGATCAGGGCCTCCTAATGAAGATGGAACACTCAAATTGCGTCCCGATTCAACACATCGTCCACCAGCCGACTTGTCTCCATGGGTCTATTGCTGCCTCGGGCACCTTATGGTCGTTCTCCAGTGAGTCTAGATTATCGAATCGGACGAAAAACTGATAGTTAATTGTAACGTTCAGGGCCTCCTAAAGAAGATGGAACGCTCAAATTGCGTCCCGATTCAATACATCGTCCTCCAGCAGACTTGTGTCCATGGGTCTATTGATGCCTCGGGCACCTTATGGTCGTTCTCCTGTGAGTCTAGATTATCGAATCGGACGAGAAACTGATAGTTAATTGTAACGTTCAGGGCCTCCTAATGAAGATGGAACACTCAAATTGCGTCCCGATTCAATACATCGTCCTCCAGCAGACTTGTCCCCATGGGTCTATTGATGCCTCGGGCGCCTTATAGTCGTTCTCCTGTGAGTCAAGATTATCGAATCGGACGCAAAACTGATAGATAATTGTAACGTTCAGGGCCTCCTAATGACGATGGAACACTCAAATTGCGTCCCGATTCAATACATCGTCCACCAGCCGACTTGTCTCCATGGGTCTATTGCTGCCTCAGGCACCTTATGGTCGTTCTCCTGTGAGTCTAGATTATCGAATCGGACGAAAAACTGATAGTTAATTGTAACGTTCAGGGCCTCCTAATGAAGATGGAACACTCAAATTGCGTCCCTATTCAATACATCGGCCTCCAGCCGACTTGTCTCCATGGATCTATCGCTGCCTCGGACACCTTATGGTCGTTCTCCTGTGAGTCTAGATTTTCGAATCGAACCCAAATCTGATAGTTAATTGTAACGTTCAGGGCCTCCTAATGACGATGGAACACTCAAATTGCGTCCCGATTCAATACATCGTTTACCAGCCGACTTGTCTCCGTGGGATTTTTGCTCCCTCGGGCACCTTATGGTCGTTCTCCTGTGAGTCTAGTTTATCGAATCGGACGCAAAACTGATAGTTAATTGTAACGTTCAGGGCCTCCTAATGACGATGGGACACTCAAATTGCGTCCCGATTCAATACATCGTCCTCCAGCAGACTTGTCTCCATGGGTCTATTGCTCCCTCGGGCACCTTATGGTCGTTCTCCTGTGAGTCTAGATTATAGAATCGGACGAAAAACTGATAGTTAATTGTAACGTTCAGGGCCTCCTAATGAAGATGGAACACTCATATTGCGTACCGATTCAATACATCGTCCTCCAGCAGACTTGTCTCCATGGGTCTATTGCTGCCTCGGGCGCCTTATAGTCGTTCTCCTGTGAGTCAAGATTATCGAATCGGACGCAAAACTGATAGATAATTGTAACGTTCAGGGCTCCCTAATGACGATGGAACACTCAAATTGCGTCCCGATTCAATACATCGTCCTCCAGCCGACTTGTCTCCATGGGTCTATTGCTGCCTCAGGCACCTTACGGTCATTCTCCTGTGAGTCTAGATTATCGAATCGGACGCAAAACTGATAGTTAATTGTAACGTTCAGGGCCCCCTAATGACGATAGAAAACACAAAATTGCGTCCTGATGCAATACATCGTCCTCCAGCCGACTCAGGCACCTTATGGTCGTTCTCCTGTGAGTCTAGATTATCGAATCGCACGCAAAACTGATAGTTAATTGTAACGTTCAGGGCCTCCTAATGACGGTGGAACACTCGAATTGCGTAACGATTCAATACATGGTCTACCCGCCGACTTGTCTCCATGGGTCTATTGCTGCCTCGGGCACCTTTTGGTCGTTCTCCTGTGAGTCTAGTTTATCGATTCGGACGCAAAACTGATAGTGAATTGTAACGTTCAGGGTCTCCTAATGACGATGGAACACCCAAATTGTGTACCGATTCAATACATCGTCCTCCAGCAGACTTGTCTCCATGGGTCTATTGCTGCCTCGGGCGCCTTATAGTCGTCCTCCTGTGAGTCAAGATTATCGAATTGGACGCAAAACTGATAGATAATTGTAACGTTCAGGGCCTCCTAATGACGATGGATCACTCAAATTGCGTCCCGATTCAATACATCGTCCTCCAGCCGACTTGTGTCCATGGGTCTATTGATGCCTCGGGCACCTTATGGTCGTTCTCCTGTGAGTCTAGATTATCGAATCGGACGAGAAACTGATAGTTAATTGTAACGTTCAGGGCCTCCTAATGAAGATGGAACACTCAAATTGCGTCCCGATTCAATACATCGTCCTCCAGCAGACTTGTCCCCATGGGTCTATTGATGCCTCGGGCGCCTTATAGTCGTTCTCCTGTGAGTCAAGATTATCGAATCGGACGCAAAACTGATAGATAATTGTAACGTTCAGGGCCTCCTAATGACGATGGAACACTCAAATTGCGTCCCGATTCAATACATCGTCCACCAGCCGACTTGTCTCCATGGGTCTATTGCTGCCTCAGGCACCTTATGGTCGTTCTCCTGTGAGTCTAGATTATCGAATCGGACGAAAAACTGATAGTTAATTGTAACGTTCAGGGCCTCCTAATGAAGATGGAACACTCAAATTGCGTCCCTATTCAATACATCGGCCTCCAGCCGACTTGTCTCCATGGATCTATTGCTGCCTCGGACACCTTATGGTCGTTCTCCTGTGAGTCTAGATTTTCGAATCGAACCCAAATCTGATAGTTAATTGTAACGTTCAGGGCCTCCTAATGACGATGGAACACTCAAATTGCGTCCCGATTCAATACATCGTTTACCAGCCGACTTGTCTCCGTGGGATTTTTGCTCCCTCGGGCACCTTATGGTCGTTCTCCTGTGAGTCTAGTTTATCGAATCGGACGCAAAACTGATAGTTAATTGTAACGTTCAGGGCCTCCTAATGACGATGGGACACTCAAATTGCGTCCCGATTCAATACATCGTCCTCCAGCAGACTTGTCTCCATGGGTCTATTGCTCCCTCGGGCACCTTATGGTCGTTCTCCTGTGAGTCTAGATTATAGAATCGGACGAAAAACTGATAGTTAATTGTAACGTTCAGGGCCTCCTAATGAAGATGGAACACTCAAATTGCGTCCCGATTCAATACATCGTCCACCAGCCGACTTGTCTCCATGAGTCTATTGCTGCCTTGGGCACCATTTTGGTCGTTCTCCTGTGAGTCTAGATTTTCGAATCGGACGAGAAACTGATAGTTAATTGTAACGTTCAGGGCCTCCTAATGATGATGGAACACTCAAATTGCGTCACGATTCAATACATCGTCCTCCAGCAGACTTGTCTCCATGGGTCTATTGCTGCCTCGGGCGCCTTATAGTCGTTCTCCTGTGAGTCAAGATTATCGAATCGGACGAAAAACTGATAGTTAATTGTAACGTTCAGGGCCTCCTAATGATGATGGAACACTCAAATTGCGTGCCGATTCAATACATCGTCCACCAGCCGACTTGTCTCCATGGGTCTATTGCTGCCTCGGGCACCTTATGGTCGTTCTCCTGTGAGTCTAGATTATCGAATCGGACGAAAAACTGATAGTTAATTGTAACGTTCAGGGCCTCCTAATGAAGATGGAACACTCAAATTGCGTCCCGATTCAATACATCGTTTACCATCCGACTTGTCTCCATGGGATTTTTGCTGCCTCGGGCACCTTATGGTCGTTCTCCTGTGAGTCTAGTTTATCGAATCGGACGCAAAACTGATAGATAATTGTAACCTTCAGGGCCTCCTAATGACGATGAAACACTCGAATTGCGTCCCGATTCTATAGATCGTCTACCAGCCGACTTGTCTCCATGGGTCTATTGCTGCCTCGGGCACCTTATGGTCGTTCTCCTGTGAGTCTAGTTTATCGAATCGGACGCAAAACTCATAGTGAATTGTAACGTTCAGAGTCTCCTAATGACGATGGAACACTCAAATTGCGTACCGATTCAATACATCGTCCTCCAGCAGACTTGTCTCCATGGGTCTATTGCTGCCTCGGGCGCCTTTTAGTCGTTCTCCTGTGAGTCAAGATTATCGAATCGGACGCTAAACTGATAGATAATTGTAACGTTCAGGGCCCCCTAATGACGATGGAACACTCAAATTGCGTCCCGATTCAATACATCGTCCTCCAGCCGACTTGTCTCCATGGGTCTATTGCTGCCTCAGGCACCTTACGGTCATTCTCCTGTGAGTCTAGATTATCGAATCGGACGCAAAACTGATAGTTAATTGTAACGTTCAGGGCCCCCTAATGACGATAGAAAACAAAAATTGCGTCCCGATTCAATACATCGTCCTCCAGCCGACTCGGGCACCTTATGGTCGTTCTCCTGTGAGTCTAGATTATCGAATCGCACGCAAAACTGATAGTTAATTGTAACGTTCAGGGCCTCCTAATGACGGTGGAACACTCGAATTGCGTCCCGATTCAATACATGGTCTACCCGCCGACTTGTCTCCATGGGTCTATTGCTGCCTCGGGCACCTTTTGGTCGTTCTCCTGTGAGTCTAGTTTATCGATTCGGACGCAAAACTGATAGTGAATTGTTACGTTCAGGGTCTCCTAATGACGATGGAACACCCAAATTGCGTACCGATTCAATACATCGTCCTCCAGCAGACTTGTCTCCATGGGTCTATTGCTGCCTCGGGCGCCTTATAGTCGTTCTCCTGTGAGTCATGATTATCGAATCGGACGCAAAAATGATAGATAATTGTAACGTTCAGGGCCTCCTAATGACGATGGAACACTCAAATTGCGTCACGATTCAATACATCGTCCTCCAGCCGACTTGTGTCCATGGGTCTATTGATGCCTCGGGCACCTTATGGTCGTTCTCCTGTGAGTCTAGATTATCGAATCGGACGAGAAAGTGATAGTTCATTGTAACGTTCAGGGCCTCCTAATGATGATGGAACACTCAAATTGCGTCCCGATTCAATACATCGTCCTCCAGCAGACTTGTCTCCATGGGTCTATTGCTGCCTCGGGCGCCTTATAGTCGTTCTCCTGTGAGTCAAGATTATCGAATCGGACGCAAAACTGATAGATAATTGTAAGGTTCAGGGCCTCCTAATGACGATGGAACACTCAAATTGCGTCCCGATTCAATACATCGTCCACCAGCCGACTTGTCTCCATGGGTCTATTGCTGCCTCAGGCACCTTATGGTCGTTCTCTTGTGAGTCTAGATTATCGAATCGGACGAAAAACTGATAGTTAATTGTGACGTTCAGGGCCTCCTAATGAAGATGGAACACTCAAACTTCGTACCTATTCAATACATCGGCCTCCAGCCGACTTGTCTCCATGGATCTATTGCTGCCTCGGACACCTTATGGTCGTTCTCCTGTGAGTCTAGATTTTCGAATCGAACGCAAAACTGATAGTTAATTGTAACGTTCAGGGCCTCCTAATGACGATGGAACACTCAAATTGCGTCCCGATTCAATACATCGTTTACCAGCCGACTTGTCTCCATGGGATTTTTGCTGCCTCGGGCAGCTTATGGTCGTTCTCCTGTGAGTCTAGTTTATCGAATCGGACGCAAAACTGATAGTTAATTGTAACGTTCAGGGCCTCCTAATGACGATGGGACACTCAAATTGCGTCCCGATTCAATACATCGTCCTCCAGCAGACTTGTCCCCATGGGTCTATTGCTCCCTCGGGCACCTTATGGTCGTTCTCCTGTGAGTCTAGATTATCGAATCGGACGAAAAACTGATAGTTAATTGTAACGTTCAGGGCCTCCTAATGAAGATGGAACACTCAAATTGCGTCCCGATTCAATACATCGGCCACCAGCCGACTTGTCTCCATAGGTCTATTGCTGCCTCGGACACCTTATGGTCGTTCTCCTGTGAGTCTAGATTTTCGAATCGAACGCAAAACTGATAGTTAATTGTAACGTTCAGGGCCTCCTAATGACGATGGAACACTCAAATTGCGTCCCGATTCAATACATCGTTTACCAGCCGACTTGTCCCCATGGGATTTTTGCTGCCTCGGGCACCTTATGGTCGTTCTCCTGTGAGTCTTGTTTATCGAATCGGACGCAAAACTGATAGTTAATTGTAACTTTCAGGGCCTCCTAATGACGATGGAACACTCAAATTGCGTCCCGATTCAATACATCGTCCTCCAGCAGACTTGTCTCCATGGGTCTATTGCTGCCTCGAGCGCCTTTTAGTCGTTCTCCTGTGAGTCAAGATTACCGAATCGGACGCAAAACTGATAGATAATTGTAACGTTCAGGGCCTCCTAATGATGATGGAACACTCAAATTGCGTCCCGATTCAATACATCGTCCTCCAGCCGAATTGTGTCCATGGGTCTATTGCTGCCTCGGGCACCTCATGTTCGTTCTCCTGTGAGTCTATATTATCGAATCGGACGAAAAACTGATAGTTAATTGTAACGTTCAGGGCCTCCTAATGAAGATGGAACACTCAAATTGCGTCCCGATTCAATACATCGTCTTCCAGCAGACTTGTCTCCATGGGTCTATTGCTGCCTCGGCCGCCTTATAGTCGTTCTCCTCTGAGTCAAGATTATCGAATCGGATGCAAAACTGATAGATAATTGTAACGTTCAGGGCCTCCTAATGACGATGGAACACTCAAATTGCGTCCCGATTTAATACATCGTCTTCCAGCAGACTTGTCTCCATGGGTCTATTGCTGCCTCGGGCACCTTATGGTCGTTCTCCTGTTAGTCTAGTCTATCGAATCGGACGCAAAACTGATAGTGAACTGTAACGTTCAGAGTCTCCTAATGACGATGGAACACTCAAATTGCGTACCGATTCAATACATCGTCCACCAGCAGACTTGTCTCCATGGGTCTATTGCTGCCTCGGGCGCCTTATAGTCGTTCTCCTGTGAGTCAAGATTATCGAATCGGACGCAAAACTGATAGATAATTGTAACGTTCAGGGCCCCCTAATGACGATGGAACACTCAAATTGCGTCCCGATTCAATACATCGTCCTCCAGCCGACTTGTCTCCATGGGTCTATTGCTGCCTCAGGCACCTTACGGTCATTCTCCTGTGAGTCTAGATTATCGAATCGGACGCAAAACTGATAGTTAATTGTAACGTTCAGGGCCCCCTAATGACGATAGAAAACACAAAATTGCGTCCCGATTCAATACATCGTCCTCCAGCCGACTCGGGCACCTTATGGTCGTTCTCCTGTGAGTCTAGATTATCAAATCGCACGCAAAACTGATAGTTAATTGTAACGTTCAGGACCTCCTAATAACGGTGGAACACTCGAATTGCGTCCCGATTCAATACATGGTCTACCCGCCGACTTGTCTCCATGGGTCTATTGCTGCCTCGGGCACCTTATGGTCGTTCTCCTGTGAGTCTTGTTTATCGAATCGGACGCAAAACTGATAGTTAATTGTAACTTTCATGGCCTCCTAATGACGATGGAACACTCAAATTGCGTCCCGATTCAATACATCGTCCTCCAGCAGACTTGTCTCCATGGGTCTATTGCTGCCTCGAGCGCCTTTTAGTCGTTCTCCTGTGAGTCAAGATTACCGAATCGGACGCAAAACTGATAGATAATTGTAACGTTCAGGGCCTCCTAATGATGATGGAACACTCAAATTGCGTCCCGATTCAATACATCGTCCTCCAGCCGAATTGTGTCCATGGGTCTATTGCTGCCTCGGGCACCTCATGTTCGTTCTCCTGTGAGTCTATATTATCGAATCGGACGAAAAACTGATAGTTCATTGTAACTTTCAGGGCCTCCTAATGACGATGGAACACTCAAATTGCGTCCCGATTCAATACATCGGCCTCCAGCCGACTTGTCTCCATAGGTCTATTGCTGCCTCGGACACCTTATGGTCGTTCTCCTGTGAGTCTAGATTTTCGAATCGAACGCAAAACTGATAGTTAATTGTAACGTTCAGGGCCTCCTAATGACGATGGAACACTCAAATTGCGTCCCGATTCAATACATCGTTTACCAGCCGACTTGTCTCCATGGGATTTTTGCTGCCTCGGGCACCTTATGGTCGTTCTCCTGTGAGTCTTGTTTATCGAATCGGACGCAAAACTGATAGTTAATTGTAACTTTCAGGGCCTCCTAATGACGATGGAACACTCAAATTGCGTCCCGATTCAATACATCGTCCTCCAGCAGACTTGTCTCCATGGGTCTATTGCTGCCTCGAGCGCCTTTTAGTCGTTCTCCTGTGAGTCAAGATTACCGAATCGGACGCAAAACTGATAGATAATTGTAACGTTCAGGGCCTCCTAATGATGATGGAACACTCAAATTGCGTCCCGATTCAATACATCGTCCTCCAGCCGAATTGTGTCCATGGGTCTATTGCTGCCTCGGCACCTCATGTTCGTTCTCCTGTGAGTCTATATTATCGAATCGGACGAAAAACTGATAGTTAATTGTAACGTTCAGGGCCTCCTAATGAAGATGGAACACTCAAATTGCGTCCCGATTCAATACATCGTCTTCCAGCAGACTTGTCTCCATGGGTCTATTGCTGCCTCGGCCGCCTTATAGTCGTTCTCCTCTGAGTCAAGATTATCGAATCGGATGCAAAACTGATAGATAATTGTAACGTTCAGGGCCTCCTAATGACGATGGAACACTCAAATTGCGTCCGAATTCAATACATCGTCCACCAGCCGACTTGTCTCCATGGGTCTATTGCTGCCTCGGGCACCTTATGGTCGTTCTCCTGTGAGTCTAGATTATCGAATCGGACGAAAAACTGATAGTTAATTGTAACATTCAGGGCCTCCTAATGAAGATGGAACACTCAAATTGCGTCCCGATTCAATACATCGTTTACCATCCGACTTGTCTCCATGGGATTTTTGCTGCCTCGGGCACCTTAAGGTCGTCCTCCTGTGAGTCTAGTTTATCGAATCGGACGCCAAACTGATAGATAATTGTAACCTTCAGGGCCTCCTAATGAAGATGGAACACTCAAATTGCGTCCCGATTTAATACATCGTCTTCCAGCAGACTTGTCTCCATGGGTCTATTGCTGCCTCGGGCACCTTATGGTCGTTCTCCTGTTAGTCTAGATTATCGAATCGGACGCAAAACTGATAGTTAATTGTAACGTTCAGGGCCTCCTAATGACGATGGATTACTCAAATTGTGTCCCGATTCAATACATCGGCCTCCAGCCGACATGTCTCCAAGGGTCTATTGCTGCCTCGGGCGCCTTAAAGTCGTTATCCTGTGAGTCAAGGTTATCGAATCGGACGCAAAACTGATAGATAATTGTAACGTTCAGGGCCTCCTAATGACGATGGACCACTCAAATTGCGCCCCGATTCAATACCTCGTCCTCCAGCCGACTTGTCAGAATGGGTCTATTGCTGTTTCGGGCACCTCATGGTCGTTCTCCTGTGAGTCTAGATTATCGAATCGGACGCAAAACTGATAGTTAATTCTAACGTTCAGGGCCTCCTAATGACGATGGAACACTCAAATTGCGTCCCGATTAAATTCACCGTTCTCTAGGCGACTTGTCTCCAAGGGTCTATTGCTGCCTCGGGCACCTTACGGTCGTTCTTCTGTGAGTATAGATTATCGAATCGGACGCAAAACTGATAGTTAATTGTAACGTTCAGGGCCTCCTAATGACGATGGACCACTCAAATTGCGCCCCGATTCAATACATCGTCCTCCAGCCGACTTGTCTCCATGGGTCTATTGCTGCCTCAGGCACCTTATGGTCGTTCTCCTGTGAGTCTAGATTATCGAATCGGACGCAAAGCTGATAGTTAATTCTAACGTTCAGGGCCCCCTAATGACGATGGAACACTCAAATTACGTCCCGAATCAATACATCGTCCTCCAGCCGACTTGTCTCCATGGGTCTATTGCTGCCTCGGGAACCTTATGGTCGTTCTCCTGTGAGTCTAGTTTATTGAATCGGACGCAAAACTGATAGTTAATTGTAACGTTCTGGGCCTCCTAATGACGATGGAACACTCAAATTGCGTCCCGATTCAATACATCGTCCACCAGCAGACTTGTCTCCATGGGTCTATTGCCGCCTCGGGCGCCTTATAGTCGTTCTCCTGTGAGTCAAGATTATCGAATAGGACGCAAAACTAATAGATAATTGTAACGTTCAGGGCCTCCTAATGACGATGGAACACTCAAATTGCGTCCCGATTCAATACATCGTCCTCCAGCCGACTTGTCTCCATGGGTCTATTGCTGCCTCGCGCACCTTGTCGTCGTTCTCCTGTGAGTCTAGATTATCGAATCGGACGCAAAACTAATAGTTAATTGTAACGTTAAGGACCCCCCAATGACGATAGAAAACACAAAATTGCGTCCCGATTCAATACATCGTCCTCCAGCCGACTTGTCTCCATGGGTCTATTGCTGCCTCGGGCACCTTATGGTCGTTCTCCTGTGAGTCAACATTTTCGAATCGAACGCAAAACTGATAGTTAATTGCAACGTTCAGGGCCTCCTAATGACGATGGAACACTCAAATTGCGTCCCGATTTAATAACTCGTTCTCCAGCCGACTTGTTTCCATGGGTCAATTGCTGCCTCGGGCACCTAATGGTCGTTCTCCTGCGAGTCTAGATAATCGAATCGGACGCAAAACTCATTGTAAATTGTAACGTTCAGGGCCTCCTAATGACGATGGAACACTCAAATTGCGTCCTGATTCAATTTATCGTCCTCCAGCCGACTTGTCTCCATGGGTCTATTGCTGCCTCGGGCACCTTATGGTCGTTCTCCTGTGAGTCTAGATTTTCGAATCGAACACTAAAACTGATAGTTAATTGCAACGTTCAGGGCCTCCTAATGACGATGGAACACTCAAATTGCGTCCCGATTCAATACATCGTCCTCCAGCCGACATGTCTCCATGGGTCTATTGCTGCCTCGGGCGCCTTATGGTCGTTCTCCTGTGAGTCAAGATGATCGAATCGGATCAAAACTGATAGTTAATTGTAACGCTCATTGCCTCTTAATGACGACGGAACACTCAAATTGCGTCCCGATTCAATACATCGTCTTCCAGCCGACTTGTCTCCATGGGTCTATTGCTGCCTCGGGCACCTTATGGTCGTTCTCCTGTGAGTCTAGATTTTCGAATCGGACGCAAAACTGATAGTTAATTGTAACGTTCATGGCCTTCTAATGACGATGGAACACTCAAATTGCGTCCCGATTCAATACATCGTCCTCCAGCCGACTTGTCTCCATGAGTCAATTGCTGCCTCGGGCACCTTATGGTCGTTCTCCTGTGAGTCAAGATTATCCAATCGGACGCAAAACCGATAGTTAATTGTAACGTTCAGGGCCTCCTAATTACGATGGAACACTCAAATTTCGTCCCGATTCAATACATCGTCCTCCAGCCGAATTGTCTCATGGGTCTATTGCTGCCTCGGGCACCTTATGGTCGTTCTCCTGTGAGTCTAGATTATCGAATCGGACGCAAAACTAATAGATAATTGTAACGTTCAGGGCCTCCTAATGACGATGGAACACTCGAATTGCGTCCCGATTCAATACATCGTCTACCAGCCGACTTGTCGCCATGGGTCTATTGCTGCCTCGGGCACATTATGGTCGTTCTCCTGTGAGTCAAGATTATCGAATCGGACGCAAAACTGATATTTAATTGTAACGATCAGGGCCTCCTAATGACCATGGAACACTCAAATTGCGTCACGATTCAATACATCGTCCTCTAGCCGACTTGTCTCCATGGATGTATTGCTGCCTTGGGCACCTATTGGTCGTTCTCCAGTGAGTGTAGATTTTCGAATCATACGCAAAACCGATAGTTAATTGTAACGTTCAGGGCCTCCTAATGGCGATATAACACTAAAATAGCGTCCCGATTCAATACTTCGTCCTCCAGCCGACTTGTGTCCATAGGTCTATTGATGCCTCGGGCACCTTATGGTCGTTCTCCTGTGAGTCTAGATTATCGAATCGGACGAGAAAGTGATAGTTAATTGTAACGTTCAGGGCCTCCTAATGAAGATGGAACACTCAAATTGCGTCCCGATTCAATACATCGTCCTCCAGCAGACTTGTCTCCATGGGTCTATTGCTGCCTCGGGCGCCTTATAGTCGTTCTCCTGTGAGTCAAGATTATCGAATCGGACGCAAAACATAGATAATTGTAACGTTCAGGGCCTCCTAATGACGATGGAACACTCAAATTGCGTCCCGATTCAATACATCGTCCACCAGCCGACTTGTCTCCATGGGTCTATTGCTGCCTCAGGCACCTTATGGTCGTTCTCCTGTGAGTCTAGATTATCGAATCGGGCGAAAAACTGATAGTTAATTCTAACGTTCAGGGCCTCCTAATGAAGATGGAACACTCAAATTGCGTACTTATTCAATACATCGGCCTCCAGCCGACTTGTCTCCATGGATCTATTGCTGCCTCGGACACCTTATGGTCGTTCTCCTGTGAGTCTAGATTTTTGAATCGAACGCAAAACTGATAGTTAATTGTAACGTTCAGGGCCTCCTAATGACGATGGAACACTCAAATTGCGTCCCGATTCAATAAATCGTTTACCAGCCGACTTGTCTCCATGGGATTTTTGCTGCCTCGGGCACCTTATGGTCGTTCTCCTGTGAGTCTAGTTTATCGAATCGGACGCAAAACTGATAGTTAATTGTAACGTTCAGGGCCTCCTAATGACGATGGGACACTCAAATTGCGTCCCGATTCAATACATCGTCCTCCAGCAGACTTGTCTCCATGGGTCAATTGCTCATTCGGGCACCTAATGGTCGTTCTCCTGTGAGTCTAGATTATCGAATCGGACGAAAAACTGATAGTTAATTGTAACGTTCAGGGCCTCCTAATGAAGATGGAACACTCAAATTGCGTCCCGATTCAATACATCGTCCTCCAGCCGACTTGTCTCCATAGGTCTATTGCTGCCTCGGACACCTTATGGTCGTTCTCCTGTGAGTCTAGATTTTCGAATCGAACGCAAAACTGATAGTTAATTGTAACGTTCAGGGCCTCCTAATGACGATGGAACACTCAAATTGCGTCCCGATTCAATACATCATTTACCAGCCGACTTGTCTCCATGGGATTTTTGCTGCCTCGGGCACCTTATGGTCATTCTCCCCTGAGTCTTGTTTATCGAATCGGACGCAAAACTGATAGTTAATTGTAACTTTCAGGCCCTCCTAATGACGATGGAACACTCAAATTGCGTCCCGATTCAATACATCGTCCTCCACCAGACTTGTCTCCGTGGGTCTATTGCTGCCTCGAGCGCCTTTTAGTCGTTCTCCTGTGAGTCAAGATTATCGAATCGGACGCAAAACTGATAGATAATTGAAACGTTCAGGGCCTCCTAATGACGATGGATTACTCAAATTGTGTCCCGATTCAATACATCGTCCTCCAGCCGACATGTCTCCAAGGGTCTATTGCTGCCTCGGGCGCCTTAAAGTCGTTATCCTGTGAGTCAAGGTTATCGAATCGGACGCAAAACTGATAGATAATTGTAACGTTCAGGGCATCCTAATGACGATGGAACACTCGAATTGCGTCCCGATTCAATACATCGTCCTACAGCCGACTTGTCTTCATTGGTCTATTGCTGCCTCGGGCACCTTGTGGTCGTTCTCCTGTGAGTCTCGATTATCGAATGGGACGCAAAACTGATAGTTAATTGTAACGTTCAGGGCCTCCTAATGACGATGGAACACTCAAATTGCGTCCCGATTCAATACATCGTCCTCCAGCCGACTTGTCTCAATGAGTCTATTGCTACCTCGGGCACCTTATAGTCGTTCTCCTGTGAGTATAGATTATCGAATGGGACGCAAAACCGATAGTTTATTGTAACGTTCAGGGCCTCCTAATGACGATGGAACACTCAAAATGCGTCCCGATTCAATACCTCGTCCTCCAGCCGACTTGTCAGAATGGGTCTATTGCTGTTTCGGGCACCTTATGGTCGTTCTCCTGTGAGTCTAGATTATCGAATCGGACGCAAAACTGATAGTTAATTCTAACGTTCAGGGCCTCCTAATGACGATGGAACACTCAAATTGCGCCCCGATTCAATACATCGTCCTCCAGCCGACTTGTCTCCATGGGTCTATTGCTGCCTCGGGAACCTTATGGTCGTTCTCCTGTGAGTCTAGTTTATTGAATCGGACGCAAAACTGATAGTTAATTGTAACGTTCTGGGCCTCCTAATGACGATGGAACACTCAAATTGCGTCCCGATTCAATACATCGTCCACCAGCAGACTTGTCTCCATGGGTCTATTGCCGCCTCGGGCGCCTTATAGTCGTTCTCCTGTGAGTCAAGATTATCGAATAGGACGCAAAACTAATAGATAATTGTAACGTTCAGGGCCTCCTAATGACGATGGAACACTCAAATTGCGTCCCGATTCAATACATCGTCCTCCAGCCGACTTGTCTCCATGGGTCTATTGCTGCCTCGCGCACCTTGTCGTCGTTCTCCTGTGAGTCTAGATTATCGAATCGGACGCAAAACTAATAGTTAATTGTAACGTTAAGGACCCCCCAATGACGATAGAAAACACAAAATTGCGTCCCGATTCAAAACATCGTCCTCCAGCCGACTTGTCTCCATGGGTCTATTGCTGCCTCGGGCACCTTATGGTCGTTCTCCTGTGAGTCAACATTTTCGAATCGAACGCAAAACTGATAGTTAATTGCAACGTTCAGGGCCTCCTAATGACGATGGAACACTCAAATTGCGTCCCGATTTAATAACTCGTTCTCCAGCCGACTTGTTTCCATGGGTCAATTGCTGCCTCGGGCACCTTATGGTCGTTCTCCTGCGAGTCTAGATTATTGAATCGGACGCAAAACTCATAGTAAATTGTAACGTTCAGGGCCTCCTAATGACGATGGACCACTCAAATTGCGTCCTGATTCAATTTATCGTCCTCCAGCCGACTTGTCTCCATGGGTCTATTGCTGCCTCGGCCACCTTATGGTCGTTCTCCTGTGAGTCTAGATTTTCGAATCGAACAGTAAAACTGATAGTTAATTGCAACGTTCAGGGCCTCCTAATGACGATGGAACACTCAAATTGCGTCCCGATTCAATACATCGTCCTCCAGCCGACATGTCTCCATGGGTCTATTGCTGCCTCCGGCGCCTTATGGTCGTTCTACTGTGAGTCAAGATGATCGAATCGGATCAAAACTGATAGTTGATTGTAACGCTCATTGCCTCTTAATGACGACGGAACACTCAAATTGCGTCCCGATTCAATACATCGTGTTCCAGCCGACTTGTCTTTATGGGTCTATTGCTGCCTCGGGCACCTTATGGTCGTTCTCCTGTGAGTATAGATTATCGAATGGGACGCAAAACCGATAGTTAATTGTAACGTTCAGGGCCTCCTAATTACGATGGAACACTCAAATTTCGTCCCGATTCAATACATCGTCCTACAGCCGAATTGTCTCCATGGGTCTATTGCTGCCTCAGGCACCTTATGGTCGTTCTCCTGTGAGACTAGATTATCGAATCGGACGCAAAACTGATAGTTAATTGTAACGTGCAGGGCCTCCTAATGACGATGGAACACTCGAATTGCGTCCCGATTCAATACATCGTCTACCAGCCGACTTGTCGCCATGGGTCTATTGCTGCCTCGGGCACATTATGGTCGTTCTCCTGTGAGTCAAGATTATCGAATCGGACGCAAAACTGATATTTAATTGTAACGTTCAGGGCCTCCTAATGACCATGGAACACTCAAATTGCGTCCCGATTCAATACATCGTCCTCTAGCCGACTTGTCTCCATGGATGTATTGCTGCCTTAGGCACCTATTGGTCGTTCTCCAGTGAGTGTAGATTTTCGAATCATACGCAAAACCGATAGTTAATTGTAACGTTCAGGGCCTCCTAATGGCGATATAACACTAAAATAGCGTCCCGATTCAATACTTCGTCCTCCAGCCGACTTGTCTCCATGGGTCTATTGCTGCATCGGACACATTATGGTCGTTCTCTTGTGAGTCTAGGTTATCGAATGGGACGCAAAACTGATACTTAATTGTAACGTTCAGGGCCTCCTAATGACGATGGAACACTGAAATTGCGTCTAGATTCAATACATCGTCCTCCAGCCGACTTGCTCCATGTGTTTAATTCTGCCTCAGGCACTTTATGGTCGTCCTCCTGTGAGTCTAGATTATCGAATCGGACGCAAGACTGATAGTTAATTGTAACGTTCACGGCCTCCTAACGACGATGGAACACTCAAATTGCGTCCCGATTTTATAACTCGTTCACAAGCCGACTCGTCTCCATTTGTCTATTGCTGCCTCGGGCACCTTATGGTCGTTCTACTGTGAGTCTAGATTATCGAATCGGACGCAAAACTGATAGTTAATTGTAACGTTCAGGGCCTCCTAATGACGATGGAACACTCAAATTGCGTCCTGATTCAATTTATCGTCCTCCGGCCGACTTGTCTCCATTGGTCTATTGCTGCCTCGGGCACCTTATGGTCGTTCTCCTGTGAGTCAACATTTTCGAATCGAACGCTAAACTGATAGTTAATTGCAACGTTCAGGGCCTCCTAATGACGATGGAACACTCAAATTGCGTCCCGATTCAATACATCGTCCTCCAGCCGACTTGTCTCCATGGGTCTATTGCTGCCTAGGGCACCTTACGGTCGTTCTCATGTGAGTCAAGATTATCGAATGGGCCGCAAAACTGATAGTTAATTGCAACGTTCAGGACCTCCAAATGACGATGGAACACTCAAATTTCGTCCCGATTCAATACATCGTCCTCCAGCTGACTTGTCTCCATGGGTCTAATGCTGCCAGGGGCACCTTATGGTCGTTCTCCTGTGAGTCTAGATTTTCGAATGGGACGCAAAACTGATAGTTTATTGTAACGTTCAGGCCCTCCTAGTTACGATGGATCACTCAATTTGCGTCCAGATTCAATACATCGTCCTCCAGCCGACTTGTCTCCATGGGTCAATTGGTGCCTCGGGCGCCTTATGATCGTTCTCCTGTGAGTGAAGTTTATCGAATCGGACGTAAAACTAATAGTTAATTGTAACGTTCAGGGACTCCTAATGACGATGGAGCACTAAAATTGCGTCCCGATTCAATACATCGTCCTCCAGCCGACTTGTCTCCATGGGTCTATTGCTGCCTCGGGCCCCTTATGGTCGTTCTCCTGTGAGTCTAGATTATCGAATCGGACGCAAAACTGATAGTTAATTGTAACGTGCAGGGCCTCCTAATGTCGATGGAACACTCAAATTGCGTCCCGATTCAATACATCGTCCTCCAGCAGACATGTCTCCATGCGTCTATTGCTGCCTCCGGTGCCTTATGGTCGTTCTCCTATGAGTCAAGATGATTGAATCGGACCAAAAATGATAGTTAATTGTAACGTTCATTGCCTCTTAATGACGACGGAACACTCAAATTGCTTCCCGATTCAATACATCGTCTTCCAGCCGACTTGTCTCCATGGGTCTACTGCTGCCTAGGGCACCTTATGTTCGTTCTCCTGTGATTCTAGATTTTCGAATCGGACGCAAAACTGATAGTTAATTGTGACGTTCAGGGCCTTCTAATGACGATGGAACACTCTAATTGCGTCCCGATTCAATACATCGTCCTCCAGCCGACTTGTCTCCATGAGTCTATTGCTGCCTCGGGTACCTTATGGTCGTTCTCCTGTGAGGATAGATTATCGAATGGGATGCAAAACCGATAGTTAATTGTAACGTTCAGGGCCTCCTAATTACGATGGAACACTCAAATTTCGTCCCGATTCAATACATAGTCCTCCAGCCGACTTGTCTCCATGGGTCTATTGCTGCCTCGGGCACCTTATGGTCGTTCTCCTGTGAGTCTAGATTATCGAATCGGACGCAAAACTGATAGTTAATTGTAACGTGCAGGGCCTCCTAATGACGATGGAACACTCGAATTGCGTCCCGATTCAATACATCGTCTACCAGCCGACTTGTCGCCATGGGTCTATTGCTGCCTCGGGCACATTATGGTCGTTCTCCTGTGAGTCAAGATTATCGAATCGGACGCAAAACTGATATTTAATTGTAACGTTCAGGGCCTCCTAATGACCATGGAACACTCAAATTGCGTCCCGATTCAATACATCGTCCTCTATCCGACTTGTCTCCATGGATCTATTGCTGCCTTGGGCACCTATTGGTCGTTCTCCTGTGAGTGTAGATTTTCGAATCATACGCAAAACTGATAGTTAATTGTAACGTTCAGGGCCTCCTAATGGCGATAGAACACTCAAATAGCGTCCCGATTCAATACTTCGTCCTCCAGCCGACTTGTCTCCATGGGTCTATTGCTGCCTCGGACACATTATGGTCGTTCTCCTGTGAGTCTAGATTATCGAATGGGACGCAAAACTGATAGTTACTTGTAACGTTCAGGGCCTCCTAATAACGATGGATTACTCAAATTGCGTCCCGATTCAATACATCGTCCTCCAGCCGACTTGTCTCCATGGGTGTATTGCTTCATCGGGCACCTTATGGTCGTTCTCCTGTTAGTCTAGGTTATCGAATGGGACGCAAAAATGATACTTAATTGTAACGTTCAGGGCCTCCTAATGACGATGGAACACTGATATTGCTTCTAGATTCAATACATCGTCCTCCAGCCGACTTATCTCCATGTGTTTAATGCTGCCTCAGGCACCTTATGGTCGTCCTCCTGAAAGTCTAGATTATCGAATCGGACGCAAAACTGATAGTTAATTGTAACATTCAGGGCCTCCTAATGACGATGGAACACTCAAATTGCGTCCCAATTCTATAACTCGTTCACAAGCCGACTCGACTCCATGGGTCTATTGCTGCCTCGGGCACCTTATGGTCGTTCTACTGTGAGTCTAGATTATCGAATCGGACGCAAAACTGATAGTTAATTGTAACGTTAAGGGCCTCCTAATGACGATGGAACACTCAAATTGCGTCCTGATTCAATTTATCGTCCTCCGGCCGACTTGTCTCCATGGGTCTATTGCTGCCTCAGGCACCTTATGGTCGTTCTCCTGTGAGTCAAAATTTTCGAATCGAACGCTAAACTGATTGTTAATTGCAACGTTCAGGGCCTCCTAATGACGATGGAACACTCAGATTGCATCCCGATTCAATACATCGTCCTCCAGGCGACTTGTCTCCATGAGTCTATTGCTGCCTAGGGCACCTTATGGTCGTTCTCCTGTGAGTCAACATTTTCGAATCGAACGCAAAACTAATAGTTAATTGCAACGTTCAAGGCCTCCTAATGACAATGGAACACTCAAATTTCGTCCCGATGCAATACATCGTCCTCCAGCTGACTTGACTCCATGGGTCTATTGCTGCCTGGGGCACCTGATGGTCGTTCTCCTGTGAGTCTAGATTTTCGAATGGGACGCAAAACTGATAGTTTATTGTAACGTTCAGGCCCTCCTAGTTACGATGGAACACTCAATTTGCGTCCCGAATCAATACATCGTCCTCCAGCCGACTTGTCTCCATGGGTCTATTGCTGCCTCGGGCACCATATGGTCGTTCTCCTGTGAGTCAAGATGATGGAATCGGACTAAAACTGATAGTTAATTGTAACGTTCATTGCCTCTTAATGACGACGGAACACTCAAATTGCGTCCCGATTCAATACATCGTCTTCCAGCCGACTTGTCTCCATGGGTCTATTGCTGCCTCGGGCACCTTATGTTCGTTCTCCTTTGAGTCTAGATTTTCGAATCGGACGCAAAACTGATAGTTAATTGTGACGTTCAGGGCCTTCTAATGACGATGGAACACTCTAATTGCGTCCCGATTCAATACATCGTCCTCCAGCCGACTTGTCTCCATGAGTCTATTGCTGCCTCGGGCACCTTATGGTCGTTCTCGTGTGAGTCTAGAATTTCGAATTGGACGCAAAACTGTTAGTTAATTGTAACATTCAGGGCCTCCTAATGACGGTGGAACACTCAAATTTCGTCCCGATTCAATACTTCGTCCTCCATCCGACTTGTCTCCATGGGTCTATTGCTTCCTCGGGCACCTTATGGTCATTCTCCTGTGAGTCTAGATTATCGAATCGGACGCAAAACTGATAGATAATTCTAACGTTCAGAGCCTCCTAATGACGATGGAACACTCAAATTGCGTCCGATTCAAAACCTCGTCCTCCAGCCGACTTGTATCCATGGATCTATTGCTGCCTTGGGCACCTATTGGTCGTTCTCCTGTGAGTGTAGATTTTCGAATCATACGCAAAACTGATAGTTAATTGTAACGTTCAGGGCCTCCTAATGGCGATAGAACACTCAAATAGCGTCCTGATTCAATACTTCGTCCTCCAGCCGACTTGTCTCCATGGGTGTATTGCTTCATCGGGCACCTTATGGTCGTTCTCCTGTTAGTCTAGGTTATCGAATGGGACACAAAACTGATACTTAATTGTAACGTTCAGAGCCTCCTAATGACGATGGAACACTGAAATTGCGTCTAGATTCAATACATCGTCCTCCAGCCGACTTGTCTCCATGTGTTTAATGCTGCCTCAGGCACCTAATGGTCGTCCTCCTGTGAGTCTAGATTATCGAATCGGACGCTAAACTGATAGTTAATTGTAACGTTCAGGGCCTCCTAATGACGATGGAACACTCAAATTGCGTCCCGATTCTATAACTCGTTCACAAGCCGACTCGTCTCCATGGGTCTATTGCTGCCTCGGGCACCTTATTTTCGTTCTACTGTGAGTCTAGATTATCGAATCGGACGCAAAACTGATAGTTAATTGTAACGTTCACGGCATCCTAATGACGATGCAACACTCAAATTGCGTCCTGATTCAAGTTATCGTCCTCCGGCCGACTTGTCTCCATGGGTCTATTGCTGCCTCGGGCACCTTATGGTCGTTCTCCTGTGAGTCAACATTTTCGAATCGAACGCAAAACTGATAGTTAATTCCAACGTTCAGGGCCTTCTAATGACGATGGAACACTCAAATTGCGTCCCGATTCAATACATCTTCCTCCAGCCGACTTGTCTCCATGGGTCTATTGCTGCCTAGGGCACCTTATGGTCGTTCTCCTGTGAGACAACATTTTCGAATCGAACGCAAAACTGATAGTTAATTGCAACGTTCAGGGCCTCCTAATGACGATGGAACACTCAAATTTCGTCCCGAATCAATACATCGTCCTCCAGCTGACTTGTCTCCATGGGTCTATTGCTGCCTGGGGCACCTTATGGTCGTTCTCCTGTGAGTCTAGATTTTCGAATGGGATGCATAACTGATAGTTTATTGTAACTTTCAGGCCCTCCTAGTTACGATGGAACACTGAATTTGCGTCCCGATTCAATACATCGTCCTCCAGCCGACTTGTCTCCATGGGTCTATTGGTGCCTCAGGCGCCTTATGGTCGTTCTCCTGTGTGTCAAGATGATTGAATCGGACCAAAACTGATAGTTAATAGTAACGTTCATTGCCTCTTAATGACGACGGAACACTCAAATTGCGTCCCGATTCAATACATCGTCTTCCAGCCGACTTGTCTCCATGGGTCTATTGCTTCCTCGGGCACCTTATGTTCGTTCTCCTGTGAGTCTAGATTTTCGAATCGGACGCAAAACTGATAGTCAATTGTGACGTTCAGGGCCTTCTAATGACCATGGAACACTCTAATTGCGTCCCGATTCAATACATCGTCCTCCAGCCGACTTGTCTCCATGAGTCTATTGCTGCCTCGGGCACCTTATGGTCGTTCTCCTGTGAGTATAGATTATCGAATGGGACGCAAAACCGATAGTTAATTGTAACGTTCAGGGCCTCCTAATTACGATATAACTCTCAAATTACGTCCCGATTCAATACCTCGTTCTCCAGCCGACTTGTATCCGTGGGTCTAATGCTGCCTCGGGCACCTTATGGTCGTTCTCCTGTGAGTCTAGATTTTCGAATTGGACGCAAAACTGTAAGTTAATTGTAACGTTCAGGGCCTCCTAATGACGGTGGAACATCAAATTTCGTCCCGATTCAATACATTGTCCTCCATCCGACTTGTCTCCATGGGTCTATTGCTTCCTCGGGCAACTAATGATCATTCTCCTGTGAGTCTAGATTATCGAATCGGACGCAAAACTGATAGATAATTCTAACGTTCAGAGCCTCCTAATGACGATGGAACACTCAAATTGCGTCCGATTCAATACATCGTCCTCCAGCCGACTTGTCTCCATGGGTCAACTGCTGCCTCAGGCACCTTATGGTCGTTCTCCTGTGGGTCTAGATTATCGAATCGGACGCAAAACTGATAGTGAATTGTAACGTTCAGGGCTTCCTAATGACGATGGAACACTCAAATTGCATCCCGATTCAATACTTCGTCCTCCAGCCGACTTGTCTCCATGGGTCTATTGCTGTCTCGGGCACATCATGGTCGTTCTCCTGTGAGTCTAGATTATCGAATGGGTCGCAAAACTGATAGTTAATTCTAACTTTCGGGGCCTCCTAATTACGATGGAACACTCAAATTTCGTCCCGATTCAATACATCTTCCTCCAGCCGACTTGTCTCCATGGGTCTATTGCTGCCTCGGGCGCCTTATGATCGTTCTCCTGTGAGTGAAGATTATCGAATCGGACGCAAAATTGATAGTTAATTGTAACGTTCAGGGCCTCCTAATGACGATGGAACACTCAAATTGCGTTCTGATTCAATACATCGTCCTCCAGCCGACGTGTCTCCATGGGACTATTGCTTCCTCGGGCACCTTATGGTCGTTCTCCTGTGAGTCTAGATTATCGAATCGGAGGCAAAACTGATAGTTAATTGTAACGTTCAGGGCCTCCTAATGACGATGTAACACTCAAATTGCGTCGAGATTGAATACATCGTCCTCCAACCGACTTGTCTCCAAGGGTATAATGCTGCCTCGGGCACCTTATGGTCGTTCTCCTGTGATTCTAGATTATCGAATGGGACGCAAAACTGATAGTTGATTGTAACGTTCAGGGCCTCCTAATGACGATGGAACACTCAAAATGAGTCCCGATTCAATACATCGTCCTCCAGCCGACTTGCCTCCATAGGTCTATTCCTGCCTCGGGCGCCTTATGGTCGTTCCCCTGTGAGTCAAGATTATCGAATCGGACGCAAAACTGATAGATCTTTGTAACGCTCAGGGCCTATTAATGACGATGGAACACTCAAATTGCGTCGCGGTCAATACGTCGTCCTCCAGCCGACTTGTCTCCATGGGTCTTTTGCTGCCTCGGGCACCTTATGGTCGTTCTCCTCTGAGTATAGATTATCGAATGGGACGCAAAACTGATAGTTAATTGTAACGATCAGGGCCTCCGAATGACGATGGAACACTCAAATTGCGTCCCGATTAAATGCATTGTCCTCCAGCCTATTTGTCTCCATGGATCTATTGCTGCCTTGGGCACCCATTGGCCGTTCCCCTGTGAGTGTAGATTTTCGAATCATACGCAAAACTGATAGTTAATTGTAACGTTCAGGTCCTCCTAATGGCGATAGAACACTCAAATAGCGTCCTGATTCAATACTTCGTCCTCCAGCCGACTTGTCTCCATGGGTCTATTGCTGCCTCGGACACATTATGGTCGTTCTCCTGTTAGTCTAGGTTATCGAATGGGACGCAAAACTGATACTTAATTGTAACGTTCAGAGCCTCCTAATGACGATGGAACACTGAAATTGCGTCTAGATTCAATACATCGTCCTCCAGCCGACTTGTCTCCATGTGTTTAATGCTGCCTCAGGCACCTTATGGTCGTCCTCCTGTGAGTCTAGATTATCGAATCGGACGCTAAACTGATAGTTAATTGTAACGTTCAGGGCCTCCTAATGACGATGGAACACTCAAATTGCGTCCTGATTCTATAACTCGTTCACAAGCCGACTCGTCTCCATGGGTCTATTGCTGCCTCGGGCACCTTATGGTCGTTCTACTGTGAGTCTAGATTATCGAATCGGACGCAAAACTGATAGTTAATTGTAACGTTCACGGCATCCTAATGACGATGCAACACTCAAATTGCGTCCTGATTCAATTTATCGTCCTCCGGCCGACTTGTCTCCATGGGTCTATTGCTGCCTCGGGCACCTTATGGTCGTTCTCCTTTGAGTCAACATTTTCGAATCGAACGCAAAACTGATAGTTAATTCCAACGTTCAGGGCCTCCTAATGACGATGGAACACTCAAATTGCGTCCCGATTCAATACATCTTCCTCCAGCCGACTTGTCTCCATGGGTCTATTGCTGCCTAGGGCACCTTATGGTCGTTCTCCTGTGAGTCAACATTTTCGAATCGAACGCAAAACTGATAGTTAATTGCAACGTTCAGGGCCTCCTAATGACGATGGAACACTCAAATTTCGTCCCGATTCAATACATCGTCCTCCAGCTGACTTGTCTCCATGGGTCTATTGCTGCCTGGGGCACCTTATGGTCGTTCTCCTGTGAGTAAAGATTATCGAATGGGACGCAAAACCGATAGTTAATTGTAACGTTCAGGGCCTCCTAATTACGATGGAACTCTCAAATTACGTCCCGATTCAATACCTCGTTCTCCAGCCGACTTGTATCCATGGGTCTATTGCTGCCTCGGGCACCTTATGGTCGTTCTCCTGTGAGTCTAGATTTTCGAATTGGACGCAAAACTGTGAGTTAATTGTAACGTTCAGGGCCTCCTAATGACGGTGGTACATCAAATTTCGTCCCGATTCAATACATTGTCCTCCATCCGACTTGTCTCCATGGGTCTATTGCTTCCTCGGGCAACTAATGATCATTCTCCTGTGAGTCTGGATTATCGAATCGGACGCAAAACTGATAGATAATTCTAACGTTCAGAGCCTCCTAATGTCGATGGAACACTCAAATTGCGTCCGATTCAATACATCGTCCTCCAGCCGACTTGTCTCCGTGGGTCAACTGCTGCCTCAGGCACCTTATGGTCGTTCTCCTGTGAGTCTAGATTATCGAATCGGACGCAAAACTGATAGTTAATTCTAACTTTCAGGGCCTCCTAATTACAATGGAACACTCAAATTTCGTCCCGATTCAATACATCGTCCTCCAGCCGACTTGTCTCCATGGGTCTATTGCTGCCTTGGCACCTACTTGTCGTTCTGCTGTGAGTGTAGATTTTCGAATCGGACGCAAAACTGATAGTAATTGTAACGTTCAGGGCATCCTAATGACGATGGAACACTCAAATTGCGTTCCGATTCAATACATCGTCCACCAGCCGACTTGTCTCCATGGGTCTGTTGCTGCCCCGGGCACCTTATGGTCGTTCTCCTGTGAGTCTAGATTTTCGAATGGGACGCAAAACTGATAGTTAATTTGAACGTTCAGGGTCTCCTAAAGAAGATGGAACAATCAAATTGCGTCCCGATTCAATACATCGTCCTCCAGCCGACTTGCCTCCATAGGTCTATGGCTGCCTTGGGCGCCAAAGGTTCGTTCTCCTGTGAGTCAAGATTATCGAATCGGACGCAAAACTGATAGTTCATTGTAACGTTCAGGGCCTCCTAATGACGATGGAAAACTCAAATTGCGTCCCGATACTATACGTCGTCCTCCAGCCGACTTGACTCCATGGGTCTATTGCTGCCTCGGACACCTTATGGTCGTTCTCCTGTGAGTCTAGATTATCGAATCGGACGAAAAACTGATAGTTAATTGTAACGTTCAGAGCCTCCTAATGTCGATGTAACACTCAAATTGCGTCCCGATTCAATACATCGTCCTCCAGCCTATTTGTCTCCATGGGTCTAATGCTGCCTCGGGAACCTTATGGTCGTTCTCCTGTGAGTCTATATTTTCGAATCAAACGCAAAACTGATATTTAATTGTAACGTTCAGGGCCTCCTAATGGCGATGGAACACTAAAATTGCGTCCCGATTCAATACATCGTCCTCCAGCAGACTTGTCTCCATGGGTCTGTTGCTGCCCCGGGCACCTTATGGTCGTTCTCCTGTGAGTCTAGATTTTCGAATGGGACGCAAAACTGATAGTTAATTGTAACGTTCAGGGCCTCCAAAGACGATGGAACACTCAAATTGCGTCCCTATTCAAGACATCGTCCTCCAGCCGACTTGTCTCCATGGGTCTATTGCTGCCTTGAGCACCTACTTGTCGTTCTGCTGTGAGTGTAGATTTTCGAATCGGACGCAAAACTGATAGTAATTGTAACGTTCAGGGCATCCTAATGACGATGGAACACTCAAATTGCAATCCGATTCAATACATCGTCCTCCAGCCGACTTGTCTCCATGGTTCTATTGCTGTCTCGGACACCTTATGGTCGTTCTCCTGTGAGTCTAGATTATCGAATCGGACGAAAAACTGATAGTTAATTGTAACTTTCAGAGCCTCCTAATGTCGATGGAACACTCAAATTGCGTCCCGATTTAGTACATCATCCTCCAGCCGACTTGTCTCCATGGGTCTATTGCTGCCTCGGGCACCTTATGTTCGTTCACCTGTGAGTATAGATTATCGAATGGGACCCAAAACTAATAGTTAATTGTAACGTTCAGGGCCACCAAAGACGATGGAACACTCAAATTGCGTCCCTATTCAAGACATCGTCCTCCAGCCGACTTGTCTCCATGGGTCTATTGCTGCCTTGGGCACCTACTTGTCGTTCTGCTGTGAGTGTAGATTTTCGAATCGGACGCAAAACTGATAGTAATTGTAACGTTCAGGGCATCCTAATGACGATGGAACACTCAAATTGCGTTCCGATTCAATACATCGTCCTCCAGCCGACTTGTCTCCATGGGTCTGTTGCTGCCCCGGGCACCTTATGGTCGTTCTCCTGTGAGTCTAGATTTTCGAATGGGACGCAAAACTGATAGTTAATTGTAACGTTCAGGGCCTCCTAAAGAAGATGGAACAATCAAATTGCGTCCCGATTCAATACATCGTCCTAAAGCCGACTTGCCTCCATAGGTCTATGGCTGCCTTGGGCGCCAAAGGGTCGTTCTCCTGTGAGTCAAGATTATCGAATCGGACGCAAAACTGATAGTTCATTGTAACGTTCAGGGCCTCCTAATGACGATGGAACACTCAAATTGCGTCCCGATTCTATACGTCGTCCTCCAGCCGACTTGTCTCCATGGGTCTATTGCTGCCTCGGACACCTTATGGTCGTTCTCCTGTGAGTCTAGATTATCGAATCGGACGAAAAACTGATAGTTAATTGTAACGTTCAGAGCCTCCTAATGTCGATTAAACACTCAAATTGCGTCCCGATTCAATACATCGTGCTCCAGCAGGCTTGTCTCCAAGGGAATATTGCTGCCTCGGGCACCTTATCGTCGTTCTCCTGTGAGTCTAGTTTATTGAATCGGACGCAAAAATTATAGTTAATTGTAACGTTCAGGGCCTCCTAATGACAATGGAACAATCAAATTGCGTCCCGATTCAATACATCGTCCTCCAGCCGACTTGTTTCCATGGGTCTATTGCTGCCTTGGGCACCTATTTGTCGTTCTGCTGTGAGTGTAGAGGTTCGAATCGGACGCAAAACTGATAGTTAATTGTAACGTTCAGGGCCTCCTAATGACG
Organism: Schistocerca cancellata; assembly: GCF_023864275.1. NCBI lineage: Eukaryota > Metazoa > Arthropoda > Insecta > Orthoptera > Acrididae > Schistocerca > Schistocerca cancellata. Next base: position 84,775,868 of record NC_064631.1, on the reverse strand, counting down.
ATGGAACACTCAAATTGCGTGCCGATGCAATACATCGTCGTCCAGCCGACTTGTCTCCATGGGTCTATTGCTGCCTCGGGCACCTTAAGGTCGTTCTCCTGCGAGTCTAGATTATCGAATCGGACGCAAAACTGATAGTTAATTCTATCGTTCAGGGCCTCCTAATGACGATGGAACACTCAAATTGCGTCCCGATTCAATACATCGTTCTCTAGCCGACTTGTCTCCAAGGGTCTATTGCTGCCTCGGGCACCTTATGGTCGTTCTCCTGTGAGTCTAGATTATCGAATCGGACAAAAAACTGATAGTTAATTGTAACGTTCAGGGCCTCCTAATGACGATGGAACACTCAAATTGCGTCCCGATTCAATACATCGTTCTCTAGCCGACTTGTCTCCAAGGGTCTATTGCTGCCTCGGGCACCTTATGGTCGTTCTCCTGTGAGTCTAGATTATCGAATCGGACGCAAAACTGATAGTTAATTGTAACGTTCAGGGCCTCTTAATGACAATGGAACACTCATATTGCGTCCCGATTCAATACATCGTCCTCCCGCCGACTTGTCTCCATGGGTCTATTGCTGCCTCGGGCACCTTAGTGTCGTTCTCCTGTGAGTCTCGATTTTCAAATCGAACGCAAAACAGATAGTTAATTGTAACGTTCAGGGCCTCCTAATGACCATGGAACACTCAAATTGCGTCCCGATTCAATACATCGTCCTCCAGCCGACCTGTCTCCATGGGTCTATTGCTGCCTCGGGCAACTTATGTTCGTTCTCCTGTGAGTCTAGATTTTCGAATCGGACGCAAAACTGATAGTTAATTGTAACGTTCAGGGCCTCCTAATGACGATGGAACACTCAAATTGCGTCCCGATTCAATACATCGTCCTCCAGCCGACTTGCCTCCATAGGTCTAATGCTGCCTCGAGCGCCATATGGTCGTTCTCCTGTGAGTCAAGATTATCAAATCGGACGCAAAACTGATAGTTCATTGTAACGTTCGGGGCCTCCTAATGACGATGGAACACTCAAATTGCGTCCCGATTCAATACGTCGACCTCCAGCCGACTTGTCTCCATGATTCTATTGCTGTCTCGGACACCTTATGGTCGTTCTCCAGTGAGTCTAGATTATCGAATCGGACGAAAAACTGATAGTTAATTGTAACGTTCAGAGCATCCTAATGTCAATGGAACACTCAAATTTCGTCCCGATTTAATACATCATCCTCCAGCCGACTTGTCTCCATGGGTCTATTGCTGCCTCGGGCACCTTATGGTCGTTCTCCTGTGAGTATAGATTATCGAATGGGACGCAAAACTGATAGTTAATTGTAACGTTCAGGGCCTCCAAATGACGATGGAACACTCAAATTGCGTCCTTATTCAAGACATCGTCCTCCAGCCTATTTGCCTCCATGGGTCTATTGCTGCCTCGGGAACCTTATGGTCGTTCTCCTGTGAGTCTAGATTTTCGTATCGAACGTAAAACTGATAGTTAATTGTAACGTTCAGGGCTTCCTAATGACGATGGAACACTCAAATTGCGTCCCGATTCAATACATCGTCCTCCAGCAGACTTGTCTCCAAGGGTATATTGCTGCCTCGGACACCTAATGGTCGTTCTCCTGTGAGTCTAGATTATCGAATCGGACGAAAAACTGATAGTTAATTGTAACGTTCAGAGCCTCCTAATGTCGATGGAACACTCAAATTGCGTCCCGATTCAATACATCGTCCTCCAGCCTATTTGTCTCCATGGGTCTAATGCTGCCTCGGGAACCTTATGGTCGTTCTCCTGTGAGTCTATATTTTCGAATCAAACGCAAAACTGATAGTTAATTGTAACGTTCAGGGCCTCCTAATGGCGATGGAACACTAAAATTGCGTAACGATTCAATACATCGTGCTCCAGCAGACTTGTCTCCAAGGGAATATTGCTGCCTCGGGCACCTTATCGTCGTTCTCCTGTGAGTCTAGTTTATTGAATCGGACGCAAAAATTATAGTTAATTGTAACGTTCAGGGCCTCCTAATGACAATGGAACAATCAAATTGCGTCCCGATTCAATACATCGTCCTCCAGCCGACTTGTTTCCATGGGTCTATTGCTGCCTTGGGCACCTATTTGTCGTTCTGCTGTGAGTGTAGAGGTTCGAATCGGACGCAAAACTGATAGTTAATTGTAACGTTCAGGGCCTCCTAATGACGATGGAACACTCAAATTGCGTGCCGATGCAATACATCGTCGTCCAGCCGACTTGTCTCCATGGGTCTATTGCTGCCTCGGGCACCTTAAGGTCGTTCTCCTGAGAGTCTAGATTATCGAATCGGACGCAAAACTGATAGTTAATTCTATCGTTCAGGGCCTCCTAATGACGATGGAACACTCAAATTGCGTCCCGATTCAATACATCGTTCTCTAGCCGACTTGTCTCCAAGGGTCTATTGCTGCCTCGGGCACCTTATGGTCGTTCTCCTGTGAGTCTAGATTATCGAATCGGACGCAAAACTGATAGTTAATTGTAACGTTCAGGGCCTCCTAATGACGATGGAACACTCAAATTGCGTCCCGATTCAATACATCGTTCTCTAGCCGACTTGTCTCCAAGGGTCTATTGCTGCCTCGGGCACCTTATGGTCGTTCTCCTGTGAGTCTAGATTATCGAATCGGACGCAAAACTGATAGTTAATTGTAACGTTCAGGGCCTCTTAATGACGATGGAACACTCATATTGCGTCCCGATTCAATACATCGTCCTCCCGCCGACTTGTCTCCATGGGTCTATTGCTGCCTCGGGCACCTTAGTGTCGTTCTCCTGTGAGTCTCGATTTTCAAATCGAACGCAAAACAGATAGTTAATTGTAACGTTCAGGGCCTCCTAATGACCATGGAACACTCAAATTGCGTCCCGATTCAATACATCGTCCTCCAGCCGACCTGTCTCCATGGGTCTATTGCTGCCTCGGGCAACTTATGTTCGTTCTCCTGTGAGTCTAGATTTTCGAATCGGACGCAAAACTGATAGTTAATTGTAACGTTCAGGGCCTCCTAATGACGATGGAACACTCAAATTGCGTCCCGATTCAATACATCGTCCTCCAGCCGACTTGCCTCCATAGGTCTAATGCTGCCTCGAGCGCCATATGGTCGTTCTCCTGTGAGTCAAGATTATCAAATCGGACGCAAAACTGATAGATCATTGTAACGTTCGGGGCCTCCTAATGACGATGGAACACTCAAATTGCGTCCTTATTCAAGACATCGTCCTCCAGCCTATTTGCCTCCATGGGTCTATTGCTGCCTCGGGAACCTTATGGTCGTTCTCCTGTGAGTCTAGATTTTCGAATCGAACGCAAAACTGATAGTTAATTGTAACGTTCAGGGCTTCCTAATGGCGATGGAACACTCAAATTGCGTCCCGATTCAATACATCGTCCTCCAGCAGACTTGTCTCCAAGGGTATATTGCTGCCTCGGACACCTAATGGTCGTCCTCCTGTGAGTCTAGATTTTCGAATGGGACGCAAAGCTGATAGTTAATTGTAACGTTCAGGGCCTCCTAAAGAAGATGGAACAATCAAATTGCGTCCCGATTCAATACATCGTCCGCCTGCCGACTTGCCTCCATAGGTCTATGGCTGCCTTGGGCGCCATATGGTCGTTCTCATGTGAGTCAAGATTATCGAATCGGACGCAAAACTGATAGTTCATTGTAACGTTCAGGGCCTCCTAATGACGATGGAACACTCAAATTGCGTCCCGATTCTATACGTCGTCCTCCAGCCGACTTGTCTCCATGGGTCTATTGCTGCCTCGGACACCTTCTGGTCGTTCCCCTGTGAGTCTAGATTATCGAATCGGACGAAAAACTGATAGTTAATTGTAACGTTCAGAGCCTCCTAATGTCGATGGAACACTCAAATTGCGTCCCGATTCAATACATCGTCCTCCAGCCTATTTGTCTCCATGGGTCTATTGCTGCCTCGAAAATTTTATGGTCGTTCTCCTGTGAGTCTATATTTTCGAATCAAACGCAAAACTGATAGTTAATTGTAACGTTCAGGGCCTCCTAATGACGATGGAACACTCAAATTGCGTCCCGATTCAATACATCGTTCTCTAGCCGACTTGTCTCCAAGGGTCTATTGCTGCCTCGGGCACCTTATGGTCGTTCTCCTGTGAGTCTAGATTATCGAATCGGACGCAAAACTGATAGTTAATTGTAACGTTCAGGGCCTCTTAATGACGATGGAACACTCATATTGCGTCCCGATTCAATACATCGTCCTCCCGCCGACTTGTCTCCATGGGTCTATTGCTGCCTCGGGCACCTTAGTGTCGTTCTCCTGTGAGTCTCGATTTTCAAATCGAACGCAAAACAGATAGTTAATTGTAACGTTCAGGGCCTCCTAATGACCATGGAACACTCAAATTGCGTCCCGATTCAATACATCGTCCTCCAGCCGACCTGTCTCCATGGGTCTATTGCTGCCTCGGGCAACTTATGTTCGTTCTCCTGTGAGTCTAGATTTTCGAATCGGACGCAAAACTGATAGTTAATTGTAACGTTCAGGGCCTCCTAATGACGATGGAACACTCAAATTGCGTCCCGATTCAATACATCGTCCTCCAGCCGACTTGCCTCCATAGGTCTAATGCTGCCTCGAGCGCCATATGGTCGTTCTCCTGTGAGTCAAGATTATCAAATCGGACGCAAAACTGATAGATCATTGTAACGTTCGGGGCCTCCTAATGACGATGGAACACTCAAATTGCGTCCTTATTCAAGACATCGTCCTCCAGCCTATTTGCCTCCATGGGTCTATTGCTGCCTCGGGAACCTTATGGTCGTTCTCCTGTGAGTCTAGATTTTCGAATCGAACGCAAAACTGATAGTTAATTGTAACGTTCAGGGCTTCCTAATGGCGATGGAACACTCAAATTGCGTCCCGATTCAATACATCGTCCTCCAGCAGACTTGTCTCCAAGGGTATATTGCTGCCTCGGACACCTAATGGTCGTCCTCCTGTGAGTCTAGATTTTCGAATGGGACGCAAAGCTGATAGTTAATTGTAACGTTCAGGGCCTCCTAAAGAAGATGGAACAATCAAATTGCGTCCCGATTCAATACATCGTCCGCCTGCCGACTTGCCTCCATAGGTCTATGGCTGCCTTGGGCGCCATATGGTCGTTCTCATGTGAGTCAAGATTATCGAATCGGACGCAAAACTGATAGTTCATTGTAACGTTCAGGGCCTCCTAATGACGATGGAACACTCAAATTGCGTCCCGATTCTATACGTCGTCCTCCAGCCGACTTGTCTCCATGGGTCTATTGCTGCCTCGGACACCTTCTGGTCGTTCCCCTGTGAGTCTAGATTATCGAATCGGACGAAAAACTGATAGTTAATTGTAACGTTCAGAGCCTCCTAATGTCGATGGAACACTCAAATTGCGTCCCGATTCAATACATCGTCCTCCAGCCTATTTGTCTCCATGGGTCTATTGCTGCCTCGAAAATTTTATGGTCGTTCTCCTGTGAGTCTATATTTTCGAATCAAACGCAAAACTGATAGTTAATTGTAACGTTCAGGGCCTCCTAATGACAATGGAACAATCAAATTGCGTCCCGATTCAATACATCGTCCTCCAGCCGACTTGTTTCCATGGGTCTATTGCTGCCTTGGGCACCTATTTGTCGTTCTGTGGTGAGTGTAGAGGTTCGAATCGGACGCAAAACTGATAGTTAATTGTAACGTTCAGGGCCTCCTAATGACGATGGAACACTCAAATTGCGTTCCGATGCAATACATCGTCGTCCAGCCTACTTGTCTCCATGGGTCTATTGCTGCTTCGGGCACCTTATGGTCGTTCTCCTGTGAGTCTAGATTATCGAATCGGACGAAAAACTAATAGTTAATTGTAACGTTCAAGGGCCTCCTAATGACGATGGAACGCTCAAATTGCGTCCCGATTCAATACATCGTCCTCCAGCCGACTTGTCTCCATGATTCTATTGCTGTCTCGGTCGCCTTTTGGTCGTTCTCCTGTGAGTCAAGATTATTGAATCGGACGTAAAACTGATAGTTAATTGTAACGTACAGAGTCTCCTAATGACCATGGAACACTCAAATTGCGTCCTGATACAATACATCGTCCTCCAGCCGACTCGGGCACCTTATGGTTGTTCTCCTGTGAGTCTAGATTATCGAATTGCACGCAAAACTGATAGGTAATTGTAACGTTCAGGGCCTCCTAATGACGATGGAACACTCAAATTGCGTCCCGATTCAATACATCGTCTAGCAGCCGACTTGTCTCCATGGGTCTATTGCTGCCTCAGGCTCTTTATGGTCGTTCTCCTGTGAGTCTAGATTATCGAATCGGACGCAAAACTGATAGTTAATTGTAACGTTCAGGGCCTCCTAATGAGGATGGAACACTCAAATTGCGTCCCGATTTAATACATCGTTCTCCAGCAGACTCGTCTCCATGGGTCTATCGCTGCCTCGGGCGCCATATATTCGTTCTCCTGTGAGTCTAGTTTATCGAATCGGACGCAAAACTGATAGTTAATTGTAACGTTCAGGGCCTCCTAATGACGATGGAACACTCAAATTGCGTCCCGATTCAATACATCGTCCTCCAGCAGACTTGTCCCCACGGGTCGATTGCTGCCTCGAGCGCCTTATAGTCGTTCTCCTGTGAGTCAAGATTATCGAATCGGACGCAAAACTGATAGATAATTGTAACGTTCAGGGCCTCCTAATGATGATGGAACACTCAAATTGCGTCCCGATTCAATACATCGTCCTCCAGCCGACTTGTCCACATGGGTGTATTGCTGCTTTGGGCACCTTATGGTCGTTCTCCTGTGAGTCTAGATTATCGAATCGGACAAAAAACTGATAGTTAATTGTAACGTTCAGGGCCTCCTAATGACGATGGAACACTCAAATTGCGTCCCGATTCATTACATCGTCCTCCAGCCGACTTGTCTCCATGGGTCTATTGCTGCCTCGGGCGCCTTATGGTCGTTCTCCTGTGAGTCAAGATTATCGAATCGGGCGCAAAACTGATAGATAATTGTAACGTTCAGGGCTTCCTAATGACGATGAAACACTCAAATTGCGTCCCGATTCATTACATCGTCCCCCAGCCGACTTGTCTCCATGGCTCTATTGCTGTCTCGGTCGCCTTTTGGTCGTTCTCCTGTGAATCAAGATTATCGAATCGGACGCAAAACTGATAGTTATTTGTAACGTACAGGGTCTCCTAATGACCATGGAACACACAAATTGCGTCTCGATTCAATACATCGTCCTCCAGCCGACTCGGGCACCTTATGGTCGTTCTCCTGTGAGTCTAGTTTATCGAATTGCACGCAAAACTGATAGGTAATTGTAACGTTCAGGGCCTCCTAATGACGATGGAACACTCAGATTGCGTCCCGATTCAATACATCGGCTACCAGACGACTTGTTTCCATGGGTCTATTGCAGCCTCGGGCACCTTATGGTCGTTCTCCTGTGAGTCTAGTTTATCGCATCGGATTCAAAACTCATAGTTAATTGTAACGTTCAGGGCCTCCTAATGACGATGGAACACTCAAATTGCGTCCCGATTCAATACATCGTCCTCCAGCAGACTTGTCTGAATGGGTCTATTGCTGCCTCGGGCGCCTTATAGTCGTTCTCCTGTGAGTCAAGATTATCGAATCGGGCGCAAAACTGATAGATAATTGTAACTTTCAGGGCCTCCTAATGACGATGGAACACTCAAATTGCGTCCCGATTCAATAAATCGTCCGCCAGCCGACTTGTCTCCATGGGTCTATTGCTGCCTTGGGCACCTTATGGTCGTTCTTCTGTGAGTCTAGATTATCGAATCGGACGAAAAACTGTTAGTTAATTGTAACTTTCAGGGCCTCCTAATGACGATGGAACACTCAAATTGCGTCCCGATTCACTACATCGTTTTCCAGCCGACTTGTCTAAATGGGTCTATTGCTGTCTCGGGCGCCTTTTGGTCGTTCTCCTGTGAGTCAAGATTATCGAATCGGACGCAAAACTGGTAGTTAATTGTAACGTATAGGGTCTCCTAATGACCATGGAACACTCAAATTGCGTCCCGATTCAATACATCGTCCTCCAGCCGACTTGTCTCCATGGGTCTATTGCTGCCTCGGCCACCTTATGGTCGTTCCCTGTGAGTCTAGATTTTCGAATCGAACGCAAAACTGATAGTTAATTGTAACGTACAAGGCCTCCTAATGACGATGGAACTCTCGAATTGCGTCCCGAATCAATACATCGTCCTCCAGCCGACTAGTTTCCATGGGTCTATTGCTGCCTTGGGCACCTTATGGTCGTTCTCCTGTGAGTCTAGATTATCGAATCGGACGAAAAACTGATAGTTAATTGTAACGTTCAGGGCGTCCTAATGACGATGGAACACTCAAATTGCGTCCCGATTCATTACATCGTCCTTCAGCCGACTTGTCTCCATGGGTCTATTGCTGTCTCGGTCGCCTTTTGGTCGTTCTCCTGTGACTCATGATTATCGAATCGGACGCAAAACTGATAGATAATTGTAACGTTCAGGGCCTCCTAATGACGATGGAACACTCAAATTGCGTCCCGATTCAATACATCGTCCTCCAGCCGACTCGGGCTCCTTATGGTCGTTCTCCTGTGAGTCTAGATTATCGATTCGCACGCAAAACTGATAGTTAATTGTAACGTTCAGGGCCTCCTAATGACGATGGAACACTCAAATTGCGTCCCGATTCATTACATCGTCCTCCAGCCGACTTGTCTCCATGGGTCTATTGCTGCCTCGGGCGCCTTATGGTCGTTCTCCTGTGAGTCAAGATTATCGAATCGGGCGCAAAACTGATAAATAATTGTAACGTTCAGGGCCTCCTAATGACGATGAAACACTCAAGTTGCGTCCCGATTCAATACATCGTCCTCCAGCCGATTTGTCTCCATGGGTCTATTACTGCCTTGGGCACCTTATGGTCGTTCTTCTGTGAGACTAGATTATCGAATCGGACGAAAAACTGATAGTTAATTGTAACGTTCAGGGCCTCCTAATGACGATGGAACACTCAAATTGCGTCCCGATTCATTACATCGTCCCCCAGCCGACTTGTCTCCATGGGTCTATTGCTGTCTCGGTCGCCTTTTGGTCGTTCTCCTGTGAATCAAGATTATCGAATCGGACGCAAAACTGATAGTTATTTGTAACGTACAGGGTCTCCTAATGACCATGGAACACTCAAATTGCGTCTCGATTCAATACATCGTCCTCCAGCCGACTCGGGCACCTTATGGTCGTTCTCCTGTGAGTCTAGTTTATCGAATTGCACGCAAAACTGATAGGTAATTGTAACGTTCAGGGCCTCCTAATGACGATGGAACACTCAGATTGCGTCCCGATTCAATACATCGGATACCAGACGACTTGTTCCCATGGGTCTATTGCAGCCTCGGTCACCTTATGGTCGTTCACCTGTGAGTCTAGTTTATCGCATCGGATTCAAAACTCATAGTTAATTGTAACGTTCAGGGCCTCCTAATGACGATGGAACACTCAAATTGCGTCCCGATTCAATACATCGTCCTCCAGCAGACTTGTCTGCATGGGTCTATTGCTGCCTCGGGCGCCTTATAGTCGTTCTCCTGTGAGTCAAGATTATCGAATCGGGCGCAAAACTGATAGATAATTGTAACTTTCAGGGCCTCCTAATGACGATGGAACACTCAAATTGCGTCCCGATTCAATACATCGTCCGCCAGCCGACTTGTCTCCAAGGGTCTATTGCTGCCTTGGGCACCTTATGGTCGTTCTTCTGTGAGTCTAGATTATCGAATCGGACGAAAAACTGTTAGTTAATTGTAACTTTCAGGGCCTCCTAATGACGATGGAACACTCAAATTGCGTCCCGATTCACTACATCGTCCTCCAGCCGACTTGTCTCCATGGGTCTATTGCTGTCTCGGGCGCCTTTTGGTCGTTCTCCTGTGAGTCAAGATTATCGAATCGGACGCAAAACTGGTAGTTAATTGTAACGTATAGGGTCTCCTAATGAACATGGAACAATCAAATTGCGTCCCCATTCAATACATCGTCCTCCAGCCGACTTGTCTCCATGGGTCTATTGCTGCCTCGGCCACCTTATGGTCGTTCCCTGTGAGTCTAGATTTTCGAATCGAACGCAAAACTGATAGTTAATTGTAACGTACAAGGCCTCCTAATGACGATGGAACTCTCGAATTGCGTCCCGAATCAATACATCGTCCTCCAGCCGACTAGTTTCCATGGGTCTATTGCTGCATTGGGCACCTTATGGTCGTTCTCCTGTGAGTCTAGATTATCGAATCGGACGAAAAACTGATAGTTAATTGTAACGTTCAGGGCGTCCTAATGACGATGGAACACTCAAATTGCGTCCCGATTCATTACATCGTCCTTCAGCCGACTTGTCTCCATGTGTCTATTGCTGTCTCGGTCGCCTTTTGGTCGTTCTCCTGTGACTCATGATTATCGAATCGGACGCAAAACTGATAGATAATTGTAACATTCAGGGCCTCCTAATGACGATGGAACACTCAAATTGTGTCCCGATTCAATACATCGTCCTCCAGCCGACTTGTCTCCATGGGTGTATTGCTCCCTCGGGCACCTTATGGTCGTTCTCCTGTGAGTCTTGTTTATCGAATCGGACGCAAAACTGATAGTTAATTGTAACGTTCAGGGCCTCCTAATGACGATGGAACACTCAAATAGGTTCCCGATTCAATACATCGTCCTCCAGCAGACTTGTCTCCATGGGTCTATTGCTGCCTCGGGCGCCTGATAGTCGTTCTCCTGTGAGTCAAGATTATCGAATCGGACGGAAAACTGATAGATAATTGTAACGTTCAGGGCCTCCTAATGACGATGGAAAACTAAAATTGCGTCCCGATTCAATACATCGTCCTCCAGCCGACCTGTCTCCATGGGTGTATTTCTGCTTTGGGCACCTTATGGCCGTTCTCCTGTGAGTCTAGATTATCGAATCGGACGAAAAAACTGATAGTTAATTGTATCGTTCAGGGCCTCCTAATGACGATGGAACACTCAAATTGCGTCCCGATTCATTACATCGTCCTCCAGCCGACTTGTCTCCATGGGTCTATTGCTGTCTCGGGCGCCTTTGGGTCGTTCTCCTGTGAGTCAAGATTATCGAATCGGACGCAAAACTGATAGTTAATTGTAACGTACAGGGTCTCCTAATGACCATGGAACACTCAAAATGCGTCCCGATTCAATACATCGTCCTCCAGCCGACTCGGGCTCCTTATGGTCGTTCTCCTGTGAGTCTAGATTATCGATTCGCACGCAAAACTAATAGTTAATTGGAACGTTCAGGGCCTCCTAATGACGATGGAACACTCAAATTGCGTCCCGATTAAATACATCGTCCTCCAGCAGACTTGTCTCCACGGGTCTTTTGCTGCCTCGGGCGCCTTATAGTCGTTCTCCTGTGAGTCAAGATTATCGAATCGGACGCAAAACTGATAGATAATTGTAACGTTCAGGTCCTCCTAATGACGATGGAACACTCAGATTGCGTCCCGATTCAATACATCGTCCTCCAGCAGACTTGTCTCCATGGGTCTATTGCTGCCTTGGGCACCTAATGTTCGTTCTCCTGTGAGTCTAGATTATCGAATCGGACGAAAAACTCATAGTTAATTGTAACGTTAATGGCCTCCTAATGACGATGGAACACTCAAATTGCGTCCCGATTCAATACATCGTCCTCCAGCCGACTTGTCTCCATGGGTCTATTGCTGCCTTGGGCACCTTATGGTCGTTCTCCTGTGAGTCTAGATTATCGAATCGGACGAAAAAATGATAGTTAATTGTAACGTTCAGGGCCTCCTAATGACGATGGAACACTCAAATTGCGTCCCGATTCATTACATCGTCCTCCAGCCGACTTGTCTCAATGGGTCTATTGCTGTCTCGGGCGCCTTTTGGTCGTTCTCCTGTGAGTCAAGATTATCGAGTCGGACGAAAAACTGATAGTTAATTGTAACGTACAGGGTCTCCTAATGACGATGGAACACTCAAATTGCGTCCCGATTCAATACATCGTCCTCCAGCCGACTTGTCTCCATGGGTCTATTGCTGCCTCAGGCACCTTATGGTCGTTCTCCTGTGAGTCTAGATTATTGAATCGGACGCAAAACTGATAGTTAATTGTAACGTTCAGGGCCTCCTAATCACGATGGATCATTCAAATTGCGTCCCGATTCAAAACATCATCTACCAGCCGACTTGTTTCCATGGGTCTATTGCTGCCTTGGGCACCTAATGGTCGTTCTCCTGTGAGTCTAGATTATCGAATCGGACGAAAAACTGATAGTTAATTGTAACGTTCATGGCCTCCTAATGACGATGGAACACTCAAATTGCGTCCCGATTAATTACATCTTCCTCCAGCCGACTTGTCTCCATGGGTCTATTGCTGTCTCGGTCGCCTTATGGTCGTTCTCCTGTGAGTCAAGATTATTGAATCGGACGCAAAACTGATAGTTAATTGTAACGTACAGAGTCTCCTAATGACCATGGAACACTCAAATTGCGTCCCGATTCAATACATCGTCCTCCAGCCGACTCGGGCACCTTATGGTCGTTCTCCTGTGAGTCTAGATTATCGAATTGCACGCAAAACTGATAGGTAATTGTAACGTTCAGGGCCTCCTAATGACGATGGAACACTCAAATAGCATCCCGATTTAATACATCGTCCTCCAACCGACTTGTCTCCATGGGTCTATTGCTGGCCCGGGAACCTTATGGTCGTTCTCCTGTGAGTCTAGATTATCGAATCGGACAAAAAACTGATAGTTAATTGTAACGTTCAGAGCCTCCTAATGACGATGGAACACTCAAATTGCGTCCCGATTCATTACATCGTCCTCCAGCCGACTTGTCTCCATGGGTCTATTGCTGCCTCGGGCGCCTTATAGTCGTTCTCCTGTGAGTCAAGATTATCGAATCGGGCGCAAAACTGATAGATAATTGTAACGTTCAGGGCCTCCTAATGACGATGAAACACTCAAGTTGCGTCCCGATTCAATACATCGTCCTCCAGCCGACTTGTCTCCATGGGTCTATTGCTGCCTTGGGCACCTTATGGTCGTTATTCTGTGAGACTAGATTAACGAATCGGACGAAAAACTGATAGTTAATTGTAACGTTCAGGGCCTCCTAATGACGATGGAACACTCAAATTGCGTCCCGATTCATTACATCGTCCTCCCGCCGACTTGTCTCCATGGGTCTATTGCTGTCTCGGTCGCCTTTTGGTCGTTCTCCTGTGAATCAAGATTATCGAATCGGACGCAAAACTGATAGTTATTTGTAACGTACAGGGTCTCCTAATGACCATGGAACACACAAATGCGTCCCGATTCAATACATCGTCCTCCAGCCGACACGGGCACCTTATGGCACCTTATGGTGTGAGTCCAGATTATCGAATTGCACGCAAAACTGATAGGTAATTGTAACGTTCAGGGCCTCCTAATGACGATGGAACACTCAGATTGCGTCCCGATTCAATACATCGGCTACCAGCCGACTTGTTTCCATGGGTCTATTGCAGCCTCGGGCACCTTATGGTCGTTCTCCTGTGAGTCTAGTTTATCGCATCGGATTTAAAACTCATAGTTAATTGTAACGTTCAGGGCCTCCTAATGACGATGGAACACTCAAATTGCGTCCCAATTCAATACATCGTCCTCCAGCAGACTTGTCTGCATGGGTCTATTGCTGCCTCGGGCGCCTTATAGTCGTTCTCCTGTGAGTCAAGATTATCGAATCGGGCGCAAAACTGATAGATAATTGTAACTTTCAGGGCCTCCTAAAGACGATGGAACACTCAAATTGCGTCCCGATTCAATACATCGTCCGCCAGCCGACTTGTCTCCATGGGTCTATTGCTGCCTTGGGCACCTTATGGTCGTTCTTCTGTTAGTCTAGATTATCGAATCGGACGAAAAACTGTTAGTTAATTGTAACTTTCAGGGCCTCCTAATGACGATGGGACACTCAAATTGCGTCCCGATTCACTACATCGTCCTCCAGCCGACTTGTCTCCATGGGTCTATTGCTGTCTCGGGCGCCTTTTGGTATTTCTCCTGTGAGACAAGATTATCGAATCGGACGCAAAACTGATAGATAATTGTAACGTTCAGGGCCTCCTAATGACGATGGAACACTCAGATTGCGTCCCGATTCAATACATCGTCCTCCAGCCGACTTGTCTCCATGGGTCTATTGCTGCCTTGGGCACCTTATGGTCGATCTCCTGTGTGTCTAGATTATCGAATCGGACGAAAAACTGATAGTTAATTGTAACGTTCAGGGCTTCCTAATGACGATGGGACACTCAAATTGCGTCCCGATTCATTACATCGTCCTCCAGCCGACTTGTCTCCATGGGTCTATTGCTGTCTCGGTCGCCTTTTGGTCGTTCTCCTGTGAGTCAAGATTATCGAATCGGACGCAAAACTGATAGTTAATTGCAACGTACAGGGTCTCCTAATGACCATGGAACACTCAAATTGCGTCCCGATTCAATACATCGTCCTCCAACCGACTCGGGCACCTTATGGTCGTTCTCCTGTTAGTCTAGATTATCGAATCGCACGCAAAACTGATAGTTAATTGTAACGTACAGGGCCTTCTAATGACGATGGAACACCCAAATTGCGTCCAGATTCAATACATCGTCTACTAGCCGACTTGTTTCCATGGGTCTATTGCTCCCTCGGGCACCTTATGGTCGTTCTCCTGTGAGTCTTGTTTATCGAATCGGAAGCAAAACTGATAGTTAATTCCAACGTTCAGGGTCTCCTAATGACGATGGAACACTCAAATTGGTTCCCTATTCAATACATCGTCCTCCTGCAGACTTGTCTCCATGGGTTTATTGCTGCCTCGGGCGCCTTATGGTAGTTCTCCTGTGAGTCTCGATTATCGAATCGGACGAAAAACTGATAGATAATTGTAACGTTCAGTGCCTCCTAATGACGATGGAACACTCAAATTGCGTCCCGATTCATTACATCGTCCTCTAGCCGACTTGTCTCCATGGGTCTATTGCTGCCTCAGGCACCTTATGGTCGTTCTCCTGTGAGTCTAGATTATCGAATCGGACGAAAAACTGATAGATAATTGTAACGTTCAGTGCCTCCTAATGACGATGGAACACTCAAATTGCGTCCCGTTTCATTACATCGTCCTCCAGCCGACTTGTGTCCATGGGTCTATTGCTGCCTCGCGCATCTTGTCGTCGTTCTCCTGTGAGTCTAGATTATCGAATCGAACGAAAACCTGACAGGTAATTGTAACGTTCAGTGCCTCCTAATGACGATGGAACACTCAAATTGCGTCCCGATTCAATACATCGTCCTCCAGCCGACTCGTCTCCATGGGTCTATTGCTGCCTCGGGCACCTTCTGGTCGTTCTCCTGTGAGTCTAGATTATCGAATCGGACGAAAAACTGATAGATAATTGTAACGTTCAGTGCCTCCTAATGACGATGGAACACTCAAATTGCGTCCCGATTCATTACATCGTCCTCCAGCCGACTTGTCTCCATGGGTCTATTGCTGCCTCGGGTACCTTATGGTCGTTCTCCTGTGAGTCTAGGTTATCGAATCGGACGCTAAACTGATAGTTAATTGTAACGTTCAGTGCCTCCTAATGACGATGGAACACTCAAATTGCGTCCCGATTCATTACATCGTCCTCCAGCCGACTTGTCTCCATGGGTCTATTGCTGCCTCAGGCAGCTTATGGTCGTTCTCCTGTGAGTCCAGATTATCGAATCGGACGCAAAACTGATAGTTAATTGTAACGTTCAGGGCCTCCTAATGACGATGGAATACTCAAATTGCGTCCCGATTCAATACATCGTCCTCCAGCCGACTTGTCTCCATGGGTCTACTGCTGCCTCGCGCATCTTGTCGTGGTTCTCCTGTGAGTCTAGATTATCGAATCTTACGCTAAACTAATAGTTAATTGTAACGTTCAGGTCCCCCTAATGACGATAGAAAACACAAAATTGCGTCCCGATAAAATACATCGTCCTCCAGCCGACTCGGGCACTTTATGGTTGTTCTCCTGTGAGTCTAGATTATCGAATCGGACGAAAAACTGATAGATAATTGTAACGTTCAGTGCCTCCTAATGACGATGGAACACTCAAATTGCGTCCCGATTCAATACATCGTCCTCCAGCCGACTTGTGTCCATGGGTCTATTGCTGTCTCGGGCACCTTATGGTCGTTCTCCTGTGAGTCTAGATTATCGAATCGGACAAAAAACTGATAGATAATTGTAACGTTCAGTGCCTCCTAATGACGATGAAACACTCAAATTGCGTCCCGATTCATTACATCGTCCTCCAGCCGACTTGTCTCCATGGGTCTATTGCTGCCTCGGGCGCCTTTTGGTCGTTCTCCTGTGAGTCAAGATTATCGAACTGGACGCAAAACTGATAGTTAATTGTAACGTTCAGGGCCTCCTAATGACCATGGAACACTCAAATTGCGTCCCGATGCAATACATCGTCCTCCAGCAAACTAGCCTCCATGGATCTATTGCTGCCTTGGGCACCTATTGGTCGATCTCCTGTGAGTGTAGATTTTCGAATCGGACGAAAGACTGATAGTTAATTGTAACGTTCAGGGCCTCCTAATGACGATGGAACACTCAAATTGCGTCCCGATTCAATACATCGTCCTCCAGCCGACTTGTGTCCATGGGTCTATTGCTGCCTCGGGCACCTTATGGTCGTTCTCCTGTGAGTCTAGATTATCGAATCGGACGCCAAACTGATAGTTAATTGTAACGTTCAGGGCCTCTTAAAGACGATGGAACACTCAAATTGCGTCCCGATTCAATACATCGTCCTCCAGCCGACTTGTCTCCATGGGTCTATTGCTGCCTCGGGCACCTTATGGTCGTTCTCCTGTGAGTCTAGATTATCGAATCGGACGAAAAACTGATAGATAATTGTAACGTTCAGTGCCTCCTAATGACGATGGAACACTCAAATTGCGTCCTGATTCATTACATCGTCCTCCAGCCGACATGCCTCCATGGGTCTATTGCTGCCTCAGGCACCTTATGGTCGTTCTCCTGTAAGTCTAGATTATCGAATCGAACGAAAAACTGATACATAATAGTAACGTTCAGTGCCTCCAAATGACGATGGAACACTCAAATTGCGTCCCGATTCATTACATCGTCCTACAGCCGACTTGTCCCCATGGGTCTATTGCTGCCTCGGGCACCTTATGGTCGTTCTCCTGTGAGTCTAGATTATCGAATCGGACGCAAAACTGATAGATAATTGTAACGTTCAGGGCCTCCTAATGACGATGGAACACTCAAATTGCGTCCCGATTCATTACATCGTCCTCCAGCCGACTTGGGTCCATGGGTCTATTGCTGCCTCGGGCACCTTATGGTCGTTCTCCTGTGAGTCTAGATTATCGAATCGGACGCAAAACTGATAGTTAATTGTAACGTTAAGGGCCTCCTAATGACCATGGAACACTCAAATTGCGTCCCGATTCAATACATCGTCCTCCAGCAAACTAGTCTCCATGGATCTATTGCTGCCTTGGGCACCTATTGGTCGTTCCCCTGTGAGTCTAGATTATCGAATCGGACGCAAAACTGATAGTTAATTGTAACGTTCAGGGCCTCCTAATGACGATGGAACACTCAAATTGCGTCCCGATTCAATACACCGTCCTACAGCCGACTTGTGTCCATGGGTGTATTGGTGCCTCGGGCACATTATGGTCGTTCTCCTGTGAGTCTAGATTATCGAATCGGACGAAAAACTGATAGATAATTGTAACGTTCAGGGCCTCCTAATGACGATGGAACACTCAAATTGCGTCCCGATTCAATACATCGTCCTCCAGCCGACTTGTGTCCATGGGTCTATTGCTGCCTCGGGCACCTTATGGTCGTTCTCCTGTGAGTCTAGATTATCGAATCGGACGAAAAACTGATAGATAATTGTAACGTTCAGTGCCTCCTAATGACGATGGAACACTCAGATTGCGTCCCGATTCAATACATCGTCCTCCAGCCGACTTGTCTCCATGGGTCTATTGCTGCCTCGCGCATCTTGTCGTCGTTCTCCTGTGAGTCTAGATTATCGAATCTTACGCTAAACTAATAGTTAATTGTAACGTTCAGGTCCCCCTAATGATGATAGAAAACACAAAATTGCGTCCCGATAAAATACATCGTCCTCCAGCCGAGTCGGGCACTTTACGGTCGTTCTCCTGTGAGTCTAGATTATCGAATCGGACGCAAAACTGATAGTTAATTGTAACGTTCAGGGCCTCCTAATGACGATGGAACACTCAAATTGCGTCCCGATTCAATACATCGTCCTCCAGCCGACTTGTCTCCATGGGTGTATTGCTGCCTCGGGCACCTTATGGTCGTTCTCCTGTGAGTCTAGATTATCGAATCGGACGAAAAACTGATAGATAATTGTAACGTTCAGTGCCTCCTAATGACGATGGAACACTCAAATTGCGTCCCGATTCATTACATCGTCCTCCAGCCGACTTGTGTCCATGGGTCTATTGCTGCGTCGCGCATCTCGTCGTCGTTCTCCTGTGAGTCTAGATTATCGAATCGGACGAAAAACTGATAGTTAATTGTAACGTTCAGTGCCTCCTAATGACGATGGAACACTCAAATTGCGTCCCGATTCAATACATCGTCCTCCAGCCGACTTGTCTCCATGGGTCTATTGCTGCCTCGGGCACCTTATGGTCGTTCTCCTGTGAGTCTAGATTATCGAATCGGACGAAAAACTGATAGATAATTGTAACGTTCAGTGCCTCCTAATGGCGATGGAACACTCAAATTGCGTCCCGATTCATTACATCGTCCTCCAGCCGACTTGTCTCCATGGGTCTATTGCTGCCTCAGGCACCTTATGGTCGTTCTCCTGTGAGTCCAGATTATCGAATCGGACGCAAAACTGATAGTTAATTGTAACGTTCAGGGCCTCCTAATGACGATGGAACACTCAAATTGCCTCCCGATTCAATACATCGCCCTCCAGCCGACTTGTCTCCATGGGTCTACTGCTCCTTCGCGCATCTTGTCGTCGTTCTCCTGTGAGTCTACATTATCGAATCTTACGCTAAACTAATAGTTAATTGTAACGTTCAGGTCCCCCTAATGACGATAGTAAACACAAAATTGCGTCCCGATAAAATACATCGTCATCCAGCCGACTCGGGCACTTTACGGTCGTTCTCCTGTGAGTCTAGATTATCGAATCGAACGAAAAACTGATACATAATAGTAACGTTCAGTGCCTCCTAATGACGATGGAACACTCAAATTGCGTCCCGATTCATTACATCGTCCTCCAGCCGACTTGTCTCCATGGGTCTATTGCTGTCTCGGGCACCTTATGGTCGTTCTCCTGTGAGTCTAGATTATCGAATCGGACGAAAAACTGATAGATAATTGTAACGTTCAGTGCCTCCTAATGATGATGGAACTCTCAAATTGCCTCCCGATTCATTACATCGTCCTCCAGCCGACTTGTCTCCATGGGTCTATTGCTGCCTCGGGCGCCTTTTGGTCGTTCTCCTGTGAGCCAAGATTATCGAATTGGACGCAAAACTGGTAGCTAATTGTAACGTTCAGGGCCTCCTAATGACCATGGAACACTCAAATTGCGTCCCGATTCAATACATCGTCCTCCAGCAAACTAGTCTCCATGGATCTATTGCTGCCTTGGGCACCTATTGGTCGTTCTCATGTGAGTGTAGATTTTTGAATCGGACGAAAAACTGATAGTTAATAGTAACGTTCAGGGCCTCCTAATGACGATGGAACACTCAAATTGCTTCCCGATTCAATACATCGTCCTCCAGCCGACTTGTGTCCATGGGTCTATTGCTGCCTCGGGCACCTTATGGTCGTTCTCCTGTGAGTCTAGATTATCGAATCGGACGCAAAACTGATAGTTAATTGTAACGTTCAGGGCCTCCTAATGACGATGGAACACTCAAATTGCGTCCCAATTCAATACATCGTCTTCCAGCCGACTTGTCTCCATGGGTCTATTGCTGCCTCGGGCACCTTATGGTCGTTCACCTGTGAGTCTAGATTATCGAATCGGACGAAAAACTGATAGATAATTGTAACGTTCAGTGCCTCCTAATGACGATGGAACACTCAAATTGCGTCCCGATTCATTACATCGTCCTCCAGCCGACTTGCCTCCATGGGTCTATTGCTGCCTCAGGCACCTTATGGTCGTTCTCCTGTGAGTCTAGATTATCGAATCGGACGAAAAACTGATAGATAATTGTAACGATCAGTGCCTCCTAATGACGATGGAACACTCAAATTGCGTACCGATTCATTACATCGTCCTCCAGCCGACTTGTCTCCATGGCTCCATTGCTGCCTCGGGCACCTTATGGTCGTTCTCCTGTGAGTCTAGATTATCGAATCGGACGCAAAGCTGATAGTTAATTGTAACGTTCAGGGCCTCCTAATGACGATGGAACACTCAAATTGCGTCCCGATTCAATACATCGCCCTCCAGCCGACTTGTGTCCATGGGTCTATTGCTGCCTCGGACACCTTATCGTCGTTCTCCTGTGAGTCTAGATTATCGAAACGGACGAAAAACTGATAGATAATTGTAACGTTCAGTGCCTCCTAATGACGATGGAACACTCAAATTGCGTCCCGATTCATTACATCGTCCTCCAGCCGACTTGTCTCCATGGGTCTATTGCTGCCTCAGGCACGTTATGGTCGTTCTCCTGTGAGTCTAAATTATCGAATCGGACGTAAAGCTGATAGTTAATTGTAACGTTCAGTGCCTCCTAATGACGATGGAACACTCAAAATGCGTCCCGATTCAATACAACGTCCTCCAGCCGACTTGTCTCCATGGGTCTATTGCAGCCTCGCGCATCTTGTCGTCGTTCTCCTGTGAGTCTAGATTATCGAATCTTACGCTAAACTAATAGTTAATTGTAACGTTCAGGTCCCCCTAATGACGATAGAAAACACAAAACTGCGTTTCGATAAAATACATCGTCCTCCAGCCGACTCGGGCTCTTTACGGTCGTTCTCCTGTGAGTCCAGTTTATCGAATGGGACGCAAAACAGATAGTTAATTGTAACGTTCAGGGCCTCCTAATGACGATGGAACACTCAAATTGCGTCCCGATTCAATACATCGTCCTCCAGCCGACTTGTGTCCATGGGTCTATTGCTGCCTCGGGCACCTTATGGTCGTTCTCCTGTGAGTCTAGATTATCGAATCGGACGCAAAACTGATAGTTAATTGTAACGTTCAGGGCCTCCTAATGACGATGGAACACTCAAATTGCGTCCCGATTCATTATATCGTCCTCCAGCCGACTTGTCTCCATGGGTCTATTGCTGCCTCAGGCACCTTATGGTCGTTCTCCTGTGAGTCTAGATTATCGAAACGGGCGCAAAACTGATAGTTAATTGTAACGTTCAGTGCCTCCTAATGACGATGGAACACTCAAATTGCGTCCCGATTCAATACATCGTCCTCCAGCCGACTTGTCTCCATGGGTCTATTGCTGCCTCGCGCATCTTGTCGTCGTTCTCCTGTGAGTCTAGATTATCGTATCTTACGCTAAACTAATAGTTAATTGTAACGTTCAGTCCCCCTAATGACGATAGAAGATACAAAATTGCGTCCCGATAAAATACGTCGTCCTCCAGCCGACTCGGGAACTTTACGGTCGTTCTCCTGTGAGTCTAGATTATCGAATCGGACGCAAAACTGATAGTTAATTGTAACGTTCAGGGCCTCCTAATGACGATGGAACACTCAAATTGCGTCCCGATTCAATACATCGTCCTCCAGCCGACTTGTCTCCATGGGTCTATTGCTGCCTCGGGCGCCTTTTCGTCGTTCTCCTGTGAGTCAAGATTATCGAATTGGACGCAAAACTGATAGTTAATTGTAACGTTCAGGGCCTCCTAATGACCATGGAACACTCAAATTGCGTCCCGATTCAATACATCGTCCTCCAGCAAACTAGTCTCCATGGATCTATTGCTGCCTTGGGCACCTATTGGTCGTTCTTCTGTGAGTCTAGATTATCGAATCGGACGCAAAACTGATAGTTAATTGTAACGTTCAGGGCCACCTAATGACGATGGAACACTCAAATTGCGTCCCGATTCAATACATCGTCCTCCAGCCGACTTGTGTCCTTGGGTCTATTGCTGCCTCGGGCACCTTATGGTCGTTCTCCTGTGAGTCTAGATTATCGAATCGGACGAAAAACTGATAGATAATTGTAACGTTCAGTGCCTCCTAATGACGATGGAACACTCAAATTGCGTCCCGATTCATTACATCGTCCTCCAGCCGACTTGTCTCCATGGGTCTATTGCTGCCTCAGGCACCTTATGGTCGTTCTCCTGTGAGTCTAGATTATCGAATCGGACGCAAAATTGATAGTTAATTGTAACGTTCAGTGCCTCCTAATGACGATGGAACACTCAAATTGCGTCCCGATTCAATTCATCGTCCTCCAGCCAACTTGTCTCCATGGGTCTATTGCTGCCTCGTGCATCTTGTCGTCGTTCTCCTGTGAGTCTAGATTATCGAATCTTACGCTAAACTAATAGTTAATTGTAACGTTCAGGTCCCCCTAATGACGATAGGAAACACAAAATTACGTCCCGATAAAATACATCGTCCTCCAGCCGACTCGGGCACTTTACGGTCGTTCTCCTGTGAGTCTAGATTATCGAATCGGACGCAAAACTGATAGTTAATTGTAATGTTCAGGGCCTCCTAATGACGATGGAACACTCAAATTGCGTCCCGATTCAATACATCGTCCTCCAGCCGACTTGTGTCCATGGGTCTATTGCTGCCTCGGGCACCTTATGGTCGTTCTCCTGTGAGTCTAGATTATCGAATCGGACGAAAAACTGATAGTTAATTGTAACGTTCAGTGCCTCCTAATGACGATGGAACACTCAAATTGCGTCCCGATTCATTACATCGTCCTCCAGCCGACTTGTCTCCATGGGTCTATTGCTGCCTCGGGTGCCTTTTGGTCGTTCTCCTGTGAGTCAAGATTATCGAATTGGACGCAAAACTGATAGTTAATTGTTACGTTCAGGGCCTCCTAATGACCATGGAACACTCAAATTGCGTTCCGATTCAATACATCGTCCACCAGCAAACTAGTCTCCATGGATCTATTGCTGCCTTGGGCACCTATTGGTCGTTCTCCTGTGAGTCTAGATTATCGAATCGGACGCAAAACTGATAGTTAATTGTAACGTTCAGGGCCTCCTAATGACGATGGAACACTCAAATTGCGTCCCGATTCAATACATTGTCCTCCAGCCGACTTGTGTCCATGGGTCTATTGCTGCCTCGGGCACCTTATGGTCGATCTCCTGTGAGTCTAGATTATCGAATCGGACGAAAAACTGATAGTTAATTGTAACGTTCAGTGCCTCCTAATGACGATGGAACACTCAAATTGCGTCCCGATTCATTACATCGTCCTCCAGCCGACTTGTCTCCATGGGTCTATTGCTGCCTCAGGCACCTTATGGTCGTTCTCCTGTGAGTCTAGATTATCGAATCTTACGCAAAACTGATAGTTAATTGTAACGTTCAGTGCCTCCTAATGACGATGGAACACTCAAATTGCGTCCCGATTCAATACATCGTCCTCCAGCCGACTTGTCTCCATGGGTCTATTGCTGCCTCGCGCATCTTGTCGTCGTTCTCCTGTGAGTCTAGATTATCGAATCTTACGCTAAACTAATAGTTAATTGTAACGTTCAGGTCCCCCTAATGACGATAGAAAACACAAAATTGCGTCCCAATAAAATACATCGTCCTCCAGCCGACTCGGGCACTTTACGATCGTTCTCCTGTGAGCCTAGATTATCGAATCGGACGCAAAACTGATAGTTAATTGTAACGTTCAGGGCCTCCTAATGACGATGGAACACTCAAATTGCGTCCCGATTCAATACATCGTCCTCCAGCCGACTTGTGTCCATGGGTCTATTGCAGCCTCGGGCACCTTATGGTCGTTCTCCTGTGAGTCTAGATTATCGAATCGGACGAAAAACTGATAGATAATTGCAACGTTCAGTGCCCCGTAATGACGATGGAACACTCAAATTGCGTCCCGATTCATTACATCGTCCTCCAGCCGACTTGTGTTCATGGGTCTATTGCTGCCTCGCGCATCTTGTCGTCGTTCTCCTGTGAGTCTAGATTATCGAATCGGACGAAAAACTGATAGTTAATTGTAACGTTCAGTGCCTCCTAATGACGATGGAACACTCAAATTGCGTCCCGATTCAATACATCGTCCTCCAGCCGACTTGTCTCCATGGGTCTATTGCTGCCTCGGGCACCTTATGGTCGTTCTCCTGTGAGTCTAGATTATCGAATCGGACGAAAAACTGATAGATAATTGTAACGTTCAATGCCTCCTAATGACGATGGAACACTCAAATTGCGTCCCGATTCATTACATCGTCCTCCAGCCGACTTGTCTCCATGGGTCTATTGCTGCCTCGGGCACCTTATGGTCGTTCTCCTGTGAGGCTAGATTATCGAATCGGATGCAAAACTGATAGTTAATTGTAACGTTCAGGGCCTCCTAATGACGATGGAACACTCAAATTGCGTCCCGATTCAATACATCGTGCTCCAGCCGACTTGTCTCCATGGGTCTATTGCTGCCTCGGGCACCTTATGGTCGTTCTCCTGTGAGTCTAGATTATCGAATCTTACGCTAAACTAATAGTTAATTGTAACCTTCAGGTCCCCCTAATGACGATAGAAAACACAAAATTGCGTCCCGATAAAATACATCGTCCACCATCCGACTCGGGCACTTTACGGTCGTTCTCCTGTGAGTCTAGATAATCGAATCGGACGCAAAACTGATAGTTAATTGTAACGTTCAAGGCCTCCTAATGACGACGGAACACTCAAATTGCGTCCCGATTCATTACATCGTCCTCCAGCCGACTTGTGTCCATGGGTCTATTGCTGCCTCGGGCACCTTATGGTCGTTCTCCTGTGAGTCTAGATTATCGAATCGGACGCAAAACTGATAGTTAATTGTAACGTTCAGGGCCTCCTAATGACGATGGAACGCTCAAATGGCGTCCCGATTCAATACATCGTCCTCCAGCCGACTTGTCTCAATGGGTCTATTGCTGCCTCAGGCACCTTATGGTCGTTCTCCTGTGAGTCTAGATTATCGAATCGGACGAAAAACTGATAGATAATTGTAACGTTCAGTGCCTCCTAATGACGATGGAACACTCAAATTGCGTCCCGATTCATTACATCGTCCTCCAGCCGACTTGTCTCCATGGGTCTATTGCTGCCTCGGGCACCTTATGGTCGTTCTCCTGTGAGTCTAGATTATCGAATCGGACGCAAAACTGATAGATAATTGTAACGTTCAGTGCCTCCTAATGACGATGGAGCACTCACATTGCGTCCCGATTCATTACATCGTCCTCCAGCCGACTTGTCTCCATGGGTCTATTGCTGCCTCAGGCACCTTAAGGTCGTTTTCCTTTGAGTCTAGATTATCGAATCGGACGCAAAACTGATAGTTAATTGTAACGTTCAGTGCCTCCTAATGACGATGGAACACTCAAATTGCGTCCCGATTCAATACATCGTCCTCCAGCCGACTTGTCTCCATGGGTCTATTGCCGCCTCGGGCACCTTATGGTCGTTCTCCTGTGAGTCTAGATTATCGAATCGGACGAAAAACTGATAGATAATTGTAACGTTCAGTGCCTCCTAATGACGATGGAACACTCAAATTGCGTCCCGATTCATTACATCGTCCTCCAGCCGACTTGTCTCCATGGGTCTATTGCTGCCTCAGGCACCTTATGGTCGTTCTCCTGTGAGTCTAGATTATCGAATCGGACGCAAAATTGATAGTTAATTGTAACGTTCAGTGCCTCCTAATGACGATGGAACACTCAAATTGCGTCCCGATTCAATTCATCGTCCTCCAGCCAACTTGTCTCCATGGGTCTATTGCTGCCTCGTGCATCTTGTCGTCGTTCTCCTGTGAGTCTAGATTATCGAATCTTACGCTAAACTAATAGTTAATTGTAACGTTCAGGTCCCCCTAATGACGATAGGAAACACAAAATTACGTCCCGATAAAATACATCGTCCTCCAGCCGACTCGGGCACTTTACGGTCGTTCTCCTGTGAGTCTGGATTATCGAATCGGACGCAAAACTGATAGTTAATTGTAATGTTCAGGGCCTCCTAATGACGATGGAACACTCAAATTGCGTCCCGATTCAATACATCGTCCTCCAGCCGACTTGTGTCCATGGGTCTATTGCTGCCTCGGGCACCTTATGGTCGTTTTCCTGTGAGTCTAGATTATCGAATCGGACGAAAAACTGATAGTTAATTGTAACGTTCAGTGCCTCCTAATGACGATGGAACACTCAAATTGCGTCCCGATTCATTACATCGTCCTCCAGCCGACTTGTCTCCATGGGTCTATTGCTGCCTCGGGTGCCTTTTGGTCGTTCTCCTGTGAGTCAAAATTATCGAATTGGACGCAAAACTGATAGTTAATTGTTACGTTCAGGGCATCCTAATGACCATGGAACACTCAAATTGCGTTCCGATTCAATACATCGTCCACCAGCAAACTAGTCTCCATGGATCTATTGCTGCCTTGGGCACCTATTGGTCGTTCTCCTGTGAGTCTAGATTATCGAATCGGACGCAAAACTGATAGTTAATTGTAACGTTCAGGGCCTCCTAATGACGATGGAACACTCAAATTGCGTCCCGATTCAATACATTGTCCTCCAGCCGACTTGTGTCCATGGGTCTATTGCTGCCTCGGGCACCTTATGGTCGATCTCCTGTGAGTCTAGATTATCGAATCGGACGAAAAACTGATAGTTAATTGTAACGTTCAGTGCCTCCTAATGACGATGGAACACTCAAATTGCGTCCCGATTCATTACATCGTCCTCCAGCCGACTTGTCTCCATGGGTCTATTGCTGCCTCAGGCACCTTATGGTCGTTCTCCTGAGAGTCTAGATTATCGAATCTTACGCAAAACTGATAGTTAATTGTAACGTTCAGTGCCTCCTAATGACGATGGAACACTCAAATTGCGTCCCGATTCAATACATCGTCCTCCAGCCGACTTGTCTCCATGGGTCTATTGCTGCCTCGCGCATCTTGTCGTCGTTCTCCTGTGAGTCTAGATTATCGAATCTTATGCTAAACTAATAGTTAATTGTAACGTTCAGGTCCCCCTAATGACGATAGAAAACACAAAATTGCGTCCCAATAAAATACATCGTCCTCCAGCCGACTCGGGCACTTTACGATCGTTCTCCTGTGAGCCTAGATTATCGAATCGGACGCAAAACTGATAGTTAATTGTAACGTTCAGGGCCTCCTAATGACGATGGAACACTCAAATTGCGTCCCGATTCAATACATCGTCCTCCAGCCGACTTGTGTCCATGGGTCTATTGCTGCCTCGGGCACCTTATGGTCGTTCTCCTGTGAGTCTAGATTATCGAATCGGACGAAAAACTGATAGATAATTGCAACGTTCAGTGCCTCGTAATGACGATGGAACACTCAAATTGCGTCCCGATTCATTACATCGTCCTCCAGCCGACTTGTGTTCATGGGTCTATTGCTGCCTCGCGCATCTTGTCGTCGTTCTCCTGTGAGTCTAGATTATCGAATCGGACGAAAAACTGATAGTTAATTGTAACGTTCAGTGCCTCCTAATGACGATGGAACACTCAAATTGCGTCCCGATTCAATACATCGTCCTCCAGCCGACTTGTCTCCATGGGTCTATTGCTGCCTCGGGCACCTTATGGTCGTTCTCCTGTGAGTCTAGATTATCGAATCGGACGAAAAACTGATAGATAATTGTAACGTTCAATGCCTCCTAATGACGATGGAACACTCAAATTGCGTCCCGATTCATTACATCGTCCTCCAGCCGACTTGTCTCCATGGGTCTATTGCTGCCTCGGGCACCTTATGGTCGTTCTCCTGTGAGGCTAGATTATCGAATCGGATGCAAAACTGATAGTTAATTGTAACGTTCAGGGCCTCCTAATGACGATGGAACACTCAAATTGCGTCCCGATTCAATACATCGTGCTCCAGCCGACTTGTCTCCATGGGTCTATTGCTGCCTCGGGCACCTTATGGTCGTTCTCCTGTGAGTCTAGATTATCGAATCTTACGCTAAACTAATAGTTAATTGTAACCTTCAGGTCCCCCTAATGACGATAGAAAACACAAAATTGCGTCCCGATAAAATACATCGTCCACCATCCGACTCGGGCACTTTACGGTCGTTCTCCTGTGAGTCTAGATAATCGAATCGGACGCAAAACTGATAGTTAATTGTAACGTTCAAGGCCTCCTAATGACGACGGAACACTCAAATTGCGTCCCGATTCATTACATCGTCCTCCAGCCGACTTGTGTCCATGGGTCTATTGCTGCCTCGGGCACCTTATGGTCGTTCTCCTGTGAGTCTAGATTATCGAATCGGACGCAAAACTGATAGTTAATTGTAACGTTCAGGGCCTCCTAATAACGATGGAACGCTCAAATGGCGTCCCGATTCCATACATCGTCCTCCAGCCGACTTGTCTCAATGGGTCTATTGCTGCCTCAGGCACCTTATGGTCGTTCTCCTGTGAGTCTAGATTATCGAATCGGACGAAAAACTGATAGATAATTGTAACGTTCAGTGCCTCCTAATGACGATGGAACACTCAAATTGCGTCCCGATTCATTACATCGTCCTCCAGCCGACTTGTCTCCATGGGTCTATTGCTGCCTCGGGCACCTTATGGTCGTTCTCCTGTGAGTCTAGATTATCGAATCGGACGCAAAACTGATAGATAATTGTAACGTTCAGTGCCTCCTAATGACGATGGAACACTCACATTGCGTCCCGATTCATTACATCGTCCTCCAGCCGACTTGTCTCCATGGGTCTATTGCTGCCTCAGGCACCTTAAGGTCGTTTTCCTGTGAGTCTAGATTATCGAATCGGACGCAAAACTGATAGTTAATTGTAACGTTCAGTGCCTCCTAATGACGATGGAAGACTCAAATTGCGTCCCGATTCAATACATCGTCCTCCAGCCGACTTGTCTCCATGGGTCTATTGCCGCCTCGGGCACCTTATGGTCGTTCTCCTGTGAGTCTAGATTATCGAATCGGACGAAAAAATGATAGTTAATTGTTACGTTCAGTGCCTCCTAATGACGATGGAACACTCAAATTGCGTCCCGATTCATTACATCGTCCTCCAGCCGAATTGTCTCCATGTGTCTATTGCTGCCTCGCGCATCTTGTCGTCGTTCTCCTGTGAGTCTAGATTATCGAATCTTACGCTAAACTAATAGTTAATTGTAACGTTCAGGTCCCCCTAATGACGATAGAAAACACAAAATTGCGTCCCGATGAAATACATCGTCCTCCAGCCGACTCGGGCACTTTACGGTCGTTCTCCTGTGAGTCTAGATTATCGAATCGGACGCAAAACTGATAGTTAATTGTAACGTTCAGGGCCTCCTAATGACGATGGAACACTCAAATTGCGTCCCGATTCAATACATCGTCCTCCAGCCGACTTGTGTCCATGGGTCTATTGCTGCCTCGGGCACCTTATGGTCGTTCTCCTGTGAGTCTAGATTATCGAATCGGACGCAAAACTGATAGATAATTGTAACGTTCAGGGCCTCCTAATGACGATGGAACACTCAAATTGCGTCCCGATTCATTACATCGTCCTCCAGCCGACTTGTGTCCATGGGTCAATTGCTGCCTCGGGCACCTTATGGTCGTTCTCCTGTGAGTCTAGATTATCGAATCGGACGAAAAACTGATAGATAATTGTAACGTTCAGTGCCTCCTAATGACGATGGAACACTCAAATTGCGTCCCGATTCATTACATCGTTCTCCAGCCGATTTGTCTGCATGGGTCTATTGCTGCCTCGGGCGCCTTTTGGTCGTTCTCCTGTGAGTCAAGATTATCGAATTGGACGCAAAACTGATAGTTAATTGTAACGTTAAGGGCCTCCTAATGACCATGGAACACTCAAATTGCGTCCCGATTCAATACGTCGTCCTCCAGCAAACTAGTCTCCATGGATCTATTGCTGCCTTGGGCACCTATTGGTCGTTCTCCTGTGAGTCTAGATTATCGAATCGGACGCAAAACTGATAGTTAATTGTAACGTTCAGGGCCTCCTAATGACGATGGAACACTCAAATTGCGTCCCGATTCAATTCACCGTCCTCCAGCCGACTTGTGTCCATGGGTGTATTGGTGCCTCGGGCACCTTATGGTCGTTCTCCTGTGAGTCTAGATTTTCGAATCGGACGAAAAACTGATAGATAATTGTAACGATCAGGGCCTCCTAATGACGATGGAACACTCAAATTGCGTCCCGATTCAATACATCGTCTTCCAGCCGACTTGTGTCCATGGGTATATTGCTGCCTCGGGCACCTTATGGTCGTTCTCCTGTGAGTCTAGATTATCGAATCGGACGAAAAAGTGATAGATAATTGTAACGTTCAGTGCCTCCTAATGACGATGGAACACTCAGATTGCGTCCCGATTCAATACATCGTCCTCCAGCCGACTTGTCTCCATGGGTCTATTGCTGCATCGCGCATCTTGTCGTCGTTCTCCTGTGAGTCTAGATTATCGAATCTTACGCTAAACTAATAGTTAATTGTAACGTTCAGGTCCCCCTAATGACGATAGAAAACACAAAATTGCGTCCCGATAAAATACATCGTCCTCCAGCCGAATGGGGCACTTTACGGTCGTTCTCCTGTGAGTCTACATTATCGAATCGTACGCAAAACTGATAGCTAATTGTAACGTTCAGGGCCTGCTAATGACGATGGAACACTCAAATTGCGTCCCGATTCAATACATCGTCCTCCAGCCGACTTGTCTCCATGGGTGTATTGCTGCCTCGGGCACCTTATGGTCGTTCTCCTGTGAGTCTAGATTATCGAATCGGACGAAAAACTGATAGATAATTGTAACGTTCAGTGCCTCCTAATGACGATGGAACACTCAAATTGCGTCCCGATTCATTACATCGTCCTCCAGCCGACTTGTGTCCATGGGTCTATTGCTGCGTCGCGCATCTTGTCGTCGTTCTCCTGTGAGTCTAGATTATCGAATCGGACGAAAAACTGATAGTTAATTGTAACGTTCAGTGCCTCCTAATGATGATGGAACACTCAAATTGCGTCCCGATTCAATACATCGTCCTCCAGCCGACTTGTCTACATGGGTGTATTGCTGCTTTGGGCACCTTATGGTTGTTCTCCTGTGAGTCTAGATTATCGAATCGGACAAAAAACTGATAGTTAATTGTAACGTTCAGGTCCTCCTAATGACGATGGAACACTCAGATTGCGGTCCGATTCAATACATCGTCCTCCAGCCGACTTGTCTCCATGGGTCTATTGCTGCCTTGGGCACCTAATGGTCGTTCTCCTGTGAGTCTAGATTATCGAATCGGACGAAAAACTCATAGTTAATTGTAACGTTAATGGCCTCCTAATGACGATGGAACACTCAAATTGCGTCCCGATTCAATACATCGTCCTCCAGCCGACTTGTCTCCATGGGTCTATTGCTGCCTTGGGCACCTTATGGTCGTTCTCCTGTGAGTCTAGATTATCGAATCGGACGAAAAAATGATAGTTAATTGTAACGTTCAGGGCCTCCTAATGACGATGGAACACTCAAATTGCGTCCCGATTCATTACATCGTCCTCCAGCCGACTTGTCTCAATGGGTCTATTGCTGTCTCGGGCGCCTTTTGGTCGTTCTCCTGTGAGTCAAGATTATCGAGTCGGACGAAAAACTGATAGTTAATTGTAACGTACAGGGTCTCCTAATGACGATGGAACACTCAAATTGCGTCCCGATTCAATACATCGTCCTCCAGCCGACATGTCTCCATGGGTCTATTGCTGCCTCAGGCACCTTATGGTCGTTCTCCTGTGAGTCTAGATTATTGAATCGGACGCAAAACTGATAGTTAATTGTTACGTTCAGGGCCTCCTAATCACGATGGAACATTCAAATTGCGTCCCGATTCAAAACATCATCTACCAGCCGACTTGTTTCCATGGGTCTATTGCTGCCTTGGGCACCTAATGGTCGTTCTCCTGTAAGTCTAGATTATCGAATCGGACGAAAAACTGATAGTTAATTGTAACGTTCATTGCCTCCTAATGACGATGGAACACTCAAATTGCGTCCCGATTAATTACATCGTCCTCCAGCCGACTTGTCTCCATGGGTCTATTGCTGTCTCGGTCGCCTTTTGGTCGTTCTCCTGTGAGTCAAGATTATTGAATCGGACGCAAAACTGATAGTTAATTGTAACGTTCAGGGCCTCCTAATGAGGATGGAACACTCAAATTGCGTCCCGATTCAATACATCGTCTAGCAGCCGACTTGTCTCCATGGGTCTAATGCTGCCTCAGGCACTTTATGGTCGTTCTCCTGTGAGTCTAGATTATCGAATCGGACGCAAAACTGATAGTTAATTGTAACGTTCAGGGCCTCCTAATGAGGATGGAACACTCAAATTGCGTCCCGATTTAATACATCGTCCTCCAGCAGACTTGTCTCCATGGGTCTATTGCTGTCTCGGGCGCCTTATAGTCGTTCTCCTGTGAGTCTAGTTTATCGAATCGGACGCAAAACTGATAGATAATTGAATCGTTCAGGGCCTCCTAATGATGATGGAACACTCAAATTGCGTCCCGATTCAATACATCGTCCTCCAGCCGACTTGTCTACATGGGTGTATTGCTGCTTTGGGCACCTTATGGTTGTTCTCCTGTGAGTCTAGATTATCGAATCGGACAAAAAACTGATAGTTAATTGTAACGTTCAGTGCCTCCTAATGACGATGGAACACTCAAATTGCGTCCCGATTCATCACATCGTCCTCCAGCCGACTTGTCTCCATGGGTCTATTGCTGCCTCGGGCGCCTTATAGTCGTTCTCCTGTGAGTCAAGATTATCGAATCGGGCGCAAAACTGATAGATAATTGTAACGTTCAGGGCCTCCTAATGACGATGAAACACTCAAGTTGCGTCCCGATTTAATACATCGTCCTCCAGCCGACTTGTCTCCATGGGTCTATTGCTGCCTCGCGCATCTTGTCGTCGTTCTCCTGTGAGTCAAGATTATTGAATCGGACGCAAAACTGATAGGTAATTGTAACGTTCAGGGCCTCCTAATGACGATGGAACACTCAGATTGCGTCCCGATTCAATACATCGGCTACCAGCCGACTTGTTTTCATGGGTCTATTGCAGCCTCGGGCACCTTATGGTCGTTCTCCTGTGAGTCTAGTTTTTCGCATCGGATTTAAAACTCATAGTTAATTGTAACGTTCAGGGCCTCCTAATGACGATGGAACACTCAAATTGCGTCCCAATTCAATACATCGTCCTCCAGCAGACTTGTCTGCATGGGTCTATTGCTGCCTCGGGCGCCTTATAGTCGTTCTCCTGTGAGTCAAGATTATCGAATCGGGCGCAAAACTGATAGATAATTGTAACTTTCAGGGCCTCCTAATGACGATGGAACACTCAAATTGCGTCCCGATTCAATACATCGTCCGCCAGCCGACTTGTCTCCATGGGTCTATTGCTGCCTTGGGCACCTTATGGTCGTTCTTCTGTGAGTCTAGATTATCGAATCGGACGAAAAACTGTTAGTTAATTGTAACTTTAAGGGCCTCCTAATGACGATGGAACACTCAAATTGCGTCCCGATTCACTACATCGTCCTCCAGCCGACTTGTCTCCATGGGTCTATTGCTGTCTCGGGCGCCTTTTGGTCGTTCTCCTGTGAGTCAAGATTATCGAATCGGACGCAAAACTGGTAGATAATTGTAACGTATAGGGTCTCCTAATGACCATGGAACACTCAAATTGCGTCCCGATTCAATACATCGTCCTCCAGCCGACTTGTCTCCATGGGTCTATTGCTGCCTCGGCCACCTTATGGTCGTTCTCCTGTGAGTCTAGATTATCGAATCGGACGAAAAACTGATAGTTAATTGTATCGTTCAGGGCCTCCTAATGACGATGGAACACTCAAATTGCGTCCCGATTCATTACATCGTCCTCCAGCCGACTTGTCTCCATGGGTCTATTGCTGTCTCGGGCGCCTTTTGGTATTTCTCCTGTGAGACAAGATTATCGAATCGGACGCAAAACTGATAGTTAATTGTAACGTACAGGGTCTCCTAATGACAATGGAACACTCAAAATGCGTCCCGATTCAATACATCGTCCTCCACCCGACTCGGGCTCCTTATGGTCGTTCTCCTGTGAGTCTAGATTATCGAATCGCACGCAAAACTGATAGTTAATTGTAACGTTATGGGCCTCCTAATGACGATGGAACACTCAAATTGCGTCCCGATTCAATACATCGTCCTCCAGCAGACCTGTCTCCACGGGTCTATTGCTGCTTCGGGCGCCTTATAGTCGTTCTCCTGTGAGTCAAGATTATCGAATCGGACGCAAAACTGATAGATAATTGTAACGTTCAGGTCCTCCTAATGACGATGGAACACTCAGATTGCGTCCCGATTCAATACATCGTCCTCCAGCCGACTTGTCTCCATGGGTCTATTGCTGCCTTGGGCACCTTATGGTCGATCTCCTGTGAGTCTAGATTATCGAATCGGACGAAAAACTGATAGTTAATTGTAACGTTCAGGGCTTCCTAATGACGATGGGACACTCAAATTGCGTCCCGATTCATTACATAGTCCTCCAGCCGAGTTGTCTCCATGGGTCTATTGCTGTCTCGGTCGCCTTTTGGTCGTTCTCCTGTGAGGCAAGATTATCGAATCGGACGCAAAACTGATAGTTAATTGCAACGTACAGGGCCTCCTAATGACGATGGAACACTCAAATTGGTTCCCTATTCAATACATCGTCCTCCTGCAGACTTGTCTCCATGGGTTTATTGCTGCCTCGGGCGCCTTATAGTAGTTCTCCTGTGAGTCTCGATTATCGAATCGGACGAAAAACTGATAGATAATTGTAACGTTCAGTGCCTCCTAATGACGATGGAACACTCAAATTGCGTCCCGATTCATTACATCGTCCTCTAGCCGACTTGTCTCCATGGGTCTATTGCTGCCTCAGGCACCTTATGGTCGTTCTCCTGTGAGTCTAGATTATCGAATCGGACGAAAATCTGATAGATAATTGTAACGTTCAGTGCCTCCTAATGACGATGGAACACTCAAATTGCGTCCCGATTCATTACATCGTCCTCCAGCCGACTTGTGTCCATGGGTCTATTGCTGCCTCGCGCATCTTGTCGTCGTTCTCCTGTGAGTCTAGATTATCGAATCGAACGAAAACCTGACAGGTAATTGTAACGTTCAGTGCCTCCTAATGACGATGGAACACTCAAATTGCGTCCCGATTCAATACATCGTCCTCCAGCCGACTCGTCTCCATGGGTCTATTGCTGCCTCGGGCACCTTCTGGTCGTTCTCCTGTGAGTCTAGATTATCGAATCGGACGAAAAACTGATAGATAATTGTAACGTTCAGTGCCTCCTAATGACGATGGAACACTCAAATTGCGTCCCGATTCATTACATCGTCCTCCAGCCGACTTGTCTCCATGGGTCTATTGCTGCCTCGGGTACCTTATGGTCGTTCTCCTGTGAGTCTAGGTTATCGAATCGGACGCTAAACTGATAGTTAATTGTAACGTTCAGTGCCTCCTAATGACGATGGAACACTCAAATTGCGTCCCGATTCATTACATCGTCCTCCAGCCGACTTGTCTCCATGGGTCTATTGCTGCCTCAGGCAGCTTATGGTCGTTCTCCTGTGAGTCTTGTTTATCGAATCGGAAGCAACACTGATAGTTAATTCCAACGTTCAGGGCCTCCTAATGACGATGGAACACTCAAATTGGTTCCCTATTCAATACATCGTCCTCCTGCAGACTTGTCTCCATGGGTTTATTGCTGCCTCGGGCGCCTTATAGTAGTTCTCCTGTGAGTCTCGATTATCGAATCGGACGAAAAACTGATAGATAATTGTAACGTTCAGTGCCTCCTAATGACGATGGAACACTCAAATTGCGTCCCGATTCATTACATCGTCCTCTAGCCGACTTGTCTTCATGGGTCTATTGCTGCCTCAGGCACCTTATGGTCGTTCTCCTGTGAGTCTAGATTATCGAATCGGACGAAAAACTGATAGATAATTGTAACGTTCAGTGCCTCCTAATGACGATGGAACACTCAAATTGCGTCCCGATTCATTACATCGTCCTCCAGCCGACTTGTGTCCATGGGTCTATTGCTGCCTCGCGCATCTTGTCGTCGTTCTCCTGTGAGTCTAGATTATCGAATCGAACGAAAACCTGACAGGTAATTGTAACGTTCAGTGCCTCCTAATGACGATGGAACACTCAAATTGCGTCCCGATTCAATACATCGTCCTCCAGCCGACTCGTCTCCATGGGTCTATTGCTGCCTCGGGCACCTTCTGGTCGTTCTCCTGTGAGTCTAGATTATCGAATCGGACGAAAAACTGATAGATAATTGTAACGTTCAGTGCCTCCTAATGACGATGGAACACTCAAATTGCGTCCCGATTCATTACATCGTCCTCCAGCCGACTTGTCTCCATGGGTCTATTGCTGCCTCGGGTACCTTATGGTCGTTCTCCTGTGAGTCTAGGTTATCGAATCGGACGCTAAACTGATAGTTAATTGTAACGTTCAGTGCCTCCTAATGACGATGGAACACTCAAATTGCGTCCCGATTCATTACATCGTCCTCCAGCCGACTTGTCTCCATGGGTCTATTGCTGCCTCAGGCAGCTTATGGTCGTTCTCCTGTGAGTCCAGATTATCGAATCGGACGCAAAACTGATAGTTAATTGTAACGTTCAGGGCCTCCTAATGACGATGGAATACTCAAATTGCGTCCCGATTCAATACATCGTCCTCCAGCCGACTTGTCTCCATGGGTCTACTGCTGCCTCGCGCATCTTGTCGTGGTTCTCCTGTGAGTCTAGATTATCGAATCTTACGCTAAACTAATAGTTAATTGTAACGTTCAGGTCCCCCTAATGACGATAGAAAACACAAAATTGCGTCCCGATAAAATACATCGTTCTCCAGCCGACTCGGGCACTTTACGGTTGTTCTCCTGTGAGTCTAGATTATCGAATCGGACAAAAAACTGATAGTTAATTGTAACGTTCAGTGCCTCCTAATGACGATAGAACACTCAAATTGCGTCCCGATTCATTACATCGTCCTCCAGCCGACTTGTCTCCATGGGTCTATTGCTGCCTCGGGCGCCTTTTGGTCGTTCTCCTGTGAGTCAAGATTATCGAATTGGACGCAAAACTGATAGTTAATTGTAACGTTCAGGGCCTCCTAATGACCATGGAACACTCAAATTGCGTCCCGATGCAATACATCGTCCTCCAGCAAACTAGCCTCCATGGATCTATTGCTGCCTTGGGCACCTATTGGTCGATCTCCTGTGAGTGTAGATTTTCGAATCGGACGAAAGACTGATAGTTAATTGTAACGTTCAGGGCCTCCTAATGACGATGGAACACTCAAATTGCGTCCCGATTCAATACATCGTCCTCCAGCCGACTTGTGTCCATGGGTCTATTGCTGCCTCGGGCACCTTATGGTCGTTCTCCTGTGAGTCTAGATTATCGATTCGGACGCAAAACTGATAGATAATTGTAACGTTCAGGGCCTCCTAATGACGATGGAACACTCAAATTGCGTCCCGATTCAATACATCGTCCTCCAGCCGACTTGTCTCCATGGGTCTATTGCTGCCTCGGGCACCTTATGGTCGTTCTCCTGTGAGTCTAGATTATCGAATCGGACGAAAAACTGATAGATAATTGTAACGTTCAGTGCCTCCTAATGACGATGGAACACTCAAATTGCGTCCTGATTCATTACATCGTCCTCCAGCCGACATGCCTCCATGGGTCTATTGCTGCCTCAGGCACCTTATGGTCGTTCTCCTGTGAGTCTAGATTATCGAATCGAACGAAAAACTGATAGATAATAGTAACGTTCAGTGCCTCCTAATGACGATGGAACACTCAAATTGCGTCCCGATTCATTACATCGTCCTCCAGCCGACTTGTCTCCATGGGTCTATTGCTGCCTCGGCCACCTTATGGTCGTTCTCCTGTGAGTCTAGATTATCGAATCGGACGCAAAACTGATAGTTAATTGTAACGTTAAGGGCCTCCTAATGACCATGGAACACTCAAATTGCGTCCCGATTCAATACATCGTCCTCCAGCAAACTAGTCTCCATGGATCTATTGCTGCCTTGGGCACCTATTGGTCGTTCTCCTGTGAGTCTAGATTATCGAATCGGACGCAAAACTGATAGTTAATTGTAACGTTCAGGGCCTCCTAATGACGATGGAACACTCAAATTGCGTCCCGATTCAATACACCTTCCTCCAGCCGACTTGTGTCCATGGGTGTATTGGTGCCTCGGGCACCTTATGGTCGTTCTCCTGTGAGTCTAGATTATCGAATCGGACGAAAAACTGATAGATAATTGTAACGTTCAGGGCCTCCTAATGACGATCGAACACTCAAATTGTGTCCCGATTCAATACATCGTCCTCCAGCCGACTTGTGTCCATGGGTCTATTGCTGCCTCGGGCACCTTATGGTCGTTCTCCTGTGAGTCTAGATTATCGAATCGGACGAAAAACTGATAGATAATTGTAACGTTCAGTGCCTCCTAATGACGATGGAACACTCAGATTGCGTCCCGATTCAATACATCGTCCTCCAGCCGACTTGTCTCCATGGGTCTATTGCTGCCTCGCGCATCTTGTCGTCGTTCTCCTGTGAGTCTAGATTATCGAATCTTACGCTAAACTAATAGTTAATTGTAACGTTCAGGTCCCCCTAATGACGATAGAAAACACAAAATTGCGTCCCGATAAAACACATCGTCCTCCAGCCGAGTCGGGCACTTTACGGTCGTTCTCCTGTGAGTCTAGATTATCGAATCGGACGCAAAACTGATAGTTAATTGTAACGTTCAGGGCCTCCTAATGACGATGGAACACTCAAATTGCGTCCCGATTCAATACATCGTCCTCCAGCCGACTTGTCTCCATGGGTGTATTGCTGCCTCGGGCACCTTATGGTCGTTCTCCTGTGAGTCTAGATTATCGAATCGGACGAAAAACTGATAGATAATTGTAACGTTCAGTGCCTCCTAATGACGATGGAACACTCAAATTGCGTCCCGATTCATAACATCGTCCTCCAGCCGACTTGTGTCCATGGGTCTATTGCTGCGTCGCGCATCTTGTCGTCGTTCTCCTGTGAGTCTAGATTATCGAATCGGACGAAAAACTGATAGTTAATTGTAACGTTCAGTGCCCCCTAAGGACGATGGAACACTCAAATTGCGTCCCGATTCAATACATCGTCCTCCAGCCGACTTGTCTCCATGGGTCTATTGCTGCATCGGGCACCTTATGGTCGTTCTCCTGTGAGTCTAGATTATCGAATCGGACGAAAAACTGATAGATAATTGTAACGTTCAGTGCCTCCTAATGGCGATGGAACACTCAAATTGCGTCCCGATTCATTACATCGTCCTCCAGCCGACTTGTCTCCATGGGTCTATTGCTGCCTCAGGCACCTTATGGTCGTTCTCCTGTGAGTCCAGTTTATCGAATCGGACGCAAAACTGATAGTTAATTGTAACGTTCAGGGCCTCCTAATGACGATGGAACACTCAAATTGCGTCCCGATTCAATACATCGCCCTCCAGCCGACTTGTCTCCATGGGTCTACTGCTGCCTCGCGCATCTTGTCGTCGTTCTCCTGTGAGTCTACATTATCGAATCTTACGCTAAACTAATAGTTAATTGTAACGTTCAGGTCCCCCTAATGACGATAGAAAACACAAAATTGCGTCCCGATAAAATACATCGTCCTCCAGCAAACTAGTCTCCATGGATCTATTACTGCCTTGGGCACCTATTGGTCGTTCTCCTGTGAGTCTAGATTATCGAATCGGACGCAAAGCTGATAGTTAATTGTAACGTTCAGGGCCTCCTAATGACGATGGAACACTCAAATTGCGTCCCGATTCAATACATCGCCCTCCAGCCGACTTGTGTCCATGGGTCTATTGCTGCCTCGGACACCTTATGGTCGTTCTCCTGTGAGTCTAGATTATCGAAACGGACGAAAAACTGATAGATAATTGTAACGTTCAGTGCCTCCTAATGACGATGGAACACTAAAATTGCGTCCCGATTCATTACATCGTCCTCCAGCCGACTTGTCTCCATGGGTCTATTGCTGCCTCGGGCGCCTTTTGGTCGTTCTCCTGTGAGTCAAGATCATCGAATTGGACGCAAAACTGATAGTTAATTGTAACGTTAAGGGCCTCCTAATGACCATGGAACACTCAAATTGCGTCCCGATTCAATACATCGTCCTCCAGCGAACTAGTCTCCATGGATCAATTGCTGCCTTGGGCACCTATTGGTCGTTCTCCTGTGAGTCTAGATTATCGAATCGGACGAAAAACTGATAGATAATTGTAACGTTCAGTGCCTCCTAATGACGATGGAACACTCAAATTGCGTCCCGATTCATTACATCGTCCTCCAGCCGACTTGTCTCCATGGGTCTATTGCTGCCTCAGGCACGTTATGGTCGTTCTCCTGTGGGTCTAAATTATCGAATCGGACGTAAAGCTGATAGTTAATTGTAACGTTCAGTGCCTCCTAATGACGATGGAGCACTCAAATTGCGTCCCGATTCAATACAACGTCCTCCAGCCGACTTGTCTCCATGGGTCTATTGCAGCCTCGCGCATCTTGTCGTCGTTCTCCTGTGAGTCTAGATTATCGAATCTTACGCTAAACTAATAGTTAATTGTAACGTTCAGGTCCCCCTAATGACGATAGAAAACACAAAACTGCGTTTCGATAAAATACATCGTCCTCCAGCCGACTCGGGCACTTTACGGTCGTTCTCCTGTGAGTCTAGTTTATCGAATGGGACGCAAAACTGATAGTTAATTGTAACGTTCAGGGCCTCCTAATGACGATGGAACACTCAAATTGCATCCCGATTCAATACATCGTCCTCCAGCCGACTTGTGTCCATGGGTCTATTGCTGCCTCGGGCACCTTATGGTCGTTCTCCTGTGAGTCTAGATTATCGAATCGGACGCAAAACTGATAGTTAATTGTAACGTTTAGGGCCTCCTAATGACGATGGAACACTCAAATTGCGTCCCGATTCATTACATCGTCCTCCAGCCGACTTGTCTCCATGGGTCTATTGCTGCCTCAGGCACCTTATGGTCGTTCTCCTGTGAGTCTAGATTATCGAAACGGGCGCAAAACTGATAGTTATTTGTAACGTTCAGTGCCTCCTAATGACGATGGAACACTCAAATTGCGTCCCGATTCAATACATCGTCCTCCAGCCGACTTGTCTCCATGGGTCTATTGCTGCCTCGCGCATCTTGTCGTCGTTCTCCTGTGAGTCTAGATTATCGAATCTTACGCTAAACTAATAGTTAATTGTAACGTTCAGTTCCCCCTAATGACGATAGAAGATACAAAATTGCGTCCCGATAAAATACATCGTCCTCCAGCCGACTCGGGAACTTTACGGTCGTTCTCCTGTGAGTCTAGATTATCGAATCGGACGCAAAACTGATAGTTAATTGTAACGTTCAGGGCCTCCTAATGACGATGGAACAATCAAATTGCGTCCCGATTCAATACATCGTCCTCCAGCCGACTTGTTTCCATGGGTCTATTGCTGCCTCGGGCGCCTTTTCGTCGTTCTCCTGTGAGTCAAGATTATCGAATTGGACGCAAATCTGATAGTTAATTGTAACGTTCAGGGCCTCCTAATGGCCATGGAACACTCAAATTGCGTCCCGATTCAATACATCGTCCTCCAGCCGACTTGTGTCCTTGGGTCTATTGCTGCCTCGGGCACCTTATGGTCGTTCTCCTGTGAGTCTAGATTATCGAATCGGACGAAAAACTGATAGATAATTGTAACGTTCAGTGCCTCCTAATGACGATGGAACACTCAAATTGCGTCCCGATTCATTACATCGTCCTCCAGCCGACTTGTCTCCATGGGTCTATTGCTGACTCAGGCACTTTATGGTCGTTCTCCTGTGAGTCTAGATTATCGAATCGGACGCAAAATTGATAGTTAATTGTAACGTTCAGTGCCTCCTAATGACGATGGAACACTCAAATTGCGTCCCGATTCAATTCATCGTCCTCCAGCCAACTTGTCTCCATGGGTCTATTGCTGCCTCGTGCATCTTGTCGTCGTTCTCCTATGAGTCTAGATTATCGAATCTTACGCTAAACTAATAGTTAATTGTAACGTTCAGGACCCCCTAATGACGATAGGAAACACAAAATTACGTCCCGATAAAATACATCGTCCTCCAGCCGACTCGGGCACTTTACGGTCGTTCTCCTGTGAGTCTAGATTATCGAATCGGACGCAAAACTGATAGTTAATTGTAATGTTCAGGGCCTCCTAATGACGATGGAACACTCAAATTGCGTCCCGATTCTATACATCGTCCTCCAGCCGACTTGTCTCCATGGGTCTATTGCTGCCTCGGGCGCCTTTTGGTCGTTCTCCTGTGAGCCAAGATTATCGAATTGGACGCAAAACTGATAGCTAATTGTAACGTTCAGGGCCTCCTAATGACCATGGAACACTCAAATTGCGTCCCGATTCAATACATCGTCCTCCAGCAAACTAGTCTCCATGGATCTATTGCTGCCTTGGGCACCTCATGGTCGTTCTCCTGTGAGTCTAGATTATTGAATCGGACGCAAAACTGATAGTTAATTGTAACGTTCAGGGCCTCCTAATGACGATGGAACACTCAAATTGCGTCCCGATTCAATACATCGTCCTCCAGCCGATGGGTCTATTGCTGCCTCGGGCACCTTATGGTCGTTCACCTGTGAGTCTAGATTATCGAATCGGACGAAAAACTGATAGATAATTGTAACGTTCAGTGCCTCCTAATGACGATGGAACACTCAAATTGCGTCCCGATTCATTACATCGTCCTCCAGCCGACTTGCCTCCATGGGTCTATTGCTGCCTCAGGCACCTTATGGTCGTTCCCCTGTGAGTCTAGATTATCAAATCGGACGAAAAACTGATAGATAATTGTAACGTTCAGTGCCTCCTAATGACGATGGAACACTCAAATTGCGTACCGATTCATTACATCGTCCTCCAGCCGACTTGTCTCCATGGGTCCATTGCTGCCTCGGG
Organism: Schistocerca cancellata; assembly: GCF_023864275.1. Lineage (NCBI taxonomy): Eukaryota > Metazoa > Arthropoda > Insecta > Orthoptera > Acrididae > Schistocerca > Schistocerca cancellata. The sequence continues at coordinate 84,732,255 of NC_064631.1, read as the reverse complement.
CACCTTATGGTCGTTCTCCTGTGAGTCTAGATTATCGAATCGGACGCAAAACTGATAGATAATTGTAACGTTTAGGGCCTCCTAATGACGATGGAACACTCAAATTGCGTCCCGATTCATTACATCATCCTCCTGCTGACTTGTGTCCATGGGTCTATTGCTGCCTCGGGCACCTTATGGTCGTTCTCCTGTGAGTCTAGATTATCGAATCGGACGCAAAGCTGATAGTTAATTGTAACGTTCAGGGCCTCCTAATGACGATGGAACACTCAAATTGCGTCCCGATTCAATACATCGCCCTCCAGCCGACTTGTGTCCATGGGTCTATTGCTGCCTCGGACACCTTATGGTCGTTCTCCTGTGAGTCTAGATTATCGAAACGGACGAAAAACTGATAGATAATTGTAACGTTCAGTGCCTCCTAATGACGATGGAACACTCAAATTGCGTCCCGATTCATTACATCGTCCTCCAGCCGACTTGTCTCCATGGGTCTATTGCTGCCTCGGGCGCCTTTTGGTCGTTCTCCTGTGAGTCAAGATCATCGAATTGGACGCAAAACTGATAGTTAATTGTAACGTTAAGGGCCTCCTAATGACCATGGAACACTCAAATTGCGTCCCGATTCAATACATCGTCCTCCAGCGAACTTGTCTCCATGGATCAATTGCTGCCTTGGGCACCTATTGGTCGTTCTCCTGTGAGTCTAGATTATCGAATCGGACGAAAAACTGATAGATAATTGTAACGTTCAGTGCCTCCTAATGACGATGGAACACTCAAATTGCGTCCCGATTCATTACATCGTCCTCCAGCCGACTTGTCTCCATGGGTCTATTGCTGCCTCAGGCACGTTATGGTCGTTCTCCTGTGGGTCTAAATTATCGAATCGGACGTAAAGCTGATAGTTAATTGTAACGTTCAGTGCCTCCTAATGACGATGGAGCACTCAAATTGCGTCCCGATTCAATACAACGTCCTCCAGCCGACTTGTCTCCATGGGTCTATTGCAGCCTCGCGCATCTTGTCGTCGTTCTCCTGTGAGTCTAGATTATCGAATCTTACGCTAAACTAATAGTTAATTGTAACGTTCAGGTCCCCCTAATGACGATAGAAAACACAAAACTGCGTTTCGATAAAATACATCGTCCTCCAGCCGACTCGGGCACTTTACGGTCGTTCTCCTGTGAGTCTAGTTTATCGAATGGGACGCAAAACTGATAGTTAATTGTAACGTTCAGGGCCTCCTAATGACGATGGAACACTCAAATTGCGTCCCGATTCAATACATCGTCCTCCAGCCGACTTGTTTCCATGGGTCTATTGCTGCCTCGGCACCTTTTCGTCGTTCTCCTGTGAGTCAAGATTATCGAATTGGACGCAAAACTGATAGTTAATTGTAACGTTCAGGGCCTCCTAATGGCCATGGAACACTCAAATTGCGTCCCGATTCAATACATCGTCCTCCAGCCGACTTGTGTCCTTGGGTCTATTGCTGCCTCGGGCACCTTATGGTCGTTCTCCTGTGAGTCTAGATTATCGAATCGGACGAAAAACTGATAGATAATTGTAACGTTCAGTGCCTCCTAATGACGATGGAACACTCAAATTGCGTCCCGATTCATTACATCGTCCTCCAGCCGACTTGTCTCCATGGGTCTATTGCTGCCTCAGGCACTTTATGGTCGTTCTCCTGTGAGTCTAGATTATCGAATCGGACGCAAAATTGATAGTTAATTGTAACGTTCAGTGCCTCCTAATGACGATGGAACACTCAAATTGCGTCCCGATTCAATTCATCGTCCTCCAGCCAACTTGTCTCCATGGGTCTATTGCTGCCTCGTGCATCTTGTCGTCGTTCTCCTGTGAGTCTAGATTATCGAATCTTACGCTAAACTAATAGTTAATTGTAACGTTCAGGACCCCCTAATGACGATAGGAAACACAAAATTACGTCCCGATAAAATACATCGTCCTCCAGCCGACTCGGGCACTTTACGGTCGTTCTCCTGTGAGTCTAGATTATCGAATCGGACGCAAAACTGATAGTTAATTGTAATGTTCAGGGCCTCCTAATGACGATGGAACACTCAAATTGCGTCCCGATTCAATACATCGTCCACCAGCCGACTTGTGTCCATGGGTCTATTGCTGCCTCGGGCACCTTATGGTCGTTCTCCTGTGAGTCTAGATTATCGAATCGGACGAAAAACTGATAGTTAATTGTAACGTTCAGTGCCTCCTAATGACGATGGAACACTCAAATTGCGTCCCGATTGATTACATCGTCCTCCAGCCGACTTGTCTCCATGGGTCTATTGCTGCTTCGGGCGCCTTTTGGTCGTTCTCCTGTGAGTCAAGATTATCGAATTGGACGCAAAACTGATAGTTAATTGTAACGTTCAGGGCCTCCTAATGACCATGGAACACTCAAATTGCGTTCCGATTCAATACATCGTCCACCAGCAAACTAGTCTCCATGGATCTATTGCTGCCTTGGGCACCTATTGGTCGTTCTCCTGTGAGTCTAGATTATCGAATCGGACGCAAAACTGATAGTTAATTGTAACGTTCAGGGCCTCCTAATGACGATGGAACACTCAAATTGCGTCCCGATTCAATACAACGTCCTCCAGCCGACTTGTGTCCATGGGTCTATTGCTGCCTCGGGCACCTTATGGTCGATCTCCTGTGAGTCTAGATTATCGAATCGGACGAAAAACTGATAGTTAATTGTAACGTTCAGAGCCTCCTAATGACGATGGAACACTCAAATTGCGTCCCGATTCATTACATCGTCCTCCAGCCGACTTGTCTCCATGGGTCTATTGCTGCCTCAGGCACCTTATGGTCGTTCTCCTGTGAGTCTAGATTATCGAATCTTACGCAAAACTGATAGTTAATTGTAACGTTCAGTGCCTCCTAATGACGATGGAACACTCAAATTGCGTCCCGATTCAATACATCGTCCTCCAGCCGACTTGTCTCCATGGGTCTATTGCTGCCTCGCGCATCTTGTCGTCGTTCTCCTGTGAGTCTAGATTACCGAATCTTACGCTAAACTAATAGTTAATTGTAACGTTCAGGTCCCCCTAATGACGATAGAAAACACAAAATTGCGTCCCAATAAAATACATCGTCCTCCAGCCGACTCGGGCACTTTACGATCGTTCTCCTGTGAGCCTAGATTATCGAATCGGACGCAAAACTGATAGTTAATTGTAACGTTCAGGGCCTCCTAATGACGATAGAACACTCAAATTGCGTCCCGATTCAATACATCGTCCTCCAGCCGACTTGTGTCCATGGGTCTATTGCTGCCTCGGGCACCTTATGGTCATTCTCCTGTGAGTCTAGATTATCGAATCGGACGAAAAACTTATAGATAATTGCAACGATCAGTGCCTCGTAATGACGATGGAACACTCAAATTGCGTCCCGATTCATTACATCGTCCTCCAGCCGACTTGTGATCATGGGTCTATTGCTGCCTCGCGCATCTTGTCGTCGTTCTCCTGTGAGTCTAGATTATCGAATCGGACGAAAAACTGTTAGTTAATTGTAACGTTCAGTGCCTCCTAATGACGATGGAACACTCAAATTGCGTCCCGATTCAATACATCGTCCTCCAGCCGACTTGTCTCCATGGGTCTATTGCTGCCTCGGGCACCTTATGGTCGTTCTCCTGTGAGTCTAGATTATCGAATCGGACGAAAAACTGATAGATAATTGTAACGTTCAATGCCTCCTAATGACGATGGAACACTCAAATTGCGTCCCGATTCATTACATCGTCCTCCAGCCGACTTGTCTCCATGGGTCTATTGCTGCCTCGGGCACCTTATGGTCGTTCTCCTGTGAGGCTAGATTATCGAATCGGATGCCAAACTGATAGTTAATTGTAACGTTCAGGGCCTCCTAATGACGATGGAACACTCAAATTGCGTCCCGATTCAATACATCGTCCTCCAGCCGACTTGTCTCCATGGGTCTATTGCTGCCTCGGGCACCTTATGGTCGTTCTCCTGTGAGTCTAGATTATCGAATCTTACGCTAAACTAATAGTTAATTGTAACGTTCAGGTCCCCCTAATGACGATAGAAAACACAAAATTGCGTCCCGATAAAATACATCGTCCTCCATCCGACTCGGGCACTTTACGGTCGTTCTCCTGTGAGTCTAGATAATCGAATCAGACGCAAAACTGATAGTTAATTGTAACGTTCAAGGCCTCCTAATGACGACGGAACACTCAAATTGCGTCCCGATTCATTACATCGTCCTCCAGCCGCCTTCTGTCCATGGGTCTATTGCTGCCTCGGGCACCTTATGGTCGTTCTCCTGTGAGTCTAGATTATCGAATCGGACGCAAAACTGATAGTTAATTGTAACGTTCAGGGCCTCCTAATGACGATGGAACGCTCAAATTGCGTCCCGATTCAATACATCGTCCTCCAGCCGACTTGTCTCAATGGGTCTATTGCTGCCTCAGGCACCTTATGGTCGTTCTCCTGTGAGTCTAGATTATCGAATCGGACGAAAAACTGATAGATAATTGTAACGTTCAGTGCCTCCTAATGACGATGGAACACTCAAATTGCGTCCCGATTCATTACATTGTCCTCCAGCCGACTTGTCTCCATGGGTCTATTGCTGCCTCGGGCACCTTATGGTCGTTCTCCTGTGAGTCTAGATTATCGAATCGGACGCAAAACTGATAGATAATTGTAACGTTCAGGGCCTCCTAATGACGATGGAACACTCACATTGCGTCCCGATTCATTACATCGTCCTCCAGCCGACTTGTCTCCATGGGTCTATTGCTGCCTCAGGCACCTTAAGGTCGTTTTCCTGTGAGTCTAGATTATCGAATCGGACGCAAAACTGATAGTTAATTGTAACGTTCAGTGCCTCCTAATGACGATGGAACACTCAAATTGCGTCCCGATTCAATACATCGTCCTCCAGCCGACTTGTCTCCATGGGTCTATTGCCGCCTCGGGCACCTTATGGTCGTTCTCCTGTGAGTCTAGATTATCGAATCGGACGAAAAAATGATAGTTAATTGTTACGTTCAGTGCCTCCTAATGACGATGGAACACTCAAATTGCGTCCCGATTCATTACATCGTCCTCCAGCCGAATTGTCTCCATGTGTCTATTGCTGCCTCGCGCATCTTGTCGTCGTTCTCCTGTGAGTCTAGATTATCGAATCTTACGCTAAACTAATAGTTAATTGTAACGTTCAGGTCCCCCTAATGACGATAGAAAACACAAAATTGCGTCCCGATAAAATACATCGTCCTCCAGCCGACTCGGGCACTTTACGGTCGTTCTCCTGTGAGCCTAGATTATCGAATCGGACGCAAAACTGATAGTTAATTGTAACGTTCAGGGCCTCCTAATGACGATGGAACACTCAAATTGCGTCCCGATTCAATACATCGTCCTCCAGCCGACTTGTGTCCATGGGTCTATTGCTGCCTCGGGCACCTTATGGTCATTCTCCTGTGAGTCTAGATTATCGAATCGGATTAAAAACTGATAGATAATTGCAACGATCAGTGCCTCGTAATGACGATGGAACACTCAAATTGCGTCCCGATTCATTACATCGTCCTCCAGCCGACTTGTGATCATGGGTCTATTGCTGCCTCGCGCATCTTGTCGTCGTTCTCCTGTGAGTCTAGATTATCGAATCGGACGAAAAACTGATAGTTAATTGTAACGTTCAGTGCCTCCTAATGACGATGGAACACTCAAATTGCGTCCCGATTCAATACATCGTCCTCCAGCCGACTTGTCTCCATGGGTCTATTGCTGCCTCGGGCACCTTATGGTCGTTCTCCTGTGAGTCTAGATTATCGAATCGGACGAAAAACTGATAGATAATTGTAACGTTCAATGCCTCCTAATGACGATGGAACACTCAAATTGCGTCCCGATTCATTACATCGTCCTCCAGCCGACTTGTCTCCATGGGTCTATTGCTGCCTCGGGCACCTTATGGTCGTTCTCCTGTGAGGCTAGATTATCGAATCGGATGCCAAACTGATAGTTAATTGTAACGTTCAGGGCCTCCTAATGACGATGGAACACTCAAATTGCGTCCCGATTCAATACATCGTCCTCCAGCCGACTTGTCTCCATGGGTCTATTGCTGCCTCGGGCACCTTATGGTCGTTCTCCTGTGAGTCTAGATTATCGAATCTTACGCTAAACTAATAGTTAATTGTAACGTTCAGGTCCCCCTAATGACGATAGAAAACACAAAATTGCGTCCCGATAAAATACATCGTCCTCCATCCGACTCGGGCACTTTACGGTCGTTCTCCTGTGAGTCTAGATAATCGAATCGGACGCAAAACTGATAGTTAATTGTAACGTTCAAGGCCTCCTAATGACGACGGAACACTCAAATTGCGTCCCGATTCATTACATCGTCCTCCAGCCGCCTTGTGTCCATGGGTCTATTGCTGCCTCGGGCACCTTATGGTCGTTCTCCTGTGAGTCTAGATTATCGAATCGGACGCAAAACTGATAGTTAATTGTAACGTTCAGGGCCTCCTAATGACGATGGAACGCTCAAATTGCGTCCCGATTCAATACATCGTCCTCCAGCCGACTTGTCTCAATGGGTCTATTGCTGCCTCAGGCACCTTATGGTCGTTCTCCTGTGAGTCTAGATTATCGAATCGGACGAAAAACTGATAGATAATTGTAACGTTCAGTGCCTCCTAATGACGATGGAACACTCAAATTGCGTCCCGATTCATTACATCGTCCTCCAGCCGACTTGTCTCCATGGGTCTATTGCTGCCTCGGGCACCTTATGGTCGTTCTCCTGTGAGTCTAGATTATCGAATCGGACGCAAAACTGATAGATAATTGTAACGTTCAGGGCCTCCTAATGACGATGGAACACTCACATTGCGTCCCGATTCATTACATCGTCCTCCAGCCGACTTGTCTCCATGGGTCTATTGCTGCCTCAGGCACCTTAAGGTCGTTTTCCTGTGAGTCTAGATTATCGAATCGGACGCAAAACTGATAGTTAATTGTAACGTTCAGTGCCTCCTAATGACGATGGAACACTCAAATTGCGTCCCGATTCAATACATCGTCCTCCAGCCGACTTGTCTCCATGGGTCTATTGCCGCCTCGGGCACCTTATGGTCGTTCTCCTGTGAGTCTAGATTATCGAATCGGACGAAAAAATGATAGTTAATTGTTACGTTCAGTGCCTCCTAATGACGATGGAACACTCAAATTGCGTCCCGATTCATGACATCGTCCTCCAGCCGAATTGTCTCCATGTGTCTATTGCTGCCTCGCGCATCTTGTCGTCGTTCTCCTGTGAGTCTAGATTATCGAATCTTACGCTAAACTAATAGTTAATTGTAACGTTCAGGTCCCCCTAATGACGATAGAAAACACAAAATTGCGTCCCGATAAAATACATCGTCCTCCAGCCGACTCGGGCACTTTACGGTCGTTCTCCTGTGAGTCTAGATTATCGAATCGGACGCAAAACTGATAGTTAATTGTAACGTTCAGGGCCTCCTAATGACGATGGAACACTCAAATTGCGTCCCGATTCAATACATCGTCCTCCAGCCGACTTGTCTCCATGGGTCTATTGCTGCCTCGGGCACCTTATGGTCGTTCTCCTGTGAGTCTAGATTATCGAATCTTACGCTAAACTAATAGTTAATTGTAACGTTCACGTCCCCCTAATGACGATAGAAAACACAAAATTGCGTCCCGATAAAATACATCGTCCTCCATCCGACTCGGGCACTTTACGGTCGTTCTCCTGTGAGTCTAGATAATCGAATCGGACGCAAAACTGATAGTTAATTGTAACGTTCAAGGCCTCCTAATGACGACGGAACACTCAAATTGCGTCCCGATTCATTACATCGTCCTCCAGCCGCCTTGTGTCCATGGGTCTATTGCTGCCTCGGGCACCTTATGGTCGTTCTCCTGTGAGTCTAGATTATCGAATCGGACGCAAAACTGATAGTTAATTGTAACGTTCAGGGCCTCCTAATGACGATGGAACGCTCAAATTGCGTCCCGATTCAATACATCGTCCTCCAGCCGACTTGTCTCAATGGGTCTATTGCTGCCTCAGGCACCTTATGGTCGTTCTCCTGTGAGTCTAGATTATCGAATCGGACGAAAAACTGATAGATAATTGTAACGTTCAGTGCCTCCTAATGACGATGGAACACTCAAATTGCGTCCCGATTCATTACATCGTCCTCCAGCCGACTTGTCTCCATGGGTCTATTGCTGCCTCGGGCACCTTATGGTCGTTCTCCTGTGAGTCTAGATTATCGAATCGGACGCAAAACTGATAGATAATTGTAACGTTCAGGGCCTCCTAATGACGATGGAACACTCAAATTGCGTCCCGATTCATTACATCGTCCTCCAGCCGACTTGTCTCCATGGGTCTATTGCTGCCTCAGGCACCTTAAGGTCGTTTTCCTGTGAGTCTAGATTATCGAATCGGACGCAAAACTGATAGTTAATTGTAACGTTCAGTGCCTCCTAATGACGATGGAACACTCAAATTGCGTCCCGATTCAATACATCGTCCTCCAGCCGACTTGTCTCCATGGGTCTATTGCCGCCTCGGGCACCTTATGGTCGTTCTCCTGTGAGTCTAGATTATCGAATCGGACGAAAAAATGATAGTTAATTGTTACGTTCAGTGCCTCCTAATGACGATGGAACACTCAAATTGCGTCCCGATTCATTACATCGTCCTCCAGCCGAATTGTCTCCATGTGTCTATTGCTGCCTCGCGCATCTTGTCGTCGTTCTCCTGTGAGTCTAGATTATCGAATCTTACGCTAAACTAATTGTTAATTGTAACGTTCAGGTCCCCCTAATGACGATAGAAAACACAAAATTGCGTCCCGATAAAATACATCGTCCTCCAGCCGACTCGGGCACTTTACGGTCGTTCTCCTGTGAGTCTAGATTATCGAATCGGACGCAAAACTGATAGTTAATTGTAACGTTCAGGGCCTCCTAATGACGATGGAACACTCAAATTGCGTCCCGATTCAATACATCGTCCTCCAGCCGACTTGTGTCCATGGGTCTATTGCTGCCTCGGGCACCTTATGGTCGTTCTCCTGTGAGTCTAGATTATCGAATCGGACGCAAAACTGATAGATAATTGTAACGTTCAGTGCCTCCTAATGACGATGGAACACTCAAATTGCGTCCCGATTCATTACATCGTTCTCCAGCCGATTTGTCTGCATGGGTCTATTGCTGCCTCGGGCGCCTTTTGGTCGTTCTCCTGTGAGTCAAGATTATCGAATTGGACGCAAAACTGATAGTTAATTGTAACGTTAAGGGCCTCCTAATGACCATGGAACACTCAAATTGCGTCCCGATTCAATACGTCGTCCTCCAGCAAACTAGTCTCCATGGATCTATTGCTGCCTTGGGCACCTATTGGTCGTTCTCCTGTGAGTCTAGATTATCGAATCGGACGCAAAACTGATAGTTAATTGTAACTTTCAGGGCCTCCTAATGACGATGGAACACTCAAATTGCGTCCCGATTCAATACACCGTCCTCCAGCCGACTTGTGTCCATGGGTGTATTGGTGCCTCGGGCACCTTATGGTCGTTCTCCTGTGAGGCTAGATTATCGAATCGGATGCAAAACTGATAGTTAATTGTAACGTTCAGGGCCTCCTAATGACGATGGAACACTCAAATTGCGTCCCGATTCAATACATCGTCCTCCAGCCGACTTGTCTCCATGGGTCTATTGCTGCCTCGGGCACCTTATGGTCGTTCTCCTGTGAGTCTAGATTATCGAATCTTACGCTAAACTAATAGTTAATTGTAACGTTCAGGTACCCCTAATGACGATAGAAAACACAAAATTGCGTCCCGATAAAATACATCGTCCTCCATCCGACTCGGGCACTTTACGGTCGTTCTCCTGTGAGTCTAGATAATCGAATCGGACGCAAAACTGATAGTTAATTGTAACGTTCAAGGCCTCCTAATGACGACGGAACACTCAAATTGCGTCCCGATTCATTACATCGTCCTCCAGCCGCCTTGTGTCCATGGGTCTATTGCTGCCTCGGGCACCTTATGGTCGTTCTCCTGTGAGTCTAGATTATCGAATCGGACGCAAAACTGATAGTTAATTGTAACGTTCAGGGCCTCCTAATGACGATGGAACGCTCAAATTGCGTCCCGATTCAATACATCGTCCTCCAGCCGACTTGTCTCAATGGGTCTATTGCTGCCTCAGGCACCTTATGGTCGTTCTCCTGTGAGTCTAGATTATCGAATCGGACGAAAAACTGATAGATAATTGTAACGTTCAGTGCCTCCTAATGACGATGGAACACTCAAATTGCGTCCCGATTCATTACATCGTCCTCCAGCCGACTTGTCTCCATGGGTCTATTGCTGCCTCGGGCACCTTATGGTCGTTCTCCTGTGAGTCTAGATTATCGAATCGGACGCAAAACTGATAGATAATTGTAACGTTCAGGGCCTCCTAATGACGATGGAACACTCACATTGCGTCCCGATTCATTACATCTTCCTCCAGCCGACTTGTCTCCATGGGTCTATTGCTGCCTCAGGCACCTTAAGGTCGTTTTCCTGTGAGTCTAGATTATCGAATCGGACGCAAAACTGATAGTTAATTGTAACGTTCAGTGCCTCCTAATGACGATGGAACACTCAAATTGCGTCCCGATTCAATACATCGTCCTCCAGCCGACTTGTCTCCATTGGTCTATTGCCGCCGCGGGCACCTTATGGTCGTTCTCCTGTGAGTCTAGATTATCGAATCGGACGAAAAAATGATAGTTAATTGTTACGTTCAGTGCCTCCTAATGACGATGGAACACTCAAATTGCGTCCCGATTCATTACATCGTCCTCCAGCCGAATTGTCTCCATGTGTCTATTGCTGCCTCGCGCATCTTGTCGTCGTTCTCCTGTGAGTCTAGATTATCGAATCTTACGCTAAACTAATAGTTAATTGTAACGTTCAGGTCCCCCTAATGACGATAGAAAACACAAAATTGCGTCCCGATAAAATACATCGTCCTCCAGCCGACTCGGGCACTTTACGGTCGTTCTCCTGTGAGTCTAGATTATCGAATCGGACGCAAAACTGATAGTTAATTGTAACGTTCAGGGCCTCCTAATGACGATGGAACACTCAAATTGCGTCCCGATTCAATACATCGTCCTCCAGCCGACTTGTGTCCATGGGTCTATTGCTGCCTCGGGCACCTTATGGTCGTTCTCCTGTGAGTCTAGATTATCGAATCGGACGCAAAACTGATAGATAATTGTAACGTTCAGGGCCTCCTAATGACGATGGAACACTCAAATTGCGTCCCGATTCATTACATCGTCCTCCAGCCGACTTGTGTCCATGGGTCTATTGCTGCCTCGAGCACCTTATGGTCGTTCTCCTGTGAGTCTAGATTATCGAATCGGACGAAAAACTGATAGATAATTGTAACGTTCAGTGCCTCCTAATGACGATGGAACACTCAAATTGCGTCCCGATTCATTACATCGTTCTCCAGCCGATTTGTCTGCATGGGTCTATTGCTGCCTCGGGCGCCTTTTGGTCGTTCTCCTGTGAGACAAGATTATCGAATTGGACGCAAAACTGATAGTTAATTGTAACGTTAAGGGCCTCCTAATGACCATGGAACACTCAAATTGCGTCCCGATTCAATACGTCGTCCTCCAGCAAACTAGTCTCCATGGATCTATTGCTGCCTTGGGCACCTATTGGTCGTTCTCCTGTGAGTCTAGATTATCGAATCGGACGCAAAACTGATAGTTAATTGTAACGTTCAGGGCCTCCTAATGACGATGGAACACTCAAATTGCGTCCCGATTCAATACACCGTCCTCCAGCCGACTTGTGTCCATGGGTGTATTGGTGCCTCGGGCACCTTATGGTCGTTCTCCTGTGAGTCTAGATTATCGAATCGGACGCAAAACTGATAGATAATTGTAACGTTCAGTGCCTCCTAATGACGATGGAACACTCAAATTGCGTCCCGATTCAATACATCGTCCTCCAGCCGACTTGTCCCCATGGGTCTATTGCCGCCTCGGGCACCTTATGGTCGTTCTCCTGTGAGTCTAGATTATCGAATCGGACGAAAAAATGATAGTTAATTGTTACGTTCAGTGCCTCCTAATGACGATGGAACACTCAAATTGCGTCCCGATTCATTACATCGTCCTCCAGCCGAATTGTCTCCATGTGTCTATTGCTGCCTCGCGCATCTAGTCGTCGTTCTCCTGTGAGTCTAGATTATCGAATCTTACGCTAAACTAATAGTTAATTGTAACGTTCAGGTCCCCCTAATGACGATAGAAAACACAAAATTGCGTCCCGATAAAATACATCGTCCTCCAGCCGACTCGGGCACTTTACGGTCGTTCTCCTGTGAGTCTAGATTATCGAATCGGACGCAAAACTGATAGTTAATTGTAACGTTCAGGGCCTCCTAATGACGATGGAACACTCAAATTGCGTCCCGATTCAATACATCGTCCTCCAGCCGACTTGTGTCCATGGGTCTATTGCTGCCTCGGGCACCTTATGGTCGTTCTCCTGTGAGTCTAGATTATCGAATCGGACGCAAAACTGATAGATAATTGTAACGTTCAGGGCCTCCTAATGACGATGGAACAGTCAAATTGCGTCCCGATTCATTACATCGTCCTCCAGCCGACTTGTGTCTATGGGTCTATTGCTGCCTCGAGCACCTTATGGTCGTTCTCCTGTGAGTCTAGATTATCGAATCGGACGAAAAACTGATAGATAATTGTAACGTTCAGTGCCTCCTAATGCCGATGGAACACTCAAATTGCGTCCCGATTCATTACATCGTTCTCCAGCCGATTTGTCTGCATGGGTCTATTGCTGCCTCGGGCGCCTTTTGGTCGTTCTCCTGTGAGTCAAGATTATCGAATTGGACGCAAAACTGATAGTTAATTGTAACGTTAAGGGCCTCCTAATGACCATGGAACACTCAAATTGCGTCCCGATTCAATACGTCGTCCTCCAGCAAACTAGTCTCCATGGATCTATTGCTGCCTTGGGCACCTATTGGTCGTTCTCCTGTGAGTCTAGATTATCGAATCGGACGCAAAACTGATAGTTAATTGTAACGTTCAGGGCCTCCTAATGACGATGGAACACTCAAATTGCGTCCCGATTCAATACACCGTCCTCCAGCCGACTTGTGTCCATGGGTGTATTGGTGCCTCGGGCACCTTATGGTCGTTCTCCTGTGAGTCTAGATTATCGAATCGGACGAAAAACTGATAGATAATTGTAACGTTCAGGGCCTCCTAATGACGATGGAACACTCAAATTGCGTCCCGATTCAATACATCGTCCTCCAGCCGACTTGTGTCCATGGGTCTATTGCTGCCTCGGGCACCTTATGGTCGTTCTCCTGTGAGTCTAGATTATCGAATCGGACGAAAAAGTGATAGATAATTGTAACGTTCAGTGCCTCCTAATGACGATGGAACACTCAGATTGCGTCCCGATTCAATACATCGTCCTCCAGCCGACTTGTCTCCATGGGTCTATTGCTGCATCGCGCATCTTGTCGTCGTTCTCCTGTGAGTCTAGATTATCGAATCTTACGCTAAACTAATAGTTAATTGTAACGTTCAGGTCCCCCTAATGACGATAGAAAACACAAAATTGCGTCCCGATAAAATACATCGTCCTCCAGCCGAGTCGGGCACTTTACGATCGTTCTCCTGTGAGTCTAGATTATCGAATCGGACGCAAAACTGATAGCTAATTGTAACGTTCAGGGCCTCCTAATGACGATGGATCACTCTAATTGCGTCCCGATTCAATACATCGTCCTCCAGCCGACTTGTCTCCATGGGTGTATTGCTGCCTCGGGCACCTTATGGTCGTTCTCCTGTGAGTCTAGATTATCGAATCGGACGAAAAACTGATAGATAATTGTAACGTTCAGTGCCTCCTAATGACGATCGAACACTCAAATTGCGTCCCGATTCATTACATCGTCCTCCAGCCGACTTGTGTCCATGGGTCTATTGCTGCGTCGCGCATCTTGTCGTCGTTCTCCTGTGAGTCTAGATTATCGATTCGGACGAAAAACTGATAGTTAATTGTAACGTTCAGGGCCTCCCAATGACGATGGAAGACTCAAATTGCGTCCCGATTCAATACATCGACCTCCAGCCGACTTGTCTCCATGGGTCTATTGCTGCCTCGGGCACCTTATGGTCGTTCTCCTGTGAGTCTAGATTATCGAATCGGACGAAAAACTGATAGATAATTGTAACGTTCAGTGCCTCCTAATGGCGATGGAACACTCAAATTGCGTCCCGATTCATTACATCGTCCTCCAGCCGACTTGTCCCCATGGGTCTATTGCTGCCTCAGGCACCTTATGGTCGTTCTCCTGTGAGTCCAGATTATCGAATCGGACGCAAAACTGATCGTTAATTGTAACGTTCAGGGCCTCCTAATGACGATGGAACACTCAAATTGCGTCCCGATTCAATACATCGCCCTCCAGCCGACTTGTCTCCATGGGTCTACTGCTGCCTCGCGCATCTTGTCGTCGTTCTCCTGGGAGTCTACATTATCGAATCTTACGCTAAACTAATAGTTAATTGTAACGTTCAGGTCCCCCTAATGACGATAGAAAACACAAAATTGCGTCCCGATAAAATACATCGTCCTCCAGCCGACTCGGGCACTTTACGGTCGTTCTCCTGTGAGTCTAGATTATCGAATCGGACGAAAAACAGATAGATAATTGTAACGTTCAGTGCCTCCTAATGACGATGGAACACTCAAATTGCGTCCCGATTCAATACATCGTCCTCCAGCCGACTTGTGTCCATGGGTCTATTGCTGTCTCGGGCACCTTATGGTCGTTCTCCTGTGAGTCTAGATTATCGAATCGGACGAAAAACTGATAGATAATTGTAACGTTCAGTGCCTCCTAATGACGATGGAACTCTCAAATTGCGTCCCGATTCATTACATCGTCCTCCAGCCGACTTGTCTCCATGGGTCTATTGCTGCCTCGGGCGCTTTTTGGTCGTTCTCCTGTGAGCCAAGATTATCGAATTGGACGCAAAACTGATAGCTAATTGTAACGTTCAGGGCCTCCTAATGACCATGGAACACTCAAATTGCGTCCCGATTCAATACATCGTCCTCCAGCAAACTAGTCTCCATGGATCTATTGCTGCCTTGGGCACCTATTGGTCGTTCTCCTGTGAGTGTAGATTTTTGAATCGGACGAAAAACTGATAGTTAATTGTAACGTTCAAGGCCTCCTAATGACGACGGAACACTCAAATTGCGTCCCGATTCATTACATCGTCCTCCAGCCGCCTTGTGTCCATGGGTCTATTGCTGCCTCGGGCACCTTATGGTCGTTCTCCTGTGAGTCTAGATTATCGAATCGGACGCAAAACTGATAGTTAATTGTAACGTTCAGGGCCTCCTAATGACGATGGAACGCTCAAATTGCGTCCCGATTCAATACATCGTCCTCCAGCCGACTTGTCTCAATGGGTCTATTGCTGCCTCAGGCACCTTATGGTCGTTCTCCTGTGAGTCTAGATTATCGAATCGGACGAAAAACTGATAGATAATTGTAACGTTCAGTGCCTCCTAATGACGATGGAACACTCAAATTGCGTCCCGATTCATTACATCGTCCTCCAGCCGACTTGTCTCCATGGGTCTATTGCTGCCTCGGGCACCTTATGGTCGTTCTCCTGTGAGTCTAGATTATCGAATCGGACGCAAAACTGATAGATAATTGTAACGTTCAGGGCCTCCTAATGACGATGGAACACTCACATTGCGTCCCGATTCATTACATCGTCCTCCAGCCGACTTGTCTCCATGGGTCTATTGCTGCCTCAGGCACCTTAAGGTCGTTTTCCTGTGAGTCTAGATTATCGAATCGGACGCAAAACTGATAGTTAATTGTAACGTTCAGTGCCTCCTAATGACGATGGAACACTCAATTTGCGTCCCGATTAAATACATCGTCCTCCAGCCGACTTGTCTCCATTGGTCTATTGCCGCCTCGGGCACCTTATGGTCGTTCTCCTGTGAGTCTAGATTATCGAATCGGACGAAAAAATGATAGTTAATTGTTACGTTCAGTGCCTCCTAATGACGATGGAACACTCAAATTGCGTCCCGATTCATTACATCGTCCTCCAGCCGAATTGTCTCCATGTGTCTATTGCTGCCTCGCGCATCTTGTCGTCGTTCTCCTGTGAGTCTAGATTATCGAATCTTACGCTAAACTAATAGTTAATTGTAACGTTCAGGTCCCCCTAATGACGATAGAAAACACAAAATTGCGTCCCGATAAGATACATCGTCCTCCAGCCGACTCGGGCACTTTACGGTCGTTCTCCTGTGAGTCTAGATTATCGAATCGGACGCAAAACTGATAGTTAATTGTAACGTTCAGGGCCTCCTAATGACGATGGAACACTCAAATTGCGTCCCGATTCAATACATCGTCCTCCAGCCGACTTGTGTCCATGGGTCTATTGCTGCCTCGGGCACCTTATGGTCGTTCTCCTGTGAGTCTAGATTATCGAATCGGACGCAAAACTGATAGATAATTGTAACGTTCAGGGCCTCCTAATGACGATGGAACACTCAAATTGCGTCCCGATTCATTACATCGTCCTCCAGCCGACTTGTGTCCATGGGTCTATTGCTGCCTCGAGCACCTTATGGTCGTTCTCCTGTGAGTCTAGATTATCGAATCGGACGAAAAACTGATAGATAATTGTAACGTTCAGTGCCTCCTAATGACGATGGAACACTCAAATTGCGTCCCGATTCATTACATCGTTCTCCAGCCGATTTGTCTGCATGGGTCTATTGCTGCCTCGGGCGCCTTTTGGTCGTTCTCCTGTGAGTCAAGATTATCGAACTGGACGCAAAACTGATAGTTAATTGTAACGTTAAGGGCCTCCTAATGACCATGGAACACTCAAATTGCGTCCCGATTCAATACGTCGTCCTCCAGCAAACTAGTCTCCATGGATCTATTGCTGCCTTGGGCACCTATTGGTCGTTCTCCTGTGAGTCTAGATTATCGAATCGGACGCAAAACTGATAGTTAATTGTAACGTTCAGGGCCTCCTAATGACGATGGAACACTCAAATTGCGTCCCGATTCAATACACCGTCCTCCAGCCGACTTGTGTCCATGGGTGTATTGGTGCCTCGGGCACCTTATGGTCGTTCTCCTGTGAGTCTAGATTATCGAATCGGACGCAAAACTGATAGTTAATTGTAACGTTCAGTGCCTCCTAATGACGATGGAACACTCAAATTGCGTCCCGATTCAATACATCGTCCTCCAGCCGACTTGTCTCCATGGGTCTATTGCCGCCTCGGGCACCTTATGGTCGTTCTCCTGTGAGTCTAGATTATCGAATCGGACGAAAAAATGATAGTTAATTGTTACGTTCAGTGCCTCCTAATGACGATGGAACACTCAAATTGCGTCCCGATTCATTACATCGTCCTCCAGCCGAATTGTCTCCATGTGTCTATTGCTGCCTCGCGCATCTAGTCGTCGTTCTCCTGTGAGTCTAGATTATCGAATCTTACGCTAAACTAATAGTTAATTGTAACGTTCAGGTCCCCCTAATGACGATAGAAAACACAAAATTGCGTCCCGATAAAATACATCGTCCTCCAGCCGACTCGGGCACTTTACGGTCGTTCTCCTGTGAGTCTAGATTATCGAATCGGACGCAAAACTGATAGTTAATTGTAACGTTCAGGGCCTCCTAATGACGATGGAACACTCAAATTGCGTCCCGATTCAATACATCGTCCTCCAGCCGACTTGTGTCCATGGGTCTATTGCTGCCTCGGGCACCTTATGGTCGTTCTCCTGTGAGTCTAGATTATCGAATCGGACGCAAAACTGATAGATAATTGTAACGTTCAGGGCCTCCTAATGACGATGGAACACTCAAATTGCGTCCCGATTCATTACATCGTCCTCCAGCCGACTTGTGTCCATGGGTCTATTGCTGCCTCGAGCACCTTATGGTCGTTCTCCTGTGAGTCTAGATTATCGAATCGGACGAAAAACTGATAGATAATTGTAACGTTCAGTGCCTCCTAATGCCGATGGAACACTCAAATTGCGTCCCGATGCATTACATCGTTCTCCAGCCGATTTGTCTGCATGGGTCTATTGCTGCCTCGGGCGCCTTTTGGTCGTTCTCCTGTGAGTCAAGATTATCGAATTGGACGCAAAACTGATAGTTAATTGTAACGTTAAGGGCCTCCTAATGACCATGGAACACTCAAATTGCGTCCCGATTCAATACGTCGTCCTCCAGCAAACTAGTCTCCATGGATCTATTGCTGCCTTGGGCACCTATTGGTCGTTCTCCTGTGAGTCTAGATTATCGAATCGGACGCAAAACTGATAGTTAATTGTAACGTTCAGGGCCTCCTAATGACGATGGAACACTCAAATTGCGTCCCGATTCAATACACCGTCCTCCAGCCGACTTGTGTCCATGGGTGTATTGGTGCCTCGGGCACCTTATGGTCGTTCTCCTGTGAGTCTAGATTATCGAATCGGACGAAAAACTGATAGATAATTGTAACGTTCAGGGCCTCCTAATGACGATGGAACACTCAAATTGCGTCCCGATTCAATACATCGTCCTCCAGCCGACTTGTCTCCATGGGTCTATTGCTGCCTCGGGCACCTTATGGTCGTTCTCCTGTGAGTCTAGATTATCGAATCGGACGAAAAAGTGATAGATAATTGTAACGTTCAGTGCCTCCTAATGACGATGGAACACTCAGATTGCGTCCCGATTCAATACATCGTCCTCCAGCCGACTTGTCTCCATGGGTCTATTGCTGCATCGCGCATCTTGTCGTCGTTCTCCTGTGAGTCTAGATTATCGAATCTTACGCTAAACTAATAGTTAATTGTAACGTTCAGGTCCCCCTAATGACGATAGAAAACACAAAATTGCGTCCCGATAAAATACATCGTCCTCCAGCCGAGTCGGGCACTTTACGATCGTTCTCCTGTGAGTCTAGATTATCGAATCGGACGCAAAACTGATAGCTAATTGTAACGTTCAGGGCCTCCTAATGACGATGGATCACTCAAATTGCGTCCCGATTCAATACATCGTCCTCCAGCCGACTTGTCTCCATGGGTGTATTGCTGCCTCGGGCACCTTATGGTCGTTCTCCTGTGAGTCTAGATTATCGAATCGGACGAAAAACTGATAGATAATTGTAACGTTCAGTGCCTCCTAATGACGATCGAACACTCAAATTGCGTCCCGATTCATTACATCGTCCTCCAGCCGACTTGTGTCCATGGGTCTATTGCTGCGTCGCGCATCTTGTCGTCGTTCTCCTGTGAGTCTAGATTATCGATTCGGACGAAAAACTGATAGTTAATTGTAACGTTCAGGGCCTCCCAATGACGATGGAACACTCAAATTGCGTCCCGATTCAATACATCGACCTCCAGCCGACTTGTCTCCATGGGTCTATTGCTGCCTCGGGCACCTTATGGTCGTTCTCCTGTGAGTCTAGATTATCGAATCGGACGAAAAACTGATAGATAATTGTAACGTTCAGTGCCTCCTAATGGCGATGGAACACTCAAATTGCGTCCCGATTCATTACATCGTCCTCCAGCCGACTTGTCCCCATGGGTCTATTGCTGCCTCAGGCACCTTATGGTCGTTCTCCTGTGAGTCCAGATTATCGAATCGGACGCAAAACTGATCGTTAATTGTAACGTTCAGGGCCTCCTAATGACGATGGAACACTCAAATTGCGTCCCGATTCAATACATCGCCCTCCAGCCGACTTGTCTCCATGGGTCTACTGCTGCCTCGCGCATCTTGTCGTCGTTCTCCTGGGAGTCTACATTATCGAATCTTACGCTAAACTAATAGTTAATTGTAACGTTCAGGTCCCCCTAATGACGATAGAAAACACAAAATTGCGTCCCGATAAAATACATCGTCCTCCAGCCGACTCGGGCACTTTACGGTCGTTCTCCTGTGAGTCTAGATTATCGAATCGGACGAAAAACAGATAGATAATTGTAACGTTCAGTGCCTCCTAATGACGATGGAACACTCAAATTGCGTCCCGATTCAATACATCGTCCTCCAGCCGACTTGTGTCCATGGGTCTATTGCTGTCTCGGGCACCTTATGGTCGTTCTCCTGTGAGTCTAGATTATCGAATCGGACGAAAAACTGATAGATAATTGTAACGTTCAGTGCCTCCTAATGACGATGGAACTCTCAAATTGCGTCCCGATTCATTACATCGTCCTCCAGCCGACTTGTCTCCATGGGTCTATTGCTGCCTCGGGCGCTTTTTGGTCGTTCTCCTGTGAGCCAAGATTATCGAATTGGACGCAAAACTGATAGCTAATTGTAACGTTCAGGGCCTCCTAATGACCATGGAACACTCAAATTGCGTCCCGATTCAATACATCGTCCTCCAGCAAACTAGTCTCCATGGATCTATTGCTGCCTTGGGCACCTATTGGTCGTTCTCCTGTGAGTGTAGATTTTTGAATCGGACGAAAAACTGATAGTTAATTGTAACTTTCAGGGCCTCCTAATGACGATGGAACACTCAAATTGCGTCCCGATTCATTACATCGTCCTCCAGCCGACTTGTCTCCATGGGTCTATTGCTGCCTCGGGCACCTTATGGTCGTTCTCCTGTGAGTCTAGATTATCGAATCGGACGCAAAACTGATAGATAATTGTAACGTTCAGGGCCTCCTAATGACGATGGAACACTCACATTCCGTCCCGATTCATTACATCGTCCTCCAGCCGACTTGTCTCCATGGGTCTATTGCTGCCTCAGGCACCTTAAGGTCGTTTTCCTGTGAGTCTAGATTATCGAATCGGACGCAAAACTGATAGTTATATGTAACGTTCAGTGCCTCCTAATGACGATGGAACACTCAAATTGCGTCCCGATTCAATACATCGTCCTCCAGCCGACTTGTCTCCATGGGTCTATTGCCGCCTCGGGCACCTTATGGTCGTTCTCCTGTGAGTCTAGATTATCGAATCGGACGAAAAAATGATAGTTAATTGTTACGTTCAGTGCCTCCTAATGACGATGGAACACTCAAATTGCGTCCCGATTCATTACATCGTCCTCCAGCCGAATTGTCTCCATGTGTCTATTGCTGCCTCGCGCATCTTGTCGTCGTTCTCCTGTGAGTCTAGATTATCGAATCTTACGCTAAACTAATAGTTAATTGTAACGTTCAGGTCCCCCTAATGACGATAGAAAACACAAAATTGCGTCCCGATAAAATACATCGTCCTCCAGCCGACTCGGGCACTTTACGGTCGTTCTCCTGTGAGTCTAGATTATCGAATCGGACGCAAAACTGATAGTTAATTGTAACGTTCAGGGCCTCCTAATGACGATGGAACACTCAAATTGCGTCCCGATTCAATACATCGTCCTCCAGCCGACTTGTGTCCATGGGTCTATTGCTGCCTCGGGCACCTTATGGTCGTTCTCCTGTGAGTCTAGATTATCGAATCGGACGCTAAACTGATAGATAATTGTAACGTTCAGGGCCTCCTAATGACGATGGAACACTCAAATTGCGTCCCGATTCATTACATCGTCCTCCAGCCGACTTGTGTCCATGGGTCTATTGCTGCCTCGGGCACCTTATGGTCGTTCTCCTGTGAGTCTAGATTATCGAATCGGACGAAAAACTGATAGGTAATTGTAACGTTCAGTGCCTCCTAATGACGATGGAACACTCAAATTGCGTCCCGATTCATTACATCGTTCTCCAGCCGATTTGTCTGCATGGGTCTATTGCTGCCTCGGGCGCCTTTTGGTCGTTCTCCTGTGAGTCAAGATTATCGAATTGGACGCAAAACTGATAGTTAATTGTAACGTTAAGGGCCTCCTAATGACCATGGAACACTCAAATTGCGTCCCGATTCAATACGTCGTCCTCCAGCAAACTAGTCTCCATGGATCTATTGCTGCCTTGGGCACCTATTGGTCGTTCTCCTGTGAGTCTAGATTATCGAATCGGACGCAAAACTGATAGTTAATTGTAACGTTCAGGGCCTCCTAATGACGATGGAACACTCAAATTGCGTCCCGATTCAATACACCGTCCTCCAGCCGACTTGTGTCCATGGGTGTATTGGTGCCTCGGGCACCTTATGGTCGTTCTCCTGTGAGTCTAGATTATCGAATCGGACGAAAAAGTGATAGATAATTGTAACGTTCAGTGCCTCCTAATGACGATGGAACACTCAGATTGCGTCCCGATTCAATACATCGTCCTCCAGCCGACTTGTCTCCATGGGTCTATTGCTGCATCGCGCATCTTGTCGTCGTTCTCCTGTGAGTCTAGATTATCGAATCTTACGCTAAACTAATAGTTAATTGTAACGTTCAGGTCCCCCTAATGACGTTAGAAAACACAAAATTGCGTCCCGATAAAATACATCGTCCTCCAGCCGAGTCGGGCACTTTACGATCGTTCTCCTGTGAGTCTAGATTATCGAATCGGACGCAAAACTGATAGCTAATTGTAACGTTCAGGGCCTCCTAATGACGATGGAACACTCAAATTGCGTCCCGATTCAATACATCGTCCTCCAGCCGACTTGTCTCCATGGGTGTATTGCTGCCTCGGGCACCTTATGGTCGTTCTCCTGTGAGTCTAGATTATCGAATCGGACGAAAAACTGATAGATAATTGTAACGTTCAGTGCCTCCTAATGACGATCGAACACTCAAATTGCGTCCCGATTCATTACATCGTCCTCCAGCCGACTTGTGTCCATGAGTCTATTGCTGCGTCGCGCATCTTGTCGTCGTTCTCCTGTGAGTCTAGATTATCGAATCGGACGAAAAACTGATAGTTAATTGTAACGTTCAGTGCCTCCTAATGACGATGGAACACTCAAATTGCGTCCCGATTCAATACATCGACCTCCAGCCGACTTGTCTCCATGGGTCTATTGCTGCCTCGGGCACCTTATGGTCGTTCTCCTGTGAGTCTAGATTATCGAATCGGACGAAAAACTGATAGATAATTGTAACGTTCAGTGCCTCCTAATGGCGATGGAACACTCAAATTGCGTCCCGATTCATTACATCGTCCTCCAGCCGACTTGTCTCCATGGGTCTATTGCTGCCTCAGGCACCTTATGGTCGTTCTCCTGTGAGTCCAGATTATCGAATCGGACGCAAAACTGATCGTTAATTGTAACGTTCAGGGCCTCCTAATGACGATGGAACACTCAAATTGCGTCCCGATTCAATACATCGCCCTCCAGCCGACTTGTGTCCATGGGTCTATTGCTGCCTCGGACACCTTATGGTCTTCTCCTGTGAGTCTAGATTATCGAAACGGACGAAAAACTGATAGATAATTGTAACGTTCAGTGCCTCATAATGACGATGGAACACTCAAATTGCGTCCCGATTCATTACGTCGTCCTCCAGCCGACTTGTCTCCATGGGTCTATTGCTGCCTCGGGCGCCTTTTGGTCGTTCTCCTGTGAGTCAAGATCATCGAATTGGACGCAAAACTGATAGTTAATTGTAACGTTAAGGGCCTCCTAATGACCATGGAACACTCAAATTGCGTCCCGATTCAATACATCGTCCTCCAGCGAACTAGTCTCCATGGATCAATTGCTGCCTTGGGCACCTATTGGTCGTTCTCCTGTGAGTCTAGATTATCGAATCGGACGAAAAACTGATAGATAATTGTAACGTTCAGTGCCTCCTAATGACGATGGAACACTCAAATTGCGTCCCGATTCATTACATCGTCCTCCAGCCGACTTGTCTCCATGGGTCTATTGCTGCCTCAGGCACGTTATGGTCGTTCTCCTGTGAGTCTAGATTATCGAATCGGACGCAAAGCTGATAGTTAATTGTAACGTTCAGTGCCTCCTAATGACGATGGGACAGTCAAATTGCGTCCCGATTCAATACAACGTCCTCCAGCCGACTTGTCTCCATGGGTCTATTGCAGCCTCGCGCATCTTGTCGTCGTTCTCCTGTGAGTCTAGATTATCGAATCTTACGCTAAACTAATAGTTAATTGTAACGTTCAGGTCCCCCTAATGACGATAGAAAACACAAAACTGCGTTTCGATAAAATACATGGTCCTCCAGCCGACTCGGGCACTTTACGGTCGTTCTCCTGTGAGTCTAGTTTATCGAATGGGACGCAAAACTGATAGTTAATTGTAACGTTCAGGGCCTCCTAATGACGATGGAACACTCAAATTGCGTCCCGATTCAATACATCGTCCTCCAGCCGACTTGTGTCCATGGGTCTATTGCTGCCTCGGGCACCTTATGGTCGTTCTCCTGTGAGTCTAGATTATCGAATCGGACGCAAAACTGATAGTTAATTGTAACGTTCAGGGCCTCCTAATGACGATAGAACACTCAAATTGCGTCCCGATTCATTACATCGTCCTCCAGCCGACTTGTCTCCATGCGTCTATTGCTGCCTCAGGCACCTTATGGTCGTTCTCCTGTGAGTCTAGATTATCGAAACGGGCGCAAAACTGATAGTTAATTGTAACGTTCAGTGCCTCCAAATGACGATGGAACACTCAAATTGCGTCCCGATTCAATACATCGTCCTCCAGCCGACTTGTCTCCATGGGTCTATTGCTGCCTCGCGCATCTTGTCGTCGTTCTCCTGTGAGTCTAGATTATCGAATCTTACGCTAAACTAATAGTTAATTGTAACGTTCAGGTCCCCCTAATGACGATAGAAGATACAAAATTGCGTCCCGATAAAATACATCGTCCTCCAGCCGACTCGGGAACTTTACGGTCGTTCTCCTGTGAGTCTAGATTATCGAATCGGACGCAAAACTGATAGTTAATTGTAACGTTCAGGGCCTCCTAATGACGATGGAACACTCAAATTGCGTCCCGATTCAATACATCGTCCTCCAGCCGACTTGTGTCCATGGGTCTATTGCTGCCTCGGGCACCTTATGGTCGTTCTCCTGTGAGTCTAGATTATCGAATCGGACGAAAAACTGATAGTTAATTGTAACGTTCAGTGCCTCCTAATGACGATGGAACACTCAAATTGCGTCCCGATTCATTACATGGTCCTCCAGCCGACTTGTCTCCATGGGTCTATTGCTGCCTCGGGCGCCTTTTCACCGTTCTCCTGTGAGTCAAGATTATCGAATTGGACGCAAAACTGATAGTTAATTGTAACGTTCAGGGCCTCCTAATGACCATGGAACACTCAAATTGCGTCCCGATTCAATACATCGTCCTCCACCAAACTAGTCTCCATGGATCTATTGCTGCCTTGGGCACCTATTGGTCGTTCTCCTGTGAGTCTAGATTATCGAATCGGACGCAAAACTGATAGTTAATTGTAACGTTCAGGGCCACCTAATGACGATGGAACACTCAAATTGCGTCCCGATTCAATACATCGTCCTCCAGCCGACTTGTGTCCTTGGGTCTATTGCTGCCTCGGGCACCTTATGGTCGTTCTCCTGTGAGTCTAGATTATCGAATCGGACGAAAAACTGATAGATAATTGTAACGTTCAGTGCCTCCTAATGACGATGGAACACTCAAATTGCGTCCCGATTCATTACATCGTCCTCCAGCCGACTTGTCTCCATGGGTCTATTGCTGCCTCAGGCACCTTATGGTCGTTCTCCTGTGAGTCTAGATTATCGAATCGGACGCAAAACTGATAGTTAATTGTAACGTTCAGTGCCTCCTAATGACGATGGAACACTCAAATTGCGTCCCGATTCAATTCATCGTCCTCCAGCCGACTTGTCTCCATGGGTCTATTGCTGCCTCGTGCATCTTGTCGTCGTTCTCCTGTGAGTCTAGATTATCGAATCTTACGCTAAACTAATAGTTAATTGTAACGTTCAGGTCCCCCTAATGACGATAGGGAACACAAAATTACGTCCCGATAAAATACATCGTCCTCCAGCCGACTCGGGCACTTTACGGTCGTTCTCCTGTGAATCTAGATTATCGAATCGGACGCAAAACTGATAGTTAATTGTAATGTTCAGGGCCTCCTAATGACGATGGAACACTCAAATTGCGTCGCGATTCATTACATCGTCCTCCAGCCGACTTGTCTCCATGGGTCTATTGCTGCCTCGGGCGCCTTTTGGTCGTTCTCCTGTGAGTCAAGATTATCGAATTGGACGCAAAACTGATAGTTAATTGTAACGTTCAGGGCCTCCTAATGACCATGGAACACTCAAATTGCGTTCCGATTCAATACATCGTCCACCAGCAAACTAGTCTCCATGGATCTATTGCTGCCTTGGGCACCTATTGGTCGTTCTCCTGTGAGTCTAGATTATCGAATCGGACGCAAAACTGATAGTTAATTGTAACGTTCAGGGCCTCCTAATGACGATGGAACACTCAAATTGCGTCCCGATTCAATACATCGTCCTCCAGCCGACTTGTGTCCATGGGTCTATTGCTGCCTCGGGCACCTTATGGTCGTTCTCCTGTGAGTCTAGATTATCGAATCGGACGAAAAACTGATAGTTAATTGTAACGTTCAGTGCCTCCTAATGACGATGGAACACTCAAATTGCGTCCCGATTCACTACAATGTCCTCCAGCCGACTTGTCTCCATGGGTCTATTGCTGCCTCAGGCACCTTATGGTCGTTCTCCTGTGAGTCTAGATTATCGAATCTTACGCAAAACTGATAGTTAATTGTAACGTTCAGTGCCTCCTAATGACGATGGAACACTCAAATTGCGTCCCGATTCAATACATCGTCCTCCAGCCGACTTGTCTCCATGGGTCTATTGCTGCCTCGCGCATCTTGTCGTCGTTCTCCTGTGAGCCTAGATTATCGAATCGGACGCAAAACTGATAGTTAATTGTAACGATCAGGGCCTCCTAATGACGATGGAACACTCAAATTGCGTCCCGATTCAATACCTCGTCCTCCAGCCGACTTGTGTCCATGGGTCTATTGCTGCCTCGGGCACCTTATGGTCGTTCTCCTGTGAGTCTAGATTATCGAATCGGACGAAAAACCGATAGATAATTGCAACGTTCAGTGCCTCGTAATGACGATGGAACACTCAAATTGCGTCCCGTATCATTACATCGTCCTCCAGCCGACTTGTGTTCATGGGTCTATTGCTGCCTCGCGCATCTTGTCGTCGTTCTCCTGTGAGTCTAGATTATCGAATCGGACGAAAAACTGATAGTTAATTGTAACGTTCAGTGCCTCCTAATGACGATGGAACACTCAAATTGCGTCCCGATTCAATACATCGTCCTCCAGCCGACTTGTCTCCATGGGTCTATTGCTGCCTCGGGCACCTTATGGTCGTTCTCCTGTGAGTCTAGATTATCGAATCGGACGAAAAACTGATAGATAATTGTAACGTTCAATGCCTCCTAATGACGATGGAACACTCAAATTGCGTCCCGATTCAATACATCGTCCTCCAGCCGACTTGTCTCCATGGGTCTACTGCTGCCTCGGGCACCTTATGGTCGTTCTCCTGTGAGTCTAGATTATCGAATCTTACGCTAAACTAATAGTTAATTGTAACGTTCAGGTCCCCCTAATGACGATAGAAAACACAAAATTGCGTCCCGATAAAATAATTCGTCCTCCATCCGACTCGGGCACTTTACGGTCGTTCTCCTGTGAAACTAGATTATCGAATCGGACGAAAAACTGATAGATAATTGTAACGTTCAGTGCCTCCTAATGACGATGGAACACTCAAATTGCGTCCCGATTCAATACATCGTCCTCCAGCCGACTTGTGTCCATGGGTCTATTGCTGCCTCAGGCACCTTAAGGTCGTTCTCCTGCGAGTCTAGATTATCGAATCTTACGCAAAACTGATAGTTAATTGTAACGTTCAGTGCCTCCTAATGACGATGGAACACTCAAATTGCGTCCCGATTCAATACATCGTCCTCCAGCCGACTTGTCTCAATGGGTCTATTGCTGCCTCAGGCACCTTATGGTCGTTCTCCTGTGAGTCTAGATTATCGAATCGGACGAAAAACTGATAGATAATTGTAACGTTCAGTGCCTCCTAATGACGATGGAACACTCAAATTGCGTCCCGATTCATTACATCGTCCTCCAGCCGACTTGTCTCCATGGGTCTATTGCTGCCTCGGGCACCTTATGGTCGTTCTCCTGTGAGTCTAGATTATCGAATCGGACGCAAAACTGATAGATAATTGTAACGTTCAGGGCCTCCTAATGACGATGGAACACTCACATTGCGTCCCGATTCATTACATCGTCCTCCAGCCGACTTGTCTGCATGGGTCTATTGCTGCCTCAGGCACCTTAAGGTCGTTTTCCTGTGAGTCTAGATTATCAAATCGGACGCAAAACTGATAGTTAATTGTAACGTTCAGTGCCTCCTAATGACGATGGAACACTCAAATTGCGTCCCGATTCAATACATCGTCCTCCAGCCGACTTGTCTCCATGGGTCTATTGCCGCCTCGGGCACCTTATGGTCGTTCTCCTGTGAGTCTAGATTATCGAATCGGACGAAAAAATGATAGTTAATTGTTACGTTCAGTGCCTCCTAATGACGATGGAACACTAAAATTGCGTCCCGATTCATTACATCGTCCTCCAGCCGAATTGTCTCCATGTGTCAATTGCTGCCTCGCGCATCTTGTCGTCGTTCTCCTGTGAGTCTAGATTATCGAATCTTACGCTAAACTAATAGTTAATTGTAACGTTCAGGTCCCCCTAATGACGATAGAAAACACAAAATTGCGTCCCGATAAAATACATCGTCCTCCAGCCGACTCGGGCACTTTACGGTCGTTCTCCTGTGAGTCTAGATTATCGAATCGGACGCAAAACTGATAGTTAATTGTAACGTTCAGGGCCTCCTAATGACGATGGAACACTCTAATTGCGTCCCGATTCAATACATCGTCCTCCAGCCGACTTGTGTCCATGGGTCTATTGCTGCCTCGGGCACCTTATGGTCGTTCTCCTGTGAAACTAGATTATCGAATCGGACGAAAAACTGATAGATAATTGTAACGTTCAGTGCCTCCTAATGACGATGGAACACTCAAATTGCGTCCCGATTCATTACATCGTCCTCCAGCCGACTTGTCTCCATGGGTCTATTGCTGCCTCAGGCACCTTATGGTCGTTCTCCTGCGAGTCTAGATTATCGAATCTTACGCAAAACTGATAGGTAATTGTAACGTTCAGTGCCTCCTAATGACGATGGAACACTCAAATTGCGTCCCGATTCAATACATCGTCCTCCAGCCGACTTGTCTCCATGGGTCTATTGCTGCCTCGCGCATCTTGTCGTCGTTCTCCTGTGAGTCTAGATTATCGAATCTTACGCTAAACTAATAGTTAATTGTAACGTTCAGGTCCCCCTAATGACGATAGAAAACACAATATTGCGTCCCAATAAAATACATCGTCCTCCAGCCGACTCGGGCACTTTACGATCGTTCTCCTTTGAGCCTAGATTATCGAATCGGACGCAAAACTGATAGTTAATTGTAACGTTCAGGGCCTCCTAATGACGATGGAACACTCAAATTGCGTCCCGATTCAATACATCGTCCTCCAGCCGACTTGTGTCCATGGGTCTATTGCTGCCTCGGGCACCTTATGGTCGTTCTCCTGTGAGTCTAGATTATCGAATCGGACGAAAAACTGATAGATAATTGTAACGTTCAGTGCCTCGTAATGACGATGGAACACTCAAATTGCGTCCCGATTCATTACATCGTCCTCCAGCCGACATGTGTTCATGGGTCTATTGCTGCCTCGCGCATCTTGTCGTCGATCTCCTGTGAGTCTAGATTATCGAATCGGACGAAAAACTGATAGTTAATTGTAACGTTCAGTGCCTCCTAATGACGATGGAACACTCAAATTGCGTCCCCATTCAATACATCGTCCTCCAACCGACTTGCATCCATGGGTCTATTGCTGTCTCGGGCACCTTATGGTCGTTCTCCTGTGAGTCTAGATTATCGAATCGGACGAAAAACTGATAGATAATTGTAACGTTCAGTGCCTCCTAATGACGATGGAACACTCAAATTGCGTCCCGATTCATTACATCGTCCTCCAGCCGACTTGTCTCCATGGGTCTATTGCTGCCTCGGGCACCTTATGGTCGTTCTCCTGTGAGGCTAGATTATCGAATCGGACGCAAAACTGATAGTTAATTGTAACGTTCAGGGCCTCCTAATGACGATGGAACACTCAAATTGCGTCCCGATTCAATACATCGTCCTCCAGCCGACTTGTCTCAATGGGTCTATTGCTGCCTCAGGCACCTTATGGTCGTTCTCCTGTGAGTCTAGATTATCGAATCGGACGAAAAACTGATAGATAATTGTAACGTTCAGTGCCTCCTAATGACGATGGAACACTCAAATTGCGTCCCGATTCATTACATCGTCCTCCAGCCGACTTGTCTCCATGGGTCTATTGCTGCCTCGGGCACCTTATGGTCGTTCTCCTGTGAGTCTAGATTATCGAATCGGACGAGAAACTGATAGATAATTGTAACGTTCAGTGCCTCGTAATGACGATGGAACACTCAAATTGCGTCCCGATTCATTACATCGTCCTCCAGCCGACTTGTGTTCATGGGTCTATTGCTGCGTCGCGCATCTTGTCGTCGTTCTCCT
This sequence comes from Schistocerca cancellata, assembly GCF_023864275.1. Lineage (NCBI taxonomy): Eukaryota > Metazoa > Arthropoda > Insecta > Orthoptera > Acrididae > Schistocerca > Schistocerca cancellata. The sequence goes on along the minus strand of NC_064631.1, from coordinate 84,701,411 downwards.
GTTAGTCTAGATTATCGAATCGGACGAAAAACTGATAGTTTATTGTAACTTTCAGTGCCTCCTAATGACGATGGAACACTCAAATTGCGTCCCGATTCAATACATCGTCCTCCAGCCGACTTGTCTCCATGGGTCTATTGCTGCCTCGGGCACCTTATGGTCGTTCTCCTGTGAGTCTAGATTATCGAATCGGACGAAAAACTGATAGATAATTGTAACGTTCAGTGCCTCCTAATGACGATGGAACACTCAAATTGCGTCCCGATTCATTACATCGTCCTCCAGCCGACTTGTCTCCATGGGTCTATTGCTGCCTCGGGCACCTTATGGTCGTTCTCCTGTGAGGCTAGATTATCGAATCGGACGCAAAACTGATAGTTAATTGTAACGTTCAGGGACTCCTAATGACGATGGAACACTCAAATTGCGGCCCGATTCAATACATCGTCCTCCAGCCGACTTGTCTCAATGGGTCTATTGCTGCCTCAGGCACCTTATGGTCGTTCTCCTGTGAGTCTAGATTATCGAATCGGACGAAAAACTGATAGATAATTGTAACGTTCAGTGCCTCCAAATGACGATGGAACACTCAAATTGCGTCCCGATTCATTACATCGTCCTCCAGCCGACTTGTCTCCATGGGTCTATAGCTGCCTCGGGCACCTTATGGTCGTTCTCCTGTGAGTCAAGATTATCGAATCGGACGCAAAACTGATAGATAATTGTAACGGTCAGGGCCTCCTAATGACGATAGAACACTCACATTGCGTCCCGATTCATTACATCGTCCTCCAGCCGACTTGTCTCCATGGGTCTATTGCTGCCTCAGGCACCTTAAGGTCGTTTTCCTGTGAGTGTAGATTATCGAATCGGACGAGAAAATGATAGTTAATTGTTACGTTCAGTGCCTCCTAATGACGATGGAACACTCAAATTGCGTCCCGATTCATTACATCGTCCTCCAGCCGAATTGTCTCCATGTGTCTATTGCTGCCTCGCGCATCTTGTCGTCGTTCTACTGTGGGTCTAGATTATCGAATCTTACGCTAAACTAATAGTTAATTGTAACGTTCAGGTCCCCCTAATGACGATAGAAAACACAAAATTGCGTCCCGATAAAATACATCGGCCTCCAGCCGACTCGGGCACTTTACGGTCGTTCTCCTGTGAGTCTAGATTATCGAATCGGACGCAAAACTGATAGTTAATTGTAACGTTCAGGGCCTCCTAATGACGATGGAACACTCAAATTGCGTCCCGATTCAATACATCGTCCTCCAGCCGACTTGTGTCCATGGGTCTATTGCTGCCTCGGGCACCTTATGGTCGTTCTCCTGTGAGTCTAGATTATCGAATCGGACGAAAAACTGATAGATAATTGTAACGTTCAGTGCCTCGTAATGACGATGGAACACTCAAATTGCGTCCCGATTCATTACATCGTCCTCCAGCCGACATGTGTTCATGGGTCTATTGCTGCCTCGCGCATCTTGTCGTCGATCTCCTGTGAGTCTAGATTATCGAATCGGACGAAAAACTGATAGTTAATTGTAACGTTCAGTGCCTCCTAATGACGATGGAACACTCAAATTGCGTCCCCATTCAATACATCGTCCTCCAACCGACTTGCATCCATGGGTCTATTGCTGTCTCGGGCACCTTATGGTCGTTCTCCTGTGAGTCTAGATTATCGAATCGGACGAAAAACTGATAGATAATTGTAACGTTCAGTGCCTCCTAATGACGATGGAACACTCAAATTGCGTCCCGATTCATTACATCGTCCTCCAGCCGACTTGTCTCCATGGGTCTATTGCTGCCTCGGGCACCTTATGGTCGTTCTCCTGTGAGGCTAGATTATCGAATCGGACGCAAAACTGATAGTTAATTGTAACGTTCAGGGCCTCCTAATGACGATGGAACACTCAAATTGCGTCCCGATTCAATACATCGTCCTCCAGCCGACTTGTCTCAATGGGTCTATTGCTGCCTCAGGCACCTTATGGTCGTTCTCCTGTGAGTCTAGATTATCGAATCGGACGAAAAACTGATAGATAATTGTAACGTTCAGTGCCTCCTAATGACGATGGAACACTCAAATTGCGTCCCGATTCATTACATCGTCCTCCAGCCGACTTGTCTCCATGGGTCTATTGCTGCCTCGGGCACCTTATGGTCGTTCTCCTGTGAGTCTAGATTATCGAATCGGACGAGAAACTGATAGATAATTGTAACGTTCAGTGCCTCGTAATGACGATGGAACACTCAAATTGCGTCCCGATTCATTACATCGTCCTCCAGCCGACTTGTGTTCATGGGTCTATTGCTGCGTCGCGCATCTTGTCGTCGTTCTCCTGTTAGTCTAGATTATCGAATCGGACGAAAAACTGATAGTTTATTGTAACTTTCAGTGCCTCCTAATGACGATGGAACACTCAAATTGCGTCCCGATTCAATACATCGTCCTCCAGCCGACTTGTCTCCATGGGTCTATTGCTGCCTCGGGCACCTTATGGTCGTTCTCCTGTGAGTCTAGATTATCGAATCGGACGAAAAACTGATAGATAATTGTAACGTTCAGTGCCTCCTAATGACGATGGAACACTCAAATTGCGTCCCGATTCATTACATCGTCCTCCAGCCGACTTGTCTCCATGGGTCTATTGCTGCCTCGGGCACCTTATGGTCGTTCTCCTGTGAGGCTAGATTATCGAATCGGACGCAAAACTGATAGTTAATTGTAACGTTCAGGGACTCCTAATGACGATGGAACACTCAAATTGCGGCCCGATTCAATACATCGTCCTCCAGCCGACTTGTCTCAATGGGTCTATTGCTGCCTCAGGCACCTTATGGTCGTTCTCCTGTGAGTCTAGATTATCGAATCGGACGAAAAACTGATAGATAATTGTAACGTTCAGTGCCTCCAAATGACGATGGAACACTCAAATTGCGTCCCGATTCATTACATCGTCCTCCAGCCGACTTGTCTCCATGGGTCTATAGCTGCCTCGGGCACCTTATGGTCGTTCTCCTGTGAGTCAAGATTATCGAATCGGACGCAAAACTGATAGATAATTGTAACGGTCAGGGCCTCCTAATGACGATAGAACACTCACATTGCGTCCCGATTCATTACATCGTCCTCCAGCCGACTTGTCTCCATGGGTCTATTGCTGCCTCAGGCACCTTAAGGTCGTTTTCCTGTGAGTGTAGATTATCGAATCGGACGAGAAAATGATAGTTAATTGTGACGTTCAGTGCCTCCTAATGACGATGGAACACTCAAATTGCGTCCCGATTCATTACATCGTCCTCCAGCCGAATTGTCTCCATGTGTCTATTGCTGCCTCGCGCATCTTGTCGTCGTTCTACTGTGGGTCTAGATTATCGAATCTTACGCTAAACTAATAGTTAATTGTAACGTTCAGGTCCCCCTAATGACGATAGAAAACACAAAATTGCGTCCCGATAAAATACATCGGCCTCCAGCCGACTCGGGCACTTTACGGTCGTTCTCCTGTGAGTCTAGATTATCGAATCGGACGCAAAACTGATAGTTAATTGTAACGTTCAGGGCCTCCTAATGACGATGGAACACTCAAATTGCGTCCCGATTCAATACATCGTCCTCCAGCCGACTTGTGTCCATGGGTCTATTGCTGCCTCGGGCACCTTATGGTCGTTCTCCTGTGAGTCTAGATTATCGAATCGGACGAAAAACTGATAGATAATTGTAACGTTCAGTGCCTCCTAATGACGATGGAACACTCAAATTGCGTCCCGATTCATTACATCGTCCTCCAGCCGACTTGTCTCCATGGGTCTATTGCTGCCTCAGGCACCTTATGGTCGTTCTCCTGCGAGTCTAGATTATCGAATCTTACGCAAAACTGATAGTTAATTGTAACGTTCAGTGCCTCCTAATGACGATGGAACACTCAAATTGCGTCCCGATTCTATACATCGTCCTCCAGCCGACTTGTCTCCATGGGTCTATTGCTGCCTCGCGCATCTTGTCGTCGTTCTCCTGTGAGTCTAGATTATCGAATCTTACGCTAAACTAATAGTTAATTGTAACGTTCAGGTCCCCCTAATGACGATAGAAAACACAAAATTGCGTCCCAATAAAATACATCGTCCTCCAGCCGACTCGGGCACTTTACGATCGTTCTCCTTTGAGCCTAGATTATCGAATCGGACGCAAAACTGATAGTTAATTGTAACGTTCAGGGCCTCCTAATGACGATGGAACACTCAAATTGCGTCCCGATTCAATACATCGTCCTCCAGCCGACTTGTGTCCATGGGTCTATTGCTGCCTCGGGCACCTTATGGTCGTTCTCCTGTGAGTCTAGATTATCGAATCGGACGAAAAACTGATAGATAATTGTAACGTTCAGTGCCTCGTAATGACGATGGAACACTCAAATTGCGTCCCGATTCATTACATCGTCCTCCAGCCGACTTGTGTTCATGGGTCTATTGCTGCCTCGCGCATCTTGTCGTCGTTCTCCTGTGAGTCTAGATTATCGAATCGGACGAAAAACTGATAGTTAATTGTAACGTTCAGAGCCTCCTAATGACGATGGAACACTCAAATTGCGTCCCGATTCAATACATCGTCCTCCAGCCGACTTGTCTCCATGGGTCTATTGCTGTCTCGGGCACCTTATGGTCGTTCTCCTGTGAGTCTAGATTATCGAATCGGACGAAAAACATATAGATAATTGTAACGTTCAGTGCCTCCTAATGACGATGGAACACTCAAATTGCGTCCCGATTCATTACATCGTCCTCCAGCCGTTTTGTCTCAATGGGTCTATTGCTGCCTCGGGCCCCTTATGGTCGTTCTCCTGTGAGTCTAGATTATCGAATCTTACGCTAAACTAATAGTTAATTGTAACGTTCAGGTCCCCCTAATGACGATAGAAAACACAAAATTGCGTCCCGATAAAATAATTCGTCCTCCATCCGACTCGGGCACTTTACGGTCGTTCTCCTGTGAAACTAGATTATCGAATCGGACGAAAAACTGATAGATAATTGTAACGTTCAGTGCCTCCTAATGACGATGGAACACTCAAATTGCGTCCCGATTCAATACATCGTCCTCCAGCCGACTTGTGTCCATGGGTCTATTGCTGCCTCAGGCACCTTAAGGTCGTTCTCCTGCGAGTCTAGATTATCGAATCTTACGCAAAACTGATAGTTAATTGTAACGTTCAGTGCCTCCTAATGACGATGGAACACTCAAATTGCGTCCCGATTCAATACATCGTCCTCCAGCCGACTTGTCTCAATGGGTCTATTGCTGCCTCAGGCACCTTATGGTCGTTCTCCTGTGAGTCTAGATTATCGAATCGGACGAAAAACTGATAGATAATTGTAACGTTCAGTGCCTCCTAATGACGATGGAACACTCAAATTGCGTCCCGATTCATTACATCGTCCTCCAGCCGACTTGTCTCCATGGGTCTATTGCTGCCTCGGGCACCTTATGGTCGTTCTCCTGTGAGTCTAGATTATCGAATCGGACGCAAAACTGATAGATAATTGTAACGTTCAGGGCCTCCTAATGACGATGGAACACTCACATTGCGTCCCGATTCATTACATCGTCCTCCAGCCGACTTGTCTGCATGGGTCTATTGCTGCCTCAGGCACCTTAAGGTCGTTTTCCTGTGAGTCTAGATTATCAAATCGGACGCAAAACTGATAGTTAATTGTAACGTTCAGTGCCTCCTAATGACGATGGAACACTCAAATTGCGTCCCGATTCAATACATCGTCCTCCAGCCGACTTGTCTCCATGGGTCTATTGCCGCCTCGGGCACCTTATGGTCGTTCTCCTGTGAGTCTAGATTATCGAATCGGACGAAAAAATGATAGTTAATTGTTACGTTCAGTGCCTCCTAATGACGATGGAACACTCAAATTGCGTCCCGATTCATTACATCGTCCTCCAGCCGAATTGTCTCCATGTGTCAATTGCTGCCTCGCGCATCTTGTCGTCGTTCTCCTGTGAGTCTAGATTATCGAATCTTACGCTAAACTAATAGTTAATTGTAACGTTCAGGTCCCCCTAATGACGATAGAAAACACAAAATTGCGTCCCGATAAAATACATCGTCCTCCAGCCGACTCGGGCACTTTACGGTCGTTCTCCTGTGAGTCTAGATTATCGAATCGGACGCAAAACTGATAGTTAATTGTAACGTTCAGGGCCTCCTAATGACGATGGAACACTCTAATTGCGTCCCGATTCAATACATCGTCCTCCAGCCGACTTGTGTCCATGGGTCTATTGCTGCCTCGGGCACCTTATGGTCGTTCTCCTGTGAAACTAGATTATCGAATCGGACGAAAAACTGATAGATAATTGTAACGTTCAGTGCCTCCTAATGACGATGGAACACTCAAATTGCGTCCCGATTCATTACATCGTCCTCCAGCCGACTTGTCTCCATGGGTCTATTGCTGCCTCAGGCACCTTATGGTCGTTCTCCTGCGAGTCTAGATTATCGAATCTTACGCAAAACTGATAGTTAATTGTAACGTTCAGTGCCTCCTAATGACGATGGAACACTCAAATTGCGTCCCGATTCAATACATCGTCCTCCAGCCGACTTGTCTCCATGGGGCTATTGCTGCCTCGCGCATCTTGTCGTCGTTCTCCTGTGAGTCTAGATTATCGAATCTTACGCTAAACTAATAGTTAATTGTAACGTTCAGGTCCCCCTAATGACGATAGAAAACACAATATTGCGTCCCAATAAAATACATCGTCCTCCAGCCGACTCGGGCACTTTACGATCGTTCTCCTTTGAGCCTAGATTATCGAATCGGACGCAAAACTGATAGTTAATTGTAACGTTCAGGGCCTCCTAATGACGATGGAACACTCAAATTGCGTCCCGATTCAATACATCGTCCTCCAGCCGACTTGTGTCCATGGGTCTATTGCTGCCTCGGGCACCTTATGGTCGTTCTCCTGTGAGTCTAGATTATCGAATCGGACGAAAAACTGATAGATAATTGTAACGTTCAGTGCCTCGTAATGACGATGGAACACTCAAATTGCGTCCCGATTCATTACATCGTCCTCCAGCCGACATGTGTTCATGGGTCTATTGCTGCCTCGCGCATCTTGTCGTCGATCTCCTGTGAGTCTAGATTATCGAATCGGACGAAAAACTGATAGTTAATTGTAACGTTCAGTGCCTCCTAATGACGATGGAACACTCAAATTGCGTCCCCATTCAATACATCGTCCTCCAACCGACTTGTATCCATGGGTCTATTGCTGTCTCGGGCACCTTATGGTCGTTCTCCTGTGAGTCTAGATTATCGAATCGGACGAAAAACTGATAGATAATTGTAACGTTCAGTGCCTCCTAATGACGATGGAACACTCAAATTGCGTCCCGATTCATTACATCGTCCTCCAGCCGACTTGTCTCCATGGGTCTATTGCTGCCTCGGGCACCTTATGGTCGTTCTCCTGTGAGGCTAGATTATCGAATCGGACGCAAAACTGATAGTTAATTGTAACGTTCAGGGCCTCCTAATGACGATGGAACACTCAAATTGCGTCCCGATTCAATACATCGTCCTCCAGCCGACTTGTCTCAATGGGTCTATTGCTGCCTCAGGCACCTTATGGTCGTTCTCCTGTGAGTCTAGATTATCGAATCGGACGAAAAACTGATAGATAATTGTAACGTTCAGTGCCTCCTAATGACGATGGAACACTCAAATTGCGTCCCGATTCATTACATCGTCCTCCAGCCGACTTGTCTCCATGGGTCTATTGCTGCCTCGGGCACCTTATGGTCGTTCTCCTGTGAGTCTAGATTATCGAATCGGACGAGAAACTGATAGATAATTGTAACGTTCAGTGCCTCGTAATGACGATGGAACACTCAAATTGCGTCCCGATTCATTACATCGTCCTCCAGCCGACTTGTGTTCATGGGTCTATTGCTGCGTCGCGCATCTTGTCGTCGTTCTCCTGTTAGTCTAGATTATCGAATCGGACGAAAAACTGATAGTTTATTGTAACTTTCAGTGCCTCCTAATGACGATGGAACACTCAAATTGCGTCCCGATTCAATACATCGTCCTCCAGCCGACTTGTCTCCATGGGTCTATTGCTGCCTCGGGCACCTTATGGTCGTTCTCCTGTGAGTCTAGATTATCGAATCGGACGAAAAACTGATAGATAATTGTAACGTTCAGTGCCTCCTAATGACGATGGAACACTCAAATTGCGTCCCGATTCATTACATCGTCCTCCAGCCGACTTGTCTCCATGGGTCTATTGCTGCCTCGGGCACCTTATGGTCGTTCTCCTGTGAGGCTAGATTATCGAATCGGACGCAAAACTGATAGTTAATTGTAACGTTCAGGGACTCCTAATGACGATGGAACACTCAAATTGCGGCCCGATTCAATACATCGTCCTCCAGCCGACTTGTCTCAATGGGTCTATTGCTGCCTCAGGCACCTTATGGTCGTTCTCCTGTGAGTCTAGATTATCGAATCGGACGAAAAACTGATAGATAATTGTAACGTTCAGTGCCTCCAAATGACGATGGAACACTCAAATTGCGTCCCGATTCATTACATCGTCCTCCAGCCGACTTGTCTCCATGGGTCTATAGCTGCCTCGGGCACCTTATGGTCGTTCTCCTGTGAGTCAAGATTATCGAATCGGACGCAAAACTGATAGATAATTGTAACGGTCAGGGCCTCCTAATGACGATAGAACACTCACATTGCGTCCCGATTCATTACATCGTCCTCCAGCCGACTTGTCTCCATGGGTCTATTGCTGCCTCAGGCACCTTAAGGTCGTTTTCCTGTGAGTGTAGATTATCGAATCGGACGAGAAAATGATAGTTAATTGTTACGTTCAGTGCCTCCTAATGACGATGGAACACTCAAATTGCGTCCCGATTCATTACATCGTCCTCCAGCCGAATTGTCTCCATGTGTCTATTGCTGCCTCGCGCATCTTGTCGTCGTTCTACTGTGGGTCTAGATTATCGAATCTTACGCTAAACTAATAGTTAAATGTAACGTTCAGGTCCCCCTGATGACGATAGAAAACACAAAATTGCGTCCCGATAAAATACATCGGCCTCCAGCCGACTCGGGCACTTTACGGTCGTTCTCCTGTGAGTCTAGATTATCGAATCGGACGCAAAACTGATAGTTAATTGTAACGTTCAGGGCCTCCTAATGACGATGGAACACTCAAATTGCGTCCCGATTCAATACATCGTCCTCCAGCCGACTTGTGTCCATGGGTCTATTGCTGCCTCGGGCACCTTATGGTCGTTCTCCTGTGAGTCTAGATTATCGAATCGGACGAAAAACTGATAGATAATTGTAACGTTCAGTGCCTCCTAATGACGATGGAACACTCAAATTGCGTCCCGATTCATTACATCGTCCTCCAGCCGACTTGTCTCCATGGGTCTATTGCTGCCTCGGGCGCCTTTTGGTCGTTCTCCTGTGAGTCAAGATTATCGAATTGGACGCAAAACTGATAGTTCATAGTAACGTTCAGGGCCTCCTAATGACCATGGAACACTCAAATTGCGTTCCGATTCAATACATCGTCCACCAGCAAACTAGTCTCCATGGATCTATTGCTGCCTTGGGCACCTATTGGTCGTTCTCCTGTGAGTCTAGATTATCGAATCGGACGCAAAACTGATAGTTAATTGTAACGTTCAGGGGCTCCTAATGACGATGGAACACTCAAATTGCGTCCCGATTCAATACATCGTCCTCCAGCCGACTTGTGTCCATGGGTCTATTGCTGCCTCGGGCACCTTATGGTCGTTCTCCTGTGAGTCTAGATTATCGAATCGGACGAAAAACTGATAGATAATTGTAACGTTCAGTGCCTCCTAATGACGATGGAACACTCAAATTGCGTCCCGATTCATTACATCGTCCTCCAGCCGACTTGTCTCCATGGGTCTATTGCTGCCTCAGGCACCTTATGGTCGTTCTCCTGCGAGTCTAGATTATCGAATCTTACGCAAAACTGATAGTTAATTGTAACGTTCAGTGCCTCCTAATGACGATGGAACACTCAAATTGCGTCCCGATTCTATACATCGTCCTCCAGCCGACTTGTCTCCATGGGTCTATTGCTGCCTCGCGCATCTTGTCGTCGTTCTCCTGTGAGTCTAGATTATCGAATCTTACGCTAAACTAATAGTTAATTGTAACGTTCAGGTCCCCCTAATGACGATAGAAAACACAAAATTGCGTCCCAATAAAATACATCGTCCTCCAGCCGACTCGGGCACTTTACGATCGTTCTCCTTTGAGCCTAGATTATCGAATCGGACGCAAAACTGATAGTTAATTGTAACGTTCAGGGCCTCCTAATGACGATGGAACACTCAAATTGCGTCCCGATTCAATACATCGTCCTCCAGCCGACTTGTGTCCATGGGTCTATTGCTGCCTCGGGCACCTTATGGTCGTTCTCCTGTGAGTCTAGATTATCGAATCGGACGAAAAACTGATAGATAATTGTAACGTTCAGTGCCTCGTAATGACGATGGAACACTCAAATTGCGTCCCGATTCATTACATCGTCCTCCAGCCGACTTGTGTTCATGGGTCTATTGCTGCCTCGCGCATCTTGTCGTCGTTCTCCTGTGAGTCTAGATTATCGAATCGGACGAAAAACTGATAGTTAATTGTAACGTTCAGAGCCTCCTAATGACGATGGAACACTCAAATTGCGTCCCGATTCAATACATCGTCCTCCAGCCGACTTGTCTCCATGGGTCTATTGCTGTCTCGGGCACCTTATGGTCGTTCTCCTGTGAGTCTAGATTATCGAATCGGACGAAAAACATATAGATAATTGTAACGTTCAGTGCCTCCTAATGACGATGGAACACTCAAATTGCGTCCCGATTCATTACATCGTCCTCCAGCCGTTTTGTCTCAATGGGTCTATTGCTGCCTCGGGCCCCTTATGGTCGTTCTCCTGTGAGTCTAGATTATCGAATCTTACGCTAAACTAATAGTTAATTGTAACGTTCAGGTCCCCCTAATGACGATAGAAAACACAAAATTGCGTCCCGATAAAATACATCGTCCTCCATCCGACTCGGGCACTTTACGGTCGTTCTCCTGTGAGACTAGATTATCGAATCGGACGCAAAACTGATAGTTAATTGTAACGTTCAAGGCCTCCTCATGACGACGGAACACTCAAATTGCGTCCCGATTCATTACATCGTCCTCCAGCCGACTTGTGTCCATGGGTCTATTGCTGCCTCGGGCACCTTATGGTCGTTCTCCTTTGAGTCTAGATTATCGAATCGGACGCAAAACTGATAGTTAATTGTAACGTTCAGGGCCTCCTAATGACGATGGAACACTCAAATTGCGTCCCGATTCAATACATCGTCCTCCAGCCGACTTGTCTCCATGGGTCTATTGCTGCCTCAGGCACCTTATGGTCGTTCTCCTGTGAGTCTAGATTATCGAATCGGACGAAAAACTGATAGATAATTGTAACGTTCAGTGCCTCCTAATGACGATGGAACACTCAAATTGCGTCCCGATTCATTACATCGTCCTCCAGCCGACTTGTCTCCATGGGTCTATTGCTGCCTCAGGCACCTTAAGGTCGTTTTCCTGTGAGTCTAGATTATCGAATCGGACGCAAAACTGATAGTTAATTGTAACGTTCAGTGCCTCCTAATGACGATGGAACACTCAAATTGCGTCCCGATTCAATACATCGTCCTCCAGCCGACTTGTCTCCATGGGTCTATTGCTGCCTCGGGCACCTTATGGTCGTTCTCCTGTGAGTCTAGATTATCGAATCGGACGAAAAACTGATAGTTAATTGTTACGTTCAGTGCCTCCTAATGACGATGGAACACTCAAATTGCGTCCCGATTCTTTACATCGTCCTCCAGCCGACTTGTCTCCATGGGTCTATTGCTGCCTCGCGCATCTTGTCGTCGTTCTCCTGTGAGTCTAGATTATCGAATCTTACGCTAAAATAATAGTTAATTGTAACGTTCAGGTCCCCCTAATGACGATAGAAAACACAAAATTGCGTCCCGATATAATACATCGTCCTCCAGCCGACTCGGGCACTTTACGGTCGTTCTCCTGTGAGTCTAGTTTATCGAATCGGACGCAAAACTGATAGTTAATTGTAACGTTCAGGGCCTCCTAATGACGATGGAACACTCAAATTGCGTCCCGATTCAATACATCGTCCTCCAGCCGACTTGTGTCCATGGGTCTATTGCTGCCTCGGGCACCTTATGGTCCTTCTCCTGTGAGTCTAGATTATTGAATCGGACGAAAAACTGATAGATAATTGTAACGTTCAGTGCCTCCTAATGACGATGGAACACTCAAATTGCGTCCCGATTCATTACATCTTCCTCCAGCAAACTAGTCTCCATGGATCTATTGCTGCCTTGGGCACCTATTGGTCGTTCTCCTGTGAGTGTAGATTTTCGAATCGGACGCAAAACTGATAGTTAATTGTAACGTTCAGGGCCTCCTAATGACGATGGAAGACTTAAAATTGCGTCCCGATTCAATACATCGTCCTAGAGGCGACTTGTCTCCATGGGTCTATTGCTGCCTCGGGCACCCTATGGTCGTTCTCCTGTGAGTCTAGATTATCGAATCGGACGCAAAACTGATAGTTAATTGTAACGTTCAGGGCCTCCTAATGACCATGGATTACTCAAATTGCGTCCCGATTCAATACATCGTCCTCCAGCCGCCTTGTCTCCATGGATCTATTGCTGCCTTGGGCACCTATTGGTCGTTCTCCTGTGAGTGTAGATTTTCGAATCGGATGCCAAACTGATTGTTATTTGTATCGTTCAGGGCCTCCTAATGGCGATGGAACACTCAAATTGCGCCCCGATTCAATATATCGTCCTCCAGCCGACTTGTCTCCATGGGTCTATTGCTGCCTCGGGCACATTGTCGTCGTACTCCTGTGAGTCTAGATTATCGAATCGGACGCAAAGCTGATAGTTAATTGTAACGTTCAGGGCCTACTAATGACCCTTGATGACTCAAATTGCGTCCCGATTCAATACATCGTCCTCTAGCCGACTTGTCTCAATGGGTCTATTGCTGCCTCAGGCACCTTATGGTCGTTCTCCTGTGAGTCTAGATTATCGAATCGGACGAAAAACTGATAGATAATTGTAACGTTCAGTGCCTCCTAATGACGATGGAACACTCAAATTGCGTCCCGATTCATTACATCGTCCTCCAGCCGACTTGTCTCCATGGGTCTATTGCTGCCTCGGGCACCTTATTGGCGTTCTCCTGTGAGTCTAGATTATCGAATCGGACGCAAAACTGATAGATAATTGTAACGTTCAGGGCCTCCTAATGACGATGGAACACTCACATTGCGTCCCGATTTAATACATCGTCCTCCAACCGACTTGTCTCCATGGGTCTATTGCTGGCCCGGGAACCTTATGGTCGTTCTCCTGTGAGTCTAGATTATCGAATCGGACGCAAAACTGATAGTTAATTGTTACGTTCAGTGCCTCCTAATGACGATGGAACACTCAAATTGCGTCCCGATTCATTACATCGTCCTCCAGCCGAATTGTCTCCATGTGTCTATTGCTGCCTCGCGCATCTTGTCGTCGTTCTCCTGTGAGTCTAGATTATCGAATCTTACGCTAAACTAATAGTTAATTGTAACGTTCAGGTCCCCCTAATGACGATAGAAAACACAAAATTGCGTCCCGATAAAATACATCGGCCTCCAGCCGACTCGGGCATTTTACGGTCGTTCTCCTGTGAGTCAAGATTATCGAATTGGACGCAAAACTGATAGTTCATTGTAACGTTCAGGGCCTCCTAATGACCATGGAACACTCAAATTGCGTTCCGATTCAATACATCGTCCACCAGCAAACTAGTCTCCATGGATCTATTGCTGCCTTGGGCACCTATTGGTCGTTCTCCTGTGAGTCTAGATTATCGAATCGGACGCAAAACTGATAGTTAATTGTAACGTTCAGGGCCTCCTAATGACGATGGAACACTCAAATTGCGTCCCGATTCAATTCATCGTCCTCCAGCCGACTTGTCTCCATGGGTCTATTGCTGCCTCGGGCGCCTTTTGGTCGTTCTCCTGTGAGTCAAGATTATCGAATTGGACGCAAAACTGATAGTTCATAGTAACGTTCAGGGCCTCCTAATGACCATGGAACACTCAAATTGCGTTCCGATTCAATACATCGTCCACCAGCAAACTAGTCTCCATGGATCTATTGCTGCCTTGGGCACCTATTGGTCGTTCTCCTGTGAGTCTAGATTATCGAATCGGACGCAAAACTGATAGTTAATTGTAACGTTCAGGGGCTCCTAATGACGATGGAACACTCAAATTGCGTCCCGATTCAATACATCGTCCTCCAGCCGACTTGTGTCCATGGGTCTATTGCTGCCTCGGGCACCTTATGGTCGTTCTCCTGTGAGTCTAGATTATCGAATCGGACGAAAAACTGATAGATAATTGTAACGTTCAGTGCCTCCTAATGACGATGGAACACTCAAATTGCGTCCCGATTCATTACATCGTCCTCCAGCCGACTTGTCTCCATGGGTCTATTGCTGCCTCAGGCACCTTATGGTCGTTCTCCTGCGAGTCTAGATTATCGAATCTTACGCAAAACTGATAGTTAATTGTAACGTTCAGTGCCTCCTAATGACGATGGAACACTCAAATTGCGTCCCGATTCTATACATCGTCCTCCAGCCGACTTGTCTCCATGGGTCTATTGCTGCCTCGCGCATCTTGTCGTCGTTCTCCTGTGAGTCTAGATTATCGAATCTTACGCTAAACTAATAGTTAATTGTAACGTTCAGGTCCCCCTAATGACGATAGAAAACACAAAATTGCGTCCCAATAAAATACATCGTCCTCCAGCCGACTCGGGCACTTTACGATCGTTCTCCTTTGAGCCTAGATTATCGAATCGGACGCAAAACTGATAGTTAATTGTAACGTTCAGGGCCTCCTAATGACGATGGAACACTCAAATTGCGTCCCGATTCAATACATCGTCCTCCAGCCGACTTGTGTCCATGGGTCTATTGCTGCCTCGGGCACCTTATGGTCGTTCTCCTGTGAGTCTAGATTATCGAATCGGACGAAAAACTGATAGATAATTGTAACGTTCAGTGCCTCGTAATGACGATGGAACACTCAAATTGCGTCCCGATTCATTACATCGTCCTCCAGCCGACTTGTGTTCATGGGTCTATTGCTGCCTCGCGCATCTTGTCGTCGTTCTCCTGTGAGTCTAGATTATCGAATCGGACGAAAAACTGATAGTTAATTGTAACGTTCAGAGCCTCCTAATGACGATGGAACACTCAAATTGCGTCCCGATTCAATACATCGTCCTCCAGCCGACTTGTCTCCATGGGTCTATTGCTGTCTCGGGCACCTTATGGTCGTTCTCCTGTGAGTCTAGATTATCGAATCGGACGAAAAACATATAGATAATTGTAACGTTCAGTGCCTCCTAATGACGATGGAACACTCAAATTGCGTCCCGATTCATTACATCGTCCTCCAGCCGTTTTGTCTCAATGGGTCTATTGCTGCCTCGGGCCCCTTATGGTCGTTCTCCTGTGAGTCTAGATTATCGAATCTTACGCTAAACTAATAGTTAATTGTAACGTTCAGGTCCCCCTAATGACGATAGAAAACACAAAATTGCGTCCCGATAAAATACATCGTCCTCCATCCGACTCGGGCACTTTACGGTCGTTCTCCTGTGAGACTAGATTATCGAATCGGACGCAAAACTGATAGTTAATTGTAACGTTCAAGGCCTCCTCATGACGACGGAACACTCAAATTGCGTCCCGATTCATTACATCGTCCTCCAGCCGACTTGTGTCCATGGGTCTATTGCTGCCTCGGGCACCTTATGGTCGTTCTCCTTTGAGTCTAGATTATCGAATCGGACGCAAAACTGATAGTTAATTGTAACGTTCAGGGCCTCCTAATGACGATGGAACACTCAAATTGCGTCCCGATTCAATACATCGTCCTCCAGCCGACTTGTCTCCATGGGTCTATTGCTGCCTCAGGCACCTTATGGTCGTTCTCCTGTGAGTCTAGATTATCGAATCGGACGAAAAACTGATAGATAATTGTAACGTTCAGTGCCTCCTAATGACGATGGAACACTCAAATTGCGTCCCGATTCATTACATCGTCCTCCAGCCGACTTGTCTCCATGGGTCTATTGCTGCCTCAGGCACCTTAAGGTCGTTTTCCTGTGAGTCTAGATTATCGAATCGGACGCAAAACTGATAGTTAATTGTAACGTTCAGTGCCTCCTAATGACGATGGAACACTCAAATTGCGTCCCGATTCAATACATCGTCCTCCAGCCGACTTGTCTCCATGGGTCTATTGCTGCCTCGGGCACCTTATGGTCGTTCTCCTGTGAGTCTAGATTATCGAATCGGACGAAAAACTGATAGTTAATTGTTACGTTCAGTGCCTCCTAATGACGATGGAACACTCAAATTGCGTCCCGATTCTTTACATCGTCCTCGAGCCGACTTGTCTCCACGGGTCTATTGCTGCCTCGCGCATCTTGTCGTCGTTCTCCTGTGAGTCTAGATTATCGAATCTTACGCTAAAATAATAGTTAATTGTAACGTTCAGGTCCCCCTAATGACGATAGAAAACACAAAATTGCGTCCCGATATAATACATCGTCCTCCAGCCGACTCGGGCACTTTACGGTCGTTCTCCTGTGAGTCTAGTTTATCGAATCGGACGCAAAACTGATAGTTAATTGTAACGTTCAGGGCCTCCTAATGACGATGGAACACTCAAATTGCGTCCCGATTCAATACATCGTCCTCCAGCCGACTTGTGTCCATGGGTCTATTGCTGCCTCGGGCACCTTATGGTCCTTCTCCTGTGAGTCTAGATTATTGAATCGGACGAAAAACTGATAGATAATTGTAACGTTCAGTGCCTCCTAATGACGATGGAACACTCAAATTGCGTCCCGATTCATTACATCTTCCTCCAGCAAACTAGTCTCCATGGATCTATTGCTGCCTTGGGCACCTATTGGTCGTTCTCCTGTGAGTGTAGATTTTCGAATCGGACGCAAAACTGATAGTTAATTGTAACGTTCAGGGCCTCCTAATGACGATGGAAGACTTAAAATTGCGTCCCGATTCAATACATCGTCCTAGAGGCGACTTGTCTCCATGGGTCTATTGCTGCCTCGGGCACCCTATGGTCGTTCTCCTGTGAGTCTAGATTATCGAATCGGACGCAAAACTGATAGTTAATTGTAACGTTCAGGGCCTCCTAATGACCATGGATTACTCAAATTGCGTCCCGATTCAATACATCGTCCTCCAGCCGCCTTGTCTCCATGGATCTATTGCTGCCTTGGGCACCTATTGGTCGTTCTCCTGTGAGTGTAGATTTTCGAATCGGATGCCAAACTGATTGTTATTTGTATCGTTCAGGGCCTCCTAATGGCGATGGAACACTCAAATTGCGCCCCGATTCAATATATCGTCCTCCAGCCGACTTGTCTCCATGGGTCTATTGCTGCCTCGGGCACATTGTCGTCGTACTCCTGTGAGTCTAGATTATCGAATCGGACGCAAAGCTGATAGTTAATTGTAACGTTCAGGGCCTACTAATGACCCTTGATGACTCAAATTGCGTCCCGATTCAATACATCGTCCTCTAGCCGACTTGTCTCAATGGGTCTATTGCTGCCTCAGGCACCTTATGGTCGTTCTCCTGTGAGTCTAGATTATCGAATCGGACGAAAAACTGATAGATAATTGTAACGTTCAGTGCCTCCTAATGACGATGGAACACTCAAATTGCGTCCCGATTCATTACATCGTCCTCCAGCCGACTTGTCTCCATGGGTCTATTGCTGCCTCGGGCACCTTATTGGCGTTCTCCTGTGAGTCTAGATTATCGAATCGGACGCAAAACTGATAGATAATTGTAACGTTCAGGGCCTCCTAATGACGATGGAACACTCACATTGCGTCCCGATTTAATACATCGTCCTCCAACCGACTTGTCTCCATGGGTCTATTGCTGGCCCGGGAACCTTATGGTCGTTCTCCTGTGGGTCTAGATTATCGAATCGGACGCAAAACTGATAGTTAATTGTTACGTTCAGTGCCTCCTAATGACGATGGAACACTCAAATTGCGTCCCGATTCATTACATCGTCCTCCAGCCGAATTGTCTCCATGTGTCTATTGCTGCCTCGCGCATCTTGTCGTCGTTCTCCTGTGAGTCTAGATTATCGAATCTTACGCTAAACTAATAGTTAATTGTAACGTTCAGGTCCCCCTAATGACGATAGAAAACACAAAATTGCGTCCCGATAAAATACATCGGCCTCCAGCCGACTCGGGCATTTTACGGTCGTTCTCCTGTGAGTCAAGATTATCGAATTGGACGCAAAACTGATAGTTCATTGTAACGTTCAGGGCCTCCTAATGACCATGGAACACTCAAATTGCGTTCCGATTCAATACATCGTCCACCAGCAAACTAGTCTCCATGGATCTATTGCTGCCTTGGGCACCTATTGGTCGTTCTCCTGTGAGTCTAGATTATCGAATCGGACGCAAAACTGATAGTTAATTGTAACGTTCAGGGCCTCCTAATGACGATGGAACACTCAAATTGCGTCCCGATTCAATTCATCGTCCTCCAGCCGACTTGTGTCCATGGGTCTATTGCTGCCTCGGGCACCTTATGGTCGTTCTCCTGTGAGTCTAGATTATCGAATCGGACGAAAAACTGATAGATAATTGTAACGTTCAGTGCCTCGTAATGACGATGGAACACTCAAATTGCGTCCCGATTCATTACATCGTCCTCCAGCCGACTTGTGTTCATGGGTCTATTGCTGCCTCGCGCATCTTGTCGTCGTTCTCCTGTGAGTCTAGATTATCGAATTGGACGAAAAACTGATAGTTAATTGTAACGTTCAGTGCCTCCTAATGACGATGGAACACTCAAATTGCGTCCCGATTCAATACATCGTCCTCCAGCCGACTTGTCTCCATGGGTCTATTGCTGTCTCGGGCACCTTATGGTCGTTCTCCTGTGAGTCTAGATTATCGAATCGGACGAAAAACTGATAGATAATTGTAACGTTCAGTGCCTCCTAATGACGATGGAACACTCAAATTACGTCCCGATTCATTACATCGTCCTCCAGCCGACTTGTCTCCATGGGTCTATTGCTGCCTCGGGCACCTTATGGTCGTTCTCCTGTGAGGCTAGATTATCGAATCGGACGCAAAACTGATAGTTAATTGTAACGTTCAGGGCCTCCTAATGACGATGGAACACTCAAATTGCGTCCCGATTCAATACATCGTACTCCAGCCGTTTTGTCTCAATGGGTCTATTGCTGCCTCGGGCACCTTATGGTCGTTCTCCTGTGAGTCTAGATTATCGAATCTTACGCTAAACTAATAGTTAATTGTAACGTTCAGGTCCCCCTAATGACGATAGAAAACACAAAATTGCGTCCCGATAAAATACATCGTCCTCCATCCGACTCGGGCACTTTACGGTCGTTCTCCTGTGAGTCTAGATTATCGAATCGGACGCAAAACTGATAGTTAATTGTAACGTTCGAGGCCTCCTCATGACGACGGAACACTCAAATTGCGTCCCGATTCATTACATCGTCCTCCAGCCGACTTGTGTCCATGGGTCTATTGCTGCCTCGGGCACCTTATGGTCGTTCTCCTTTGAGTCTAGATTATCGAATCGGACGCAAAACTGATAGTTAATTGTAACGTTCAGGGCCTCCTAATGACGATGGAACACTCAAATTGCGTCCCGATTCAATACATCGTCCTCCAGCCGACTTGTCTCCATGGGTCTATTGCTGCCTCAGGCACCTTATTGTCGTTCTCCTGTGAGTCTAGATTATCGAATCGGACGAAAAACTGATAGATAATTGTAACGTTCAGTGCCTCCTAATGACGATGGAACACTCAAATTGCGTCCCGATTCATTACATCGTCCTCCAGCCGACTTGTCTCCATGGGTCTATTGCTGCCTCAGGCACCTTAAGGTCGTTTTCCTGTGAGTCTAGATTATCGAATCGGACGCAAAACTGATAGTTAATTGTAACGTTCAGTGCCTCCTAATGACGATGGAACACTCAAATTGCGTCCCGATTCAATACATCGTCCTCCAGCCGACTTGTCTCCATGGGTCTATTGCTGCCTCGGGCACCTTATGGTCGCTCTCCTGTGAGTCTAGATTATCGAATCGGACGAAAAACTGATAGTTAATTGTTACGTTCAGTGCCTCCTAATGACGATGGAACACTCAAATTGCGTCCCGATTCTTTACATCGTCCTCCAGCCGACTTGTCTCCATGGGTCTATTGCTGCCTCGCGCATCTTGTCGTCGTTCTCATGTGAGTCTAGATTATCGAATCTTACGCTAAAATAATAGTTAATTGTAACGTTCAGGTCCCCCTAATGACGATAGAAAACACAAAATTGCGTCCCGATAAAATACATCGTCCTCCAGCCGACTCGGGCACTTTACGGTCGTTCTCCTGTGAGTCTAGTTTATCGAATCGGACGCAAAACTGATAGTTAATTGTAACGTTCAGGGCCTCCTAATGACGATGGAACACTCAAATTGCGTCCCGATTCAATACATCGTCCTCCAGCCGACTTGTGTCCATGGGTCTATTGCTGCCTCGGGCACCTTATGGTCCTTCTCCTGTGAGTCTAGATTATCGAATCGGACGAAAAACTGATAGATAATTGTAACGTTCAGTGCCTCCTAATGACGATGGAACACTCAAATTGCTTCCCGATTCATTACATCGTCCTCCAGCAAACTAGTCTCCATGGATCTATTGCTGCCTTGGGCACCTATTGGTCGTTCTCCTGTGAGTGTAGATTTTCGAATGGGACGCAAAACTGATAGTTAATAGTAACGTTCAGGGCCTCCTAATGACCATGGATTACTCAAATTGCGTCCCGATTCAATACATCGTCCTCCAGCCGACTTGTTTCCATGAGTCAATTGCTGCCCTGGGCACCTTATGGTCGTTCTCCTGTGAGTCTAGATTTTCCAATCGAAGGCAATACTGATAGATAATTGTAACGTTCAGGGCCTCCTAATGACGATGAAACACTCAAATTGCGTCCCGAGTCAATACATCGTCCTTCAGCCGACTTGTCTCCATGGGTCTATTGCTGCCTCGGGCACCTTATGGTCGTTCTCCTGTGAGTCTAGATTATCGAATGGGACGCAAAACTGATAGTTAATTGTAACTTTCAGGGATTCCTAATGACGATGGAACACTCAAACTGCGTCCCGATTCAATACGTCGTCCTCCAGCCGACTTGTGTCCATGGGTCTATTGCTGCCTCGGGCACCTTATGGTCGTTCTCCTGTGAGTCTAGATTATCGAATCGGACGCAAAACTGATAGTTAATTGTAACGTTCAGGCCTCCTAATGACGATGGAACACGCAAATTGCGTCACGATTCAATACATCGTTCTCTAGCCGACTTGTCTCCAAAGGTCTATTGCTGCCTCGGGAACCTTACGGTCGTTCTCCTGTGAGTAAAGATTATCGAATCGGACGCAAAACTGATAGTTAATTGTAACGTTCAGGGCCTCCTAATGACGATAGAAAACACAAAATTGCGTCCCGATTCAATACATCGTCCACCAGCCGATTCGGGCACCTGATGGTCGTTCACCTGTGAGTCTAGATTATCGAATCGCACGCAAAACTGATAGTTAATTGTAACGTTCAGGGCCTCCTAATACGATGGAACACTCGAATTGCGTTCCAATTCAATACATCGTCTACCAGCCGACTTGTCTCCATGGGTCTATTGCTGCCTCGGGCACCTTATGGTCGTTCTCCTGTGAGTCTAGTTTATCGAATCGGACGCAAAACTGATAGTTATTTGTAACGTTCAGGACCTGCTGTTGACGATGGAACACTCAAATTGCGTCCCGATTCAATACATCGTCCTCAAGCAGACTTGTCTCCATGGGTCTATTGCTGCCTCGGGCGCCTTATAGTCGTTCTCCTGTGAGTCAAGATTATCGAATCGGACGGAAAACTGATAGATAATTTTAACGTTCAGGGCCTCCTAATGACGATGGAACACTCAAATTGCGTCCCGATTCAATACATCGTCCTCCAGCCGACTTCTCTCCATGGGTCTATTGCTGCCTCGGGCACCTTATGGTCGTTCTCCTGTGAGTCTAGATTATCGAATCGAACGAAAAACTAATAGTTAATTGTAACGTTCAGGTCCCCCTAATGACGATAGAAAACACAAAATTGCGTACCGATAAAATACATCGTCCTCCATCCGACTCGGGCACTTTACGGTCGTTCTCCTGTGAGTCTAGATTATCGAATCGGACGCAAAACTGATAGTTAATTGTAACGTTCAAGGCCTCCTAATGACGACGGAACACACAAATTGCGTCCCGATTCATTACATCGTCCTCCAGCCGACTTGTGTCCATGGGTCTATTGCTGCCTCGGGCACCTTATGGTCGTTCTCCTGTGAGTCTAGATTATCGAATCGGACGCAAAACTGATAGTTAATTGTAACGTTCAGGGCCTCCTAATGACGATTGGACACTCAAATTGCGTCCCGATTCAATACATCATCCTCCAGCCGACTTGTCTCCATGGGTCTATTGCTGCCTCAGGCACCTTATGGTCGTTCTCCTGTGAGTCTAGATTATCGAATCGGACGAAAAACTAATAGATAATTGTAACGTTCAGTGCCTCCTAATGACGATGGAACACCCAAATTGCGTCCCGATTCATTACATCGTCCTCCAGCCGACTTGTCTCCATGGGTCTATTGCTGCCTCGGGCACCTTATGGTCGTTCCCCTGTGAGTCTAGATTATCGAATCGGACGCAAAACTGATAGATAATTGTAACGTTCAGGGCCTCCTAATGACGATGGAACACTCAAATTGCGTCCCGATTCATTACATCGTCCTCCAGCCGACTTGTCTCCATGGGTCTATTGCTAACTCAGGCACCTTAAGGTCGTTTTCCTGTGAGTCTAGATTATCGAATCGGACGCAAAACTGATAGTTAATTGTAACGTTCAGTGCCTCCTAATGACGATGGAACACTCAAATTGCGTCCCGATTCAATACATCGTCCTCCAGCCGACTTGTCTCCATGGGTCTATTGCTGCCTCGGGCACCTTATGGTCGTTCTCCTGTGAGTCTAGATTATCGAATCGGACGAAAAACTGATAGTTAATTGTTACGTTCAGTGCCTCCTAATGACGATGGAACACTCAAATTGCGTCCCGATTCATTACATCTACCTCCAGCCGACTTGTCTCCATGGGTCTATTGCTGCCTCTCGCATCTTGTCGTCGTTCTCCTGTGAGTCTAGATTATCGAATCTTACGCTAAACTAATAGTTAATTGTAACGTTCAGGTCCCCCTAATGACGATAGAAAACACAAAATTGCGTCCCGATAAAATACATCGTCCTCCAGCCGACTCGGGCACTTTACGGTCGTTCTCCTGTGAGTCTAGATTATCGAATCGGACGCAAAACTGATAGTTAATTGTAACGTTCAAGGCCTCCTAATGACGACGGAACACTCAAATTGCGTCCCGATTCATTACATCGTCCTCCAGCCGACTTGTCTCCATGGGTCTATTGCTGCCTCGCGCATCTTGTCGTCGTTCTCCTGTGAGTCCAGATTATCGAATCTTACGCTAAACTAATAGTTAATTGTAACCTTCAGGTCCCCCTAATGACGATAGAAAACACAAAATTGCGTCCCGATAAAATACATCGTCCTCCAGCCGACTCGGGCACTTTACGGTCGTTCTCCTGTGAGTCTAGATTATCGAATCGGACGCAAAACTGATAGTTATTTGTAACGTTCAGGACCTGCTGTTGACGATGGAACACTCAAATTGCGTCCCGATTCAATACATCGTCCTCCAGCAGACTTGTCTCCATGGGTCTATTGCTGCCTCGGGCGCCTTATAGTCGTTCTCCTGTGAGTCAAGATTATCGAATCGGACGGAAAACTGATAGATAATTTTAACGTTCAGGGCCTCCTAATGACGATGGAACACTCAAATTGCGTCCCGATTCAATACATCGTCCTCCAGCCGACTTCTCTCCATGGGTCTATTGCTGCCTCGGGCACCTTATGGTCGTTCTCCTGTGAGTCTAGATTATCGAATCGAACGAAAAACTAATAGTTAATTGTAACGTTCAGGTCCCCCTAATGACGATAGAAAACACAAAATTGCGTCCCGATAAAATACATCGTCCTCCATCCGACTCGGGCACTTTACGGTCGTTCTCCTGTGAGTCTAGATTATCGAATCGGACGCAAAACTGATAGTTAATTGTAACGTTCAAGGCCTCCTAATGACGACGGAACACACAAATTGCGTCCCGATTCATTACATCGTCCTCCAGCCGACTTGTGTCCATGCGTCTATTGCTGCCTCGGGCACCTTATGGTCGTTCTCCTGTGAGTCTAGATTATCGAATCGGACGCAAAACTGATAGTTAATTGTAACGTTCAGGGCCTCCTAATGACGATTGAACACTCAAATTGCGTCCCGATTCAATACATCATCCTCCAGCCGACTTGTCTCCATGGGTCTATTGCTGCCTCAGGCACCTTATGGTCGTTCTCCTGTGAGTCTAGATTATCGAATCGGACGAAAAACTAATAGATAATTGTAACGTTCAGTGCCTCCTAATGGCGATGGAACACCCAAATTGCGTCCCGATTCATTACATCGTCCTCCAGCCGACTTGTCTCCATGGGTCTATTGCTGCCTCGGGCACCTTATGGTCGTTCTCCTGTGAGTCTAGATTATCGAATCGGACGCAAAACTGATAGATAATTGTAACGTTCAGGGCCTCCTAATGACGATGGAACACTCAAATTGCGTCCCGATTCATTACATCGTCCTCCAGCCGACTTGTCTCCATGGGTCTATTGCTAACTCAGGCACCTTAAGGTCGTTTTCCTGTGAGTCTAGATTATCGAATCGGACGCAAAACTGATAGTTAATTGTAACGTTCAGTGCCTCCTAATGACGATGGAACACTCAAATTGCGTCCCGATTCAATACATCGTCCTCCAGCCGACTTGTCTCCATGGGTCTATTGCTGCCTCGGGCACCTTATGGTCGTTCTCCTGTGAGTCTAGATTATCGAATCGGACGCAAAACTGATAGTTAATTGTTACGTTCAGTGCCTCCTAATGACGATGGAACACTCAAATTGCGTCCCGATTCATTACATCGTCCTCCAGCCGACTTGTCTCCATGGGTCTATTGCTGCCTCGCGCATCTTGTCGTCGTTCTCCTGTGAGTCTAGATTATCGAATCTTACGCTAAACTAATAGTTAATTGTAACGTTCAGGTCCCCCTAATGACGATAGAAAACACAAAATTGCGTCCCGATAAAATACATCGTCCTCCAGCCGACTCGGGCACTTTACGGTCGTTCTCCTGTGAGTCTAGATTATCGAATCGGACGCAAAACTGATAGTTAATTGTAACGTTCAGGGCCTCCTAATGACGATGGAACACTCAAATTGCGTCCCGATTCAGTACATCGTCCTCCAGCCGACTTGTGTCCATGGGTCTATTGCTGCCTCGGGCACCTTATGGTCGTTCTCCTGTGAGTCTAGATTATCGAATCGGACGAAAAACTGATAGATAATTGTAACGTTCAGTGCCTCCTAATGACGATGGAACACTCAAATTGCGTCCCGATTCATTACATCTTCCTCCAGCAAACTAGTCTCCATGGATCTATTGCTGCCTTGGGCACCTATTGGTCGTTCTCCTGCGAGTGTAGATTTTCGAATCGGACGGAAAACTGATAGATAATTGTAACGTTCAGGGCCTCCTAATGACGATGGAACACTTAAAACTGCGTCCCGATTCAATACATCGTCCTAGAGGCGACTTGTCTCCATGGGTCTATTGCTGCCTCAGGCACCCTATGGTCGTTCTCCTGTGAGTCTAGATTATCGAATCGGACGCAAAACTGATAGTTAATTGTAACGTTCAGGGCCTCCTAATGACCACGGATTACTCAAATTGCGTCCCGATTCAATACATCGTCCTCCAGCCGACTTGTTTCCATGGGTCTATTGCTGCCCTGGGCACCTTATGGTCGTTCTCCTGTGAGTCTAGATTTTCCAATCGAAGGCAATGCTGATAGATAATTGTAACGTTCAGGGCCTCCTAATGACGATGCTACACTCAAATTGCGTCCCGATTCAATACATCGTCCTTCAGCCGACTTGTCTCCATGGGTCTATTGCTGCCTCGGGCACCTTATGGTCGTTCTCCTGTGAGTCTAGATTATCGAATGGGACGCAAAACTGATAGTTAATTGTAACGTTCACGGCCTCCTAATGACGATGGAACACTCAAATTGCGTCCCGATTCAATACATCGTCCTCCAGCCGACTTGCCTCCATAGGTCTATTGCTGCCTCGGGCGCCTTATATTCGTTCTCCTGTGAGTCAAGATTATCGAATAGGACGCAAAACTGATAGTTCATTGTAACTTTCAGGTCTTCCTAATGACGATGGAACACTCAAACTGCGTCCCGATTCAATACGTCGTCCTCCAGCCGACTTGTCTCCATTTGTCTATTACTGCCTCGGGCACCTTATGGTCGTTCTCCTGTGAGTCTAGATTATCGAATCGGACGCAAAACTGATAGTTAATTATAACGTTCAAGGCCTCCTAATGACGATGGAACACGCAAATTGCGTCACGATTCAATACATCGTTCTCTAGCCGACTTGTCTCCAAAGGTCTATTGCTGCCTCGGGCACCTTACGGTCGTTCTCCTGTGAGTATAGATTATTGAATCGGACGCAAAACTGATAGTTAATTGTAACGTTCAGGGCCTCCTAATGACGATAGAAAACACAAAATTGCGTCCCGATTCAATACATCGTCCACCAGCCTATTCGGGCACCTGATGGTCGTTCACCTGTGAGTCTAGATTATCGAATCGCACGCAAAACTGATAGTTAATTGTAACGTTCAGGGCCTCCTAATACGAAGGAACACCCGAATTGCGTTCCAATTCAATACATCGTCTACCAGCCGACTTGTCTCCATGGGTCTATTGCTGCCTCGGGCACCTTAAGGTCGTTCTCCTGTGAGTCTAGTTTATCGAATCGGACGCAAAACTGATAGTTATTTGTAACGTTCAGGACCTGCTAATGACGATGGATGACTCAAATTGCGGCCCGATTCAATACATCGTCCTCCAGCAGACTTGTCTCCATGGGTCTATTGCTGCATCGGGCGCCTTATAGTCGTTCTCCTGTGAGTCAAAATTATCGAATCGGACGGAAAACTGATAGATAATTTTAACGTTCAGGGAATCCTAATGACGATGGAACACTCAAATTGCGTCCCGATTCAATACATCGTCCTCCAGCCGACTTGTCTCCATGGGTCTATTGCTGCCTCGGGCACCTTATGGTCGTTCTCCTGTGAGTCTAGACTATCGAATCGGACGAAAAACTGATAGTTAATTGTAACGTTCAGGGCCTCCTAATGACGATGGAACACTCAAATTGCGTCCCGATTCATTACATCGTCCTCCAGCCGACTTGTTTCCATGGGTCTATTGCTGTCTCGGGCGCCTTCTGGTCATCTCCTGTGAGTCAAGATTATCGAATCGGACGCAAAACTGATAGTTAATTGTAACGTTCAGGGCCTCCTAATGACGATGGAACACTCAAATTGCGTCCCGATTCAATACTCTGTCCTCCAGCCGACTTGTCTCCATGGGTCTATTGCTGATTCGGGCACCTTATGGTCATTCTCCTGTGAGTCTAGATTATCGAATCGGACGCAAAACTGATAATTAATTGTAACGTTCAGGGCCTCCTAATGACGATGGAACACTCAAATTGCGTCCCGATTCAATTTATCGTCCTCCAGCTGACTTGTCTCCATGGGGCTATTGCTGCCTCAGGCACCTTATGGTCGTTCTCCTGTGAGTCTAATTTATCGAATCGGACGAAAAACTGATAGTTAATTGAAACGTTCAGGGCCTTCTAATGACGATGGAACACTCAAATTGCGTCCATATTCAATTCATCGTCCTCCAGCCGACTTGTCTCCATGGGTCTATTGCTGCCTCGCGCACCTTGTCGTCGTTCTCCTGTGAGTCTAGATTATCGAATCGGACGCCAAACTAATAGTTAATTGTAACGTTCAGGGCCCCCTAATGACGATGGAACACTCAAATTGCGTCGAGATTCAATACATCTTCCTCCAGCCGACTTGTCTCCATGGGTCTATTGCTGCCTCGGGCACCTTATGGTCGTTCTCCTGTGAGTCTAGATTATCGAATCGGACGAAAAACTGATAGTTAATTGTAACGTTCAGGGCCTCCTAATGACGATGGAACACACAAATTGCGTTCCGATTCAATTCATCGTCCTCCAGCCGACTTGTCTCCATGGGTCTATTGCTGCCTCGGGCACCTTATGGTCGTTCTCCTGTGAGTCTAGATTATCGAATCGGACGCAAAACTGATAGTTAATTGTAACTTTCAGGAACTCCTAATGACGATGGAACACTCAAATTGCGTCCCGATTAAATACATCGTCCTCCAGCCGAACTGTCTGCATGGGTCTATTGTTGCCTCGGGAACCTTATGGTCGTTCTCCTGTGAGTCTAGATTATCGAATCGGAAGCAAAATTGTTAATTGTAACGTTCTGGGCTTCCTAATGACGATGGAACACTCAAATTACGTCTCGATTCAATACATCGTCCTCAAGCCGACTTGTCTCCATGGGTCTATTGCTGCCTCGGGAACCTTAAGGTCGTTCTCCTGTGGGTCTAGATTATCGAAACGGAAGCAAAACTGATAGTTAATTGTAACGTTCAGGGCCGCCTAATGACGATGGATCATTCAAATTGCGTCCCGATTCAATACATCGTTCTCTAGCCGACTTGTCTCCAAGTGTCTGTTGCTGCCTCGGGCACTATATGGTCGTTCTCCTGTGAGTCAAGATTATCGAATCGGACGCAAAACTGCTAGTTAATTGTAACGTTCAGGGCCTCCTAATGACCATGGAACACTCAAATTGCGTCCCGATTCAATACTCTGTCTTCCAGCCGACTTGTCTATATGGGTCTATTGCTCCCTCGGGCTCCTTATGGTCATTCTCCTGTGAGTCTAGATTATCGAATCGGACGCAAAACTGATAATTAATTGTAACGTTCAGGGCCTCCTAATGACGATGGAACACTCAAATTGCGTCCCGATTCAATTTATCGTCCTCCAGCTGACTTGTCTCCATGGGGCTATTGCAGCCTCAGGCACCTTATGGTCGTTCTCCTGTGAGTCTACATTATCGAATCGGACGAAAAACTGATAGTTAATTGTAAGTTTCAGGAACTCCTATTGACGATGGAACACTCAAATTGCGTCCCGATTAAATACATCGTCCTCCAGCCGAACTGTCTGCATGGGTCTATTCCTGCATCGGGCACCTTATGGTCGTTCTCCTGTGAGTATAGATTATCGAATCGGACGCAAAACTGATACTTAATTGTAACGTTCAGGGCCTCCTAAAGACGATGGAACACCCAAATTACGTCCCGATTCAATACATCGTTCTCCAGCCGACTTCTCTCCATGGGTCTATTGCTGCCTTGGGCACCTTATGGTCGTTCTCCTGTGAGTATAGATCATCGAATCGGACGCAAAACTGATAGTTAATTGTAACGTTCAGTGCCTCCTAATGACGATGGAACACTCAAATTGCGTCCCGATTCAATACATCGTCCTCCAGCCGACTTGTCTCCATGGGTCTATTGCTGCCTCGGGCGCCTTATAGTCGTTCTCCTGTGAGTCTAGTTTATGGAATCGGACGCAAAACTAATAGTTAATTGTAACGTTCAGGGCCCCCTAATGACGATAGAAAACACAAAATTGCGTCCCGATTCAATATATCGTCCACCAGCCGACTCGGGCACCTGATGGTCGTTCACCTGTGAGTCTAGATTATCGAATCGCACGCAAAACTGATAGTTAATTGTAACGTTCAGGGCCTCCTAATACGATGGAACACTCGAATTGCGCTCCGATTCAATACATCGTCTACCAGCCGACTTGTCTCCATGGGTCTATTGCTGCCTCGGGCACCTTATGATCGTTCTCCTGTCAGTCTAGTTTATCGAATCGGACGCAAAACTGATAGTTATTTGTAACGTTCAGGCCCTGCTAATGACGATGGAACACTCAAATTGCATCCCGATTCAATACATCGTCCTCCAGCAGACTTGTCTCAATGGGTCTATTGCTGCCTCGGGCGCCTTATAGTCGTTCTCCTGTAAGTCTAGATTATCGAATCGGACGAAAAACTGATAGTTAATTGTAACGTTCAGGGTCTCCTAATGACGATGGAACACTCAAATTGCGTCCCGATTCATTACAACGACCTCCAGCCGACTTGTCTCCATGGGTCTATTGCTGCCTCGGGCACCTTATGGTCGTTCTCCTGTGAGTCTAGATTATCGAATCGGACGCAAAACTGCTAGTTAATTGTAACGTTCAGGGCCTCCTAATGACCATGGTACACTCAAATTGCGTCCCGATTCAATACATCGTCCTCCAGCCGACTTGTCTCCATGGGTCTATTGCTGCCTCGGGCACCTTATGGTCGTTCTCCTGTGAGTCTAGAGTATCGAATCGGACGAAAAACTGATAGTTAATTGTAACGTTCAGGGCCTCCTAATGACGATGGAACACTCAAATTGCGTCCCGATTCATTACATCGTCCTCCAGCCGACTTGTTTCCATGGGTCTATTGCTGTCTCAGGCGCCTTCTGTTCGTTCTCCTGTGAGTCAAGATTATCGAATCGGACGCAAAACTGATAGTTAATTGCAACGTTCAGGGCCTCCTAATGACCATGGAACACTCATATTGCGTCCCTATTCAATACATCGGCCTCCAGCCGACTTGTCTCCATAGGTCTATTGCTGCCTCGGGCACATTGTGGTCGTTCTCCTGTGAGTCTAGATTATCGAATGGGACCCAAAACTGATAGTTAATTGTAACATTCAGGGCCTCCTAATGACCATGGATTACTCAAATTGCGTCCAGATTCAATTCATCGTCCGCCAGCCGACTTGTCTCCATGGGTGTATTGCTTCCTCGGGCACCTTATGGTCGTACTCCTGTGAGTCTAGATTGTCGAATGGGACGCAAAACTGATACTTAATCGTAACGTTTAGGGCCTCCTAATGACGAAGGAACACTCAAATTGCGTCCCGATTCAATACATCGTCCTCAAGCCGACTTGTCTCCATGGGTCTATTGCTGCCTCGGGAACCTTAAGGTCGTTCTCCTGTGAGTGTAGATTATCGAAACGGAAGCAAAACTGATAGTTAATTGTAACGTTCAGGGCCGCCTAATGACGACGGATCATTCAAATTGCGTCCCGATTCAATACATCGTTCTCTAGCCGACTTGTCTCCAAGGGTCTGTTGCTGCCTCAGGCACCTTACGGTCGATCTAGTGTGAGTCAAGATTATGGAATCGGACGCACAACTGATAGTTAATTGTAACGTTCAGGGCCTCCTAATGACCATGGAACACTCAAATTGCGTCCCGATTCAATACTCGGTCCTCCAGCCGACTTGTCTCCATGGGTCTATTGCTGCCTCGGGAACCTTGTGGTCATTCTCCTGTGAGTCTAGATTATCGAATCGGACGCCAAACTGATAATTAATTGTAACGTTCAGGGCCTCCTAATGACGATGGAACACTCAAATTGCGTACCGATTCAATTTATCGTCCTCCAGCCGACTTGTCTCCATGGGTCTATTGCTGCCTCAGGCACCTTATGGTCGTTCTCCTGTGAGTCTAGATTATCGAATCGGACGCAAAACTGATAGTTAATTGTAACGTTCAGGGCCTTCTAATGACGATGGAACACTCAAATTGCGTCCAGATTCAATACATCGTCCACCAGGCGACTTGTCTCCATGGGTCTATTGCTGCCTCGGGCACCTTATGGTCGTTCTCCTGTGAGGCTAGATTATCGAATCGGACGCAAAACTGATAGTTAATTGTAACGTTCAGGGCCTCCTAATGACGATGGAACACTCAAATTGCGTCCCGATTCAATACGTCGTCCTCCAGCCGACTTGTCTCCATGGGTCTATTGCTGCCTCGGGCACATTGTGGTCGTTCTCCTGTGAGTCTAGATTATCGAATCGCACGCAAAACTGATAGTTAATTGTAACGTTCAGGGCCTCGTAATACGATGGAACACTCGAATTGCGTTCCGATTCAATAGATCGTCTACCAGCCAACTTGTCTTCATGGGTCTATTGCTGCCTCGGGCAGCTTATGGTCGTTCTCCTGTGAGTCTAGTTTATCGAATCGGACGCAAAACTGATAAGTTATTTGTAACGTTCAGGACCTGCTAATGACGATG
This sequence comes from Schistocerca cancellata, assembly GCF_023864275.1. Classification (NCBI taxonomy): domain Eukaryota; kingdom Metazoa; phylum Arthropoda; class Insecta; order Orthoptera; family Acrididae; genus Schistocerca; species Schistocerca cancellata. The sequence goes on along the minus strand of NC_064631.1, from coordinate 84,668,794 downwards.
GAACACTCAAATTGCGTCCCGATTCAATACATCGTCCTCCAGCCCACTTGTCTCCATGGGTCTATTGCTGCCTCGGGCACCTTATGGTCGTTCTCCTGTGAGTCTAGATTATCGAATCGGACGAAAAACTGATATTTAATTGTAACGTTCAGGGCCTCCTAATGGCGATGGAACACTCAAATTGCGTCCCGATTCATTACATCGTCCTCCAGCCGACTTGTTTCCATGGGTCTATTGCTGTCTCAGGCGCCTTCTGTTCGTTCTCCTGTGAGTCAAGATTATCGAATCGGACGCAAAACTGATAGTTAATTGTAACGTTCAGGGCCTCCTAATGACCATGGAACACTCAAATTGCGTCCCGATTCAATACGTCGTCCTCCAGCCGACTTGTCTCCATGGGTCTATTGCTGCCTCGGGCACCTTATGGTCGTTCTCCTGTGAGTCTAGATAATCGAATCGGACGCAAAACTGATAGTTAATTGTAACGTTCAGAGCCTCCTAATGACGATGGAACACGCAAATTGCGTCACGATTCAATACATCGTTCTCTAGCCGACTTGTCCCCAAAGGTCTATTGCTGCCTCGGGCACCTTACGGTCGTTCTCCTGTGAGTATAGATTATCGAATCGGACGCAAAACTGATACTTAATTGTAACGTTCAGGGCCTCCTAATGACGATGGAACACCCAAATTGCGTCCCGATTCAATACATCGTTCTCCAGCCGACTTGTCTCCATGGGTCTATTGCTGCCTTGGGCACCTTATGGTCGTTCTCCTGTGAGTCTAGATCATCGAATCGGACGCAAAACTGATAGTTAATTGTAACGTTCAGGGCCTCCTAATGACGATGGAACACTCAAATTGCGTCCCGATTCAATACATCGTCCTCCAGCCGACTTGTCTCCATGGGTCTATTGCTGCCTCGGGCGCCTTATAGTCGTTCTCCTGTGAGTCTAGTTTATCGAATCGGACGCAAAACTAATAGTTAATTGTAACGTTCAGGGCCCCCTAATGACGATAGAAAACACAAAATTGCGTCCCGATTCAATACATCGTCCACCAGCCGACTTGGGCACCTGATGGTCGTTCACCTGTGAGTCTAGATTATCGAATCGCACGCAAAACTGATAGTTAATTGTAACGTTCAGGGCCTGCTAATACGATGGAACAGTCGAATTGCGTTCCGATTCAATACATCGTCTACCAGCCGACTTGTCTCCATGTGTCTATTGCTGCCTCGGGCACCTTATGGTAGTTCTCCTGTGAGTCTAGTTTATCGAATCGGACGCAAAACTGATAGTTATTTGTAATGTTCAGGACCTGCTAATGACGATGGAACACTCAAATTGCATCCCGATTCAATACATCGTCCTCCAGTAGACTTGTCTCCATGGGTCTATTGCTGCCTCGGGCACCTTATGGTCGTTCTCCTGTGAGCCTAGATTATCGAATCGGACGAAAAACCGATAGTTAATTATAACGTTCAGGGCCTCCTAATGACGATGGAAGACTCAAATTGCGTCCCGATTCATTACATCGTCCTCCAGCCGACTTGTTTCCATGGGTCTATTGCTGTCACAGGCGCCTTCTGAACGTTCTCCTGTGAGTCAAGATTATCGAATCGGACGCCAAACTGATAGTTAATTGTAACGTTCAGGGCCTCCTAATGAACATGGAACACTCAAATTGCGTCCCGATTCAATACATCGTCCTCCAGCCCACTTGTCTCCATGGGTCTATTGCTGCCTCGGGCACATTGTGGTCGTTCTCCTGTGTGTCTAGATTATCGAATGGGACCCAAAACTGATAGTTAATTGTAACGCTCAGGGCCTCCTAATGACCATGGATTACTCAAATTGCGTCCCGATTCAATACATCGTCCTCCAGCCGACTTGTCTCCATGGGTGTATTGCTTCCTCGGGCACCTTATGGTCGTACTCCTGTGAGTCTAGATTATCGATTGGGACGCAAAACTGATACTTAATCGTAACGTTTAGGGCCTCCTAATGACGAAGGAACACTCAAATTGCGTCCCGATTCAATACATCGTCCTTAAGCCGACTTGTCTCCATGGGTCTATTGCTGCCTCGGGAACCTTAAGCTCGTTCTCCTGTGAGTCTAGATTATTGAAACGGAAGCAAAACTGATAGTTAATTGTAACGTTCAGGGCCGCCTAATGACGATGGATCATTCAAATTGCGTCCCGATTCAATACATCGTTCTCTAGCCGACTTGACTCCAAGGGTCTGTTGCTGCCTCAGGCACCATATGGTCGTTCTCCTGTGAGTCAAGATTATCGAATCGGACGCAAAACTGATAGTTAATTGTAACGTTCAGGGCCTCCTAATGACCATGGAATACTCAAATTGCGTCCCGATTCAATACTCTGTCCTCCAGCCGACTTGTCTCCATGGGTCTATTGCTGCCTCGGGCACCTTATGGTCATTCTCCTGTGAGTCTAGTTTATCGAATCGAACGCAAAACTGGTAATTAATTGTAACGTTCAGGGCCTCCTAATGACGATGGAACACTCAAATTGCGTCCCGATTCAATTTATCGTCCTCTTGCCGACATGTCTCCAGGGGTCTATAGCTGCCTCAGGCACTTTATGGTCGTTCTCCTGTGAGTCTAGATTATCGAATCGGACGCAAAACTGATAGTTAATTGTAACGTTCAGGGCCTTGTAATGACGATGGAACACTCAAATTGCGTCCAGATTCAATACATCGTCCTCCAGGCGACTTGTCTCCATGGGTCTACTGCTGCCTCGGGCACCTTATGGTCGTTCTCTTGTGAGTCAAGATTATCGAATAGGACGCAAAACTGATAGTTCATTGTAACTTTCAGGGCCTCCTAATTACGATGGAATACTCAAATTGCGTCCCGATTCAATACGTCGTCCTCCAGCCGACTTGTCTCCATGGGTCTATTGCTGCCTCGTGCACCTTATGGTCGTTCTCCTGTGAGTCTAGATTATCGAATCGGACGCAAAACTGATAGTTAATTGTAACGTTCAGGGCCTCCTAATGACGATGGAACACTCACATTGCGTCACGATTCAATACATCGTTCTCTAGCCGACTTGTCTCCAAAGGTCTATTGCTGCCTCGGGCACCTTACGGTCGTTCTCCTGTGAGTATAGATTATCGAATCGGACGCAAAACTGATAGTTAATTGTAACGTTCAGGGCCTCCTAATGACCATGGTACACTCAAATTGCGTCCCGATTCAATACATCGTTCTCCAGCAAACTAGTCTCCATGGATCTATTGCTGCCTTGGACACCTATTGGTCGTTCTCCTGTGAGTGTAGATTTTCGAATCGGACGAAAAACTGATAGTTAATTGTAACGTTCAGGGCCTCCTAATGACCATGGTACACTCAAATTGCGTCCCGATTCAATACATCGTCCTCCAGCCGACTTGTCTCCATGGGTCTATTGCTGCCTCGGGCACCTTATGGTCGTTCTCCTGTGAGTCTAGAATATCGAATGGTACGCAAAACCGATAGTTAATTGTAACGTTCAGGGCCTCCTAATGACCATGGATTACTCAAATTGCGTCCCGATTCATTACATCGTCCTCCAGCCGACTTGTCTCCATGGGTCTATTGCTGCCTCGGGCACTTTTTTGGTCGTTCTCCTGTGAGTCAAGATTATCGAATCGGACGCAAAACTGATAGTTAATTGTAACGTTCAGGGCCTCCTAATGACGATGGAACACTCAAATTGCGTCGAGATTCAATACATCGTCCTCCAGCCGTCATGTCTCCATGGGTCTATTGCTGCCTCGGGCACCTTATGGTCGTTCTCCTGTGAGTCTAGATTATCGAATCGGACGCAAAAGTGATAGTTAATTGTAACGTTCAGGGCCTCCTAATGACGATGGAACACTCAAATTGCGTTCCGATTCAATACATCGTCCTCCAGCCGACTTGTCTCCATGGGTCTATTGCTGCCTCGGGCACCTTATGGTCTTTCTCCTGTGAGTCTAGATTATCGAATCGGACGCAAAACTGATAGTTAATTGTAACGTTCAGGAACTCCTAATGACGATGGAACACTCAAATTGCGTCCCGATTAAATACATCGTCCTCCAGCCGAACTGTCTGCATGGGTCTATTGCTGCCTCGGGAACCTTATGGTCGTTCTCCTGTGAGTCAAGATTATCGAATCGGACGCGAAACTGAAAAGTTAATTATAACGTTCAGGGCCTCCTAATGACCAAGGAACACTCAAATTGCGTCCCGAGTCAATACATCGTCCTAAAGCCGACTTGTGTCAATGCATCTATTGCTGCCTTGGGCACCTATTAGTCGTTCTCCTGTGAGGGTAGATTTTCGAATCGGACGCAAAACTGATAGTTAATTGTAACGTTCAGGGCCTCCTAATGACGATGGAACACTCAAATTGCGTCCCGATTCAATACATCGTCCTCCAGCCGACTTGTCTCCATGGGTCTATTGCTGCCTCGGGCACATTGTGGTCGTTCTCCTGTGAGTCTAGATTATCGAATGGGACCCAAAACTGATCGTTAATTGTAACGTTCAGGGCCTCCTAATGACCATGGATTACTCAAATTGCGTCCCGATTCAATACATCATCCTCCAGCCGACTTGTCTCCATGGGTGTATTGCTTCCTCGGGCATCTTATGGTCGTACTCCTGTGAGTCTAGATTAACGAATGGGACGCAAAACTGATACTTAATCGTAACTTTTAGGGCCTCCTAATGACGATGGAACACTCAAATTGCGTCCCGATTCAATCCATCGTCCTCAAGCCGACTTGTCTCCATGGGTCTATTGCTGCCTCGGGAACCTTAAGGTCGTTCTTCTGTGAGTCTAGATTATCGAAATGGAAGCAAAACTGATAGTTAATTGTAACGTTCAGGACCGCCTAATGACGATGGATCACTCAAATTGCTTCCCTATTCAATACATCGTTCTCTAGCCGACTTGTCTCCAAGGGTCTGTTGCTACCTCAGGCACCTTATGGTCGTTCTCCTGTGATTCTAGCTTTTCGAATCGGACGAAAAACTAATAATTAATTGTAACTTTCAGGGCCTCCTAATGACGATGGAACACTCAAATTGCGGCCTGATTAAATATATCGTCCTCCAGCGATTTGTCTCCATGGGTCTATTGCTGCCTCGGGCACCTTATTGTCGTTCTCCTGTGAGTCTAGATTTTCGAATCGAACGCAAAACAGATAAATAATTGTAACGTTCAGGGCCTCCTAATGACGATGGAACAGTCAAATTGCGTCTAGATTCAATACATCGTACCCCAGCCGACTTGTCTCCATGGGTCTATTGCTGCCTCGGGCACCTTTTGGTCGTTCTCCTGTGAGTCTAGATTATCGAAGCGGACGAAAAATTCATAGTTAATTGTAACGTTCAGGACATCCTAATGACGATGGATCTTTCAAATTGCGTCCTGATTCAATTTATCGTCATCCAGCCGACTTGTCTCCATGTGTCTATAGCTGCCTCGGGCACATTATGGTCGTTCTCTTGTGAGTCTAGATTTTCGAATGGGACGCAAAACTGATAGTTAATTGTAACGTTCAGGGCCTCCTAATGACGATGGAACACTCAATTTGCGTCCCGATTCTATACATCATCCTCCAGCCGCCTTGTCCCCATGGGTCTATTGCTGCCTCGGGCACCTTATGGTCGTTCTCCTGTGAGTCTAGATTATCGAATCGGACGCAAAACTCATAGTTAATTGTAACGTTCAGGGCCTCCTAATGACGATGGAACACTCAAATTGCGTCCCGGTTCAATACATCGTCCTCCAGCCGACTTGTCTCCATGGGTCTATTGCTGCCTCGGGCACCTTATGGTCGTACTCCTGTGAGTCTAGATTATCGAATCGGACGAAAAATTGATAGTTAATTGTAACGTTCAGGGCCTCCTAATGACGATGGAACACTCAAATTGCGGCCCGATTCAATACATCGTCCTATAGTCGACTTGTCTCAATGTGTTTATTGCTGCCTCGGGCACATTATGGTCGTCCTCCTGTGAGTCTAGATTATCGAATGGGACGAAAAGCTGATAGATAATTGTAACGTTCAGGGCCTCCAAATGACGATGAAACACTCAAATTTCGTCCCGATTCAATACATCGTCCTCCAGCCGACTTGTCTCCATGGGTCTATTGCTGCCTCGGGCACCTTTTGGTCGTTCTCCTGTGAGTCTAGATTATCGAAGCGGACGAAAAACTCATAGTTAATTGTAACGTTCAGGACATCCAAATGACGATGGATCTTTCAAATTGCGTCCTGATTCAATTTATCGTCATCCAGCCGACTTGTCTCCATGTGTCTATAGCTGCCTCGGGCACATTATGGTCGTTCTCTTGTGAGTCTAGATTTTCGAATGGGACGCAAAACTGATAGTTAATTGTAACGTTCAGGGCCTCCTAATGACGATGGAACACTCAATTTGCGTCCCGATTCTATACATCATCCTCCAGCCGCCTTGTCCCCATTGGTCTATTGCTGCCTCGGGCACCTTATGGTCGTTCTCCTGTGAGTCTAGATTATCGAATCGGACGCAAATTTCATAGTTAATTGTAACGTTCAGGGCCTCCTAATGACGATGGAACACTCAAATTGCGTCCCGGTTCAATACATCGTCCTCCAGCCGACTTGTCTCCATGGGTCTATTGCTGCCTCGGGCACCTTATGGTCGTACTCCTGTGAGTCTAGATTATCGAATCGGACGAAAAACTGATAGTTAATTGTAACGTTCAGGGCCTCCTAATGACGATGGAACACTCAAATTGCGTCCCGATTCATTACATCGTCCTCCAGCCGACTTGTCTCCATGGGTCTATTGCTGTCTCGGGCGCCTTTTGGTCGTTCTCCTGTGAGTGTAGATTTTCGAATCGGACGCAAAACTGATAATTAATTGTAACGTTCAGGGCCTCCTATTGACGATGGAACACTCAAATTGCGTCCCGATTCTATACATCGTCCTCCAGCTGACTTGTCTCCACCGGTCTATCGCTGCCTCGGGAACCTTAAGGTCGTTCTCCTGTGAGTCTAGATTATCGAAACGGAAGCAAAACTGATGGTTAATTTTAACGTTCAGTGCCGCCTAATGACGATGGATCACTCAAATTGCGTCCCGATTCAATACATCGTTCTCTAGCCGACTTGTCTCCAAGTGTCTGTTGCTGCCTCAGGCACCTTATGGTCACTCTCCTGTGAGTATAGATTATCGAATCGGACGCAAAACTGATAGTTAAATGTAACTTTCAGGGCCTCCTAATGACGATGGAACACTCAAATTGCGGCCCGATTCAATACATCGTCCTATAGTCGACTTGTCTCAATGTGTTTATTGCTGCCTCGGGCACATTATGGTCGTCCTCCTGTGAGTCTAGATTATCGAATGGGACGAAAAACTGATAGTTAATTGTAACGTTCAGGGCCTCCTAATGACCATGGAACACTCAAATTGCGTTCCGATTCAATACATCGTCCTCCAGCCGACTTGTCTCCATGGGTCTATTGCTGCCTCGGGCACATTGTGGTCGTTCTCCTGTGAGTCTAGATTATCGAATGGGACCCAAAACTGATCGTTAATTGTAACGTTCAGGGCCTCCTAATGACCCTGGATTACTCAAATTGCGTCCCGATTCAATACATCGTCCTCCAGCCGAATTGTCTCCATGGGTGTATTGCTTCCTCGGGCACCTTATGGTCGTTCTCCTGTGAGTCTAGATTATCAAAACGGAAGCAAAACTGATAGTTAATTGTAACGTTCAGGGCCGCCTAATGACGATGGAACACTAAAATTGCGTCTAGATTCAATACATCGTCTTCCAGCCGACTTGTCTCCAAGGGTCTATTGCTGCCTCGGGAAACTTAAGGTCGTTCTCCTGTGAGTCAAGATTATCGAATCGGACGCAAAACTGATAGTTAATTGTAACGTTCAGGGCCTCCTAATGACCATGGAACACTCAAATTGCGTCCCGATTCAATACATCGTCCTCCAGCCGACTTGTCTCCATGGATCTATTGCTGCCTCGGGCACATTGTGGTCGTTCTCTTGTGAGTCTAGATTATCGAATGGGACGCAAAACTGATAGTTAATTGTTACGTTCAGGGCCTCCTATCGACCCTGGATTAGTCAAATTGCGTCCCGATTCAATACATCGTCCTCCAGCCGACTTGTCTCCATGGGTGTATTTCTTCCTCGGGCACCTTATAGTCGTTCTCCTGTGAGTCTAGATTAATGAATGGGACTCAAAACTGATACTTAATCGTAAAGTTCAGGGCCTCCTAATGACGATGGAACACTCAAATTGCGTCCCGATTCAATACATCGTCCTCCATCCGACTTGTCTCCATGGGTCTATTGCTGCCTCGGGCACCATATGTTCGTACTCCTGTGAGTCTAGATTATCGAATTGGACGAAAAACTGGTACTTAATTGTAACGTTCAGGGCCTCCTAATGACGATGGAACACTCAAATTCCGTCCCGATTCATTACATCGTCCTCCAGCCGACTTGTCTCCATGGGTCTATTGCTGTCTCGGGCGCCTTTTGGTCGTTCTCCTGTGAGTCAAGATTATCGAATCGGACGCAAAACTGATAGTTAATTGTAACGTTCACGACCTCCTAATGACCATGGAACACTCAAATTGCGTCCCGATTCAATACATCGTCCTCCAGCCGCCTTGTCTCCATGGATCTATTGCTGCCTTGGGCACCTATTGGTCGTTCTCCTGTGAGTGTAGATTTTCGAATCGGACGCCAAACTGATAGTTATTTGTATCGTTCAGGGCCTCCTAATGGCGATGGAACACTCAAATTGCGCCCCGATTCAATACATCGTCCTCCAGCCGACTTGTCTCCATGGGTCTATTGCTGCCTCGGGCACATTGTCGTCGTTCTCCTGTGAGTCTAGATTATCGAATGGGACGCAAAGCTGATAGTTAATTGTAACGTTCAGGGCCTACTAATGACCCTTGATGACTCAAATTGCGTCCCGATTCAATACATCGTCCTCCAGCCGACTTGTCTCCATGGGTGTATTGCTTCCTCGGGCACCTTATGGTCGTTCTCCTGTGAGTCTAGATTATCGAATGGGACGCAAAACTGATACTTAATCGTAACGTTCAGGGCCTCCTAATGACGATGGAACACTCAAATTGCGTCCCGATTCAATACATCGTTCTCTAGCCGACTCGTCTCCAAGGGTCTATTGCTGCCTCAGGCACCTTATGGTCGTTTTCCTGTGAGTCTAGATTATCGAATGGGACGCAAAACTGATACTTAATCGTAACGTTCAGGGCCTCCTAATGACGATGGAACACTCAAATTGCGTCCCGATTCAATACAACGTTCTCTAGCCGACTCGTCTCCAAGGGTCTATTGCTGCCTCAGGCACCTTATGGTCGTTCTCCTGTCAGTCTACATTATCGAATCGGACGCAAATCTGATAGTTAATTGTTACGTTCAGGGCCTCCTAATGACGATGGAACACTGAAATTGCGGCCTGATTAAATACATCGTCCTCCAGCGATTTGTCTCCATGGGTCTATTGCTGCCTCGGGCACCTTATGGTCGTTCTCCTGTGAGTCTAGATTATCGCATCGGACGCAAAACTCATAGTTAATTGTATTTTTCAGGGCCTCCTAATGACGATGGAACACTCAAATTGCGTCCCGATTCAATACATCGTCCTCCAGCCGACTTGTCTCCATGGGTCTAATGCTGCCTCGGGCACCTTATGTTCGTGTTCCTGTGAGTCTAGATTATCGAATCGGACGAAAAACTGATAGTTAATTGTAACGTTCAGGGCCTCCTAATGACGATGGAACACTCAAATTGCGTCCCGATTCATTACATCGTCCTCCAGCCGACTTGTCTCCATGGGTGTATTGCTTCCTCGGGCACCTTATGGTCGTTCCCCTGTGAGTCTAGATTATCGAATGGGACGCAATACTGATAGTTAATTGTAACGTTCAGGGCCTCCTAATGACAATGAAACACTCAAATTGCGTCCCGATTCAATACATCGTCCTCCAGCCGACTTGTCTCCATGGGTCTATTGCTGCCTCGGGCACATTGTGGTCGTTCTCCTGTGAGTCTAGATTATCGAATGGGACCCAAAACTGATCGTTAATTGTAACGTTCAGGGCCTCCTAATGACCATGGATTACTCAAATTGCGTCCCGATTCAATACATCGTCCTCCAGCCGACTTGTCTCCATGGGTGTATTGCTTACTCGGGCATTTTATGGTCGTACTCCTGTGAGTCTAGATTAACGAATGGGTCGCAAAACTGATACTTAATCTTAACTTTTAGGGCCTCTTAATGACGATGGAACACTCAAATTGCGTCCCGATTCAATCCATCGTCCTCAAGACGACTTGTCTCCATGGGTCTATTGCTGCCTCGGGAACCTTAAGGTCGTTCTTCTGTGAGTCTAGATTATCGAAACGGAAGCAAAACTGATAGTTAATTGTAACGTTCAGGGCCTCCTAATGACGATGGAACACTCAAATTGCGTCTAGATTCAATACATCGTACCCCAGCCGACTTGTCTCCATGTGTTTATTGCTGCCTCGGGCAACTAATGTTCGTCCTCCTGTGAGTATAGATTATCGAATCGGACGAAAAGCTGATAGATAATTGTAACGTTCAGGGCCTCCAAATGACGATGAAACACTCAAATTTCGTCCCGATTCAATACATCGTCCTCCAGCCGACTTGTCTCCATGGGTCTATTGCTGCCTCGGGCACCTTTTGGTCGTTCTCCTGTGAGTCTAGATTATCGAAGCGGACGAAAAACTCATAGTTAATTGTAACGTTCAGGACATCCTAATGACGATGGATCTTTCAAATTGCGTCCTGATTCAATTTATCGTCATCCAGCCGACTTGTCTCCATGTGTCTATAGCTGCCTCGGGCACATTATGGTCGTTCTCTTGTGAGTCTAGATTTTCGAATGGGACGCAAAACTGATAGTTAATTGTAACGTTCAGGGCCTCCTAATGACGATGGAACACTCAATTTGCGTCCCGATTCTATACATCATCCTCCAGCCGCCTTGTCCCCATTGGTCTATTGCTGCCTCGGGCACCTTATGGTCGTTCTCCTGTGAGTCTAGATTATCGAATCGGACGCAAAACTCATAGTTAATTGTAACGTTCAGGGCCTCCTAATGACGATGGAACACTCAAATTGAGTCCCGGTTCAATACATCGTCCTCCAGCCGACTTGTCTCCATGGGTCTATTGCTGCCTCGGGCACCTTATGGTCGTACTCCTGTGAGTCTAGATTATCGAATCGGACGAAAAACTGATAGTTAATTGTAACGTTCAGGGCCTCCTAATGACGATGGAACACTCAAATTGCGTCCCGATTCATTACATCGTCCTCCAGCCGACTTGTCTCCATGGGTCTATTGCTGTCTCGGGCGCCTTTTGGTCGTTCTCCTGTGAGTGTAGATTTTCGAATCGGACGAAAAACTGATAATTAATTGTAACGTTCAGGGCCTCCTATTGACGATGGAACACTCAAATTGCGTCCCGATTCTATACATCGTCCTCCAGCTGACTTGTCTCCACTGGTCTATTGCTGCCTCGGGAACCTTAAGGTCGTTCTCCTGTGAGTCTAGATTATCGAAACGGAAGCAAAACTGATGGTTAATTTTAACGTTCAGTGCCACCTAATGACGATGGATCACTCAAATTGCGTCCCGATTCAATACATCGTTCTCTAGCCGACTTGTCTCCAAGTGTCTGTTGCTGCCTCAGGCACCTTATGGTCACTCTCCTGTGAGTATAGATTATCGAATCGGACGCAAAACAGATAGTTAAATGTAACTTTCAGGGCCTCCTAATGACGATGGAACACTCAAATTGCGGCCCGATTCAATACATCGTCCTATAGTCGACTTGTCTCAATGTGTTTATTGCTGCCTCGGGCACATTATGGTCGTCCTCCTGTGAGTCTAGATTATCGAATGGGACGAAAAACTGATAGTTAATTGTAACGTTCAGGGCCTCCTAATGACCATGGAACACTCAAATTGCGTCCCGATTCAATACATCGTCCTCCAGCCGACTTGTCTCCATGGGTCTATCGCTGCCTCGGGCACATTGTGGTCGTTCTCCTGTGAGTCTAGATTATCGAATGGGACCCAAAACTGATCGTTAATTGTAACGTTCAGGGACTCCTAATGACCCTGGATTACTCAAATTGCGTCCCGATTCAATACATCGTCCTCCAGCCGAATTGTCTCCATGGGTGTATTGCTTCCTCGGGCACCTTATGGTCGTTCTCCTGTGAGTCTAGATTATCAAAACGGAAGCAAAACTGATAGTTAATTGTAACGTTCAGGGCCGCCTAATGACGATGGAACACTCAAATTGCGTCTAGATTCAATACATCGTCTTCCAGCCGACTTGTCTCCAAGGGTCTATTGCTGCCTCGGGAAACTTAAGGTCGTTCTCCTGTGAGTCAAGATTATCGAATCGGACGCAAAACTGATAGTTAATTGTAACGTTCAGGGCCTCCTAATGACCATGGAACACTCAAATTGCGTCCCGATTCAATACATCGTCCTCCAGCCGACTTGTCTCCATGGATCTATTGCTGCCTCGGGCACATTGTGGTCGTTCTCTTGTGAGTCTAGATTATCGAATGGGACGCAAAACTGATAGTTAATCGTAAAGTTCAGGGCCTCCTAATGACGATGGAACACTCAAATTGCGTTCCGATTCAATACATCGTCCTCCAGCCGACTTGTCTCCATGGGTCTATTGCTGCCTCGGGCACCATATGGTCGTACTCCTGTGAGTCTAGATTATCGAATTGGACGAAAAACTGGAACTTAATTGTAACGTTCAGGGCCTCCTAATGACGATGGAACACTCAAATTCCGTCCCGATTCATTACATCGTCCTCCAGCCGACTTGTCTCCATGGGTCTATTGCTGTCTCGGGCGCCTTTTGGTCGTTCTCCTGTGAGTCAAGATTATCGAATCGGACGCAAAACTGATAGTTAATTGTAACGTTCAGGACCTCCTAATGACCATGGAACACTCAAATTGCGTCCCGATTCAATACATCGTCCTCCAGCCGCCTTGTCTCCATGGATCTATTGCTGCCTTGGGCACCTATTGGTCGTTCTCCTGTGAGTGTAGATTTTCGAATCGGACGCCAAACTGATAGTTATTTGTATCGTTCAGGGCCTCCTAATGGCGATGGAACACTCAAATTGCGCCCCGATTCAATACATCGTCCTCCAGCCGACTTGTCTCCATGGGTCTATTGCTGCCTCGGGCACATTGTCGTCGTTCTCCTGTGAGTCTAGATTATCGAATGGGACGCAAAGCTGATAGTTAATTGTAACGTTCAGGGCCTACTAATGACCCTTGATGACTCAAATTGCGTCCCGATTCAATACATCGTCCTCCAGCCGACTTGTCTCCATGGGTGTATTGCTTCCTCGGGCACCTTATGGTCGTTCTCCTGTGAGTCTAGATTATCGAATGGGACGCAAAACTGATACTTAATCGTAACGTTCAGGGCCTCCTAATGACGATGGAACACTCAAATTGCGTCCCGATTCAATACATCGTTCTCTAGCCGACTCGTCTCCAAGGGTCTATTGCTGCCTCAGGCACCTTATGGTCGTTCTCCTGTGAGTCTAGATTATCGAATGGGACGCAAAACTGATACTTAATCGTAACGTTCAGGGCCTCCTAATGACGATGGAACACTCAAATTGCGTCCCGATTCAATACATCGTTCTCTAGCCGACTCGTCTCCAAGGGTCTATTGCTGCCTCAGGCACCTTATGGTCGTTCTCCTGTCAGTCTACATTATCGAATCGGACGCAAATCTGATAGTTAATTGTTACGTTCAGGGTCTCCTAATGACGATGGAACACTGAAATTGCGGCCTGATTAAATACATCGTCCTCCAGCGATTTGTCTCCATGGGTCTATTGCTGCCTCGGGCACTGTATGGTCGTTCTCCTGTGAGTCTAGATTATCGCATCGGACGCAAAACTCATAGTTAATTGTATTTTTCAGGGCCTCCTAATGACGATGGAACACTCAAATTGCGTCCCGATTCAATACATCGTCCTCCAGCCGACTTGTCTCCATGGGTCTAATGCTGCCTCGGGCACCTTATGTTCGTGTTCCTGTGAGTCTAGATTATCGAATCGGACGAAAAACTGATAGTTAATTGTAACGTTCAGGGCCTCCTAATGACGATGGAACACTCAAATTGCGTCCCGATTCATTACATCGTCCTCCAGCCGACTTGTCTCCATGGGTGTATTGCTTCCTCGGGCACCTTATGGTCGTTCCCCTGTGAGTCTAGATTATCGAATGGGACGCAATACTGATAGTTAATTGTAACGTTCAGGGCCTCCTAATGACAATGAAACACTCAAATTGCGTCCCGATTCAATACATCGTCCTCCAGCCGAATGGTCTTCATGGATTTATTGCTGCCTGGGGCACATTGTGGTCGTTCTCTTGTGAGTCTAGATTTTTCGAATGGGACGCAAAACTGATAGTTAATTGTAACGTTCGGGGCCTCCTAATGACGATGGAACACTCAATTTGCGTCCCGATTCAATACATCGTCCTCCAGCCGTCTTGTCTCCATGGGTCTATTGCTGCCTCGGGCACCTTATGGTCGTTCTCCTGTGAGTCTAGATTATCGAATCGGACGCAAAACTCATAGTTAATTGTAACGTTCAGGGCCTCCTAATGACGATGGAACACTCAAATTGCGTCCCGATTCAATACATCGTCCTCCAGCCGACTTGTCTCCATGGGTCTATTGCTGCTTCGGGCACCTTATGGTCGTGCTCCTGTGAGTCTAGATTATCGAATCGGACGAAAAACTGATAGTTAATTGTAACGTTCAGGGCCTCCTAATGACGATGGAACACTCAAATTGCGTCCCGATTCATTACATCGTCCTCCAGCCGACTTGTCTCCAAGGGTCTATTGCTGTCTCGGGCGCCTTTTGGTCGTTCTCCTGTGAGTCAAGATTATCGAATCGGACGCAAAACTGATAGTTAATTGTAACGTTCAGGGCCTCCTAATGACCATGGAACACTCAATTTGCGTCCCGATTCAATACATCGTCCTCCAGCCGTCTTGTTTCCATGGATCTATTGCAGCCTCGGGCACGTTGTGGTCGTTCTCCTGTGAGTCTATATTATCGAAGGGACGCAAAACTGATATTTAATCGTAACGTTCACGGCCTCCTAATGACGAAGGAACACTCAAATTGCGTCCCGGTTCAATACATCGTCCTCAAGCAGACTTGTCTCCATGGGTCTATTGCTGCCGCGGGAACCTTAAGGTCGTTCTCCTGTGAGTCTAGATTATCGAAACGGAAGCAAAACTGATAGTTAATTGTAACGTTCAGGGCCGCCTCCTGACGATGGAACACTCAAGTTGCGTCCCGATTCAATACATCGTTCTCTAGCCGACTTGCCTCCAAGGGGCTATTGCTGCCTCTGGCACCTTATGGTCGTTCTCCTGTGAGTCTAGATTTTCGAATCGAACGCAAAACAGATAGGTAATTGTAACGTTCAGGGCCTCCTAATGACGATGGAACACTCAAATTGCGTCCCGATTCAATACATCGTCTTCCAGCCGACTTGTCTCCATGGGTCTATTGCTGCCTCGGGCGCCTTATGGTCGTTCTCCTGTGAGTCAAGATTATCGAATCGGACGCAAAACTGATACTTAATCGTAACGTTCAGGGCCTCCTAATGACGATGGAACACTCAAATTGCGTCCCGATTCAATACATCGTCCTCAAGCGACTTGTCTCCATGGGTCTATTGCTGCCGCGGGAACCTTAAGGTCGTTCTCCTGTGAGTCTAGATTATCGAAACGGAAGCAAAACTGATAGTTAATTGTAACGTTCAGGGCCGCCTAATGACGATGGAACACTCAAATTGCGGCCCAAGTCAATACATCGTTCTCTAGCCGACTTGTCTCCAAGGGGCTATTGCTGCCTCAGGCACCTTATGGTCGTTCTCCTGTGAGTCTAGATTTTCGAATCGAACGCAAAACAAATAGGTAATTGTAACGTTCGGGCCTCCTAATGACGATTGAACACTCAAATTGCGTCCCGATTCAATACATCGTCCTCCAGCCGACTTGTCTCCATGGGTCCATTGCTGCCTCGGGCACCTTATGGTCGTGCTCCTGTGAGTCTAGATTATCGAATCGGACGAAAAACTGATAGTTAATTGTAACGTTCAGGGCCTCCTAATGACGATGGAACACTCAAATTGCGTCCCGATTCATTACATCGTCCTCCAGCCGACTTGTCTCCAAGGGTCTATTGCTGTCTCGGGCGCCTTTTGGTCGTTCACCTGTGAGTCAAGATTATCGAATCGGACGCAAAACTGATAGTTAATTGTAACGTTCAGGGCCTCCTAATGACCCTGGATTACTCAAATTGCGTCCCGATTCAATACATAGTCCTCCAGCCGACTTGTCTCCATGGGTCTATTGCTGCCTCGGGCACCTTATGGTCGTTCTCCTGTGAGTCTATATTATCGAAGGGACGCAAAACTGATATTTAATCGTTACGTTCAGGGCCTCCTAATGACGAAGGAACACTCAAATTGCGTCCCGGTTCAATACATCGTCCTCAAGCCGACTTGTCTCCATGGGTCTATTGCTGCCGCGGGAACCTTAAGGTCGTTCTCCTGTGAGTCTAGATTATCGAAACGGAAGCAAAACTGATAGTTAATTGTAACGTTCAGGGCCGCCTCATGACGATGGAACACTCAAATTGCGTCCCGATTCAATACATCGTCCTCAAGCCGACTTGTCTCCATGGGTCTATTGCTGCCGCGGGAACCTTAAGGTCGTTCTCCAGTGAGTGTAGATTATCGAAACGGAAGCAAAACTGATAGTTAATTGTAACGTTCAGGGCCGCCTAATGACGATGGAACACTCAAATTGCGGCCCGAGTCAATACATCGTTCTCTAGCCGACTTGTCTCCAAGGGGCTATTGCTGCCTCAGGCACCTTATGGTCGTTCTCCTGTGAGTCTAGATTTTCGAATCGAACGCAAAACAGATAGGTAATTGTAACGTTCAGGGCCTCCTAATGACGATGGAACACTCAAATTGCGTCCCGATTCAATACATCGTCCTCCAGCCGACTTGTCTCCATGGGTCTATTGCTGCCTCGGGCGCCTTATGGTCGTTCTCCTGTGAGTCAAGATTATCGAATCGGACGCAAAACTGATACTTAATCGTAACGTTCAGGGCCTCCTAATGACGATGGAACACTCAAATTGCGTCCCGATTCAATACATCGTCCTCAAGCCGACTTGTCTCCATGGGTCTATTGCTGCCGCGGGAATCTTAAGGTCGTTCTCCTGTGAGTGTAGATTATCGAAACGGAAGCAAAACTGATAGTTAATTGTAACGTTCAGGGCCGCCTAATGACGATGAAGCACTCAAATTGCCGCCCGAGTCAATACATCGTTCTCTAGCCGACTTGTCTCCAAGGGGCTATTGCTGCCTCAGGCACCTTATGGTCGTTCTCCTGTGAGTCTAGATTTTCGAATCGAACGCAAAACAGATAGGTAATTGTAACGTTCAGGGCCTCCTAATGACGATGGAACACTCAAATTGCGTCCCGATTCAATACATCGTCCTCCAGCCGACTTGTCTCGATGGGTCTATTGCTGCCTCGGGCACCTTATTGTCGTGCTCCTGTGAGTCTAGATTATCGAATCGGACGAAAAACTGATAGTTAATTGTAACGTTCAGGGCCTCCTAATGACGATGGAACACTCAAATTGCGTCCCGATTCATTACATCGTCCTCCAGCCGACTTGTCTCCAAGGGTCTATTGCTGTCTCGGGCGCCTTTTGGTCGTTCTCCTGTGAGTCAAGATTATCGAATCGGACGCAAAACTGATAGTTAATTGTAACGTTCAGGGCTTCCTAATGACCATGGAACACTCAAATTGCGTCGCGATTCAATACATCGTCCTCCTTCCGACTTGTTTCCATGGATCTATTGCAGCCTCGGGCACATTGTGGTCGTTCTCCTGTTAGTCCAGATTATCGAATGGTACGCAAAACTGATAGTTAATTGTAACGTTCAGGGCCTCCTAATGACGATGGAACGCTCAAATTGCGTCCCGATTCAATACATCGTCCTCCAGCCTACTTGTCTCCATGGGTTTATTGCTGCCTCGGGCACCTTAAGGTCGTTCTCCTGTGAGTCTAGATTTTCGAATGGGACGCAAAACTGATAGTTAATTTCAACGTTCAGGGCCTCCCAATGACGATGGAATACTCAATTTGCGTCCCGATTAAATACATCGTCCTCCAGCCGTCTTGTCTCCATGGGTCTATTGCTGCCTCGGGCACCTTATGGTTGTTCTCCTGTGAGTCTAGATTATCGAATCGGACGCAAAACTCATAGATAATTGTAACGTTCAGGGCCTCCTAACGACGATGGAACACTCAAATTGCGTCCCGAGTCACTACATCGTCCTCCAGCCGACTTGTCTCCATGGGTCTATTGCTGCCTCGGGCACCTAATGGTCGTGCTCCTGTGAGTCTAGATTATCGAATCGGACGAAAAACTGATAGTTAATTGTAACGTTCAGGGCCTCCTAATGACGATGGAACACTCAAATTGCGTCCCGATTCAATACATCGTCCTCCAGCCGACTGGTCTCCATGGGTCTATTGCTGTCTTGGGCGCCTTTTGGTCGTTCTCCTTTGAGTCAAGATTATCGAATCGGACGCAAAACTGATAGTTAATTGTAACGTTCAGGGCCTCCTAATGACCATGGAACACTCAAATTGCGTCCCGATTCAATACATCGTCCTCCAGCCGACTTGTCTCCATGGATCTATTGCTGCCTTGGGCACCTATTGGTCGTTCTCCTGTGAGTGTAGATTTTCGAATCGGACGCCAAACTGATAGTTAATTGTAACGTTCAGGGCCTCCTAATGACGATGGAACACTCAATTTGCGTCCCGATTCAATACATCGTCCTCCAGCCGACTTGTCTCCATGGAACTATTGCTGCCGCGGGCACCTTATGGTCGTTCTCCTGTGAGTCTAGATTATCGAATCGGACGCAAAACTCATAGTTAATTGTATTTTTCAGGGCCTCCTAATGACGATGGAACACTCAAATTGCGTACCGATTCAATACACCGTCCTCCAGCCGACTTGTCTCCATGGGTCTATTGCTGCCTCGGGCACCTTATGGTCGTGTTCCTGTGAGTCTAGATTATCGAATCGGACGAAAAACTGATAGTTAATTGTAGCGTTCAGGGCCTCCTAATGACTATGGAACACTCAAATTTCGTCCCGATTCATTACATCGTCCTCCAGCCGACTTGTCTCCATGGGTCTATTGCTGTCTTGGGCGCCTTTTGGTCGTTCTCCTTTGAGTCAAGATTATCGAATCGGACGCAAAACTGATAGTTAATTGTAACGTTCAGGGCCTCCTAATGACCATGGAACACTTAAATTGCGTCCCGATTCAATACATCGTCCTCCAGCTGACTTGTCTCCATGGATCTATTGCTGCCTTGGGCACCTATTGGTCGTTCTCCTCTGAGTGTAGATTTTCGAATCGGACGCCAAACTGATAGTTAATTGTAACGTTCAGGGCCTCCTAATGACGATGGAACATTCAAATTGCGTCCCGATGCAATACATCGTCCTCCAGCCGACTTGTCTCCATGGGTCTATTGCTGCCTCGGGCACATGGTGGTCGTTCTCCTTTGAGTCTAGATTATCAAATGGGACGCAAAACTGATAGTTAATTGTAACGTTCAGGGCCTCCTAATGACCCTGGGTTACTCAAATTGCGTCCCGATTCAATACATCGTCCTCCAGCCGACTTGTCTCCATGGGTGTATTGCTTCCTCGGGCACCTTATGGTCGTTCCCCTGTGAGTCTAGATTATCGAATGGGACGCAAAACTGATAGTTAATTGTAACGTTCAGGGCCTCCTAATGACAATGAAACACTCAAATTGCGTCC
Organism: Schistocerca cancellata; assembly: GCF_023864275.1. NCBI lineage: Eukaryota > Metazoa > Arthropoda > Insecta > Orthoptera > Acrididae > Schistocerca > Schistocerca cancellata. The sequence continues at coordinate 84,648,744 of NC_064631.1, read as the reverse complement.
CGATTCAATACATCGTCCTCCAGCCGACTTGTCACCATGGATCTATTGCTGCCTTGGGCACATTGTGGTCGTTCTCCTGTGAGTCTAGATTTTCGAATGGGACGCAAAACTGATAGTTAATTGTAACGTTCAGGGCCTCCTAATGACGATGGAACACTCAATTTGCGTCCCGATTCAATACATCGTCCTCCAGCCGTCTTGTCTCCATGGGTCTATTGCTGCCTCGGGCACCTTATGGTCGTTCTCCTGTGAGTCTAGATTATCGAATCGGACGCAAAACTCATAGTTAATTGTAACGTTCAGGGCCTCCTAATGACGATGGAACACTCAAATAGCGTCCCAATTCAATACATCGTCCTCCAGCCGACTTGTCTCCATGGGTCTATTGCTGCCTCGGGCACCTTATGGTTGTGCTCCTGTGAGTCTAGATTATCGAATCGGACGAAAAACTGATAGTTAATTGTAACGTTCAGGGCCTCCTAATGACGTTGGAACACTCAAATTGCGTCCCGATTCATTACATCGTCCTCCAGCCGACTTGTCTCCAAGGGTCTATTGCTGTCTCGTTCGCCTTTTGGTCGTTCTCCTGTGAGTCTAGATTATCGAATCGGTCGCAAAACTGATAGTTAATTGTAACGTTCAGGGCCTCCTAATGACCATGGAACACTCAAATTGCGTCGCGATTCAATACATCGTCCTCCAGCCGACTTGTCTCCATGGATCTATTGCAGCCTCGGGAACATTTGGTCGTTCTAATGTTAGTCCAGATTATCGAATGGGACGCAAAACTGATAGTTAATTGTAACGTTCAGGGCTTCCTATTGACCCTGGATTACTCAAATTGCGTCCCGATTCAATACATCGTCCTCCAGCCGACTTGTCTCCATGGGTGTATTTCTTCCTCGGGCACTTTATGGTCGTTCTCCTGTGAGTCTAGATTATCGAATCGGACGCAAAACTGATACTTAATCGTAACGTTCAGGGCCTCCTAATGACGATGGAACACTCAAATTGCGTCCCGATTCAATACATCGTCCTCAAGCCGACTTGTCTCCATGGGTCTATTGCTGCCGCGGGAACCTTAAGGTCGTTCTCCTGTGAGTGTAGATTATCGAAACGGAAGCAAAACTGATAGTTAATTGTAACGTTCAGGGCCGCCTAATGACGATGGAACACTGAAATTGCGGCCCGAGTAAATACATCGTTCTCTAGCCGACTTGTCTCCAAGGGGCTATTGCTGCCTCAGGCACCTAATGGTCGTTCTCCTGTGAGTCTAGATTTTCGAATCGAACGCAAAACAGATAGGTAATTGTAACGTTCAGGGCCTCCTAATGACGATGGAACACTCAAATTGCGTCCCGATTCAATACATCGTCCTCCAGCCGACTTGTCTCCAAGGGTCTATTGCTGTCTCGGGCGCCTTTTGGTCGTTCTCCTGTGAGTCAAGATTATCGAATCGGACGCAAAACTGATAGTTAATTGTAACGTTCAGGGCCTCCTAATGACGATGGAACACTCAAATTGCGTCGCGATTCAATACATCGTCCTCCTTCCGACTTGTTTCCATGGATCTATTGCAGCCTCGGGGACATTGTGGTCGTTTTCCTGTTAGTCCAGATTATCGAATGGTACGCAAAACTGATAGTTAATTGTAACGTTCAGGGCCTCCTAATGACGATGGAACACTCAAATTGCGTCGCGATTCAATACATCGTCCTCCAGCCTACTTGTCTCCATGGGTTTATTGCTGCCTCGGGCACCTTATGGTCGTTCTCCTGTGAGTCTAGATTTTCGAATGGGACGCAAAACTGATAGTTAATTTCACCGTTCAGGGCCTCCTAATGACGATGGAACACTCAATTTGCGTCCCGATTAAATACATCGTCCTCCAGCCGTCTTGTCTCCATGGGTCTATTGCTGCCTCGGGCACCTTATGGTTGTTCTCCTGTGAGTCTAGATTATCGAATCGGACGCAAAACTCATAGTTAATTGTAACGTTCAGGGCCTCCTAATGACGATGGAACACTCAAATTGCGTCCCGAGTCACTACATCGTCCTCCAGCCGACTTGTCTCCATGGGTCTATTGCTGCCTCGGGCACCTTATGGTCGTGCTCCTGTGAGTCTAGATTATCGAATCGGACGAAAAACTGATAGTTAATTGTAACGTTCAGGGCCTCCTAATGACGATGGAACACTCAAATTGCGTCCCGATTCAATACATCGTCCTCCAGCCGACTGGTCTCCATGGGTCTATTGCTGTCTTGGGCGCCTTTTGGTCGTTCTCCTTTGAGTCAAGATTATCGAATCGGACGCAAAACTGATAGTTAATTGCAACGTTCAGGGCCTCCTAATGACGATGGGACACTGAAATTGCGGCCTGATTAAATACATCGTCCTCCAGCGATTTGTCTCCATGGGTCTATTGCTGCCTCGGGCACCTTATGGTCGTTCTCCTGTGAGTCTAGATTATCGAATCGGACGCAAAACTGATAGTTAATTGTAACGTTCAGGGCCTCCTAATGACGATGGGACACTGAAATTGCGGCCTGATTAAATACATCGTCCTCCAGCGATTTGTCTCCATGGGTCTATTGCTGCCTCGGGCACCTTATGGTCGTTCTCCTGTGAGTCTAGATTATCGAATCGGACGCAAAACTCATAGTTAATTGTATTTTTCAGGGCCTCCTAATGACGATGGAACACTCAAATTGCGTACCGATTCAATACACCGTCCTCCAGCCGACTTGTCTCCATGGGTCTATTGCTGCCTCGGGCACCTTATGGTCGTGTTCCTGTGAATCTAGATTATCGAATCGGACGAAAAACTGATAGTTAATTGTAACGTTCAGGGCCTCCTAAGGACGATGGAACACTCAATTTCGTCCCGATTCATTACATCGTCCTCCAGCCGACTTGTCTCCATGGGTCTATTGCTGCCTCGGGCACCTTATGGTCGTTCTCCTGTGAGTCTAGATTTTCGAATGGGACGCAAAACTGATAGTTAATTTCAACGTTCAGGGCCTCCTAATGACGATGGAATACTCAATTTGCGTCCCGATTAAATACATCGTCCTCCAGCCGTCTTGTCTCCATGGGTCTATTGCTGCCTCGGGCACCTTATGGTTGTTCTCCTGTGAGTCTAGATTATCGAATCGGACGCAAAACTCATAGATAATTGTAACGTTCAGGGCCTCCTAACGACGATGGAACACTCAAATTGCGTCCCGAGTCACTACATCGTCCTCCAGCCGACTTGTCTCCATGGGTCTATTGCTGCCTCGGGCACCTAATGGTCGTGCTCCTGTGAGTCTAGATTATCGAATCGGACGAAAAACTGATAGTTAATTGTAACGTTCAGGGCCTCCTAATGACGATGGAACACTCAAATTGCGTCCCGATTCAATACATCGTCCTCCAGCCGACTGGTCTCCATGGGTCTATTGCTGTCTTGGGCGCCTTTTGGTCGTTCTCCTTTGAGTCAAGATTATCGAATCGGACGCAAAACTGATAGTTAATTGTAACGTTCAGGGCCTCCTAATGACCATGGAACACTCAAATTGCGTCCCGATTCAATACATCGTCCTCCAGCCGACTTGTCTCCATGGATCTATTGCTGCCTTGGGCACCTATTGGTCGTTCTCCTGTGAGTGTAGATTTTCGAATCGGACGCCAAACTGATAGTTAATTGTAACGTTCAGGGCCTCCTAATGACGATGGAACACTCAATTTGCGTCCCGATTCAATACATCGTCCTCCAGCCGACTTGTCTCCATGGAACTATTGCTGCCGCGGGCACCTTATGGTCGTTCTCCTGTGAGTCTAGATTATCGAATCGGACGCAAAACTCATAGTTAATTGTATTTTTCAGGGCCTCCTAATGACGATGGAACACTCAAATTGCGTACCGATTCAATACACCGTCATCCAGCCGACTTGTCTCCATGGGTCTATTGCTGCCTCGGGCACCTTATGGTCGTGTTCCTGTGAGTCTAGATTATCGAATCGGACGAAAAACTGATAGTTAATTGTAACGTTCAGGGCCTCCTAATGACGATGGAACACTCAATTTCGTCCCGATTCATTACATCGTCCTCCAGCCGACTTGTCTCCATGGGTCTATTGCTGTCTTGGGCGCCTTTTGGTCGTTCTCCTTTGAGTCAAGATTATCGAATCGGACGCAAAACTGATAGTTAATTGTAACGTTCAGGGCCTCCAAATGACCATGGAACACTTAAATTGCGTCCCGATTCAATACATCGTCCTCCAGCTGACTTGTCTCCATGGATCTATTGCTGCCTTGGGCACCTATTGGTCGTTCTCCTCTGAGTGTAGATTTTCGAATCGGACGCCAAACTGATAGTTAATTGTAACGTTCAGGGCCTCCTAATGACGATGGAACATTCAAATTGCGTCCCGATGCAATACATCGTCCTCCAGCCGACTTGTCTCCATGGGTCTATTGCTGCCTCGGGCACATGGTGGTCGTTCTCCTGTGAGTCTAGATTATCAAATGGGACGCAAAACTGATAGTTAATTGTAACGTTCAGGGCCTCCTAATGACCCTGGATTACTCAAATTGCGTCCCGATTCAATACATCGTCCTCCAGCCGACTTGTCTCCATGGGTGTATTGCTTCGTCGGGCACCTTATGGTCGTTCTCCTGTGAGTCTAGATTATCGAATGGGACGCAAAACTGATAGTTAATTGTAACGTTCAGGGTCTCCTAATGACAATGAAACACTCAAATTGCGTCCCGATTAAATACATCGTCCTCCAGCCGACTTGTCACCATGGATCTATTGCTGCCTTGGGCACATTGTGGTCGTTCTCCTGTGAGTCTAGATTTTCGAATGGGACGCAAAACTGATAGTTAATTGTAACGTTCAGGGCCTCCTAATGACGATGGAACACTCAATTTGCGTCCCGATTCAATACATCGTCCTCCAGCCGTCTTGTCTCCATGGGTCTATTGCTGCCTCGGGCACCTTATGGTCGTTCTCCTGTGAGTCTAGATTATCGAATCGGACGCAAAACTCATAGTTAATTGTAACGTTCAGGGCCTCCTAATGACGATGGAACACTCTTTTAGCGTCCCGATTCAATACATCGTCCTCCAGCCGACTTGTCTCCATGGGTCTATTGCTGCCTCGGGCACCTTATGATCGTGCTCCTGTGAGTCTAGATTATCGAATCGGACGAAAAACTGATAGTTAATTGTAACGTTCAGGGCCTCCTAATGACGATGGAACACTCAAATTGCGTCCCGATTCATTACATCGTCCTCCAGCCGACTTGTCTCCAAGGGTCTATTGCTGTCTCGTTCGCCTTTTGGTCGTTCTCCTGTGAGTCTAGATTATCGAATCGGTCGCAAAACTGATAGTTAATTGTAACGTTCAGGGCCTCCTAATGACCATGGAACACTCAAATTGCGTCGCGATTCAATACATCGTCCTCCAGCCGACTTGTCTCCATGGATCTATTGCAGCCTCGGGAACATTTGGTCGTTCTAATGTTAGTCCAGATTATCGAATGGGACGCAAAACTGATAGTTAATTGTAACGTTCAGGGCTTCCTATTGACCCTGGATTACTCAAATTGCGTCCCGATTCAATACATCGTCCTCCAGCCGACTTGTCTCCATGGGTGTATTTCTTCCTCGGGCACCTTATGGTCGTTCTCCTGTGAGTCTAGATTATCGAATCGGACGCAAAACTGATACTTAATCGTAACGTTCAGGGCCTCCTAATGACGATGGAACACTCAAATTGCGTCCCGATTCAATACATCGTCCTCAAGCCGACTTGTCTCCATGGGTCTATTGCTGCCGCGGGAACCTTAAGGTCGTTCTCCTGTGAGTGTAGATTATCGAAACGGAAGCAAAACTGATAGGTAATTGTAACGTTCAGGGCCGCCTAATGACGATGGAACACTCAAATTGCGGCCCGAGTAAATACATCGTTCTCTAGCCGACTTGTCTCCAAGGGGCTATTGCTGCCTCAGGCACCTAATGGTCATTCTCCTGTGAGTCTAGATTTTCGAATCGAACGCAAAACAGATAGGTAATTGTAACGTTCAGGGCCTCCTAATGACGATGGAACACTCAAATTGCGTCCCGATTCAATACATCGTCCTCCAGCCGACTTGTCTCCAAGGGTCTATTGCTGTCTCGGGCGCCTTTTGGTCGTTCTCCTGTGAGTCAAGATTATCGAATCGGACGCAAAACTGATAGTTAATTGTAACGTTCAGGGCCTCCTAATGACCATGAAACACTCAAATTGCGTCGCGATTCAATACATCGTCCTCCTTCCGACTTGTTTCCATGGATCTATTGCAGCCTCGGGGACATTGTGGTCGTTCTCCTGTTAGTCCAAATTATCGAATGGTACGCAAAACTGATAGTTAATTGTAACGTTCAGGGCCTCCTAATGACGATGGAACACTCAAATTGCGTCGCGATTCAATACATCGTCCTCCAGCCGACTGGTCTCCATGGGTCTATTGCTGTCTTGGGCACCTTATGGTTGTTCTCCTGTGAGTCTAGATTATCGAATCGGACGCAAAACTCATAGTTAATTGTAACGTTCAGGGCCTCCTAATGACGATGGAACACTCAAATTGCGTCCCGAGTCACTACATCGTCCTCCAGCCGACTTGTCTCCATGGGTCTATTGCTGCCTCGGGCACCTTATGGTCGTACTCCTGTGAGTCTAGATTATCGAATCGGACGAAAAACTGATAGTTAATTGTAACGTTCAGGGCCTCCTAATGACGATGGAACACTCAAATTGCGTCCCGATTCAATACATCGTCCTCCAGCCGACTGGTCTCCATGGGTCTATTGCTGTCTTGGGCGCCTTTTGGTCGTTCTCCTTTGAGTCAAGATTATCGAATCGGACGCAAAACTGATAGTTAATTGCAACGTTCAGGGCCACCTAATGCCCATGGAACACTCAAATTGCGTCCCGATTCAATACATCGTCCTCCAGCCGACTTGTCTCCATGGATCTATTGCTGCCTTGGGAACCTATTGGTCGTTCTCCTGTGAGTGTAGATTTTCGAATCGGACGCCAAACTGATAGTTAATTGTGACGTTCAGGGCCTCCTAATGACGATGGAACACTCAATTTGCGTCCCGATTCAATACATCGTCCTCCAGCCGACTTGTCTCCATGGAACTATTGCTGCCGCGGGCACCTTATGGTCGTTCTCCTGTGAGTCTAGATTATCGAATCGGACGCAAAACTGATAGTTAATTGTAACGTTCAGGGCCTCCTAATGACGATGGGACACTGAAATAGCGGCCTGATTAAATACATCGTCCTCCAGCGATTTGTCTCCATGGGTCTATTGCTGCCTCGGGCACCTTATGGTCGTTCTCCTGTGAGTCTAGATTATCGAATCGGACGCAAAACTCATAGTTAATTGTATTTTTCAGGGCCTCCTAATGACGATGGAACACTCAAATTGCGTACCGATTCAATACACCGTCCTCCAGCCGACTTGTCTCCATGGGTCTATTGCTGCCTCGGGCACCTTATGGTCGTGTTCCTGTGAGTCTAGATTATCGAATCGGACGAAAAACTGATAGTTAATTGTAACGTTCAGGGCCTCCTAATGACGATGGAACACTCAATTTCGTCCCGATTCATTACATCGTCCTCCAGCCGACTTGTCTCCATGGGTCTATTGCTGTCTTGGGCGCCTTTTGGTCGTTCTCCTGTGAGTCTAGATTATCGAATCGGACGCAAAACTGATAGTTAATTGTAACGTTCAGGGCCTCCTAATGACCATGGAACACTTAAATTGCGTCCCGATTCAATACATCGTCCTCCAGCTGACTTGTCTCCATGGATTTATTGCTGCCTTGGGCACCTATTGGTCGTTCTCCTCTGAGTGTAGATTTTCGAATCGGACGCCAAACTGATAGTTAATTGTAACGTTCAGGGCCTCCTAATGACGATGGAACATTCAAATTGCGTCCCGATGCAATACATCGTCCTCCAGCCGACTTGTCTCCATGGGTCTATTGCTGCCTCGGGCACATTGTGGTCGTTCTCCTGTGAGTCTAGATTATCAAATGGGACGCAAAACTGATAGTTAATTGTAACGTTCAGGGCCTCCTAATGACCCGGGATTACTCAAATTGCGTCCCGATTCAATACATCGTCCTCCAGCCGACTTGTCTCCATGGGTGTATTGCTTCCTCGGGCACCTTATGGTCGTTCTCCTGTGAGTCTAGATTATCGAATGGGACGCAAAACTGATAGTTAATTGTAACGTTCAGGGCCTCCTAATGACAATGAAACACGAAAATTGCGTCCCGATTCAATACATCGTCCTCCAGCCGACTTGTCACCATGGATCTATTGCTGCCTTGGGCACATTGTGGTCGTTCTCCTGTGAGTCTAGATTTTCGAATGGGACGCAAAACTGATAGTTAATTGTAACGTTCAGGGCCTCCTAATGACGATGGAACACTCAATTTGCGTCCCGATTCAATACATCGTCCTCCAGCCGTCTTGTCTCCATGGGTCTATTGCTGCCTCGGGCACCTTATGGTCGTTCTCCTGTGAGTCTAGATTATCGAATCGGACGCAAAACTCATAGTTAATTGTAACTTTCAGGGCCTCCTAATGACGATGGAACACTCAAATAGCGTCCCGATTCAATACATCGTCCTCCAGCCGACTTGTCTCCATGGGTCTATTGCTGCCTCGGGCACCTTATGGTCGTGCTCCTGTGAGTCTAGATTATCGAATCGGACGAAAAACTGATAGTTAATTGTAACGTTCAGGGCCTCCTAATGACGATGGAACACTCAAATTGCGTCCCGATTCATTACATCGTCCTCCAGCCGACTTGTCTCCAAGGGTCTATTGCTGTCTCGGGCGCCTTTTGGTCGTTCTCCTGTGAGTCTAGATTTTCGAATGGGACGCAAAACTGATAGTTAATTGTAACGTTCAGGGCCTCCTAATGAAGATGGAACACTCAAATTGCGGCATGATTAAATACATCGTCCTCCAGCGATTTGTCTCCATGGGTCTATTGCTGAATCGGGCACCTTATGGTCGTTCTCCTGTGAGTCTAGATTTTCGAATCGAACGCAAAACAAATAGTTAATTGTAACGTTCAGGGCCTCCTAATGACGATGGAACACTCATATTGCGTCTATATTCAATACATCGTCCTCCAGCCGACTTGTCTCCATGGGTCTATTGCTGCCTCCGGCACCTTATGGTCGTTCTCCTGTGAGTCTAGATTACCGAATCGGACGCAAAACTCATAGTTAATTGTAACGTTCAGGACCTCCTAATGACGATGGAACACTCAAATTGCGTCCCGATTCAATACATCGTCATCCAGACGACTTGTCTCCATGGGTCTATTACTGCCTCGGGCACTTTATGGTCGTTCTCCTGTGAGTCTAGATTATCGAATCGGACGCAAAACTGATAGTTAATTGTAACGTTCAGGGCCTCCTAATGACCATGGAACACTGAAATTGCGTCGCGATTCAATACATCGTCCTCCAGCCGACTTGTCTCCATGGATCTATTGTAGCCTCGGGCACATTGTGGTCGTTCTCCTGTTAGTCCAGATTATCGAATGGGACGCAAAACTGATAGTTAATTGTAACGTTCAGGGCCTCCTAATGACCCTGGATTACTCAAATTGCGTCCCGATTCAATACATCGTCCTCCAGCCGACTTGTCTCCATGGGTGTATTTCTTCCTCGGGCACCTTATGGTCGTTCTCCTGTGAGTCTAGATTATCGAATGGGACGCAAAACTGATACTTAATCGTTACGTTCAGGGCCTCCTAATGACGATGGAACACTCAATTTGCGTCCCGGTTCAATACATCGTCCTCAAGCCGACTTGTCTCCATGGGTCTATTGCTGCCGCGGGAACCTTAAGGTCGTTCTCCTGTGAGTCTAGATTATCGAATCGGACGCAAAACTGATAGTTAATTGTAACGTTCAAGGCCTACTCATGACCATGAAACACTCAAATTGCGTCCCGATTCAATACATCGTCCTCAAGCCGACTTGTCTCCATGGGAATATTGCTGCCTCGGGCACATTATGGTCGTTATCCTGTGTGTCTAGATTATCGAATGGGACGCAAAACTGATAGTTAATTGTAACGTTCAGGGTCTCCTAATGACCATGGATTACTCAAATTGCGTCCCGATTCAATACATCGTCCACCAGCCGACTTGCCTCCATGGGTCTATAGCTTACTCGGGCACCTTATGGTCGTTCTCCTGTGAGTCTAGATTATCGAATGGGACGCAACACTGATAGTTAATTGTACCGTTCAGGGCCTCCTCATGACGAAGGAATACTCAAAGTGCGTCCCGATTCAATACATCGTCCTCCAGCCGACTTGTCTCCATGGGTCTATTGCTACCTCGGGAACCTTATGGTCGTTCTCCTGTGAGTCTAGATTTTCGAATCGGACGCAAAACTGTTAGTTAATTGTAACGTTCAGGGCCTCCTAATGACGATGGAACACTCAATTTGCGTCCCTATTCAATATATCGATCTCTAGGCGGCTTGTCTCCAAGGGTCTATTGCTGCCTCGGGCACCTTATGGTCGTTCTCCTGTGAGTCTAGATTATCGAATCGGACGCAAAACTGATAGTTAATTGTAACGTTCAGGACCTCCTAATTACGATGGAACACTCAAATTGCGTCCCGATTCAATACATCGCCCTCCAGCCGACTTGTCTCCATGGGTCTATTGCTGCCTCGGGCACCTTGTGGTCGTTCTCCTGTGAGTCTAGATTATCGAATGGAACGCAAAACTGATAGTTAATTGTAACGTTCAGGGCCTCCTAATGACGATGGAACACTCAAATTGCGTCCCATTTCAATTTTTCGTCATCAAGCCGACTTGTCTCCATGGGTCTATTTCTGCCTCGGGTACCTTATGGTCGTTCTCCTGTGATTCTAGATTTTCGAATCGAACGCAAAACTGATAATTAATTGTAACGATCAGGGCCTCCTAATGACGATGGAACACTCAAATTTCGTCCCGATTCAATACATCGTCCTCCAGCCGACTTGTCTCCATGGGTCTATTGCTGCCTCGGGCACCTAATGGTCGTTCTCCTGTGAGTCTAGATTTTTGAATCGGACGCAAAACTGAAAGTTAATTGTAACGTTCAGGACCTCCTAATGACGATGGAACACTAAAATTGCGTCCCGATTCAATACATCGTCCACCAGCCGACTTGTCCCCATGGGACTAATGCATCCTCGAGCGCCTTATGATCGTTCTCCTGTGAGTCAAGATTATCGAATCGGACGCAAAAGTGATAGTTAATTGTAACGTTTAGGGCCTCCTAATGACGATGGAACACTCAAATTGCGTCCCGTTTTAATACATCGTCCTCCAGCCGGCTTGTCTCCATGGGTCTATTGCTTCCTCGGGCGCCTTATGGTCGTTCTCCTGTGAGTCTAGATTGTCGAATCGGACGCAAACCTGATAGTTAATTGTAACGTTCAGGGCCTCCTAATGACGATGGGACACTCAAATTGCGTCCTGATTAATACATCATCCTCCAGCCGACTTGTCTCCATGGGTGTATTGCTGCCTCGGGCACATTATGGTCGTTCTCCTGTGAGTATAGATTATCGAATGGGATGCAAAACTGATAGTTAATTGTAACGTTCAGGGCCTCCTCATGACGATGGAATACTCAAATTGCGTCCCGATTTAATACATCGTCCTCCAGCCGACTTGTCTCCATGTATCTATTGCTGCCTCGGGAACCTTATGGTCGTCCTCCTGTGAGTCTAGATTTTCGAATCGGACGCAAAATTGTTAGTTAATTGTAACGTTCAGAGCCTCCTAATGACGATGGAACACTCAAATTGCGTCCCGATTCAATACATCGTACTCAACCGACTTGTCTCCATGGGTCTATTGCTGCCTCGGGCACCTTATGGTCGTTATTTTGTGTGTCTAGATTATCGAATGGGACGCAAAACTGATAGTTAATTGTAACGTTCAGGGTCTCCTAATGACCATGGATTACTCAAATTGCGTCCCGAATCAATACATCGTCCTCCAGCCGACTTGTCTCCATGGGTCTATTGCTTACTCGGGCACCTTATGGTCGTTCTCCTGTGAGTCTAGATTATCGAATGGGACGCAAAACTGATAGTTAATTGTACCGATCAGGGCCACCTAATGACGATGGAACATTCAAATTGCGTCCCGATTCAATACATCGTCCTCCAGCCGACTTGTCTCCATGGGTCTATTGCTGCCTTGGGCACCTATTTGTCGTTCTGCTGTGAGTGTAGATTTTCGAATCGGACGCAAAACTGATAGTTAATTGTAACGTTCAGGGCCACCTAATGACGATGGAACACTCAAATTGCGTCCCGATTCAATTCATCGTCCTCCAGCTGACTTGTCCCCATGGGTCTATTGCTGCCTCGGGCACCTTATGGTCGTTCTCCTGTGAGTCTAGATTATCGAATCGGACGCAAAACTGATAATTAATTGTAACGTTCAGGGCATCCTAATGACGATGGAACACTCAAATTGCGTCCCGATTCAATACATCGTCCTCCAGCCGACCTGTCTCCATGGGTCTATTGCTGCCTCGGGCACCTTATTGTCGTTCTCCTGTGAGTCTAGATTATCGAATCGGACGCAAAACTGATAGTTAATTGTAACGTTCAGGGCCTCCTAATGACGATGGAACACTCAAACTGCGTCCCGATTAAATACATCGTCCTCCAGCCGACTTGTGTCAATGGGTCTATTGGTGCCTTGGGCACCTAATGGTCGTTCTCATGTGAGTCTAGATTTTCGAATCGAACGCAAAACTGATAGTTAATTGTAACGTTCAGGGCCTCCTAATGACGATGGAACACTCAAATTGCGTCCCGATTCAATACATCGTGCTTCAGCCGACTTGTCTCCATGGGTCTATTGCTGCCTCAGGCACCTTATGGTCGTTGTCCTGTGATTCTAGATTATCGAATCGGACGCAAAACTGATAATTAATTGTAACGTTCAGGGCATCCTAATGACGATGGAACACTCAAATTGCGTCCCGATTCAATACATCGTCCTCCAGCCGACTTGTCTCCATGGGTCTATTGCTGCCTCGGGCACCTTATGGTCGTTCTCCTGTGATTCTAGAATTTCGAATCGAACGCAAAACTGATAGTTAATTGTAACGTTCAGGGCCTCCTAATGACGATGGAACACTCAAATTGCGTCCCGATTCATTACATCGTCCTCCAGCCGACTTGTCTCCATGGGTCTATTGCTGCCTCGGGCACCTTATGGTCGTTCTCCTGTGAGTCTAGATTTTCGAATGGGACGCAAAACTGATAGTTAATTGTAACGTTCAGGCCCTCCTAATGACGATGGAACACTCAATTTGCGTCCCGATTCAATACATCGTCCTCCAGCCGACTTGTCTCCATGGGTCTATTGCTGTCTCGGGCGCCTCATGGTCGTTCTCCTGTGTGTCAAGATTTTCGAATCGGACGCAAAACTGATAGTTAATTGTAACGTTCAGGGCCTACTAATGACGATGGAACACTCAAGTTGCGCCCCGATTCAATACATCGTCCTCCAGCCGACTTGTCTCCATGGGCCTATTGCTTCCTCGGGCACCTTATGGTCGTTCTCCTGTGAGTCTAGATTATCGAATCGGACGAAAAACTGATAGTTAATTGTAACGTTCACGGCCTCCTAATGACGATGGAACACTCAAATTGCGTCCTGATTAATACATCATCCTCCAGCCGACTTGTCTCCATGGGTCTATTGCTGCCTCGGGCACATTCTGGTCGTTCTCCTGTGAGTATAGATTATCGAATGGGACGCAAAACTGATAGTTAATTGTAACGTTCAGGGCCTCCTCATGACGATGGAATACTCAGTGCGTCCCGATTCAATACATCGTCCTCCAGCCGACTTGTCTCCATGGGTCTATTGCTACCTCGGGAACCTTATGGTCGTTCTCCTGTGAGTCTAGATTTTCGAATCGGACGCAAAACTGTTAGTTAATTGTAACGTTCAGGGCCTCCTAATGACGATGGAACACTCAATTGGCGTCCCTATTCAATATATCCATCTCTAGGCGACTTGTCTCCAAGGGTCTATTGCTGCCTCGGGCACCTTATGGTCGTTCTCCTGTGAGTGAAGGTTATCGAATCGGACGCAAAACTAATAGTTAATTGTAACTTCCGTGTCACCCTAATGACGATAGAAAACACAAATTGCGTCCCGATTCAATACATCGTACACCAGCCGACTCGGGCTCCTTATTGTCGTTCTCCTGTGAGTCAAGATTATCGAATCCGACGCAAAACTGATAGTTAATTGTAACGTTCAAGGCCTACTCATGACCATGAAACACTCAAATTGCGTCCCGATTCAATACATCGTCCTCAAGCCGACTTGTCTCCATGGGAATATTGCTGCCTCGGGCACATTATGGTCGTTATCCTGTGTGTCTAGATTATCGAATGGGACGCAAAACTGATAGTTAATTGTAACGTTCAGGGTCTCCTAATGACCATGGATTACTCAAATTGCGTCCCGATTCAATACATCGTCCACCAGCCGACTTGCCTCCATGGGTCTATAGCTTACTCGGGCACCGTATGGTCGTTCTCCTGTGAGTCTAGATTATCGAATGGGACGCAAAACTGATTGTTAATTGTACCGTTCAGGGCCTCCTCATGACGATGGAATACTCAAAGTGCGTCCCGATTCAATACATCGTCCTCCAGCCGACTTGTCTCCATGGGTCTATTGCTACCTCGGGAACCTTATGGTCGTTCTCCTGTGAGTATAGATTTTCGAATCGGACGCAAAACTATTAGTTAATTGTAACGTTCAGGGCCTCCTAATGACGATGGAACACTCAATTTGCGTCCCTATTCAATATATCGATCTCTAGGCGACCTGTCTCCAAGGGTCTATTGCTGCCTCGGGCACCTTATGGTCGTTCTCCTGTGAGTCTAGATTATCGAATCGGACGCAAAACTGATAGTTAATTGTAACGTTCAGGACCTCCTAATTACGATGGAACACTCAAATTGCGTCCCGATTCAATACATCGCCCTCCAGCCGACTTGTCTCCATGGGTCTATTGCTGCCTCGGGCACCTTGTGGTCGTTCTCCTGTGAGTCTAGATTATCGAATGGGACGCAAAACTGATAGTTAATTGTAACGTTCAGGGCCTCCTAATGACGATGGAACACTCAAATTGCGTCCCATTTCAATTTATCGTCATCAAGCCGACTTGTCTCCATTGGTCTATTTCTGCCTCGGGTACCTTATGGTCGTTCTCCTGTGATTCTAGATTTTCGAATCGAACCCAAAACTGATAATTAATTGTAACGATCAGGGCCTCCTAATGACGATGGAACACTCAAATTTCGTCCCGATTCAATACATCGTCCTCCAGCCGACTTGTCTCCATGGGTCTATTGCTGCCTCGGGCACCTTATGGTCGTTCTCCTGTGAGTCTAAATTTTCGAATGGGACGCAAAACTGATAGTTAATATAATGTTCAGGGCCGCCTAATGACGATGGAACACTCAAATTGCGTCCCGATTCAATACATCGTCCTCCAGCCGACTTGTCTCCATGGGTCTATTGCTTACTGAAGCAACTTATGGTCGTTCTCCTGTGAGTCTAGATTATCGAATGGGACGCAAAACTGATAGTTAATTGTACCGTTCAGGGCCTCCTAATGAAGATGGAACACTCAAATTGCGTCCCGATTCAATACATCGTCCTCCAGTCGACTTGTCTCCATGGGTCCATTGATGCCTCTGGAACCTTATGGTCGTTCTCCTGTGAGTCTAGATTACCGAATCGGAAGCAAAACTCACAGTTAATTGTAACGTTCAGGGCCGCCTAATGACTATGGAACACTCAAATTGCGTCCCGATTCAATACATCGTTCTCTAACCGACTTGTCTCCAAGGTTCTATTGCTGCCTCGGGCACCTTATGGTCGTTCACCTGTGAGTCTAGATTATCGAATCGGACGCAAAACTGATAGTTAATTGTAACGTTCAGGGCCTCCTAATGACGATGGAACACTCAAATTGTGTCCTGATTAAATACATCGTCCTCCAGCGATTTGTCTCCATGGGTCTATTGCTGCCTCGGGCACCTTATGGTCGTTCTCCTGTGAGTCTAGATTTTCGTATCGGACGCAAAACTGATAGTTAATTGTAACGTTCAGGGCCTCCTAATGACGATGGATCACTCAAATTGCGTCCCGATTCAATACATCGCCCTCCAGCCGACTTGTCTATATGGGTCTATTGCTGCCTCGGGCACCTTATGGTCGTTCTCCTGTGAGTCTAGATTTTTGAATCGGACGCAAAACTGATAGTTAATTGTAACGTTCAGAGCCTCCTAATGACGATGGAACACTCAATTTGCGTCCCTATTCAATACATCGATCTCTAGCCGACTTGTCTCCAAGGGTCTATTGCTGCCTCGGGTACCTTATGGTCGTTCTCCTGTGAGTCAAGATTATCGAATCGGACGCAAAACTAATAGTTAATTGTAACTTCCGGATCCTCCTAATGACGATAGAAAACACATATTGCGTCCCGATTCAATACATCGTACTCCACCCGACTCGGGCACCTTATGGTCGTTCTCCTGTGAGTCAAGATTATCGAATGCGACGCAAAACTGATAGTTAATTGTAACGTTCAGGGCCTACTAATGACCATGAAACACTCAAATTGCGTCCCGATTCAATACATCGTACTCAACCGACTTGTCTCCATGGATCTATTGCTGCCTTGGGCACCTATTGGTCGTTCTCCTGTGACTGTAGATTTTCGAATCGGACGCAAACCTGATAGTTACTTGTAACGTTCAGTGCCTCCTATAGACGATGGAACACTCACTGGACCTGACGGGATACCAATTCGATTCTACACAGAGTACGCGAAAGAACTTGCCCCCCTTCTAACAGCCGTGTACCGCAAGTCTCTAGAGGAACAGAAGGTTCCAAATGATTGGAAAAGAGCACAGGTAGTCCCAGTCTTCAAGAAGGGTCGTCGAGCAGATGCGCAAAACTATAGACCTATCTCTCTGACGTCGATCTGTTGTAGAATTTTGGAACATGTCTTTTGCTCGAGTATCATGTCGTTTTTGGAAACTCAGAATCTACTATGTAGGAATCAACATGGATTCCGGAAACAGCGATCGTGTGAAACCCAACTCGCATTATTTGTTCATGAAACCCAGAAAATATTAGATACAGGCTCCCAGGTAGATGCCATTTTCCTTGACTTCCGGAAGGCGTTCGATACAGTTCCGCACTGTCGTCTGATAAACAAAGTAAGAGCCTACGGAATATCAGACCAGCTGTGTGGCTGGATTGAAGAGTTTTTAGCAAACAGAACACAGCATGTTGTTCTCAATGGAGAGACATCTACAGACGTTAAAGTAACCTCTGGCGTGCCACAGGGGAGTGTTATGGGACCATTGCTTTTCACAATATATATAAATGACCTAGTAGATAGTGTCGGAAGTTCCATGCGGCTTTTCGCGGATGATGCTGTAGTATACAGAGAAGTTGCAGCATTAGAAAATTGTAGCGAAATGCAGGAAGATCTGCAGCGGATAGGCACTTGGTGCAGGGAGTGGCAACTGACCCTTAACATAGACAAATGTAATGTATTGCGAATACATAGAAAGAAGGATCCTTTATTGTATGATTATATGATAGCGGAACAAACACTGGTAGCAGTTACTTCTGTAAAATATCTGGGAGTATGCGTGCGGAACGATTTGAAGTGGAATGATCATATAAAATTAATTGTTGGTAAGGCGGGTACCAGGTTGAGATTCATTGGGAGAGTCCTTAGAAAATGTAGTCCATCAACAAAGGAGGTGGCTTACAAAACACTCGTTCGACCTATACTTGAGTATTGCTCATCAGTGTGGGATCCGTACCAGATCGGGTTGACGGAGGAGATAGAGAAGATCCAAAGAAGAGCGGCGCGTTTCGTCACAGGGTTATTTGGTAACCGTGATAGCGTTACGGAGATGTTTAACAAACTCAAGTGGCAGACTCTGCAAGAGAGGCGCTCTGCATCGCGGTGTAGCTTGCTCGCCAGGTTTCGAGAGGGTGCGTTTCTGGATGAGGTATCGAATATATTGCTTCCCCCTACTTATACCTCCCGAGGAGATCACGAATGTAAAATTAGAGAGATTAGAGCGCGCACAGAGGCTTTCAGACAGTCGTTCTTCCCGCGAACCATACGCGACTGGAACAGGAAAGGGAGATAATGACAGTGGCACGTAAAGTGCCCTCCGCCACACACCGTTGGGTGGCTTGCGGAGTATAAATGTAGATGTAGATGTAGATTACGCCCCGATTCAATACATCGTCCTCCAGCCGACTTGTCTCCATGGGAATATTGCTGCCTCGGGCACATTATGGACGTTATCCTGTGTGTCTAGATTATCGAATCGGACGCAAAACTGATAGTTAATTGTAACGTTCAGTGCCTCCTAATGACGATGGAACACTCAAATTGCGTCCCGATTCAATACATCGTCCTCCAGCCGACTTGTCTCCATGGGAATATTGCTGCCTCGGGCACATTATGGTCGTTATTTTGTGTGTCTAGATTATCGAATGGGACGCAAAACTGATAGTTAATTGTACCGTTCAGGGCCACCTAATGACGATGGAACATTCAAATTGCGTCCCGATTCAATACATCGTCCTCCAGCCAACTTGTCTCCATGGGTCTATTGCTGCCTCTGGAACCTTATGGTCGTTCTCCTGTGAGTCTAGATTACCGAATCGGAAGCAAAACTCATAGTTAATTGTAACGTTCAGGGCCGCCTAATGACTATGGAACACTCAAAATGCGTCCCGATTCAATACATCGTTCTCCAACCGACTTGTTTCCAAGGTTCTATTGCTGCCTCGGGCACCTTATGGTCGTTCTCCTGTGAGTCAGGATTATCAAATCGGACGCAAAACTGATAGTTAATTGTAACGTTCAGGGCCTCCTAATGACGATGGAACACTCATCTTGCGTCCTGATTAAATACATCGTACTCCAGCGATTTGGCTCCATGGGTATATTGCTGCCTCGGGTACCTTATGGTCGTTCTACTGTGAGTCTAGATTTTCGAATCGAACGCAAAACTGATAGTTAATTGTAACGTTCATGGCCTCATAATGACAATGGAACAATCAAATTGCGTCCCGATTCAATACATCGTCCTCCAGCCGACTTGTCTCCATGGGTCTATTGCTGCCTTGGGCACCTATTTGTCGTTCTGCTGTGAGTGTAGATTTTCGAATCGGACGCAAAACTGATAATTAATTGTAACGTTCAGGGCCACCTAATGACGATGGAACACTCAAATTGCGTCCCGATTCAATACATCGTCCTCCAGCTGACTTGTCCCCATGGGTCTATTGCTGCCTCGGGCACCTTATGGTCGTTCTCCTGTGAGTCTAGATTATCGAATCGGACGCAAAACTGATAATTAATTGTAACGTTCAGGGCCTCCTAATGACGATGGAACACTCAATTTGCGTCCCGATTCAATACATCGTCCTCCAGCCGACTTGTCTCCATGGGTCTATTGCTGCCTCGGGCACCTTATGGTCGTTGTCCTGTGATTCTAGATTATCGAATCGGACGCAAAACTGATAATTAATTGTAACGTTCAGGGCATCCTAATGACGAAGGAACACTCAAATTGCGTCCCGATTCAATACATCGTCCTCCAGCCGACTTGTCTCCATGGGTCTATTGCTGCCTCGGGCACCTTATGGTCGTTCTCCTGTGATTCTAGAATTTCGAATCGAACGCAAAACTGATAGTTAATTGTAACGTTCAGGGCCTCCTAATGACGATGGAACACTCAAATTGCGTCCCGATTCATTACATCGTCCTCCAGCCGACTTGTCTCCATGGGTCTATTGCTGCCTCGGGCACCTTATGGTCGTTCTCCTGTGAGTCTAGATTTTCGAATGGGACGCAAAACTGATAGTTAATTGTAACGTTCAGGCCCTCCTAATGACGATGGAACACTCAATTTGCGTCCCGATTCAATACATCGTCCTCCAGCCGACTTGTCTCCATGGGTCTATTGCTGTCTCGGGCGCCTCATGGTCGTTCTCCTGTGTGTCAAGATTTTCGAATCGGACGCAAAACTGATAGTTAATTGTAACGTTCAGGGCCTACTAATGACGATGGAACACTCAAGTTGCGCCCCGATTCAATACATCGTCCTCCAGCCGACTTGTCTCCATGTGTTTATTGCTGCCACGGGCACCTTATGTTCGTTCTCCTGTGAGTCTAGATTTTCGAATCGAACGCAAAACTGATAGTTAATTGTAACGTTCAGGGCCTCCTAATGGCGATGGAACAGTCAAATTGCGTCCCGATTCAATACATCGTCCTCCAGCTGACTTGTCTCCAAGGGTATATTGCTGCCTCGAGTACCTTATGGTCGTTCTCCTGTGAGTGTAGATTATTGAATCGGACGCAAAACTGATAGTTAATTGTAACTTTCAGGGCCACATAATGACAATGGAACAATCAAATTGCGTCCCGATTCAATACATCGTCCTCCAGCCGACTTGTCTCCATGGGTCTTTTTCTGCCTTGGGCACCTATTTGTCGTTCTGCTGTGTGTGTAGATTTTCGAATCGGACGCAAAACTGATAGTTAATTGTAACGTTCAGGGCCTCCTAATGACGATGGAACACTCAAATTGCGTCCCGATTCAATACATCGTCCTCCAGCCGACTTGTCCCCATGGGTCTATTGCTGCCTCGGGTACCTTATGGTCGTTCTCCTGTGAGTCTAGATTATCGAATCGGACGCAAAACTGATAGTTAATTGTAACGTTCAGGGCCTCATAATGACGATGGAACACGCAATTTGCGTCACGATTCAATAAATCGTTCTCTAGCCGACTTGTCTCCAAGGGTCTGTTGCTGCCTCGAGCGCCTTATAATCGTTCTCCTGTGAGACTAGATTATCGAATCGGACGCAAAACTGATAGTTAATTGTAACATTCAGGGCCTCCTAATGACGATAGAACACTCAAATTGCGTCTAGATTCAATACATCGTCCTCCAGCCGACATGTCTCCATGGGCCTATTGCTGCCTCGGGCACCTTATGGTCGCTCTCCTGTGAGTCTAGATTATCGAATCGGACGCAAAACTGATACTTAATTGTAACGTTCAGGGCCTCCTAATGACGATGGAACACTCAAAGTGCGTCTACATTCAATACATCGTCCTCCAGCCGACATGTCTCCATGGGTCTATTGCTGCCTCGGGCACCTCATGGTCGTTCTCCTGTGAGTCTAGATTATCGAATCGGACGCAAAACTGATAGTTAATTGTAACGTTCAGGGCCTCCTAATGACGATGGAAAACTCAAATTGCTTTCCTATTCAATACATCGTCCTCCAGCCGACATGTCTCCATGGGTCTAATACTGCCTTGGGCACCTTATAGTCGTTGTCCTGTGAGTCTAGACTATCGAATCGGACGCAAAACTGATAATTAATTGTAACGTTCAGGGCATCCAAATGACGATGGAACACTCAAATTGCGTCCCGATTCAATACATCGTCCTCCAGCCGATTTGTTTCCATGGGTCTATTGCTGCCTCGGGTACCTTATGGTCGTTCTCCTGTGATTCTAGATTTTCGAATCGAACGCAAAACTGATAGTTAATTGTAACGTTCAGGGCCTCCTAATGACGATGGAACACTCAAATTGCGTCCCGATTCATTACATCGTCCTCCAGCCGACTTGTCTCCATGGGTCTATTGCTGCCTCGGGCACCTTATGGTCGTTCTCCTGTGAGTCTAGATTTTCGAATGGGACGCAAAACTGATAGTTAATTGAAATGTTCAGGGCCTCCTAATGACGATGGAACACTCAAATTGCGTCCCGATTCATTACATCGTCCTCCAGCCGACTTGTCTCCATGGGTCTATTGCTGCCTCGGGCACCTTATGGTCGTTCTCCTGTGATTCTAGATTTTCGAATCGAACGCAAAACTGATAGTTAATTGTAACGTTCAGGGCCTCCTAATGACGATGGTACACGCAATTTGCGTCACGATTCAATAAATCGTTCTCTAGCCGACTTGTCTCCAAGGGTCTGTTGCTGCCTCGAGCGCCTTATAATCGTTCTCCTGTGAGGCTAGATTATCGAATCGGACGCAAAACTGATAGTTAATTGTAACGTTCAGGGCCTCCTAATGACGATGGTACACTCAAATTGCGTCCTGATTCAATACATCGTCCTCCAGCCGACTTGTCTCCATGGGTCTATTGCTGACTCGGGCACCTTATGGTCGTTCTCCTATGAGTCTAAATTTTCGAATCGAACGCAAAACTGATAGTTAATTGTAACGTTCAGTGCCTCCTAATGACGAGAGAACACTTAAATTTCGTCTAGATTCAATACATCTTCCTCCAGCCGACATGTCTCCATGGGTCTATTGCTGCCTCGGGCACCTTATGGTCGTTCTCCTGTGAGTCTAGATTATCGAATCGGACGCGAAACTGATAGTTAATTGTAACGTTCAGGGCCTCCTTATGACGATGGAACACTCAAAGTGCGTCTACATTCAATACATCGTCCTCCAGCCGACATGTCTCCATGGGTCTATTGCTGCCTCGGGCACCTCATGGTCGTTCTCCTGTGAGTCTAGATTATCGAATCGAACGCAAAACTGATAGTTAATTGTAACGTTCAGGGCCTCCTAATGACGATGGAACACTCAAATTGCTTCCCGATTCAATACATCGTCCTCCAGCCGACTTGTCTCCATGGGTCTATTGCTGCCTCGGGTACCTTATGGTCGTTCTCCTGTGATTCTAGATTTTCGAATCGAACGCAAAACTGATAGTTAATTGTAACGTTCAGGGCCTCCTAATGACGATGGAACACTCAAATTGCGTCCCGATTCATTACATCGTCCTCCAGCCGACTTGTCTCCATGGGTCTATTGCTGCCTCGGGCACCTTATCGTCGTTCTCCTGTGAGTCTAGATTTTCGATTGGGACGCAAAACTGATAGTTAAATGAAATGTTCAGGCCCTCCTAATGACGATGGAACACTCAATTTGCGTCCCGATTCAATACATCGTCCTCCAGCCGACTTGTCTCCATGGGTCTATTGCTGCCTCGGGCGCCTTATGGTCGTTCTACTGTGTGTCATGATTTTCGAATCGGACGCAAAACTGATAGTGAATTGTAACGTTCAGGGCCTCCTAATGACGATGGAACACTCAAGTTGCGCCCCGCTTCAATACATCGTCCTCCATCCGACTTGTCTCCATGGGTCTATTGCTGCCTCGGGCACCTTATGGTCGTTCTACTGTGAGTCTAGATTATCGAATCGGACGCAAAACTGTTAGTTAATTTTAACGTTCAGGGCCTTCTAATGGCGATGGAACAGTGAAATTGCGTCCCGATTCAATACATCGTCCTCCAGCCGACTTGTCCCCATGGGTCTATTGCTGCCTCGGGTACCTTATGGTCGTTCGCCTGTGAGTCTAGATTATCGAATCGGACGCAAAACTGATAGTTAATTGTAACGTTCAGGGCCTCCTAATGACGATGGAACACGCAATTTGCGTCACGATTCAATAAATCGTTCTCTAGCCGACTTGTCTCCAAGGGTCTGTTGCTGCCTCGAGCGCCTTATAATCGTTCTCCTGTGAGTCTAGATTATCGAATCGGACGCAAAACTGATAGTTAATTGTAACGTTCAGGGCCTCCTAATGAAGATGTAATACTCAAATTGCGTCCCGATACCATACATAGTCCTCCAGCCGACTTGTCTCCATGGGTCTATTGCTGCCTCGGCCTCCTTATGGTCGTTCTCCTGTGAGTCTAGATTTTCGAATCGAACTCAAAACTGATAGTTAATTGTAACGTTCAGTGCCTCCTAATGGCGATGGAACACTCGAATTGCGTCCTGATTGAATACATCGTCCTCCAGCCGACTTGTCTTCATGGGTCTATTGCTGCCTCGGGCACCTTGTGGTCGTTCTCCTGTGAGTCTTGATTATCGAATGGAACGCAAAACTGATAGTTAATTGTAACGTTCAGGGCCTCCTAATGACGATGGAACACTTAAATTGCATCCCGATTCAATACATCGTCCTCCAGCCGACATGACTCCATGGGTCTATTGCTGCCTCCGGCGTCTTATGGTCGTTCTCCTGTGAGTCAAGATTATCGAATCGGAAGCAAAACTGATAGTTAATTGTAACGTTCAGGGCCTCCTAATGACGACGGAACACTCAAATTGCGTCCCGATTCAATACATCGTCTTCCAGCCGACTTGTCTCCATGGGTCTATTGCCGCCTCGTGCACCTCATGGTCGTTCTCCTGTGAGTCTAGATTTTCGAATCGGACGCAAAACTGATAGTTAATTGTAACGTTCAGGGCCTCCTAATGACGATGGAACACTCAAATTGCGTCCCGATTCAATACATCGTCCTCCAGCCGTCTTGTCTCCATGGGTCAATTGCTGCCTCGGGCGGCTTATGGTCGTTCTCCTGTGAGTCAAGATTATCGAATCAAACGCAAAACTGATAGATAATTGTAACGGTCAGGGCCTCCTAATGACGACAAAACACTCAAATTGCGTCCCGATTCAATACATCGTCTTCCAGCCGACTTGTCTCCATGGGTCTTTGCCGCCTCGTGCACCTTATGGTCGTTCTCCTGTGAGTCTAGATTTTCGAATCGGACGCAAAACTGATAGTTAATTGTAACGTTCAGGGCCTCCTAATGACGATGGAACACTCAAATTGCGTCCCGATTCAATACATCGTCCTCCAGCCGTCTTGTCTCCATGGGTCAATTGCTGCCTCGGGCGGCTTATGTTCGTTCTCCTGTGAGTCAAGATTATCGAATCGAACGCAAAACTGATAGATAATTGTAACGTTCAAGGTCTCCTAATGACGATGGAACACTCAAATTGCGTCCCGATTCAATACATCGTCCTCCAGCCGACTTGTCTCCATGGGTCTATTGCTGTCTCGGGATCCTTTTGGTCGTTCTCCTGTGAGTCAAGATTATCGAATATGACGCAAAACTGACAGTTAATTGTAACGTTCAGGGCCTCCTAATGACGATGGAACACTCAAATTGCGTCCCGACTCAATACATCGTCCTCCAGCCGACTTGTCTCCATGGGTCTATTGCTGCCTCAGGCACCTTTTGGTCGTTCTCCTGTGAGTCTAGATTATCGAATCGGACGCAAAACTGATAGTTAATTGTAACGTTCAGGGCCTCCTAATGACGATGAAACACTAAAATTGCGGCCTGATTAAATACATCGTCCTCCAGCGATTTGTCTCCATGGGTCTTTTGCTGCCTCAGCAACCTTATGGTCGTTCTCCTGTGAGTCTAGATTATCGAATCGGACGTAAAACGGATAGTTAATTGTAACGTTCAGGGCCTCCTAATGACGATGGATCTCTCAAATTGCGTCGAGATTCAATACATCGACCTCCAGCCGACTTGTCTCCATGTGTTTATTGCTGCCTCGGGCACCTTATGGTCGTCCTCCTGTGAGTCTAGATTATCGAATAGGACGCAAAACTGATAGTTAATTGTAACGTTCAGGGCCTCCTAATGACGATGAAACATTCAAATTGCGTTCCGATTCAATACATCGTCCTCCAGCCGACTTGTCTCCATGGGTCAGTTGCTGCCTCGGGCACCTTATGGTCGTTGTCCTGTGAGTCTAGATTATCGAATCGGACGCAAAACACATAGTTAATTGCAAGGTTCAGGACCTCCTAACGACGATGGAACACTCAAATTGCGTCCCGATTCAATTTATCGTCATCCAGCCGACTTGTCTCCATGGGTCTATTGCTGCCTCGGGCACCTTATGGTCGTTCTCCTATGAGTCTAAATTTTCGAATCGAACGCAAAACTGATAGTTAATTGTAACGTTCAGTGCCTCCTAATGACGAGAGAACACTCAATTTGCGTCTAGATTCAATACATCGTCCTCCAGCCGACATGTCTCCATGGGTCTATTGCTGCCTTGGGCACCTTATGGTCGTTCTCCTGTGAGTCTAGATTATCGAATCGGACGCAAAACTGATAGTTAATTGTAACGTTCAGGGCCTACTAATGACGATGGAACACTCAAACTGCGTCCCGACACAATACATCGTCCTCCAGCCGACTTTTCTCCATGGGTCTATTGCTGCCTCGTGCACCTTGTGGTCGATCTCCTGTGAGTCTAGATGATCGAATTGGACGTCAAACTGATAGGTAATTGTAACGTTCAGGGCCTCCTAATGAAGATGTAATACTCAAATTGCGTCCCGTTTCCATACATAGTCCTCCAGCCGACTTGTCTCCATGGGTCTATTGCTGCCTCGGCCTCCTTATGGTCGTTCTCCTGTGAGTCTAGATTTTCGAATCGAACTCAAAACTGATAGTTAATTGTAACGTTCAGTGCCTCCTAATGGCGATGGAACACTCGAATTGCGTCCTGATTGAATACATCGTCCTCCAGCCGACTTGTCTTCATGGGTCTATTGCTGCCTCGGGCACCTTGTGGTCGTTCTCCTGTGAGTCTTGATTATCGAATGGGACGCAAAACTGATAGTTAATTGTAACGTTCAGGGCCTCCTAATGACGATGGAACACTTAAATTGCATCCCGATTCAATACATCGTCCTCCAGCCGACAAGACTCCATGGGTCTATTGCTGCCTCCGGCGTCTTATGGTCGTTCTCCTGTGAGTCAAGATTATCGAATCGGACGCAAAACTGATAGTTAATTGTAACGTTCAGGGCCTCCTAATGACGACGGAACACTCAAATTGCGTCCCGATTCAATACATCGTCTTCCAGCCGACTTGTCTCCATGGGTCTATTGCCGCCTCGTGCACCTTATGGTCGTTCTCCTGTGAGTCTAGATTTTCGAATCGGACGCAAAGCTGATAGTTAATTGTAACGTTCAGGGCCTCCTAACGACGATGGAACACTCAAATTGCGTCCCGATTCAATACATCGTCCTCCAGCCGTCTTGTCTCCATGGGTCAATTGCTGCCTCGGGCGGCTTATGGTCGTTCTCCTGTGAGTCAAGATTATCGAATCGAACGCAAAACTGATAGATAATTGTAACGTTCAGGGTCTCCTAATGACGATGGAACACTCAAATTGCGTCCCGATTCAATACATCGTCCTCCAGCCGACTTGTTTCCATGGGTCTATTGCTGCCTCGGGCAGCTTATGTTCGTTCTCCTGTGAGTCTGGATTATCGAATCGGACGCAAATCTCATAGTTAATTGTAACGTTCAGGGCCTCGTAATGACGATGGAACACTCAAATTGCGTCCCGATTCAATACATCGTCCTTCAGCCAATTTGTCTCCATGGGCTATTGCTGCCTCGGGCACCTTATGGTCGTTCTCCTGTGAGTCTAGATTATCGAATCGGACGAAAAACTGATAGTTAATTGTAACGTTCAGGGCCTCCTAATGAAGATGGAACACTCAAATTGCGTCCCGATTCATTACATCGTCCTCCAGCAGACTTGTCTCCATGGGTCTATTGCTGTCTCGGGCGCCTTCTGGTCGTTCTCCTGTGAGTCAAGATTATCGAATATGACGCAAAACTGATAGTTAATTGTAACGTTCAGGGCCTCCTAATGACGATGGAACACTCAAATTGCGTCCCGACTCAATACATCGTCCTCCAGCCGACTTGTCTCCAAGGGTGTGTTGCTGCCTCAGGCACCTTATGGTCGTTCTCCTGTGAGTCTAGATTATCGAATAGGACGCAAAACTGATAGTTAATTGTAACGTTCAGGGCCTCCTAATGACGATGGAACACTCAAATTGCGTCTAGATTCAATACATCGTCCTCCAGCCGACTTGTCTCCATGTGTTTATTGCTGCCACGGGCACCTTATGGTCGTCCTCCTGTGAGTCTAGATTATCGAATAGGACGCAAAACTGATAGTTAATTGTAACGTTCAGGGCCTCCTAATGACGATGAAACACTCAAATTGCGTTCCGATTCAATACATCGTCCTCCAGCCGACTTGTCTCCATGGGTCTATTGCTGCCTCGGGCACCTTATGGTCGTTGTCCTGTGAGTCTAGAATATCGAATCGGACGCAAAACACATAGTTAATTTTAACGTTCAGGACCTCCTAACGACGATGGAACACTCAAATTGCGTCCCGATTCAATTTATCGTCATCCAGCCGACTTGTCTCCTTGGGTCTATTGCTGCCTCGGGCACCTTATGGTCGTTCTCCTGTGAGTCTAGATTTTCGAATCGAACGCAAAACTGATAATTAATTGTAACGTTCAGGGCCTCCTAATGACTACGGAACACTCAAATTGCGTCCCGATTCAATACATCGTCCTCCAGCCGACTTGACTCC
The DNA here is from genome assembly GCF_023864275.1 of Schistocerca cancellata. Lineage (NCBI taxonomy): Eukaryota > Metazoa > Arthropoda > Insecta > Orthoptera > Acrididae > Schistocerca > Schistocerca cancellata. The sequence goes on along the minus strand of NC_064631.1, from coordinate 84,620,282 downwards.
TTGGGTGTATTGCTGCCTCGGGCACCTTATGGTCGTTCTACTGTGAGTCTAGATTTTCGAATGGGACGCAAAACTGATAGTTGATTGTAACGTTCAGGGCCTCCTAATGACGATGGAACACTCAAATTGCGTCCCGATTGTATACGTCGTGTTCCAGCCGACTTGTCACCATGGGTCTATTGCTGCCACGGGTGCCTTATGGTCGTTCTCCTGAAAGTCTAGATTAACGAATCGGACACAAAACTGATAGTTAATTGTAACGTTCAGCGCCTCCAAATGACGATGGAACACTCAAATTGCGTCCCTATTCAATACATCGATCTCTAGCCGACTTGTCTCCAAGGGTCTATTGCTGCCTCGGGCACCTTATGGTCTTTCTCCGGGAGTCAAGATTATCGAATCGGACGCAAAACTAATAGTTAATTGTAACTTCCGGGGTCTCCTAATGACGATAGAAAACACAAATTGCGTCCCGATTCAATACAACGTACTCCAGCCGACTCGGGCACCTTATGGTCGTACTCCTGTGAGTCAAGATTTTTGAATCGGACGCAAAACTGATAGATAATTGTAACGTTCAGGGCCTCATAATAACCATGAAACACTCAAATAGCGTCCCGATTCATTACATCGTCCTCAAGGCGACTTGTCTCCATGGGTCTATTGCTGCTTTGGGCACCTATTGGAAGATCTCCTGTGAGTGTAGATTTTCGAATCGGACGCAAAGCTGATAGTTAATTGTAAGGTTCAGGGCCTCCTAATGACGATGGAACACTCAAATTGCGTCCCGATTCAATACATCGTCCTCCAGCCGACTTGCCTCCATGGGTCTATTGCAGCCTCGGGCACCTTATGGTCCTTCTCCTGTGAGGCTAGATTATCGAATCGGACGCAAAACTGATAGTTAATTGTAACGTTCAGGACCTCCTAAGGACAATGGAACACTCAAATTGCGTCCCGATTCAATACATCGTCCTCCAGCCGACTTGTCTCCATGGGTCTATTGCTGCCTCGGGCACCTTGTGGTCGTTCTCCTGTGAGTCTAGATTATCGAATGGGACGCAAAACTGATAGTTAATTGTAACGTTCAGGGCCTCCTAATGTCGATGGAACACTCAAATTGCGTCCCGATTCAATTTATCGTCCTCCAGCTGACTTGTCTCCATGGGTCTATTGCTGCCTCGGGTACCTTATGGTCGTTCTCCTGTGATTCTAGATTTTCGAATCCAACGCAAAATTGATAGTTAATTGTAACGTTCAGGGCCGCCTAATGACGATGGAACACTCAAATTGCGTCCCGATTAAACACATCGTCCTCCAGCCGACTTGTCTCCATGCGTCTACTGCTGCCTCAGGCACCTTATGGTCGTTCTACTGTGAGTCTAGATTATCGAATCGGACGCAAAACTGATAGTTAAATGTAACGTTCAGGGCCTCCTAATGACGATGGAACACTCAATTTGCGTCCCGATTCAATACATCGTCCTCCAGCCTACTTGTCTCCATGGGTCTATTGCTGCCTCGGGCACCTTATGGTCGTTCTCCTGTGAGTCTAGATTATCGAATCGGACGCAAAACTGATAGTTAATTGTAACGTTCAGGGCCTCCTAATGACGATGGAACACTCAAATTGCGTCCCGATTAAATACATCGTCGTCCAGCCGACTTGTGTCTATGGGTCTATTGGTGCCTTGGGAACCTAATGGTCGTTCTCCTGTGAGTCTAGATTTTCGAATCGAACGCAAAACTGATAGTTAATTGTAACGTTCAGGGGCTCCTAATGACGATGGGACTCTCAAATTGCATCCCGATTCAATACATCGTCTTTCTGCCGACTTGTCTCCTTGGGTCTATTGTTGCCTCGGGCACCTTATGGTCGTTCTCCTGTGAGTCTCGATTATCGAATGGGTCGCAAAACTGATAGTTAATTGTAACGTTCAGGGCCTCCTAATGACGATGGAACACTCAAATTGCGTCCCGATTCAATACATCGTCCTCCAGTCGACTTGTCTCCATAGGTCTATTGCTGCCTCGGGCGCCTTATGTTCGTTCTCCTGTGAGTCAAGATTATCGAATCGGACGCAAAACTGATAGTTAATTGTAACGTTGAGGGCCTCCTAATAACGATGGAACACTCAAATTGCGTCCCGATTCAATACGTCGTCCTCCAGCCGACTTGTCTCCATGGGTCTATTGCTGCCTCGGGCACCTTATGGTCGTTCTCCTGTGAGTCTAGATTTTCGAATCGGACGCAAAACTGATAGTTAATAGCATCGTTCAGGGCCTCCTAATGACGATGGAACACTCAATTTGCGACCGTATTCAATACATCAATCTCTAGCCGACTTGTCTCTAAGGGTCTATTGCTGTTTCGGGCACCTTATGGTCGTTCTCCTGTGAGTCAAGATTATCGAAACGGACGCAAAACTAATAGTTAATTGTAACGTTCAGGGCCTCCTAATGACGATAGAACACTCAAATTGCGTCCCGAATCAATACATCGTCCTCCAGCCGACTTGTCTCCATGTGTCTATTGCTGCCTCAGGCACCTTATTATCGTTCTCCTGTGAGTTTAGATTATCGAATCGGACGTAAAACTCATAGTTAATTGTAACGTTCAGGGCCTCCTAATGACGATGGAACACTCAAATTGCGTCCCGATTCAATACATCGTCCTCCAGCCGACTTGTCTCCATGGGTCTATTGCTGCCTCGGGCACCTTATGGTCGTTCTCCTGTGAGTCTAGATTATCGAATGGGACGCAAAACTGATAGTTAATTGCAACGTTCAGGGCCTCCTAATGACGATGGAACACTCAATTTGCGTCCCGATTCAATACATCGTCCTCCAGCCGACTTGTCTCCATGGGTCTATTGCTGCCTCGGGCGCCTTATGGTCGTTCTCCTGTGAGTCTAGATTATCGAATCGGACGCAAAACTGATAGTTAATTGTAACGTTCAGGGCCTCCTGATGACGATGGAACACTCAAATTTCGTCCCGATTAAATACATCGTCCTCCAGCCGACTTGTCTCCATGGGTCTATTGCTGCCTTGGGCACCTTATGGTCGTTCTCCTGTGAGTCTAGAGTTTCGAATCGAACGCAAAACTGATAGTTAATTGTAACGTTCAGGGCCTCCTAATGACGATGGAACACTCAAATTGCGTCCCGATTCAATACATCGTGCTTCAGCCGACTTGTCTCCATGGGCCTATTGCTGCCTCGGGCACCTTATGGTCGTTCTCCTGTGGGTCTAGATTATCGAATGTGACGCAAAACTGATAGTTAATTGTAACGTTCAGGGCCTCCTAATGACGATGGAACACTCAAATTGCGTCCCGATTCAATACATCGTCCTCCAGACGACTTTTCTCCATAGGTCTATTGCTGCCTCGGGTGCCTAATGGTCGTTCTCCCATGAGTCAAGATTATCGAATAGGACGCAAAAGTGATAGTTAATTGTAACGTTCACGGCCTCCTAATGACGATGGAACACTCAAAGTGCGTCTTTATTCAATACATCGTCCTCCAGCCGATATGTCTCCATGGGTCTATTGCTGCCTCGGGCACCTCATGGTCGTTCTCCTGTGAGTCTAGAATATCGAATCGGACGCAAAACTGATAGTTAATTGTAACGGTCAGGGCCTCCTAATGACGATGGAACACTCAAATTGCTTCCCTATTCAATACATCGTCCTCCAGCCGACATGCCTCCATGGGTCTATTGCTGCCTCGGGCACCATATGGTCGTCCTCCTGTGAGTCTAGATTATCGAATCGGACGCAAAACTGATAGTTAATTGTAACGTTCAGGGCCTCCTGATGACGATGGAACACTCAAATTTCGTCCCGATTAAATACATCGTCCTCCAGCCGACTTGTCTCCATGGGTCTATTGCTGCCTTGGGCACCTTATGGTCGTTCTCCTGTGAGTCTAGAGTTTCGAATCGAACGCAAAACTGATAGTTAATTGCAACGTTCAGGGCCTCCTAATGACGATGGAACACTCAAATTGCGTCCCGATTCAATACATCGTCCTCCAGCCGACTTGTCTCCATGGGTCTATTGCTGCCTCGGCCTCCTTATGGTCGTTCACCTGTGAGTCTAGATTTTCGAATCGAACTCAAAACTGATAGTTAATTGTAACCTTCAGGGCCTCCTAATGGCGATCGAACACTCGAATTGCGTCCCGACTGAATACATCGTCCTCTAGCCGACTTGTCTTCATGGGTCTATTGCTGCCTCGGGCACCTTGTGGTCGTTCTCCTGTGAGTCTTGATTATCGAATGGGACGCAAAACTGATAGTTAATTGTAACGTTCAGGGCCTCCTAATGACGATGGAACACTCAAATTGCGTCCCGACTCAATACATCGTCCTCCAGCCGACTTGTCTCCATGGGTCTATTGCTGCCTCGGCCTCCTTATGGTCGTTCACCTGTGAGTCTAGAGTTTCGAATCGAACGCAAAACTGATAGTTAATTGCAACGTTCAGGGCCTCCTAATGACGATGGAACACTCAAATTGCGTCCCGATTCAATACATCGTCCTCCAGCCGACTTGTCTCCATGGGTCTATTGCTGCCTCGGCCTCCTTATGGTCGTTCACCTGTGAGTCTAGATTTTCGAATCGAACTCAAAACTGATAGTTAATTGTAACCTTCAGGGCCTCCTAATGGCGATCGAACACTCGAATTGCGTCCCGACTGAATACATCGTCCTCTAGCCGACTTGTCTTCATGGGTCTATTGCTGCCTCGGGCACCTTGTGGTCGTTCTCCTGTGAGTCTTGATTATCGAATCGGACGCAAAACTGATAGTTAATTGTAACGTTCAGGGCCTCCTAATGACGATGAAACACTCAAATTGCGGCCTGATTAAATACATCGTCCTCCAGCGATTTGTCTCCATGGGTCTTTTGCTGCCTCGGGCAACTTATGGTCGTTCTCCTGTGGGTCTAGATTTTCTTGTCGAACGCAAAAAAGATAGTTAATTGTAACGTTCAGGGCCTCCTAATGACGATGAAACACTCAAATTGCGTTCCGATTCAATACATCGTCCTCCAGCCGACTTGTCTCCATGGGTCTATTGCTGCCTCGGGCACCTTATGGTCGTTGTCCTGTGAGTCTAGATTATCGAATCGGACGCAAAACACATAGTTAATTGTAACGTTCAGGACCTCCTAACGACGATGGAACACTCAAATTGCGTCCCGATTCAATTTATCGTCATCCAGCCGACATGTCTCGATGGGGCTATTGCTGCCTCGGGCACCTTATGGTCGTTCTCCTGTGAGTCTAGATTTTCGAATCGAACGCAAAACTGATAATTAATTGTAAGGTTCAGGGCCTCCTAATGACTACGGAACACTCAAATTGCGTCCCGATTCAATACATCGTCCTCCAGCCGACTTGACTCCTTGGGTGTATTGCTGCCTCGGGCACCTTATGGTCGTTCTACTGTGAGTCTAGATTTTCGAATGGGACGCAAAACTGATAGTTGATTGTAACGTTCAGGGCCTCCTAATAACCATGAAACACTCAAATAGCGTCCCGATTCATTACATCGTCCTCAAGGCGACTTGTCTCCATGGGTCTATTGCTGCTTTGGGCACCTATTGGTCGATCTCCTGTGAGTGTAGATTTTCGAATCGGACGCAAAGCTGATAGTTAATTGTAAGGTTCAGGGCCTCCTAATGACGATGGAACACTCAAATTGCGTCCCGATTCAATACATCGTCCTCCAGCCGACTTGTCTCCATGGGTCTATTGCAGCCTCGGGCACCTTATGGTCCTTCTCCTGTGAGGCTAGATTATCGAATCGGACGCAAAACTGATAGTTAATTGTAACGTTCAAGACCTCCTAAGGACAATGGAACACTCAAATTGCGTCCCGATTCAATACATCGTCCTCCAGCCGTCTTGTCTCCATGGGTCTATTGCTGCCTCGGGCACCTTGTGGTCGTTCTCCTGTGAGTCTAGATTATCAAATGGAACGCAAAACTGATAGTTAATTGTAACGTTCAGGGCCTCCTAATGTCGATGGAACACTCAAATTGCGTCCCGATTCAATTTATCGTCCTCCAGCTGACTTGTCTCCATGGGTCTATTGCTGCCTCGGGTACCTTATGGTCGTTCTCCTGTGATTCTAGATTTTCGAATCCAACGCAAAAATGATAGTTAATTGTAACGTTCAGGGCCACCTAATGACGATGGAACAATCAAATTGCGTCCCGATTAAACACATCGTCCTCCAGCCGACTTGTCTCCATTCGTCTACTGCTGCCTCAGGCACCTTATGGTCGTTCTACTGTGAGTCTAGATTATCGAATCGGACGCAAAACTGATAGTTAAATGTAACGTTCAGGGCCTCCTAATGACGATGGAACACTCAATTTGCGTCCCGATTCAATACATCGTCCTCCAGCCGACTTGTCTCCATGGGTCTATTGCTGCCTCGGGCACCTTATGGTCGTTCTCCTGTGAGTCTAGATTATCGAATCGGACGCAAAACTGATAGTAATTTGTAACGTTCAGGGCCTCCTAATGACGATGGAACACTCAAATTGCGTCCGGATTAAATACATCGTCCTTCAGCCGACTTGTGTCAATGGGTCTATTGGTGCGTTGGGCACCTAATGGTCGTTCTCCTGTGAGTCTAGATTTTCGAATCGAACGCAAAACTGATAGTTAATTGTAACGTTCAGGGGCTCCTAATGACGATGGGACACTCAAATTGCGTCCCGATTCAATACATCGTCTTTCAGCCGACTTGTCTCCTTGGGTCTATTGCTGCCCCGGGCACCTTATGGTCGTTCTCCTGTGAGTCTAGATTATCGAATGGGTCGCAAAACTGATAGTTAATTGTAACGTTCAGGGCCTCCTAATGACGATGGAACACTCAAATTGCGTCCCGATTCAATACATCGTCCTCCAGCCGACTTGTCTCCATGGGTCTATTGCTGCCTCGTGCACCTTATGGTCTTTCTCCTGTGAGTCTAGATTTTCGAATCGGACGCAAAACTGATAGTTAATAGCATCGTTCAGGGCCTCCTAATGACGATGGAACACTCAATTTGCGACCGTATTCAATACATCAATCTCTAGCCGACTTGTCTCCATGGGTCTATTGCTGTTTCGGGCACCTTATGGTCGTTCTCCTGTGAGTCAAGATTATCGAAACGGACGCAAAACTAATAGTTAATTGTAACGTTCAGGGCCTCCTAATAACGATAGAACACTCAAATTGCGTCCCGAATCAATACATCGTCCTCCAGCCGAATTGTCTCCATGTGTCTATTGCTGCGTCAGGCACCTTATGGTCGTTCTCCTGTGAGTTTAGATTATCGAATCGCACGTAAAACTCATAGTTAATTGTAACGTTCAGGGCCTCCTGATGACGATGGAACACTCAAATTGCGTCCCGATTAAATACATCGTCCTCCAGCCGACTTGTCTCCATGGGTCTATTGCTGCCTTGGGCACCTTATGGTCGTTCTCCTGTGAGTCTAGAGTTTCGAATCGAACGCAAAACTGATAGTTAATTGTAACGTTCAGGGCCTCCTAATGACAATGGAACACTCAAATTGCGTCCCGATTCAATACATCGTGCTTCAGCCGACTTGTCTCCATGGGCCTATTGCTGCGTCGGGCACCTTAAGGTCGTTCTCCTGTGAGTCTAGATTATCGAATGTGACGCAAAACTGATAGTTAATTGTAACGTTCAGGGCCTCCTAATGACGATGGAACACTCAAATTGCGTCCCGATTCAATACATCGTCCTCCAGACGACTTTTCTCCATAGGTCTATTGCTGCCTCGGGTGCCTAATGGTCGTTCTCCCATGAGTCAAGATTATCGAATTGGACGCAAAAGTGATAGTTAATTGTAACGTTCAGGGCCTCCTAATGACGATGGAACACTCAAAGTGCGTCTACATTCAATACATCGTCCTCCAGCCGATATGTCTCCATGGGTCTATTGCTGCCTCGGGCACCTCATGGTCGTTCTCCTGTGAGTCTAGAATATCGAATCGGACGCAAAACTGATAGTTAATTGTAACGTTCAGGGCCTCCTAATGACGATGGAACACTCAAATTGCTTCCCTATTCAATACATAGTCCTCCAGCCGACATGCCTCCATGGGTCTATTGCTGCCTCGGGCACCTCATGGTCGTTCTCCTGTGAGTCTAGAATATCGAATCGGACGCAAAACTGATAGTTAATTGTAACGTTCAGGGCCTCCTAATGACGATGGAACACTCAAATTGCTTCCCTATTCAATACATAGTCCTCCAGCCGACATGCCTCCATGGGTCTATTGCTGCCTCGGGCACCTTATGGTCGTTCTCCTGTGAGTCTAGATTATCGAAGTGGACGCAAAACTGATAGTTAATTGTAACGTTCAGGGCCTCCTAATGACGATGGAACACTCAAATTGCTTCCCTATTCAATACATAGTCCTCCAGCCGACATGCCTCCATGGGTCTATTGCTGCCTCGGGCACCTTATGGTCGTTCTCCTGTGAGTCTAGATTATCGAAGTGGACGCAAAACTGATAGTTAATTGTAACGTTCAGGGCCTCCTAATGACGATGGAACACTCAAATTGCGTCCCGATTCCATACATAGTGCTCCAGCCGACTTGTCTCCATGGGTCTATTGCTGCCTCGGCCTCCTTATGGTCGTTCACCTGTGAGTCTAGATTTTCGAATCGAACTCAAAACTGATAGTTAATTGTAACCTTCAGGGCCTCCTAATGGCGATCGAACACTCGAATTGCGACCCGACTGAATACATCGTCCTCTAGCCGACTTGTCTTCATGGGTCTATTGCTGCCTCGGGCACCTTGTGGTCGTTCTCCTGTGAGTCTTGATTATCGAATGGGGCGCAAAACTGATAGTTAATTGTAACGTTCAGGGCCTCCTAATGATGATGGAACACTCAACTTGCGTCCCGATTCAATACATCGTCCTCCAGCCGACTTGTCTCCATGGGTCTATTGCTGCCTCGGCCTCCTTATGGTCGTTCACCTGTGATTCTAGATTTTCGGATCGGACGCATAACTCACAGTTAATTGTAACGTTCGGGGCCTCCTAATGACGATGGAACACTCAAATTGCGTCCCGATTCAATACATCGTCCTTCAGCCTATCTGTCACCATGGGTCTATTGCTGCCTCGGGAACCTTATGGTCGTTTTCCTGTGAGTCTAGATTATCCAATCGGACGAAAAACTGATAGTTAATTGTAACGTTCAGAGTCTCCTAATTACGATGGAACACTCAAATTGCGTCCCGATTCATTACATGGCCCTCCAGCCGACTTGTCTCCATGGGTCTATTGCTGTCTCGGGCGCCTTTTTGTCATTCTTCTGTGAGACAAGATTATCGAATCGGACGCAAAACTGATGGTTAATTGTAACGTTCAGGGCCTCCTAATGACGATGGAACCCTCAAATTGCGTCCCAATTTAATACATCGTCCTCCAGCCGACTTGTCTCCATGGGTCTATTGCTGCCTCGGGCACCTTATGGTCGTTCTCCTGTGAGTCTAGATTATCGAATGGGACGCAAAACTGATAGTTAATTGCAACGTTCAGGGCCTCCTAATGACGATGGAACACTCAATTTGCGTCCCGATTCAATACATCGTCCTCCAGCCGACTTGTCTCCATGGGTCTATTGCTGCCTCGGGCGCCTTATGGTCGTTCTCCTGTGAGTCAAGATTATCGAATCGGACGCAAATGTGATAGGTAATTGTAACGTTCAGGGCCTCCTAATGACGATGGAACACTCAATTTGCTTACCGATTCAATACGTCGTCCTCCAGCTGATTTGTCTCCATGGGTCTACTGCTGCCTCGGGCACCTTATGGTCGTTCTCCTGTCAGTCTAGATTATCGAATGGGACGCAAAACTGATAGTTAATTGCAACGTTCAGGGCCTCCTAATGACGATGGAACACTCAATTTGCGTCCCGATTCCATACATAGTCCTCCAGCCGACTTGTCTCCATGGGTCTATTGCTGCCTCGGCCTCCTTATGGTCGTTCACCTGTGAGTCTAGATTTTCGAATCGAACTCAAAACTGATAGTTAATTGTAACCTTCAGGGCCTCCTAATGGCGATCGAACACTCGAATTGCGTCCCGACTGAATACATCTTCCTCTAGCCGACTTGTCTTCATGGGTCTATTGCTGCCTCGGGCACCTTGTGGTCGTTCTCCTGTGAGGCTTGATTATCGAATGGGACGCAAAACTGATAGTTAATTGTAACGTTCAGGGCCTCCTAATGACGATGGAACACTCAAATTGCGTCCCGATTCAATACATCGTCCTCCAGCCGACTTGTCTCCATGGGTCTATTGCTGCCTCGGCCTCCTTATGGTCGTTCACCTGTGATTCTAGATTTTCGGATCGGACGCATAACTCACAGTTAATTGTAACGTTCAGGGCCTCCTAATGACGATGGAACACTCAAATTGCGTCCCGATTCAATACATCGTCCTTCAGCCCATCTGTCACCATGGGTCTATTGCTGCCTCGGGAACCTTATGGTCGTTTTCCTGTGAGTCTAGATTATCGAATCGGACGAAAAACTGATAGTTAATTGTAACGTTCAGAGTCTCCTAATTACGATGGAACACTCAAATTGCGTCCCGATTTATTACATGGCCCTCCAGCCGACTTGTCTCCATGGGTCTATTGCTGTCTCGGGCGCCTTTTTGTCATTCTTCTGTGAGACAAGATTATCGAATCGGACGCAAAACTGATGGTTAATTGTAACGTTCAGGGCCTCCTAATGACGATGGAACCCTCAAATTGCGTCCCAATTTAATACATCGTCATCCAGCCGACTTGTCTCCATGGGTCTATTGCTGCCTCGGGCACCTTATGGTCGTTCTCCTGTGAGTCTAGATTATCGAATGGGACGCAAAACTGATAGTTAATTGCAACGTTCAGGGCTCCCTAATGACGATGGAACACTCAATTTGCGTCCCGATTCAATACATCGTCCACCAGCCGACTTGTCTCCATGGGTCTATTGCTGCTTCAGGCACCTTATGGTCGTTCTCCTGTGAGTCTAGATTATCGAATCGGACGCAAAACTGATAGTTAATTGTAACGTTCAGGGCCTCCTGATGACGATGGAACACTCAAATTGCGTCCCGATTAAATACATCGTCCTCCAGCCGACTTGTCTCCATGGGTCTATTGCTGCCTTGGGCACCTTATGGTCGTTCTCCTGTGAGTCTAGAGTTTCGAATCGAACGCAAAACTGATAGTTAATTGTAACGTTCAGGGCCTCCTAATGACGATGGAACACTCAAATTGCGTCCCGATTCAATACATCGTACTTCAGCCGACTTGTCTCCATGGGCCTATTGCTGCCTCGGGCACCTTATGGTCGTTCTCCTGTGAGTCTAGATTATCGAATGTGACGCAAAACTGATAATTAATTGTAACGTTCAGGGCCTCCTAATGACGATGGAACACTCAAATTTGCGTCCCGATTCAATACATCGTCCTCCAGACGACTTTTCTCCTTAGGTCTATTGCTGCCTCGGGTGCCTTATGGTCGTTCTCCCATGAGTCTAGATTATCGAAGTGGACGCAAAACTGATAGTTAATTGTAACGTTCAGGGCCTCCTAATGACGATGGAACACTCAAATTGCGTCCCGATTCAATACATCGTCCTCCAGCCGACTTGTCTCCATGGGTCTATTGCTGCCTCGGCCTCCTTATGGTCGTTCACCTGTGAGTCTAGATTTTCGAATCGAACTCAAAACTGATAGTTAATTGTAACCTTCAGGGCCTCCTAATGGCGATAGAACACTCGAATTGCGTCCCGACTGAATACATCGTCCTCTAGCCGACTTGTCTTCATGGGTCTATTGCTGCCTCGGGCAGCTTGTGGTCGTTCTCCTGTGAGTCTTGATTATCGAATGGGACGCAAAACTGATAGTTAATTGTAACGTTCAGGGCCTCATAATGACGATGGAACACTCAAATTGCGTCCCGATTCAATACATCGTCCTCCAGCCGACTTGTCTCCATGGGTCTATTGCTGCCTCGGCCTCCTTATGGTCGTTCACCTGTGAGTCTAGATTTTCGGATCGGACGCATAACTCATAGTTAATTGTAACGTTCAGGGCTTCCTAATGACGATGGAACACTCAAATTGCGTCCCGATTCAATACATCGTCCTTCAGCCTATCTGTCACCATGGGTCTATTGCTGTCTCGGGCACCTTATGGTCGTTTTCCTGAGAGTCTAGATTATCGAATCGGACGAAAAACTGATAGTTAATTGTAACGTTCAGGGCCTACTAATGACGATGGAACAGTCAAATTGCGTCCCGATTCATTACATCGTCCTCCAGCCGACTTGTCTCCATGGGTCTATTGCTGTCTCGGGCGCCTTTTGGTCGTTCTCCTGTGAGTCAAGATTATCGAATCTGACGCAAAACTGATAGTTAATTGTAACGTTCAGGGCCTTCTAATGACGATGGAACACTCAAATTGCGGCCTGATTAAATACATCGTCCTCCAGCGATTTGTCTTCATGGGTCTTTTTCTGCCTCGGGCACCTTATTGTCGTTCTCCTGTGAGTCTAGATTTTCGAATCGAACCCAAAACAGATAGTTAATTGTAACGTTCAGGAATCCTAATGACGATGGAACACTCAAATTGCGTCTAGATTCAATACATCGTCCTCCAGCCGACTTGTCTCCATGTGTTTATTGCTGCCTCGGGCACCTTATGGTCGTCCTCCTGAGTCTAGATTATCGAATAGGACGCAAAACTGATAGTTAATTGTAACTTTCAGGGCCTCCTAATGACGATGGGACACTCAAATTGCGCCCCGATTCAATACATCGTCCTCCAGCCGACTTGTCTCCATGGGTCTATTGCAGCCTCGGGCACCTTATGGTCCTACTCCTGTGAGGATAGATTATCGAATCGGACGCAAAACTGATAGTTAATTGTAACGTTCAGGACCTCCTAAGGACGATGGAACACTCAAATTGCGTCCCGATTCAATACATCGTCCTCCAGCCGACTTGTTTCCATGGGTCTATTGCTGCCTCGGGCACCTTGTGGTCGTTCTCCTGTGAGTCTAGATTATCGAATGGGACGCAAAACTGATAGTTAATTGTAACGTTCAGGGCCTCCTAATGACGATGGGACTCTCAAATTGCGTCCCGATTCAATACATCGTCTTTCAGCCGACTTGTCTCCTTGGGTCTATTGCTGCCTCGGGCACCTTATGGTCGTTCTCCTGTGAGTCTAGATTTTCGAATCGGACGCAAAACTGATAGTTAATAGCATCGTTCAGGGCCTCCTAATGACGATGGAACACTCAATTTGCGACCGTATTCAATACATCAATCTCTAGCCGACTTGTCTCCAAGGGTCTATTGCTGTTTCGGGCACCTTATGGTCGTTCTCCTGTGAGTTTAGATTATCGAATCGGACGTAAAACTCATAGTTAATTGTTACGTTCAGGGCCTCCTAATGACGATGGAACACTCAAATTGCGTCCCGATTCAATACATCGTCCTCCAGCTGACTTGTCTCCTTGGGTCTATTGCTGCCTCGGGCACCTTTATGGTCGTTCTCCTGTGAGTCTAGATTTTCGAATCGGACGCAAAACTGATAGTTAATAGCATCGTTCAGTGCCTCCTAATGACGATGGATCACTCAATTTGCGACCGTATTCAATACATCAATCTCTAGCCGACTTGTCTCCAAGGGTCTATTGCTGTTTCGGGCACCTTATGGTCGTTCTCCTGTGAGTTTAGATTATCGAATCGGACGTAAAACTCATAGTTAATTGTTACTTTCAGGGCCTCCTAATGACGATGGAACACTCAAATTGCGTCCCGATTCAATACATCGTACTCCAGCCGACTTGTCTCCATGCATCTATTGCTCCCTCGTGCACCTTATAGTCGTTCCCCTGTGAGTCTAGATTATCGAATCGGACGAAAAACTGATAGTTAATTGTAACGTTCAGAGTCTCCTAATTACGGTGGAACACTCAAATTGCGTTCCGATTCATTACATGGCCCTCCAGCCGACTTGGCTCCATGGGTCTATTGCTGTCTCGGGCGCCTTTTTGTCGTTCTTCTGTGAGACAAGATTATCGAATCGGACGCAAAACTGATGGTTAATTGTAACGTTCAGGGTCTCCTAATGACGATGGAACACTCAAATTGCGTCCCAATTTAATACATCGTCCTCCAGCCGACTTGTCTCCATGGGTCTATTGCTGCCTCGGGCACCTTATGGTCGTTCTCCTGTGAGTCTAGATTATCGAATGGGACGCAAAACTGATAGTTAATTGCAACGTTCAGGGCCCCCTAATGACGATGGAACACTCAATTTGCGTTCCGATTCAATACATCGTCCTCCAGCCGACTTGTCTCCATGGGTCTACTGCTGCCTCGGGCGCCTTATGGTCGTTCTCCTGTGAGTCAAGATTATCGTATCGGACGCAAATGTGATAGGTAATTGTAACGTTCAGGGCCTCCTAATGACGATGGAACACTCAATTTGCGTACCGATTCAATACATCGTCCTCCAGCCGACTTGTCTCCATGGGTCTATTGCTGCCTCGGGCACCTTATGGTCGTTCTCCTGTGAGTCTAGATTATCGAATCGGACGCAAAACTGATAGTTAATTGTAACGTTCAGGGCCTCCTAATGACGATGGAACACTCAAATTGCGTCCCGATTCAATTCATCGTCCTCCAGCCGACTTGTCTCCATGGGTCTATTGCTACCTCGGGCACCTTATGGTCGTTCTCCTGTGAGTCTAGATTATCGAATCGGACGCAAAACCCATAGTTAATTGTAACGTTCAGGGCCTCCTAATGACGATGGAACACTCAAATTGCGTCCCGATTCAATTCATCATCCTCCAGCCGACTTGTCTCCATGGGTCTATTGCTGCTTCAGGCACCTTATGGTCGTTCTCCTGTGAGTCTAGATTATCGAATCGGACGCAAAACTGATGGTTAATTGTAACGTTCAGGGCCTCCTGATGACGATGGAACACTCAAATTGCGTCCCGATTAAATACATCGTCCTCCAGCCGACTTGTCTCCATGGGTCTATTGCTGCCTTGGGCACCTTATGGTCGTTCTCCTGTGAGTCTAGAGTTTCGAATCGAACGCAAAACTGATAGTTAATTGTAACGTTCAGGGCCTCCTAATGACGATGGAACACTCAAATTGCTTCCCTATTCAATACATCGTCCTCCAGCCGACATGCCTCCATGGGTCTATTGCTGCCTCGGGCACCTTATGTTCGTTCTCCTGTGAGT
Source organism: Schistocerca cancellata (assembly GCF_023864275.1). Lineage (NCBI taxonomy): Eukaryota > Metazoa > Arthropoda > Insecta > Orthoptera > Acrididae > Schistocerca > Schistocerca cancellata. The sequence continues at coordinate 84,604,963 of NC_064631.1, read as the reverse complement.
CAAGATTATCGTATCGGACGCTATTGTGATAGGTAATTGTAACGTTCAGGGCCTCCTGATGACGATGGAACACTCAAATTGCGTCCCGATTAAATACATCGTCCTCCAGCCGACTTGTCTCCATGGGTCTAGTGCTGCCTTGGGCACCTTATGGTCGTTCTCCTGTGAGTCTAGAGTTTCGAATCGAACGCAAAACTGATAGTTAATTGTAACGTTCAGGGCCTCCTGATGACGATGGAACACTCAAATTGCGTCCCGATTAAATACATCGTCCTCCAGCCGACTTGTCTCCATGGGTCTATTGCTGCCTTGGGCACCTTATGGTCGTTCTCCTGTGAGTCTAGAGTTTCGAATCGAACGCAAAACTGATAGTTAATTGTAACGTTCAGGGCCTCCTGATGACGATGGAACACTCAAATTGCGTCCCGATTAAATACATCGTCCTCCAGCCGACTTGTCTCCATGGGTCTATTGCTGCCTTGGGCACCTTATGGTCGTTCTCCTGTGAGTCTACAGTTTCGAATCGAACGCAGAACTGATAGTTAATTGTAACGTTCAGGGCCTCCTAATGACGTTGGAACACTCAAATTGCGTCCCGATTCAATACATCGTACTTCAGCCGACTTGTCTCCATGGGCCTATTGCTGCCTCGGGCACCTTATGGTCGTTCTCCTGTGAGTCTAGATTATCGAATGTGACGCAAAACTGATAGTTAATTGTAACGTTCAGGGCGTCCTAATGACGATGGAACACTCAAACTGCGTCCCGATTCAATACAACGTCCTCCAGACGACTTTTCTCCATAGGTCTATTGCTGCCTCGGGTGCCTTATGGTCGTTCTCCCATGAGTCAAGATTATCGAATAGGACGCAAAAGTGATAGTTAATTGTAACGTTCAGGGCCTCCTAATGACGATGGAACACTCAAAGTGCGTCTACATTCAATCCATCGTCCTCCAGCCGACATGTCTCCATGGGTCTATTGCTGCCTCGGGCACCTCATGGTCGTCCTCCTGTGAGTCTAGAATATCGAATCGGACGCAAAACTGATAGTTAATTGTAGCGTTCAGGGCCTCCTAATGATGATGGAACACTCAAATTGCTTCCCTATTCAATACATCGTCCTCCAGCCGAAATGCCTCCATGGGTCTATTGCTGCCTCGGGCACCTTATGGTCGTTCTCCTGTGAGTCTAGATTATCGAAGTGGACGCAAAACTGATAGTTAATTGTAACGTTCAGGGCCTCCTAATGACGATGGAACACTCAAATTGCGTCCCGATTCAATACATCGTCCTCCAGCCGACTTGTCTCCATGGGTCTATTGCTGCCTCGGCCTCCTTATGGTCGTTCACCTGTGAGTCTAGATTTTCGAATCGAACTCAAAACTGATAGTTAATTGTAACCTTCAGGGCCTCCTAATGGCGATGGAACACTCGAATTGCGTCCCGACTCAATACATCGTCCTCTAACCGACTTGTCTTCATGGGTCTATTGCTGCCTCGGGCACCTTGTGGTCGTTCTCCTGTGAGTCTTGATTATCGTATGGGACGCAAAACTGATAGTTAATTGTAACGTTCCGGGCCTCCTAATGACGATGGAACACTCAAATTGCGTCCCGATTCAATACATCGTCCTCCAGCCGACTTGTCTCCATGGGTCTATTGCTGCCTCGGGCACCTTATTGTCGTTCTCCTGTGAGTCTAGATTATCGAATCGGACGCAAAACTGATACTTAATTGTAACGTTCAGGGCCTCCTAATGACGATGGAACACTCAAATTGCGTCCCGATTAAATACATCGTCTTCCAGCCGACTTGAGTCAATGGGTCTATTGGTGCCTTGGGCACCTAATGGTCGTTCTCATGTGAGTCTAGATTTTCGAATCGAACGCATAACTGATAGTTAATTGTAACTTTCAGGGGCTCCTAATGACAATGGAACACTCAATTTGCGACCGTATTCAATACATCAATCTCTAGCCGACTTGTCTCCAAGGGTCTATTGCTGCCTGGGGCACCTTATGGTCGTTCTCCTGTGAGTCAAGATTATCGAAACGGACGCAATACTAATAGTTAATTGTAACGTTCAGGGCCTCCTAATGACGATAGAACACTCAAATTGCTTCCCGAATCAATACATCGTCCTCCAGCCGACTTGTCTCCATGTGTCTATTGCTGCCTCGGGCACCTTATGGTCGTTCTCCTGTGAGTTTAGATTATTGAATCGGACGTAAATCTCATAGTAAATTGTAACGTTCAGGGCCTCCTAATGACGATGGAACACTCAAATTGCGTCCCGATTCCATACATCGTCCTCCAGCCGACTTGTCTCCATGGGTCTATTGCTGTCTCGTGCGCCTTTTTGTCGTTCTTCTGTGAGTCAAGATTATCGAATCGGACGCAAAACTGATGGTTAATTGTAACGTTCAGGGCCTCCTAATGACGATGGAACACTCAAATTGCGTCCCGATTCAATACATCGTCCTCCAGCCGACTTGCCTCCATGGGTCTATTGCTGCCTCGGGCGCCTTATGGTCGTTCTACTGTGAGTCAAGATTATCGAATCGGACGCAAAAGTGATAGGTAATTGTAACGTTCAGGGCCTCCTAATGACGATGTAACACTCAATTTGCGTCCCGATTCAATACATCGTCCTCCAGCCGACTTGTCTCCATGGGTCTATTGCTGCCTCGGGCGCCTTATGGTCGTTCTACTGTGAGTCAAGATTATCGAATCGGACGCAAAAGTGATAGGTAATTGTAACGCTCATGGCCTCCTAATGACGATGGAACACTCAATTTGCGTACCGATTCAATACATCGTCCTCCAGCCGACTTGTCTCCATGAGTCTATCGCTGCCTCGGGCACCTTATGGTCGTTCTCCTGTGAGTCTAGATTATTGAATCGGACGCAAAACCCATAGTTAATTGTATCGTTCAGGGCCTCCTAATGACGATGGAACACTCAAATTGCGTCCCGATTTAATACATCATCCTCCAGCCGACTTGTCTCCATGGGTCTATTGCTGCCTCGGGCACCTTATGGTCGTTCTCCTGTGAGTATAGATTATCGAATGGGACGCAAAACTGGTAGTTAATTGTAACGTTCAGGGCCTCCTAATGACGATGGAACACTCAACTTGCGTCTCGATTCAATACATCGTTCTCGAGCCGATTTGTCTCCATGGGTCTATTGCTGCCTCTGGAATCTTATGGTCGTTCTCCTGTGAGTCTAGATTTTCGAATCGGACGCAAAACTGTTAGTTAATTGTAACGTTCAGGGCCTCCTAATGACACTGGAACAATCAAATTGCGTCCCGTTTCATTACATCGTCCTCCAGACGACTTACCATCATGGGTCTATTGCTGCCTCGGGCGCGTAATGGTCGTTCTCCTGTGAGTCAAGATAATCGAATCGGACGCAAAACTGATAGTTAATTGTAACGTTCAGGGCCACCTAATGACGATGGAACACTCAAATCGCGTCCCGATTCAGTACATCGTTCTCGAGCCGATTTGTCTCCATGGGCCTATTGCTGCCTCTGGAACCTTATGGTCGTTCTCCTGTGAGTCTAGATTATCGAATCGGACGCAAAACTGATAGTTAATTGTAACGTTCAGGGCTTCCTAATGCCACTGGAACCATCAAATTGCGTCCCGATTCATTACATCGTCCTCCAGCCGACTTGCCTCCATGGGTCTATTGCTGCCTCGGGCGCCTAATGGACGTTCTCCTGTGAGTCAAGATAATCGAATCGGACGCAAAACTGATAGTTAATTGTTACGTTCAGTGCCTCCTAATGACGATGGAACACTCAAATTGCATCCCGATTCAATACATCGTTCTCCAGCCGACTTGTCTCCATGGGTCTATTGCTGCCTCGAGCACCTTATCCTCGTCCTCCTGTGAGTCTAGATTTTCGAATCGGACGCCAAACTGATAGTTAATTGTAACGTTCAGGGCCACCTAATGACGATGGAACACTCAAATTGCGTCCCGATTCAATAAATCGTCCTCCAGCCGACTTGTCTCCATGGGTTTATTCCTGCCTCGGGCACCTTATGGTCGTCCTCCTGTGAGTCTAGATTATCGAATAGGACGCAAAACTGATAGTTAATTCTAACGTTCAGGGCCTCCTAATGACGATGAAACACTCAAATTGCGTCCCGATTTAATACATCGTCCTCCAGCCGACTTGTCTCCATGGGACTATTGCTGCCTCGGGCACCTTATGGTCGTTGTCCTGTGAGTCTAGATTATCGAATCGGACGCAAAACACATAGTTAATTGTAACGTTCAGGACCCCCTAATGACGATGGAACACTCAAATTGCGTCCCGATTCAATTTATTGTCATCCAGCCGACTCGTCCCCATGGGTCTATTGCTGCCTCGGGCACCTTATGGTCGTTCTCCTGTGAGTCTAGATTTTCGAATCGAACGCAAAACTGATAATTAATTGTAACGTTCAGGGCCTCCTAATGACGATGGAACACTCAAATTGCGTCCCGATTCAATACATCGTCCTCCAGCCGACTTGACTCCTTGGGTGTATTGCTGCCTCGGGCACCTTATGGTCGTTCTACTGTGAGTCTAGATTTTCGAATGGGACGCAAAACTGATAGTTGATTGTAACGTTCAGGGCCTCCTAATGACGATGGAACACTCAAATTGCGTCCCGATTGAATACATCGTCCTTCAGCCGACTTGTCACCATGGGTCTATTGCTGAATCGGGTACCTTATGGTCGTTCTCCTGAGAGTCTAGATTAACGAATCGGACGCAAAACTGATAGTTAATTGTAGCGTTCAGCGCCTGTTAATGACGATGGAACACTCAAATTGCGTCCCTATTCAATACATCGATCTCTAGCCGACTTGTCTCCAAGGGTCTATTGCTGCCTCGTGCACCTTATGGTCGTTCTCCTGTGAGTCAAGATTATCGAATCGGACGCATAACTAATAGTTAATAGTAACTTCCGGGGCCTCCTAATGACGATAGAAAACAAAAATTGCGTCCCGATTCAATACAACGTACTCCAGCCGACTCGGTCACCTTATGGTCGTACTCCTGTGAGTCAAGATTATCGAATCGGACGCAAAACTGATAGATAATTGTAAAGTTCAGGGCCTCCTAATGACCATGAAACACTCAAATTGCGTCCCGATTCAATACATCGTCCTCAAGGCGACTTGTCTCCATGGGTCTATTGCTGCCTCGGGCACCTATTGGTCGTTCTCCTGTGAGTGTAGATTTTTGAATCGGACGCAAAGCTGATAGTTAATTGTAAGGTTCAGGGCCTCCTAATGACGATGGAACACTCAAATTGCGCCCCGATTCAATACATAGTCCTCCAGCCGACTTGTCTCCATGGGTCTATTGCAGCCTCGGGCACCATATGGTCCTTCTCCTGTGAGGCTAGATTATCGAATCGGACGCAAAACTAATAGTTAATTGTAACGTTCAGGACCTCCTAAGGACGATGGAACACTCAAATTGCATCCCGATTCAATACATCGTCCTCCAGCCGACTTGTCTCCATGGGTCTATTGCTGCCTCGGGCACCTTATGGTCGTCGTCCTGTGAGTCTAGATTATCGAATCGGACGCAAAACACATAGTTAATTGTAACGTTCAGGACCTCCTAATGACTATGGAACACTCAAATTGCGTCCCGATTCAATTTATCGTCATCCAGCCGACTCGTCCCCATGGGTCTATTGCTGCTTCGGGCACCTTATGGTCGTTCTCCTGTGAGTCTAGATTTTCGAATCGAACGCAAAACTGATAATTAATTGTAACGTTCAGGGCCTCCCATTGACGATGGAACACTCAAATTGCGTCCCGATTCAATACATCGTCTTCCAGCCGACTTGACTCCTTGGGTGTATTGCTGCCTCGGGCACCTTATAGTCGTTCTACTGTGAGTCTAGATTTTCGAATGGGACGCAAAACTGATAGTTGATTGTAACGTTGAAGTCCTCCTAATGACGATGGAACACTCAAATTGCGTCCCGATTGAATACATCGTCCTCCAGCCGACTTGTCACCATGGGTCTATTGCTGAATCGGGTACCTTATGGTCGTTCTCCTGAGAGTCTAGATTAACGAATCGGACGCAAAACTGATAGTTAATTGTAAAGTTCAGCGCCTGTTAATGACGATGGAACACTCAAATTGCGTCCCTATTCAATACATCGATCTCTAGCCGACTTGTCTCCAAGGGTCTATTGCTGCCTCGGGCACCTTATGGTCGTTCTCCTGTGAGTCAAGATTATCGAATCGGACGCATAACTAATAGTTAATTGTAACTTCCGTGGCCTCCTAATGACGATAGAAAACAAAAATTGCGTCCCGATTCAATACAACGTACTCCAGCCGACTCGGTCACCTTATGGTCGTACTCCTGTGAGTCAAGATTATCGAATCGGACGCAAAACTGATAGATAATTGTAACGTTCAGGGCCTCCTAATGACGATGGAACACTCAATTTGCGTCCCGATTCAATACATCGTCCTCCAGCCGACTTGTCTCCATGGGTCTATTGCTGCCTCGGGCGCCTTATGGTCGTTCTCCTGTGAGTTAAGATTATCGAATCGGACGCAAAACTGATAGTTAGTTGTATCGTTCACGGCCTCCTAATGACGATGGAACACTCAAATTGCGCCCCGATTAAATACATCGTCCTCCAGCCGACTTCTGTCAATGGGTCTATTGGTGCCTTGGGCACCTAATGGTCGTTCTCATGTGAGTCTAGATTTTCGAATCGAACGCAAAACTGATAGTTAATTGTAACGTTCAGGGGCTCCTAATGACGATGGAACACTCAATTTGCGACCGTATTCAATACATCAATCTCTAGCCGACTTGTCTCCAAGGGTCAATTGCTGCCTGGGGCACCTTATGGTCGTTCTCCTGTGAATCAAGATTATCGAAACGGACGCAAAACTAATAGTTAATTGTAACGTTCAGGGCCTCCTAATGACGATAGAACACTCAAATTGCTTCCCGAATCAATACATCGTCCTCCAGCTGACTTGTCTCCATGTGTCTATTGCTGCCTCGGGCACCTTATGGTCGTTCTCCTGTGAGTTTAGATTATCGAATCGGACGTAAATCTCATAGTTAATTGTAACGTTCAGGGCCTCCTAATGACGATGGAACACTCAAATTGCGTCCCGATTCAATACATCGTCCTCCAGCCGACTTGTCTCCATGCATCTATTGCTGCCTCGTGCACCTTATGGTCGTTCCCCTGTGAGTCTAGATTATCGAATCGGACGAAAAACTGATAGTTAATTGTAACGTTCAGAGTCTCCTAATGACGATGGAACACTCAAATTGCGTCCCGATTCATTACATCGTCCTCCAGCCGACTTGTCTCCATGGGTCTATTGCTGTCTCGTGCGCCTTTTTGTCGTTCTTCTGTGAGTCAAGATTATCGAATCGGACGCAAAACTGATGGTTAATTTTAACGTTCAGGGCCTCGTAATGACGATGGAACACTCAAATTGCGTTCCAATTTAATACATTGTCCTCCAGCCGACTTGTCTCCATGGGTCTATTGCTGCCTCAGGCACCTTATGGTCGTTCTCCTGTGAGTCTAGATTATCGAGTGGGTCGCAAAACTGATAGGTAATTGTAACGCTCATGGCCTCCTAATGACGATGAAACACTCAATTTGCGTACCGATTCAATCCATCGTCCTCCAGCCGACTTGTCCCCATGAGTCTATTGCTGCCTCGGGCACCTTATGGTCGTTCTCCTGTGAGTCTAGATTATCGAATCGGACGCAAAACCCATAGTTAATTGTAACGTTCAGGGCCTCCTAATGACGATGGAACACTCAAATTGCGTCCCGATTTAATACATCATCCTCCAGCCGACTTGTCTCCATGGGTCTATTGCTGCCTCGGGCACCTTATGGTCGTTTACCTGTGAGTATAGATTATCGAATGGGACGCAAAACTGGTAGTTAATTGTAACGTTCAGGGCCTCCTAATGACGATGGAACACTCAAATTGTGTCCCGATTCAATACATCTTCCTCCAGCCGACTTGTCTCCATGGATCTATTGCTGCCTTGGGCAACTATTGGTGGTTCTCCTGTCAGTGTAGATTTTCGAATCGGACGCTAAACTGATAGTTAATTGTAACGTTCAGGTCCACCTAATGACGATGGAACACTCAAATTGCGTCCCGATTCAATACATCGTCCTCCAGCCGACTTGTCTCCATGGGTCCATTGCTGCCTCGGGAACCTTATGGTCGTTCTCCTGTCAGTCTAAATTATCGAATCGGAAGCAAAACTGATAGTTAATTGTAACGTTCAGCGCCGCCTAATGACGATGGGACACTCAAATTGCGTACCGATTCAATACATCGTTCTCTAGCCGACTTGTCTCCAAGGGTCAATTGCTGCCTGGGGCACCTTATGGTCGTTCTCCTGTGAGTCAAGATTATCGAAACGGACGCAAAACTAATAGTTAATTGTAACGTTCAGGGCCTCCTAATGACGATAGAACACTCAAATTGCTTCCCGAATCAATACATCGTCCTCCAGCCGACTTGTCTCCATGTGTCTATTGCTGCCTCGGGCACCTTATGGTCGTTCTCCTGTGAGTTTAGATTATCGAATCGGACGTAAATCTCATAGTTAATTGTAACGTTCAGGGCCTCCTAATGACGATGGAACACTCAAATTGCGTCCCGATTCAATACATCGTCCTCCAGCCGACTTGTCTCCATGCATCTATTGCTGCCTCGTGCACCTTATGATCGTTCCCCTGTGAGTCTAGATTATCGAATCGGACGAAAAACTGATAGTTAATTGTAACGTTCAGAGTCTCCTAATGACGATGGAACACTGAAATTGCGTCCCGATTCATTACATCTTCCTCCAGCCGACTTGTCTCCATGGGTCTATTGCTGTCTCGTGCGCCTTTTTGTCGTTCTTCTGTGAGTCAAGATTATCGAATCGGACGCAAAACTGATGGTTAATTTTAACGTTCAGGGCCTCGTAATGACGATGAAACACTCAAATTGCGTTCCAATTTAATACATTGTCCTCCAGCCGACTTGTCTCCATGGGTCTATTGCTGCCTCAGGCACCTTATGGTCGTTCTCCTGTGAGTCTAGATTATCGAGTGGGTCGCAAAACTGATAGGTAATTGTAACGCTCATGGCCTCCTAATGACGATGAAACACTAAATTTGCGTACCGATTCAATCCATCGTCCTCCAGCCGACTTGTCCCCATGAGTCTATTGCTGCCTCGGGCACCTTATGGTCGTTCTCCTGTGAGTCTAGATTATCGAATCGGACGCAAAACCCATAGTTAATTGTAACGTTCAGGGCCTCCTAATGACGATGGAACACTCAAATTGCGTCCCGATTTAATACATCATCCTCCAGCCGACTTGTCTCCATGGGTCTATTGCTGCCTCGGGCACCTTATGGTCGTTTACCTGTGAGTATAGATTATCGAATGGGACGCAAAACTGGTAGTTAATTGTAACGTTCAGGGCCTCCTAATGACGATGGAACACTCAAATTGTGTCCCGATTCAATACATCTTCCTCCAGCCGACTTGTCTCCATGGATCTATTGCTGCCTTGGGCAACTATTGTTGGTTCTCCTGTGAGTGTAGATTTTCGAATCGGACGCTAAACTGATAGTTAATTGTAACGTTCAGGTCCTCCTAATGACGATGGAACACTTAAATTGCGTCCCGATTCAATACATCGTCCTCCAGCCGACTTGTCTCCATGGGTCTATTGCTGCCTCGGGCACATTATGGTCGTTCTCCTGTGAGTCTAGATTGTCGAATGGGACGCAAAACTGATAGTTAATTGTAACGTTCAAGGCCTCCTAATGACCATGGATTACTCAAATTGCATCCCGATTCAATACATCGTCCTCCAGCCGACTTGTCTCCATGGGTCTATTGCTTCCACGGGCACCTTATGGTCGTTCTCCTCTGAGTCTAGATTATCGAATGGGACGCAAACCTGATACTTAATTGTAACGTCCAGGGCCTCCTAATGACGATGGAACACTCAAATTGCGTCCCAATTCAATACATCGTCCTCCAGCCGACTTGTCTCCATGGGTCTATTGCTGCCTCGGGAACCTTATGTTCGTTATCCTGTGAGTCTAAATTATCGAATCGGAAGCAAAACTGATAGTTTATTGTAACGTTCAGGGCCTCCTAATGACGATGGAACACTCAAATTGCGTCCCGATTCATTACATCGTCCTCCAGCCGACTTGTCTCCATGGGTCTATTGCTGTCTCGTGCGCCTTTTTGTCGTTCTTCTGTGAGTCAAGATTATCGAATCGGACGCAAAACTGATGGTTAATTTTAACGTTCAGGGCCTCGTAATGACGATGGAACACTCAAATTGCGTTCCAATTTAATACATTGTCCTCCAGCCGACTTGTCTCCATGGTCTATTGCTGCCTCAGGCACCTTATGGTCGTTCTCCTGTGAGTCTAGATTATCGAGTGGGTCGCAAAACTGATAGGTAATTGTAACGCTCATGGCCTCCTAATGACGATGAAACACTCAATTTGCGTACCGATTCAATCCATCGTCCTCCAGCCGACTTGTCCCCATGAGTCTATTGCTGCCTCGGGCACCTTATGGTCGTTCTCCTGTGAGTCTAGATTATCGAATCGGACGCAAAACCCATAGTTAATTGTAACGTTCAGGGCCTCGTAATGACGATGGAACACTCAAATTGCGTCCCGATTTAATACATCATCCTCCAGCCGACTTGTCTCCATGGGTCTATTGCTGCCTCGGGCACCTTATGGTCGTTTACCTGTGAGTATAGATTATCGAATGGGACGCAAAACTGGTAGTTAATTGTAACGTTCAGGGCCTCCTAATGACGATGGAACACTCAAATTGTGTCCCGATTCAATACATCTTCCTCCAGCCGACTTGTCTCCATGGATCTATTGCTGCCTTGGGCAACTATTGTTGGTTCTCCTGTGAGTGTAGATTTTCGAATCGGACGCTAAACTGATAGTTAATTGTAACGTTCAGGTCCTCCTAATGACGATGGAACACTCAAATTGCGTCCCGATTCAATACATCGTCCTCCAGCCGACTTGTCTCCATGGGTCTATTGCTGCCTCGGGAACCTTATGGTCGTTCTCCTGTCAGTCTAAATTATCGAATCGGAAGCAAAACTGATAGTTAATTGTAACGTTCAGCGCCGCCTAATGACGATGGGACACTCAAATTGCGTACCGATTCAATACATCGTTCTCTAGCCGACTTGTCTCCAAGGGTCCATTGCTGCCTCGGGCACCTTATGGTCGTTCTCCTGTGAGTCTAGATTTTCGAATGGAACGCAAAACTGATAGTTAATTGTAACGTTCAGGACCTCCTAATGACGATGGAACACTCAATTTGCGTCCCGATTCAATATATCTTCCTCCAGCCGACTTGTCTCCATGGGTCTATTGCTGCCTCGGGCACCTTATGGTCGTTCTTCTGTGAGTCTAGATTTTCCAACCGGACGCAAAACTGATAGTTAATTGTAACGTTCAGGACCTCCTAATGACGATGAGACACTCAAATTGCGTCCCGATTTAATACATCATCCTCCAGCCGTCTTGCCTCCATGGCTCTATTGCTGCCTCGGGCACCTTATGGTCGTTCTCCTGTGAGTATAGATTATCGAATGGGACGCTAAACTGATAGTTAATTGTAACGTTCAGGGCCTCCTAATGACAATGGAACACTCAAATTGCGTCCCGATTCAATACATCGTCCTCCAGGCGATTTGTCTCCATGGGTCTATTGCTGCCTCCGGAACCTTATGGTCGTTCTCCTGTGAGTCTAGATTGTCGAATCTGACGCAAAACTGTTAGTTAATTGTAACGTTCAGAGCCTCCTAATGACGATGGAACACTCAAATTGCGTCCCGATTCAATACATCGTTCTCTAGCCGACTTGTCTCCAAGGGTCTATTGCTGCCTCTGGCACCTTATGGTCGTTCTCCTGTGAGTCTAGTGTATCAAATCGGACGCAAAACTGATAGTTAATTGTAACGTTCAGGGCCTCCTAATGACGATGGTACACTCAAATTGCGTCCCGATTCAATACATCGTCCTCCATCCGACTTGTCCCCATGGATCTATTGCTGCCTTGGGCACCTATTGGTGGTTCTTCTCTGAGTGTAGATTTTCGAATCGGACGCTAAACTGATAGTTAATTGTAACGTTCAGGGCCTCCTAATGACGATGGAACACTTAAATTGCGTCCCGATTCAATACATCGTCCTCCAGCCGACTTGTCTCCATGGGTCTATTGCTGCCTCGGGCACATCATGGTCGTTCTCCTGTAAGTCTAGATTGTCGAATGGGACGCAAAACTGATAGTTAATTGTAACGTTCAAGGCCTCCTAATGACCATGGATTACTCAAATTGCATCCCGATTCAATACATCGTCCTCCAGCCGACTTGTCTCCATGGGTCTATTGCTTCCACGGGCACCTTATGGTCGTTCTCCTCTGAGTCTAGATTATCGAATGGGACGCAAACCTGATACTTAATTGTAACGTCCAGGGCCTCCTAATGACGATGGAACACTCAAATTGCGTCCCAATTCAATACATCGTCCTCCAGCCGACTTGTCTCCATGGGTCTATTGCTGCCTCGGGAACCTTATGTTCGTTATCCTGTGAGTCTAAATTATCGAATCGGAAGCAAAACTGATAGTTTATTGTAACGTTCAGTGCCGCCTAATGACGATGGGACACTCAAATTGCGTACCGATTCAATACATCGTTCTCTAGCCGACTTGTCTCCAAGGGTCCATTGCTGCCTCGGGCACCTTATGGTGACCTCCTGTGAGTCAAGATTATCGAATCGGACGCAAAACTGATACGTAATTGTAACGTTCAGGTCCTCAAATGACGATGGAACACTCAAATTGCGTCCCGATTCAATACATAGTCCTCCAGCCGGTTCGTCTTCATTGTTCTATTGCTGCCTCCGGCACCTTACGGTCGTTCTCCTATGAGTCTAGATTATCGAATCGGACGCAAAACTCATAGTTAATTGTAACGTTCAGGGCCTCATAATGACGATGGAGACTCAAATTGCGTCCCGAATCAATTCATCGTCCTCCAGCCGACTCGTCTCCATGGGTCTATTGCTGCCTCGGGCACCTTATGGTCGTTCTCCTGTGAGTATTGATTATCGAATGGGACGCAAAACTGATAGTTAATTGTAACGTTCTGGGCCCCCTAATGACGATGGAACACTCAAATTGCGTCCCGATTCAATACGTCGTACTCCAGCCGATTTGTCTCCATGGGTCTATTGCTGCCTCTGGAACCTTATGGTCGTTCTCCTGTGAGTCTAGATTTTCGAATCGGACGCAAAACTGTTAGTTACTTGTAACGTACAGGGCCTCCTAATGACGATGGAACACTCAAATTGCGTCCCGATTCAATACATCGTCCTCCAGCCGACTTGTCTCCATGGGTCTATCGCTGCCTCGAGCACCTTATCCTCGTCCTCCTGTGAGTCTCGATTTTCAAATCGGACGCTAAACTGATAGTTAATTGTAACGTTCAGGGCCTCCTAATGACGATGGAACACTCAAATTGCGTCCCGATTCAATACATCGTCCTCCAGCCGACTTGTCTCCATGTGTCTATTGCTGCCTCGGGCACCTTATGGTCGATCTCCTGTGAGTCTAGATAATCGAATCGGACGCAAAACTGATAGTTAATTGTAACGTTCAGGGAGTCCTAATGACGATGGAACACTCAAATTGCGTCCCGATTCAATACATCGTCCTCCAGCCGACTTGTCTCCATGGATCTATTGCTGCCTCGGGCACCTTATGGTCGTTCTCGTGTGAGTCTAGATTATCGAATCGGACGCAAATCTCATAGTTAATTGTAACGTTCAGGACCTCCTAATGACGATGGAACACTCAAATTGCGTCCCGATTCAATACATCGTCCTCCAGCCGACTTGTCTCCTAGGGTCTATTGCTCCCTCGGGCATCTGATGGTCGTTCTCCCATGGGTCTAGATTTTCGAATCGAACGCAAAACATATAGTTAATTGTAACGTTCAGGGCCTCCTAATGACGATGGAACACTCAAATTGCGTCCCGATTCAATACATCTTCCTCCAGCCGACTTGTCTCCATAGGTCTATTGCTACCTCGGGTGCCTTATGGTCGTTCTCCTGTGAGTCAAGATTATAGAATCGGACGCAAAACTGATAGTTCATTTTAACGTTCACGGCCTCCTAATGACGATGGAACACTCAAATTGCGTCCCGATTCAATACGACGTCCTCCAGCCGACTTGTCTCCATGGGTCTATTGCTCCCACGGGCATCTTATGGTCGTTCTCCTGTGAGTGTAGATTATCGAATGGGACGCCAAACTGATTGTTAATTGTAACGTTCCAGGCCTCCTAATGACGATGGAACACTCAAATTGCGTACCAATTTAATACATCATCCTCCAGCCCATTTGTCTCCATGGGTCTATTATTGCTTCTGGAACCTTATGGTCGTTCTCCTGTGAGTCTAGATTTTCGAATCGAACGCAAAACTAATAGTTAATTGTAACGTTCAAGGCCTCCGAGTGACGATGGAACACTCAAATTGCGTCGAGATTCAATTCATTGTCCTCCGGCTGACTTGTCTCCATGGGTCTATTGCTGCCTATGGCTCCTTATGGTCGTTCTCCTGTGAGTCTAGATTATCGAATCGGACGCAAAACTGATAGTTAATTGTAACGTTCAGGGAGGCCTAATGACGATGGAACACTCAAATTGCGTCCCGATTCCATTTATCGTCCTCCAGCCGACTTGCCTCCATGGGTCTATTGCTACCTCGGGCGCCTAATTGTCGTTCTCCTGAGAGTCAAGATTACCGAATCGGACACAAAACTGATAGTTAATAGTAACGTTCAGGGCCACCTAATGACGATGGAACACTCAAATTGCGTCCCGATTCAATACTTCGTCCTCCAGCCGACTTGTCTCCATGGGTCTATTGCTCCCACGGGCATCTTATGGTCGTTCTCCTGTGAGGCTGGATTTTCGAATCGAACGCAAAACTGATAGTTAATTGTAACATTCAGGGCCTCCTAATGACGATGGAACACTCCAATTGCCTCCCAATTCATTACATCGTTCTCAAGCCGACTTGCCTCCATGGGTCTATTGCTCCCTCGGGCATCTTATGGTCGTTCTCCTGTGAGTTTAGATTTTCGAATCGAACGCAAAACTGATAGTTAATTGTAACGTTCAGGGCTTCCTAATGACGATGGAACACTCAAATTGCGTCCCGATTCAATACATCGTCCTCCAGCCGACTTGTCTCCATGTGTCTATTGCTGCCTCGGGCACCTTATGGTCGTTCTCCTGTGAGTCTAGATAATCGAATCGGACGCAAAACTGATAGTTAATTGTAACGTTCAGGGAGGCCTAATGACGATGGAACACTCTAATTGCGTCCCGATTCAATACATCGTCATCCAGCCGACTTGTCTCCATGGATCTATTGCTGCCTCGGGCACCTTATGGTCGTTCTCGTGTGAGTCTAGATTATCGAATCGGACGCAAAACTTATAGTTAATTGTAACGTTCAGGGCCTCCAAATGACGATGGAAGACTCAAATTGCGTCCCGATTCAATACATCGTCCTCCAGCCGACTTGTCTCCATGGGTCTATTGCTCCCTCGGGCATCTTATGGTCGTTCTCCTGTGGGTCTAGATTTTCGAATCGAACGCAAAACATATAGTTAATTGTAACGTTCAGGGCCTCCTAATGACGATGTAACACTCAAATTGCGTCCAGATTCAATACATCGTTCTCCAGGCGACTTGTCTCCATGGGTCTATTGCTGCCTCGAGCAGCTTATCCTCGTCCCCCTGTGAGTCTAGATTTTTGAATCGGACGCAAAACTGATAGTTAATTGTAACGTTCAGGGCCTCCTAATGACGATGGAACACTCAAATTGCGTCCCGATTCAATACATCGTTCTCCAGGCGACTTGTCTCCATGGGTCCATTGCTGCCTCGGGCACCTTATGGTCCTTCTCCTGTGAGTGTAGATTCTAGAATCGGACGCAAAAGTGTTAGTTAATTGTAAAGTTCAGGGCCTCCTAATGTCGATGGAACACTCAAATTGCGTCCCGATTCAATTTATCGTCCTATTGCCGACTTGTCTCCATGTGTCTCTTGCTGCCTCGGGCACCTTATGATCGTTCTCCTGTGAGTCTAGATATTCGAATCGAACGCAAAACTAATAGTTAATTGTAACGTTCAGGGCCTCCGATTGACGATGGAACACTCAAATTGCGTCGAGATTCAATTCATTGTCCTCCGGCTGACTTGTCTCCATGGGTCTATTGCTGCCTATGGCACCTTATGGTCGTTCTCCTGTGAGTCTAGATTATCCAATCGGACGCAAAACTGATAGTTAATTGTAACGTTCACGACCTGTTAATGACGATGGAACACTCAAATGGCGTCCCGATTCATTACATCGTCCTCCAGCCGACTTGCCTCCATGGGTCTACTGCTGCCTCGGGCGCCTAATTGTCGTTCTCCTGAGAGTCAAGATTATCGAATCGGACGCAAAACAAATAATTAATAGTAACGTTCAGGGCCACCTAATGACGATGGAACACTCAAATTGCGTCCCGATTCAATACATCGTCCTCCAGCCGACTTGTCTCCATGGGTCTATTGCTCCCTCGGGCATCTTATGGTCGTTCTCCTGTGAGGCTAGATTTTCGAATCGAACGCAAAACTGATAGTTAATTGTAACATTCAGGGCCTCCTACTGACGATGGAACACTCAAATTGCCTCCCAAATCAATACATCGTTCTGAAGCCGACTTGTCTCCATGGATCTATTGCTGCTGCGAGCACATTATCCTCGTCCTCCTGTGAGTCTAGATTTTCGAATCGGACGCAAAACTGATAGTTAACTGTAACGTTCAGGGCGACCAAATGACCATGGAACACTCAAATTGTGTCCCGATTCAATACATCGTCCTCCAGCCGTCCTCTCTCCATGGGTCTATTGCTGCCACGGGTACCTTATGGTCGTTCTCCTGTGAGTTTAGTTTATCGAATCGGTCGCAAAAGTAATAGTTAATTGTATCGTTCAGGGCCTCCTAATGACGATGGAACACTCACATTGCGTCCCGATTCAATACATCGTCCTCCAGCCGACTTGTCTCCATGGGTCTATTGCTGCCTTGGGCACCTTACAGTCGTTCTCCTGTGAGTCTAGATTATCGAATCGGACGCAAAACTGATAGTTAATTGTAAAGTTCAGGGCCTCCTAATGACGATAGAACACTCAAATTGCGTCTAGATTCAATACCGCGTCCTCCAGCCGACTTGTCTCCAAGGGAATATTGTTGCATCGGGCACCTTATGGTCGTTCTCTTGTGAGTCTAGATAATCGAATCGGACGCAAAACTGATAGTTAACTGTAGCGTTCAGGGCCTCCCAGTGACAATGGAAAAATCAAATTGCGTCCCAATTCAATACATCTTCCTCCAGCCGACTTGTCTCCATGGGTCTATTGCTCCCTCGGGCATCTTATGTTCGTCCTCCTGTGAGTCTAGATTTTCGAATCGAACGCAAAACTGATAGTTAATTGTAACCTTCAGGGCCTCCTAATGACGATGGAACACTCAAATTGCGTCCCGATTCAATACATCGTCATCCAGCCGACTTGTCTCCATAGGTCTATTGCTGCCTCGGACACGTTATTGTCGATCTCCTGTGAGTCTAGATTTTCGAATCGGACGCAAAACTGATAGTTAATTGTAACGTTCAGGGCCTCCTAATGACACTGGATCAATCAAATTGCGTAGCGATTCAATACATTGTTCTCCAGCCGACTTGTCTCCATGGGTCTATTGCTGCCTCGGGCACCTTATGGTCGTTCTCCTGTGAGTCTAGATCATCGAATCGGACGCAAAACTCATAGTTAATTGTAACGTTCAGGGCCTCCTAATGACGATGGAACACTCAAATTGCGTCCCGGTTCTATACATCGTCCTCCAGCCGACTTGTCTCCATGGGTCTATTGCTCCCTCAGGCATCTTATGGTCGTTCTCCTGTGAGTCTAGATTTTTGATCGAACGCAAAACTGATAGTTAATTGTAACGTTCATGGCCTCCTAATGACGATGGAACACTCAAATTGCGTCCCGATTCAATACATCGTTCTCCAGCCGACTTGTCTCCATGGGTCTATTGCTGCCTCGAGCACCTTATCCTCGTCCTCCTGTGAGTCTAGATTTTCGAATCGGACGCAAAACTGATAGTTAATTGTAACGTTCAGGGCCACCTAATGACGATGGAATAATCAAATTGCCTCCCGACTAAATACATCGTCCTCCAGCCGACTTGTCTCCATGGGTCAATTGCTGCCTCGGGCACCTTATGGCCGTTCTCCTGTGAGACTAGATTATCGAATCGGACGCAAAACTGATAGTTAATTGAAACGTTCAGGGCCTCCTAATGAAGATGGAACACTCAAATTGCGTCCCGATTCAATACATCGTCCTCCAGCCGACTTGTCCCCATGGGTCTATAGCTCCCTCGGGCACCTTATGGTCGTTCTCCTGTGAGTCTAGATCATCGAATCGGACGCAAAACTCATAGTTAATTGTAACGTTCAGGGCCTCCTAATGACGATGGAACACTCAAATTGCGTCCCGATCCAATTCATCGTCTTCCAGCCGACTTCTCTCCATGGGTCTATTGCTGCCTCGGCTACCTTATGGTCGTTCTCCTGTGAGTCTAGATTATCGAATCGGTCGTAAAAGTGATAGTTAATTGTAACGTTCAGGGCCTCCTAATGACGATGGAACACTCAAATTGCGTCCTGATTCAATACATCGTCCTCCAGCCGACTTCTCTCCATGGGTGTGTTGCTGCCACGGGTACCTTATGGACGTTCTCCTGTGAGTCTAGTTTATCGAATCGGTCGCAAAAGTGATAGTTAATTGTAACGTTCAGGGCCTCCTAATGACGATGGAACACTCAAATTGCGTCCCGATTCAATACATCGTCATCCAGCCGATTTGTCTCCATGGGTCTATTGCTGCCTCGGGCAGTTTATGGTCGTTCTCCTGTGAGTCTAGATTATCGAATCGGACACAAAACTGATAGTTAATTGTAACGTTCTGGGACTCCTAATGCCAATGGAACAATCAAATTGCGTCCCGATTCAATACATCGTCCTCCAGCCGACTTGTCTCCATTGGTCTATTGCTGCCTTGGGCATCTATTAGTCGTTCTCCCTTGAGTGTAGATTCTCGAATCGGACGCAAAAGTGATAGTTAATTGTAACGTTCAGGGCCTCCGATTGACGATGGAACACTCAAATTGCGTCGACATTCAATTCATTGTCCTCCAGCTGACTTGTCTCCATGGGTCTATTGCTGCCTCTGGCACCTTATAGTCGTTATCCTGTGAATATAGATTATCGAAACAGACGCAAAACTGATAGTTAAATGTAACTTTCAGGGCCTCCTAATGACGATGGAACACTCAAATTGCGTCCCGATTCATTACATCGTCCTCCAGCCGACTTGCCTCCATGGGTCTATTGCTGCCTTGGGCACCTAATGGTCGTTCTCCTGTGAGTCAAGATTATCGAATCGGACACAAAACTGATAGTTAATTGTGACGTTCAGGGCCTACTAATGACGATGGAACACTCAAATTGCGTCCCGATTCAATACATCGTCCTCCAGCCGACTTGTCTCCATGGGTCTATTGCTGCCTCGGGCACCTTATGGTCGTTCTCCTGTGAGTCTAGATCATCGAATCGGACGCAAAATTCATAATTAATTGTAACGTTCAGGGCCTCCTAATGACGATGGAACACTTAAATTGCGTCCCGGTTCAATACATCGTCCTCCAGCCGACTTGCCTCCCTGGGTCTATTGCTCCCTCAGGTATCTTATGGTCGTTCTCCTGTGAGTCTAGACTTTCGAATCGAACGCAAAACTGATAGTTAATTGTAACGTTCAGGGCCTTCTAATGACGATGGAACACTCAAATTGCGTCCCGATTCAATACATCGTTCTCCAGCCGACTTGTCTCCATGGGTCAATTGCTGCCTCGCTCACCTTATGGCCGTTCTCCTGTGAGACTAGATTATCGAATCGGACGCAAAGCTGATAGTTAATTGTAACGGACAGGGCCTCCAATTGACAATGGAACAATCAGATTGCGTCCCGATTCAACACATCGTCCTCCAGCCGACTAGTCTCCATGGGTCTATTGCACCCTCGGGCATCTTATGTTCGTTCTCCTGTGAGTCTAGATTTTCGAATCGAACGCAAAACTGATAGTTAATTGTAACGTTCAGGGCCTTCTAATGACGATGGAACACTCAAATTGCGTCCCGATTCAATACATCGTTCTCCAGCCGACTTGCCTCCATGGGTCTATTGCTGCCTCGGGCACCTTATGGTCGTTCTCCTATGAGTTTACATTATCGAATCGGACGCAAAACTGATAGTTAATTTTAACATTCAGGGCCTCCTAATGACGATGGAACACTCAAATTGCGTCGAGATTTAATACATCGTCCTCCAGCCGACTTGTCTCCAAGGGTATATTGCTGCATTGGGCACCTTATGGTCGTTCTCCTGTGAGTCTAGATAATCGAATCGGACGCAAAACTGATAGTTAATTGTAACGGACAGGGCCTCCCATTGACAATGGAACAATCAGATTGCGTCCCGATTCAACACATCGTCCTCCAGCCGACTAGTCTCCATGGGTCTATTGCTCCCTCGGGCATCTTATGTTCGTTCTCCTGTGAGTCTAGATTTTCGAATCGAACGCAAAACTGATAGTTAATTGTAACGTTCAGGGCCTTCTAATGACGATGGAACACTCAAATTGCGGCCCGATTCAATACATCGTTCTCCAGCCGACTTGCCTCCATGGGTCTATTGCTGCTTCGGGCACCTTATGGTCGTTCTCCTGTGAGTCTAGATTTTCGAATCGGACGCTAAACTGTTAGTTAATTGTAACGTTCAGGGCCTCCTAATGACGATGGAACACTCAAATTGCGTCCCAATTCAATACATCGTTCTCCAGCCGACTTGTCTCCATGGGTCTATTGCTGCCTCGGGCAACTTATGGTCGTTCTCCTGTGCGTCTAGATTATCGAATCGGACCCAAAACTGAAAGTTAATTGTAACGTTCACGGCCTCCTAATGACGATGGAACACTCAAATTGCGTCTTGGTTCAATACATCGTTCTCTAACCGACTTGTCTCCAATGGACTATTTCTTCCTCGGGCACCTTATGGTCGTTCTCCTGTGAATCTAGTTTATCGAATCGGACGCAAAACTGATAGTTAATTGTAACGTTCAGGACCTCCCAATGACGATGGAACACTCAAATTGTGTCCCGATTCAATACGTCGTCCTCCAGCCGACTTGTCTCCATGGGTCTATTGCTGCCTCGGGCGCCTAATGATCGTTCTCCTGTGAGTCAAGATTATCGAATCGGACACAAAACTGATACTTAAAAGTAACGTTCAGGGCCTCCTAATGAGGATGGAACTTTCAAATTGCGTCCCGATTCAATACATCGTCCTCCAGCCGACTTGCCTCCATGGGTATATTGCTGCCTCGGGCGCCTAATGGTCGTTCTCCTGTGAGTCAAGATTATCGAATCGGACACAAAACTGATAGTTAATTGTAACGTTCAGGGCCTCCTAATGACGATGGAACACTCAAATTGCGTCCCGATTCAATACATCGTCCTCCAGCCGACTTGTCTCCATGGGTCTATTGCTGCCTCGGGCACCTTATGGTCGTTCTCCTGTGAGTCTAGATCATCGAATCGGACGCAAAACTCATAATTAATTGTAACTTTTAGGGCCTCCTAATGACGATGGAACACTTAAATTGCGTCCCGGTTCAATACATCGTCCTCCAGCCGACTTGTCTCCATGGGTCTATTGCTCCCTCAGGCATCTTATGGTCGTTCTCCTGTGAGTCTAGATTTTCGAATCGAACGCAAAACTAATAGTTAATTGTAACGTTCAGGGCCTCCTGATGACGATGGAACACTCAAATTGCGTCCCGATTCAATACATCGTCCTCCAGCCGACTTGTCTACATGGGTCTATTGCCCCGCCGGGCATCTTATGGTCGTTCTCCTATGGGTCTAGATTTTCGAATCGAACGCAAAACTAATAGTTAATTGCAACGTTCAGGGCCTCCTAATGACGATGGAACACTCAAATTGCGTCCCGATTCAATACATCGTCTTCCAGCCGACTTGTCTCCATGGGTCTATTGCTGCCTCGAGCACCTTATCCTCGTCCTCCTGTGAGTCTAGATTTTTGATTCGGACGCAAAACTGATAGTTAATTGTAACGTTCAGGGCCACCTAATGACGATGGAACACTCACATTGCGTCCCGATTCAATACATCGTCCTCCAGCCGACTTGTCTCCATGGGTCTATTGCTGCCTCGGGCACCTTATGGTCGCTCTCCTGTGGGTCTAGATAATCGAATCGGACGCAAAACTGATAGTTAATTGTAACGTTCAGAGCCTCCTAATGACGATGAAACGCTCAAATTGCGTCCCGATTCAATACATCGTCCTCCAGCCGACTTGTCTCCATTGGTCTATTGCTGCCTTGGGCACCTATTGGTCGTTCTCCTGTGAGTGTAGATTTTCGAATCGGTCGGAAACCTGATAGTTAATTGTAACCTTCAGGGCCTCCTATTGTCGATGGAACACTCAAATTTCGTCGAGATTCAATGCATCGTCCTCCAGCTGATTTGTCTCCATGGGTCTATTGCTGCCTCGGGCACCTTATGGTCGTTCTCATGTGAGACTAGATTATCTAATCGGACGCAAAACTGATAGTTAATTGTAACGTTCAGGGCCTCCTAATGACGATTGAACACTCAAATTGCGTCCCGATTCATTACATCGTCCTCCAGCCGACTTGCCTCCATGGGTCTATTGCTGCCTCGGTCGCCTAATGGTCGTTCTCCTGTGAGTCAGGATTATCGTATTGGACGCAAAACTGATAGTTACTTGTAACGTTCATAGCCTCCTAATGACGATGGAACACTCAAATTGCGTCCCGATTTAATACATCGTCCTCCAGCCGACCTGTCTCCATTTGTCTATTGCTGCCTCGGTCACCTTATGGTCGCCCTCCTGTGAGTCTAGATTATCGAATCGGACGCAAAACTCATAGTTAATTTTAACGTTCAGGGACTCCTAATGACGATGGAACACTCAAATTGCGTCCCGATTCAATACATCGTTCTCCAGCCGACTTGTCTCCATGGGGCTATTGCTGCCTCGAGCACCTTATCCTCGTCCTCCTGTGAGTCTAGATTTTTGATTCGGACGCAAAACTGATAGTTAATTGTAACGTTCTGGGCCTCCTAATGACGATGGAACACTCAAATTGCGTCGAGATTCAATACATCGTCCTCCAGCCGACTTGTGTCCAAGGGTATATTGCTGCCTCGGGCACCTTATGGTCGTTCTCCTGTGAGTGTAGATTATCGAATCGGACGCAAAACTGATAGTTAATTGTAACGTTCAGGGCCTCCTAATGCCAATGGAACAATCAAATTGCGTCCCGATTGAATACATCGTCCTCCAGCCGACTTGCCTCCACTGCTCTATTGCTGCCTTGGGCACCTATTGGTCGTTCTCCTGTGAGTGTAGATTATCGAATCGGACGCAAACCTGATAGTTAATTGTAACCTTCAGGGCCTCCTATTGTCGATGGAACACTCAAATTTCGTCGAGATTCAATGCATCGTCCTCCAGCTGATTTGTTTCCATGGGTCTATTGCTGCCTCGGGCACCTTATGGTCGTTCTCATGTGAGTCTAGATTATGGAATCGGACGCAACACTGATAGTTAATTGTAACGTTCAGGGCCTCCTAATGACGATGGAACACTCCAATTGCGTCGAGATTCAATGCATCGTCCTCCAGCTGATTTGTCTCCATGGGTCTATTGGTGCCTCGGGCACCTTATGGTCGTTCTCGTGTGAGTCTAGATTATTGAATCGGACGCAAAACTGATAGATAATTGTAACGTTCAGGGCCTCCTAATGACGATGGAACACTCAAATTGCGTCCCAATTCAATACATCGTCCTCCAGCCGAATTGTCTCCATGGGTCTATTGCTGCCTTGGGCACCTTATAGTCGTTCGCCTGTGAGTCTAGATTATCGAATCGGACGCAAAACTGATAGTCAATTGCAACGTTCAGGGCCTCCTAATGACGATGGAACACTCAAATTGCGTCCCGATTCAATAAATCGTCATCCAGCCGACTTCTCTCCAAGGGTCTATTGCTGCCTCGGGGCACCTTATGGTCGTTCTCCTGTGAGTCTAGATTTTTGAATCGGACGCAAAACTGATAGTTAATTGTAACGTTGAGGGCCACCTAATGACGATGGAACACTCACATTGCGTCCCGATTAAATACATCGTCCTCCAGCCGACTTGTCTCCATGGGTCTGTTGCTGCCTCGGGCACCTTATGGTCTTTCTCCTGTGAGTCTAGATAATCGAATCGGACGCCAAACTGAATGTTAATTGTAACGTTCAGGGCCTCCTAATGACGATGGAACACTCAAATTGCGTCCCGATTCAATACATCGTCCTTCCGCCGACTTCTCTCCATGGGTCAATTGTTGCCTCGGGCACCTTATGGTCGTTCTCCTGTGAGACTAGATTATCGAATCGGACTAAAAACTGATAGTTAATTGTAACGTTCAGGGCCTCCTAATGACGATGGAAAACTCAAATTGCGTCCCGATTCTATACATCGTCCTCCAGCCGACTACTCTCCATGGGCCTATTGCTGCCTCGGGCTCCTTATGGTCGTTCTCCTGTGAGTCTAGATTATCGAATCGGACGCAAAACTGATAGTTAATTGTAACGTTTAGGGCCTCCAAATGACGATGGAACACTCAAATTGCGTCCCGATTCAATACATCGTCCTCCAGCCGACTTGCCTCCATGGGTCTATTGCTCATTTGGGCATCTTATGGTCGTTCTCCTCTGAGTCTAGATTTTCGAATCGAACGCAAAACTGTTAGTTAATTGAAACGTTCAGGGCCTCCTAATGACGATGGAACACTCAAATTGCGTCCCGATTCAATACATCGTCCTCCCGCCGATTGTCTCCATGGGTCAATTGCTGCCTCGGGCACCTTATGGTCGTTCTCCTGTGAGACTAGATTATCGTATCGGACTAAAAACTGATAGTTAATTGTAACGTTCAGGGCCTCCTAATGACGATGGAACACTCCAATAGCGTCGAGATTCAATACATCGTCCTCCAGCCGACTTGTCTCCAAGGGTATATTGCTGCCTCGGGCACCTTATGGTCGTCCTCCTGTGAGTGTAGATTATCGAATCGGACGCAAAACTGATAGTTAATTGTAACGTTCAGGGCCTCCTAATGCCAATGGAACAATCAAATTGCGTCCCGATTGAATACATCGTCCTCCAGCCGACTTGTCTCCATTGGTCTATTGCTGCCTTGGGCACCTATAGGTCGTTCTCCTGTGAGTGTAGATTTTCGAATCGGACGCAAACCTGATAGTTAATTGTACCCTTCAGGGCCTCCTATTGTCGATGGAACACTCAAATTTCGTCGAGATTCAATGCATCGTCCTCCAGCTGATTTGTCTCCATGGGTCTATTGCTGCCTCGGGCAACTTATGGTCGTTCTCATGTGAGTCTAGATTATGGAATCGGACGCAAAACTGATAGTTAATTGTAACGATCAGGGCCTCCTAATGACGATGGAACACTCAAATTGCGTCGAGATTCAATGCATCGTCCTCCAGCTGACTTGTCTCCATGGGTCTATTGGTGCCTCGGGCACCTTATGGTCGTTCTCGTGTGAGTCTAGATTATTGAATCGGACGCAAAACTGATAGACAATTGTAACATTCAGGGCCTCCTAATGACGATGGAACACTCAAATTACGTCCCGATTCAATAAATCGTCTTCCAGCCGACTTCTCTCCAAGGGTCTATTGCGGCCTCGGGCAACTTATGGTCGTTCTCCTGTGAGTCTAGATATTAGAATCGGACGCAGAACTGAGAGTTAATTGTAACGTTCAGGGCCTCCTAATGACGATGGAACACTCAAATTGCGTCCCGATTCAATACAACGTTCTCCAGCCGACTTGTCTCCATGGGTCTATTGCTGCCTCGAGCACCTTATCCTCGTCCTCCTGTGAGTCTAGATTTTTGAATCGGACGCAAAACTGATAGTTAATTGTAACGTTCAGGGCCACCTAATGACGATGGAACACTCACATTGCGTCCCGATTCAATACATCGTCCTCCAGCCGACTTGTCTCCATGGGTCTATTGCTGCCTCGGGCACCTTATGGTCGTTCTCCTGTGGGTCTAGATAATCGAATCGGACGCAAAACTGATAGTTAATTGTAACGTTCAGGGCCTCCTAATGACGATGAAACGCTCAAATTGCGTCCCGATTCAATACATCGTCCTCTAGCCGACTTGTCTCCATTGATCTATTGCTGCCTTGGGCACCTATTGGTCGTTCTCCTGTGAGTGTAGATTTTCGAATCGGTCGGAAACCTGATAGTTAATTGTAACCTTCAGGGCCTCCTATTGTCGATGGAACACTCAAATTTCGTCGAGATTCAATGCATCGTCCTCCAGCTGATTTGTCTCCATGGGTCTATTGCTGCCTCGGGCACCTTATGGTCGTTCTCATGTGAGACTAGATTATCGAATCGGACGCAAAACTGATAGTTAATTGTAACGTTCAGGGCCTCCTAATGACGATTGAACACTCAAATTGCGTCCCGATTCATTACATCGTCCTCCAGCCGACTTGCCTCCATGGGTCTATTGCTGCCTCGGTCGCCTAATGGTCGTTCTCCTGTGAGTCAGGATTATCGTATTGGACGCAAAACTGATAGTTACTTGTAACGTTCATAGCCTCCTAATGACGATGGAACACTCAAATTGCGTCCCGATTTAATACATCGTCCTCCAGCCGACCTGTCTCCATTGGTCTATTGCTGCCTCGGTCACCTTATGGTCGCCCTCCTGTGAGTCTAGATTATCGAATCGGACGCAAAACTCATAGTTAATTTTAACGTTCAGGGCCTCCTAATGACGATGGAACACTCAAATTGCGTCCCGATTCAATACATCGTCCTCCAGCCGACTTGTCTCCATGGGTCTATTGCTCCGCCGGGCATCTTATGGTCGTTCTCCTGTGAGTCTAGATTTTCGAATCGAACGCAAAACTAATAGTTAATTGTAACGTTCAGGGCCTCCTGATGAAGATGGAACACTCAAATTGCGTCCCGATTCAATACATCGTCCTCCAGCCGACTTGTCTACATGGGTCTATTGCCCCGCCGGGCATCTTATGGTCGTTCTCCTATGAGTCTAGATTTTCGAATCGAACGCAAAACTAATAGTTAATTGCAACGTTCAGGGCCTCCTAATGACGATGGAACACTCAAATTGCGTCCCGATTCAATACATCGTCTTCCAGCCGACTTGTCTCCATGGGTCTATTGCTGCCTCGAGCACCTTATCCTCGTCCTCCTGTGAGTCTAGATTTTTGATTCGGACGCAAAACTGATAGTTAATTGTAACGTTCAGGGCCACCTAATGACGATGGAATACTCACATTGCGTCCCGATTCAATACATCGTCCTCCAGCCGACTTGTCTCCATGGGTCTATTGCTGCCTCGGGCACCTTATGGTCGTTCTCATGTGAGACTAGATTATCGAATCGGACGCAAAACTGATAGTTAATTGTAATGTTCAGGGCCACCTAATGACGATGGAACACTCACATTGCGTCCCGATTCAATACATCGTCCTCCAGCCGACTTGTCTCCATGGGTCTATTGCTGCCTCGGGCACCTTATGGTCGTTCTCCTGTGAGTCTAGATAATCGATTCGGACGCAAAACTGATAGTTAATTGTAACGTTCAGGGCCTCCTAATGACGATGGAACACTCAAATTGCGTCCCGATTCAATACATCGTCCTCCAGCCGACTTGTCTCCGTGGGTCTGTTGCTGCCTCGGGCTCCTTATGGTCGTTCTCCTGTGAGTCTAGATTATCGAATCGAACGCAAAACTGATAGTTAATTGTAACGTTCAGGGCCTCCTAATGACGATGGAACACTCAAATTGCGTCCCGATTCAATACATCGTCCTACAGCCGACTTGCCTCCATGGGTCTATTGCTCCCTCGGGCATCTTATGGTCGTTCTCCTCCGAGTCTAGATTTTCGAATCGAACTTAAAACTGTTATATAATTGTAACGTTCTGGGCCTCCTAATGACGATGGAACACTCAAATTGCGTCGAGATTCAATACATCGTCCTCCAGCCGACTTGTCTCCAAGGGTATATTGCTGCCTCGGGCACCTTATGGTCGTTCTCCTGTGAGTGTAGATTATCGAATCGGACGCAAAACTGATAGTTAATTGTAACGTTCAGGGCCTCCTAATGCCAATGGAACAATCAAATTGCGTCCCGATTGAATACATCGTCCTCCAGCCGACTTGCCTCCACTGCTCTATTGCTGCCTTGGGCACCTATTGGTCGTTCTCATGTGAGTGTAGAATATCGAATCGGACGCAAACCTGATAGTTAATTGTAACCTTCAGGGCCTCCTAATGACGATGGAACACATGGGTCTATTGGTGCCTCGGGCACCTTATGGTCGTTCTCGTGTGAGTCTAGATTATTGAATCGGACGCAAAACTGATAGATAATTGTAACGTTCAGGGCCACCTAATGACGATGGAACACTCAAATTGCGTCCCGATTCAATACATCGTCCTCCAGCCGAATTGTCTCCGTGGGTCAATTGCTGCCTTGGGCACCTTATAGTCGTTCGCCTGTGAGTCTAGATTATCGAATCGGACGCAAAACTGATAGTCAATTGCAACGTTCAGGGCATCCTAATGACGATGGAACACTCAAATTGCGTCCCGATTCAATAAATCGTCTTCCAGCCGACTTGCCTCCAAGGGTCTATTGCTGCCTCGGGGCACCTTATGGTCGTTCTCCTGTGAGTCTAGATTTTTGAATCGGACGCAAAACTGATAGTTAATTGTAACGTTGAGGGCCACCTAATGACGATGGAACACTCACATTGCGTCCCGATTAAATACATCGTCCTCCAGCCGACTTGTCTCCATGGGTCTGTTGCTGCCTCGGGCACCTTATGGTCTTTCTCCTGTGAGTCTAGATAATCGAATCGGACGCAAAACTGATAGTTAATTGTAACGTTCAGGGCCTCCTAATGACGATGGAACACTCAAATTGCGTCCCGATTCAATACATCGTCCTTCCGCCGACTTCTCTCCATGGGTCAATTGTTGCCTCGGGCACCTTATGGTCGTTCTCCTGTGAGACTAGATTATCGAATCGGACTAAAAACTGATAGTTAATTGTAACGTTCAGGGCCTCCTAATGACGATGGAAAACTCAAATTGCGTCCCGATTCTATACATCGTCCTCCAGCCGACTATTCTCCATGGGCCTATTGCTGCCTCGGGCTCCTTATGATCGTTCTCCTGTGAGTGTAGATTATCGAATCGGACGCAAAACTGATAGTTAATTGTAACGTTTAGGGCCTCCAAATGACGATGGAACACTCAAATTGCGTCCCGATTCAATACATCGTCCTCCAGCCGACTTGCCTCCATGGGTCTATTGCTCATTTGGGCATCTTATGGTCGTTCTCCTCTGAGTCTAGATTTTCGAATCGAACGCAAAACTGTTAGTTAATTGAAACGTTCAGGGCCTCCTAATGACGATGGAACACTCAAATTGCGTCCCGATTCAATACATCGTCCTCCAGCCGACTTGTCTCCAAGGGTATATAGCTGCCTCGGGCACCTTATGGTCGTCCTCCTGTGAGTCTAGATTATCGAATCGGACGCAAAACTGATAGTTAATTGTAACGTTCAGGGCCTCCTAATGCCAATGGAACAATCAAATTGCGTCCCGATTGAATACATCGTCCTCCAGCCGACTTGTCTCCATTGGACTATTGCTGCCTTGGGCACCTATAGGTCGTTCTCCTGTGAGTGTAGATTTTCGAATCGGACGCAAACCTGATAGTTAATTGTAACCTTCAGGGCCTCCTATTGTCGATGGAACACTCAAATTTCGTCGAGATTCAATGCATCGTCCTCCAGCTGATTTGTCTCCATGGGTCTATTGCTGCCTCGGGCACCTTATGGTCGTTCTCATGTGAGTCTAGATTATGGAATCGGACGCAAAATGATAGTTAATTGTAACGATCAGGGCCTCCTAATGACGATGGAACACTCAAATTGCGTCGAGATTCAATGCATCGTCCTCCAGCTGACTTGTCTCCATGGGTCTATTGGTGCCTCGGGCACCTTATGGTCGTTCATGTGTGAGTCTAGATTATTGAATCGGACGCAAAACTGATAGACAATTGTAACATTCAGGGCCTCCTAATGACGATGGAACACTCAAAATTCGTCCCGATTCAATACATCGTCCTCCAGCCGAATTGTCTCCATGGGTCTATTGCTGCCTTGGGCACCTTATATTCGTTCTCCTGTGAGTCTAGATTTTCGAATCGGACGCAGAACCGATAGTTAATTGTAACGTTCAGGGCCTCCTAATGACGATGGAACACTCAAATTGCGTCCCGATTCAATACAACGTTCTCCAGCCGACTTGTCTCCATGGGTCTATTGCTGCCTCGAGCACCTTATCCTCGTCCTCCTGTGAGTCTAGATTTTTGAATCGGACGCAAAACTGATAGTTAATTGTAACGTTCAGGGCCATCTAATGACGATGGAACACTCACATTGCGTCCCGATTAAATACATCGTCCTCCAGCCGAATTGTCTCCATGGGTCTATTGCTGCCTTGGGCACCTTATATTCGTTCTCCTGTGAGTCTAGATTTTCGAATCGGACGCAAAACTGATAGTCAATTGTAACGTTCAGGGCCTCCTAATGACGATGGAACACTCAAATTACGTCCCGATTCAATAAATCGTCTTCCAGCCGACTTCTCTCCAAGGGTCTATTGCGGCCTCGGGCACCTTATGGTCGTTCTCCTGTGAGTCTAGATTATCGAATCGGACGCAGAACTGATAGTTAATTGTAACGTTCAGGGCCTCCCAATGACGATGGAACACTCAAATTGCGTCCCGATTCAATACATCGTCCTCCAGCCGACTAATCTCCATTGGTCTATTGCTGCCTTGGGCACCTATTGGTTGTTTTCCTGTGAGTGTAGATTTTCGAATCGGTCGGAAACCTGATAGTTAATTGTAACCTTCAGGGCCTCCTATTGTCGATGGAACACTCAAATTTCGTCGAGATTCAATGCATCGTCCTCCAGCTGATTTGTCTCCATGGGTCTATTGCTGCCTCGGGCACCTTATGGTCGTTTTCATGTGAGTCTAGATTATCGAATCGGACGCAAAACTGATAGTTAATTGTAACGTTCAGGGCCTCCTAATGACGATGGAACACTCATATTGCGTCCCGATTCAATACATCGTCCTCCCGCCGACTTGTCTCCATGGGTCAATTGCTGCCTCGGGCACCTTATGGTCGTTCTCCTGTGAGACTACATTATCGTGTCGGACTAAAAACTGATAGTTAATTGTAACGATCAGGGCCTCCTAATGACGATGGAACACTCAAATTGCGTCCCGATTCAATACATCGTCCTCCAGCCGACTTGTCTCCATGGGTCTATTGCTGCCTCGGGCTCCTTATGGTCGTTCTCCTGTGAGTCTAGATTATCGAATCGGACGCAAAACTGATAGTTAATTGTAACGTTCAGGGCCTCCTAATGACGATGGAACACTCAAATTGCGTCCCGATTCAATACATCGTCCTACAGCCGACTTGCCTCCATGGGTCTATTGCTCCCTCGGGCATCTTATGGTCGTTCTGTCCGAGTCTAGATTTTCGAATCGAACTTAAAACTGTTATATAATTGTAACGTTCAGGGCCTCCTAATGACGATGGAACACTCAAATTGCGTCGAGATTCAATACATCGTCCTCCAGCCGACTTGTCTCCAAGGGTATATTGCTGCCTCGGGTACCTTATGGTCGTTCTCCTGTTAGTGTAGATTATCGAATCGGACGCAAAACTGATAGTTAATTGTAACGTTCAGGGCCTCCTAATGCCAATGGAACAATCAAATTGCGTCCCGATTGAATACATCGTCCTCCAGCCGACTTGCCTCCATTTCTCTATTGCTGCCTTGGGCACCTATTGGTCGTTCTCCTGTGAGTGTAGATTATCGAATCGGACGCAAACCTGATAGTTAATTGTAACCTTCAGGGCCTCCTATTGTCGATGGAACACTCAAATTTCGTCGAGATTCAATGCATCGTCCTCCAGCTGATTTGTCTCCATGGGTCTATTGCTGCCTCGGGCACCTTATGGTCGTTCTCATGTGAGTCTAGATTATGGAATTGGACGCAACACTGATAGTTAATTGTAACGTTCAGGGCCTCCTAATGACGATGGAACACTCCAATTGCGTCGAGATTCAATGCATCGTCCTCCAGCTGATTTGTCTCCATGGGACTATTGGTGCCTCGGGCACCTTATGGTCGTTCTCCTGTGAGACTAGATTATCGAATCGGACTAAAAACTGATAGTTAATTGTAACGTTCAGGGCCTCCTAATGACGATGGAAAATTCAAATTGCGTCCCGATTCAATACATCGTCCTCCAGCCGACTATTCTCCATGGGCCTATTGCTGCCTCGGGCTCCTTATGGTCGTTCTCCTGTGAGTCTAGATTATCGAATCGGACGCAAAACTGATAGTTAATCGTAACGTTTAGGGCCTCCAAATGACGATGGAACACTCAAATTGCGTCCCGATTCAATACATCGTCCTCCAGCCGACTTGCCTCCATGGGTCTATTGCTCACTCGGGCATCTTATGGTCGTTCTCCTCTGAGTCTAGATTTTCGAATCGAACGCAAAACTGTTAGTTAATTGAAACGTTCAGGGCCTCCTAATGACGATGGAACACTCAAATTGCGTCCGGATTCAATACATCGTCCTCCCGCCGATTGTCTCCATGGGTCAATTGCTGCCTCGGGCACCTTATAGTCGTTCTCCTGTGAGACTAGATTATCGTATCGGACTAAAAACTGATAGTTAATTGTAACGTTCAGGGCCTCCTAATGACGATGGAACACTCCAATTGCGTCGAGATTCAATACATCGTCCTCCAGCCGACTTGACTCCAAGGGTATATTGCTGCCTTGGGCACCTATAGGTCGTTCTCCTGTGAGTGTAGATTTTCGAATCGGACGCAAACCTGATAGTTAATTGTAACCTTCAGGGCCTCCTATAGTCGATGGAACACTCAAATTTCGTCGAGATTCAATGCATCGTCCTCCAGCTGATTTGTCTCCATGGGTCTATTGCTGCCTCGGGCACCTTATGGTCGTTCTCATGTGAGTCTAGATTATGGAATCGGACGCAAAACTGATAGTTAATTGTAACGTTCAGGGCCTCCTAATGACGATGGAACACTCACATTGCGTCCCGATTAAATACATCGTCCTCCAGCCGACTTGTCTCCATGGGTCTATTGCTGCCTCGGGCACCTTATGGTCTTTCTCCTGTGAGTATAGATAATCGAATTGGACGCAAAACTGATAGTTAATTGTAACGTTCAGGGCCTCCGAATGACGATGGAACACTCAAATTGCGTCCCGATACAATACATCGTCCTCCAGCCGACTTCTTTCCATGGGTCTATTGCTTCCTCGGGTATATTATGGTCGTTCTCCTGTGAGTCTAGATAATCGAATCGGTCGCAAAAGTGATAGTTAATTGTAACGTTCAGGGCCTCCTAATGACGATGGAACACTCAAATTGCGTCCCGATTCAATACATAGTCATCCAGCCGACTTGTCTCCATGGGTCTGTTGCTGCCGCGGGCACCTTATGGTCGTTCTCCTGTGAGTCTAGATTATCGAATCGGACGAAAAACTGATAGTTAATTGTAACGTTCAGGGCCGCCTAATGCCAATGGAACAATCAAATTGCGTCCCGATTAAATACATCGTCCTCCAGCCGACTTGTTTCCATTGGTCTATTGCTGCCTTGGGCACCTATTGGTCGTTCTCCTGTGAGTGTAGATTTTCGAATCGGACGCAAAAATGATAGTTAATTGTAGCGTTCAGTGCCTCCTAATGACGATGGAACACTCCAATTGCGTCGAGATTCAATGCATCGTCCTCCAGCTGACTTGTCTCCATGGGTCTATTGCTGCCTCGGGCACCTTATGGTCGTTCTCGTGTGAGTCTAGATTATTGAATCGGACGCAAAACTGATAGATAATTGTAACGTTCAGGGCCTCCTAATGCCGATGGAACACTCAAATTGCGTCCCGATTCAATACATCGTCCTCCAGCCGAATTGTCTCCATGGGTCTATTGCTGCCTTGGGCACCTTATAGTCGTTCTCCTGTGGGTCTAGATTATCGAATCGGACGCAAAACTGATAGTCAATTGTAACGTTCATGGCCTCCTAACGACGATGGAACACTCAAATTGCGTCCCGGTTCAATAAATCGTCTTCCAGCCGACTTCTCTCCAAGGGTCTATTGCTGCCTCGGGCACCTTATGGTCGTTCTCCTGTGAGTCTAGATGATCGAATCGGACGCAAAACTGATAGTTAATTGTAACGTTCATGGCCTCCTAATGACGATGGAACACTCAAATTGCGTCCCGATTCCATACATCGTTCTCCAGCCGACTTGTCTCCATGGGTCTACAGCTGCCTCGAGCACCTTATCCTCGTCCTCCTCTGAGTTTAGATTTTTGAATCGGACGCAAAACTGATAGTTAATTGTAACGTTCAGGGCCACCTAATGACGATGGAACACTCACATTGCGTCCCGATTAAATACATCGTCCTCCAGCCGACTTGTCTCCATGGGTCTATTGCTGCCTCGGGCACCTTATGGCCTTTCTCCTGTGAGTCGAGATAATCGAATCGGACGCAAAACTGATAGTTAATTGGAACGTTCACGGCCTCCTAATGACGATGGAACACTCAAATTGCGTCCCGATTAAATACATCGTCCTCCCGCCGACTTGTCTCCATGGGTCAATTGCTGCCTCGGGCACCTTATGGTCGTTCTCCTGTGAGACTAGATTATCGAATCGGACTAAAAACTGATAGTTAATTGTAACGTTCAGTGCCTCCCAATGACGATGGAACACTCAAATTGCGTCCCGATTCAATACATCGTCCTCCAGCCGACTAATCTCCATGGGCCTATTGCTGCCTCGGGCTCCTTATGGTCGTTCTCCTGTGAGTCTAGTTTTTCGAATCGGTCGCAAACCTGATAGTTAATTGTAACCTTCAGGGCCTCCTATTGTCGATGGAACACTCAAATTTCGTCGAGATTCAATGCATCGTCCTCCAGCTGATTTGTCTCCATGGGTCTATTGCTGCCTCGGGTAACTTATGGTCGTTCTCATGTGAGTCTAGATTATCGAATCGGACGCAAAACTGATAGTTAATTGTAACGTTCAGGGCCTCCTAATGACGATTGAACACTCAAATTGCGTCCCGATTCATTACATCGTCCTCCAGCCGACTTGCCTCCATGGGTCTATTGCTGCCTCGGTCGCCTAATGGTCGTTCTCCTGTGAGTCAGGATTATCGTATTGGACGCAAAACTGATAGTTACTTGTAACGTTCATAGCCTCCTAATGACGATGGAACACTCAAATTGCGTCCCGATTTAATACATCGTCCTCCAGCCGACTTGTCTCCATTGGTCTATTGCTGCCTCGGTCACCTTATGGTCGCCCTCCTGTGAGTCTAGATTATCGAATCGGACGCAAACCTCATAGTTAATTGTAACGTTCAGGGCCTCCTAATGACGATGGAACACTCAAATTGCGTCCCGATTCAATACATCGTCCTCCAGCAGACTTGTCTCCATGGGTCTATTGCTCCGCCCGGCATCTTATGGTCGTTCTCCTGTGAGTCTAGATTTTCGAATCGAACGCAAAACTAATAGTTAATTGTAACGTTCAGGGCCTCCTAATGACGATGGAACACTCAAATTGCGTCCCGATTCAATACATCGTTCTCCAGCCGACTTGTCTCCATGGGGCTATTGCTGCCTCGAGCACCTTATCCTCGTCCTCCTGTGAGTCTAGATTTTTGATTCGGACGCAAAACTGATAGTTAATTGTAACGTTCAGGGCCACCTAATGACGATGGAACTCTCACATTGTGTCCCGATTCAATACATCGTCCTCCAGCCGACTTGTCTCCATGGGTCTATTGCTGCCTCGGGCACCTTATGGTCGTTCTCCTGTGAGTCTAGATAATCGATTCGGACGCAAAACTGATAGTTAATTGTAACGTTCAGGGCCTCCTAATGACGATGGAACACTCATATTGCGTCCCGATTCAATACATCGTCCTCCCGCCGACTTGTCTCCATGGGTCAATTGCTGCCTCGGGCACCTTATGGTCGTTCTCCTGTGAGACTAGATTATCGTGTCGGACTAAAAACTGATAGTTAATTGTAACGATCAGGGCCTCCTAATGACGATGGAACACTCAAATTGCGTCCCGATTCAATACATCGTCCTCCAGCCGACTTGTCTCCATGGGTCTATTGCTGCCTCGGGCTCCTTATGGTCGTTCTCCTGTGAGTCTAGATTATCGAATCGGACGCAAAACTGATAGTTAATTGTAACGTTCAGGTCGTCCTAATGACGATGGAACACTCAAATTGCGTCCCGATTTAATACATCGTCCTACAGCCGACTTGCCTCCATGGGTCTATTGCTCCCTCGGGCATCTTATGGTCGTTCTCCTCCGAGTCTAGATTTTCGAATCGAACGCAAAACTGTTATATAATTGTAACGTTCAGGGCCTCCTAATGACGATGGAACACTCAAAATGCGTCGAGATTCAATACATCGTCCTCCAGCCGACTTGTCTCCAAGGGTATATTGCTGCCTCGGGCACCTTATGGTCGTTCTCCTGTGAGTGTAGATTATCGAATCGGACGCAAAACTGATAGTTAATTGTAACGTTCAGGGCCTCCTAATGCCAATGGAACAATCAAATTGCGTCCCGATTGAATACATCGTCCTCCAGCCGACTTGCCTCCAATGGTCTATTGCTGCCTTGGGCACCTATTGGTCGTTCTCCTGTGAGTGTAGATTTTCGAATCGGAAGCAAACCTGATAGTTAATTGTAACGTTCAGTGCCTCCTAATGACGATGGAACACTCCAATTGCGTCGAGATTCAATGCATCGTCCTCCAGCTGACTTGTCTCCATGGGTCTATTGCTGCCTCGGGCACCTTATGGTCGTTCTCGTGTGAGTCTAGATTATTGAATCGGACGCAAAACTGATAGATAATTGTAACGTTCAGGGCCTCCTAATGCCGATGGAACACTCAAATTGCGTCCCGATTCAATACATCGTCCTCCAGCCGAATTGTCTCCATGGGTCTATTGCTGCCTTGGGCACCTTATAGTCGTTCTCCTGTGAGTCTAGATTATCGAATCGGACGCAAAACTGATAGTCAATTGTAACGTTCAGGGCCTCCTAACGACGATGGAACACTCAAATTGCGTCCCGGTTCAATAAATCGTCTTCCAGCCGACTTCTCTCCAAGGGTCTATTGCTGCCTCGGGCACCTTATGGTCGTTCTCCTGTGAGTCTAGATGATCGAATCGGACGCAAAACTGATAGTTAATTGTAACGTTCATGGCCTCCTAATGACGATGGAACACTCAAATTGCGTCCCGATTCCATACATCGTTCTCCAGCCGACTTGTCTCCATGGGTCTACAGCTGCCTCGAGCACCTTATCCTCGTCCTCCTCTGAGTTTAGATTTTTGAATCGGACGCAAAACTGATAGTTAATTGTAACGTTCAGGGCCACCTAATGACGATGGAACACTCACATTGCGTCCCGATTAAATACATCGTCCTCCAGCCGACTTGTCTCCATGGGTCTATTGCTGCCTCGGGCACCTTATGGCCTTTCTCCTGTGAGTCGAGATAATCGAATCGGACGCAAAACTGATAGTTAATTGGAACGTTCACGGCCTCCTAATGACGATGGAACACTCAAATTGCGTCCCGATTAAATACATCGTCCTCCCGCCGACTTGTCTCCATGGGTCAATTGCTGCCTCGGGCACCTTATGGTCGTTCTCCTGTGAGACTAGATTATCGAATCGGACTAAAAACTGATAGTTAATTGTAACGTTCAGTGCCTCCCAATGACGATGGAACACTCAAATTGCGTCCCGATTAAATACATCGTCCTCCAGCCGACTAATCTCCATGGGCCTATTGCTGCCTCGGGCTCCTTATGGTCGTTCTCCTGTGAGTCTAGTTTTTCGAATCGGTCGCAAACCTGATAGTTAATTGTAACCTTCAGGGCCTCCTATTGTCGATGGAACACTCAAATTTCGTCGAGATTCAATGCATCGTCCTCCAGCTGATTTGTCTCCATGGGTCTATTGCTGCCTCGGGTAACTTATGGTCGTTCTCATGTGAGTCTAGATTATCGAATCGGACGCAAAACTGATAGTTAATTGTAACGTTCAGGGCCTCCTAATGACGATTGAACACTCAAATTGCGTCCCGATTCATTACATCGTCCTCCAGCCGACTTGCCTCCATGGGTCTATTGCTGCCTCGGTCGCCTAATGGTCGTTCTCCTGTGAGTCAGGATTATCGTATTGGACGCAAAACTGATAGTTACTTGTAACGTTCATAGCCTCCTAATGACGATGGAACACTCAAATTGCGTCCCGATTTAATACATCGTCCTCCAGCCGACTTGTCTCCATTGGTCTATTGCTGCCTCGGTCACCTTATGGTCGCCCTCCTGTGAGTCTAGATTATCGAATCGGACGCAAAACTCATAGTTAATTGTAACGTTCAGGGCCTCCTAATGACGATGGAACACTCAAATTGCGTCCCGATTCAATACATCGTCCTCCAGCAGACTTGTCTCCATGGGTCTATTGCTCCGCCCGGCATCTCATGGTCGATCTCCTGTGAGTCTAGATTTTCGAATCGAACGCAAAACTAATAGTTAATTGTAACGTTCAGGGCCTCCTAATGACGATGGAACACTCAAATTGCGTCCCGATTTAATACATCGTCCTACAGCCGACTTGCCTCCATGGTTCTATTGCTCCCTCGGGCATCTTATGGTCGT
Organism: Schistocerca cancellata; assembly: GCF_023864275.1. Classification (NCBI taxonomy): domain Eukaryota; kingdom Metazoa; phylum Arthropoda; class Insecta; order Orthoptera; family Acrididae; genus Schistocerca; species Schistocerca cancellata. Next base: position 84,565,641 of record NC_064631.1, on the reverse strand, counting down.
TCTCCTCCGAGTCTAGATTTTCGAATCGAACGCAAAACTGTTATATAATTGTAACGTTCAGGGCCTCCTAATGACGATGGAACACTCAAAATGCGTCGAGATTCAATACATCGTCCTCCAGCCGACTTGTCTCCAAGGGTATATTGCTGCCTCGGGCACCTTATGGTCGTTCTCCTGTGAGTGTAGATTATCGAATCGGACGCAAAACTGATAGTTAATTGTAACGTTCAGGGCCTCCTAATGCCAATGGAACAATCAAATTGCGTCCCGATTGAATACATCGTCCTCCAGCCGACTTGCCTCCAATGGTCTATTGCTGCCTTGGGCACCTATTGGTCGTTCTCCTGTGAGTGTAGATTTTCGAATCGGAAGCAAACCTGATAGTTAATTGTAACCTTCAGGGCCTCCTATTGTCGATGGAACACTCAAATTTCGTCGAGATTCAATGCATCGTCCTCCAGCTGATTTGTCTCCATGGGTCTATTGCTGCCTCGGGCACCTTATGGTCGTTCTCATGTGAGTCTAGATTATGGAATCGGACGCAAAACTGATAGTTAATTGTAACGTTCAGGGCCTCCTAATGACGATGGAACTCTCCAATTGCGTCGAGATTCAATGCATCGTCCTGCAGCTGACTTGTCTCCATGGGTCTATTGGTGCCTCGGGCACCTTATGGTCGTTCTCGTGTGAGTCTAGATTATTGAATCGGACGCAAAACTGATAGATAATTGTAACGTTCAGGGCCTCCTAATGACGATGGAACACTCAAATTGCGTCCCGATTCAATACATCGTCCTCCAGCCGAATTGTCTCCATGGGTCTATTGCTGCCTTGGGCACCTTATAGTCGTTCTCCTGTGAGTCTAGATTATCGAATCGGACGCAAAACTGATAGTCAATTGTAACGTTCAGGGCCTCCTAATGACGATGGAACACTCAAATTGCGTCCCGATTCAATAAATCGTCTTCCAGCCGACTTCTCTCCAAGGGTCTAATGCTGCCTCGGGCACCTTATGGTCGTTCTCCTGTGAGTCTAGATTATCGAATCGGACGCAAAACTGATAGTTAATTGTAACGTTCAGGGCCTCCTAATGACGATGGAACACTCAAATTGCGTCCCGATTCAATACATCGTTCTCCAGCCGACTTGTCTCCATGGGTCTATTGCTGCCTCGAGCACCTTATCCTCGTCCTCCTGTGAGTCTAGATTTTTGAATCGGACGCAATACTGATAGTTAATTGTAACGTACAGGGCCACCTAATGACGATGGAACACTCACATTGCGTCCCGATTAAATACATCGTCCTCCAGCCGACTTGTCTCCATGGGTCTGTTGCTGCCTCGGGCACCTTATGGTCATTCTCCTGTGAGTCTAGATAATCGAATCGGACGCAAAACTGATAGTTAATTGTAACGTTCAGGGCTTCCTAATGACGATGGAACACTCAAATTGCGTCCCGATTCAATACATCGTCCTCTCGCCGACTTGTCTCCATGGGTCAATTGCTGCCTCGGGCACCGTATGGTCGTTCTCCTGTGAGACTAGATTATCGAATCGGACTAAAAACTGATAGTTAATTGTAACGTTCAGGGCCTCCAAATGACGATGGAACACTCAAATTGCGTCCCGATTCAATACATCGTCCTCCAGCCGACTTGCCTCCATGGGTCTATTGCTCCCTCGGGCATCTTATGGTCGTTCTCCTCTGAGTCTAGATTTTCGAATCGAACGCAAAGCTGTTAGTTAATTGTAACGTTCAGGGCCTCCTAATGACGATGGAACACTCAAATTGCGTCGAGATTCAATACATCGTCCTCCAGCCGAATGGCCTCCAAAGGTATATTGCTGCCTCGGGCACCTTATGGTCGTTCTCCTGTGAGTCTAGATTATCGAATGGGACGCAAAACTGGTAGTCAATTGTAACGTTCAGGGCCTCCTAACGCCAATGGAACTATCAATTTGCGTCCCGATTGAAAACATCGTCCTCCAGCCGACTTGTCTCCATTGGTCTATTGCTGCCTTGGGCACCTATTGTTCGCCCTCCTGTGAGTCTATATTATCGAATCGGACGCAAAACTCATAGTTAATTGTAACGTTCAGGGCCTCCTGATGACGATGGAACACTCAAATTGCGTCCCGATTCAATACATCGTCCTCCAGCCGACTTGTCTCCATGGGTCTATTGCTCCGCCGGGCATCTTATGGTCGTTCTCCTATGAGTCTAGATTTTCGAATCGAACGCAAAACTAATAGTTAATTGCAACGTTCATAGCCTCCTAATGACGATGGAACACTCAAATTGCGTCCCGATTCAATACATCGTCTTCCAGCCGACTTGTCTCCATGGGTCTATTGCTGCCTCGAGCACCTTATCCTCGTCCTCCTGTGAGTCTAGATTTTTGATTCGGACGCAAAACTGATAGTTAATTGTAACGTTCATTGCCACCTAATGACGATGGAACGCTCACATTGCGTCCCGATTCAATACATCGTCCTCCAGCCGACTTGTCTCCATGGGTCTATTGCTGCCTCGGGCACCTTATGGTCGTTCTCCTGTGAGTCTAGATAATCAAATCGGACGCAAAACTGATAGTTAATTGTAACGTTCAGGGCCTCCTAATGACGATGAAACACTCAAATTGCGTCCCGATTCAATACATCGTCCTCCAGCCGACTTGTCTCCATTGGTCTATTGCTGCCTTGGGCACCTATTGGTCGTTCTCCTGTGAGTGTAGATTTTCGAATCGGTCGGAAACCTGATAGTTAATTGTAACCGTCAGGGCCTCCTATTGTCGATGGAACACTCAAATTTCGTCGAGATTCAATGCATCGTCCTCCAGCTGATTTGTCTCCATGGGTCTATTGCTGCCTCGGGCACCTTATGGTCGTTCTCATGTGAGACTAGATTATCGAATCGGACGCAAAACTGATAGTTAATTGTAACGTTCAGGGCCTCCTAATGACGATTGAACACTCAAATTGCGTCCCGATTCATTACATCGTCCTCCAGCCGACTTGCCTCCATGGGTCTATTGCTGCCTCGGTCGCCTAATGGTCGTTCTCCTGTGAGTCAGGATTATCGTATTGGACGCAAAACTGATAGTCAATTGCAACGTTCAGGAACTCCTAATGACGATGGAACACTCAAATTGCGTCCCGATTCAATAAATCGTCTTCCAGCCGACTTCTCTCCAAGGGTCTATTGCAGCCTCGGGCACCTTATGGTCGTTCTCCTGTGAGTCTAGATTATCGAATCGGACGCAAAACTGATAGTTAATTGTAACGTTCAGGGCCTCCTAATGACGATGGAACACTCAAATTGCGTCCCGATTCAATGCATCGTTCTCCAGCAGACTTGTCTCCATGGGTCTATTGCTGCCTCGAGCACCTTATCCTCGTCCTCCTGTGAGTCTAGATTTTTGAATCGGGCGCAAAACTGATCGTTAATTGTAACGTTCAGGGCCACCTAATGACGATGGAACACTCACATTGCGTCCCGATTAAATACATCGTCCTCCAGCCGACTTGTCTCCATGGGTCTGTTGCTGCCTCGGGCACCTTATGGTCTTTCTCCTGTGAGTCTAGATAATCGAATCGTACGCAAAACTGATAGTTAATTGTAACGTTCAGGGCCTCCTAATGACGATGGAACACTCAAATTGCGTCCCGATTCAATACATCGTCCTCCCGCCGACTTGTCTCCATGGGTCAATTGTTGCCTCGGGCACCTTATGGTCGTTCTCCTGTGAGACTAGATTATCGAATCGGACTAAAAACTGATAGTTAATTGTAACGTTCAGGGCCTCCTAATGACGATATAAAACTCAAATTGCGTCCCGATCAATACATCGTCCTCCAGCCGACTATTCTCCATGGGCCTATTGCTGCCTCGGGCTCCTTATGGTCGTTCTCCTGTGAGTCTAGATTATCGAATCGGACGCAAAACTGATAGTTAATAGTAACGTTTAGGGCCTCCAAATGACGATGGAACACTCAAATTGCGTCCCGATTCAATACATCGTCCTCCAGCCGACTTGCCTCCATGGGTCTAATGCTCACTCGGGCATCTTATGGTGTTTCTCCTCTGAGTCTAGATTTTCGAATCGAACGCAAAACTGTTAGTTAATTGAAACGTTCAGGGCCTCCTAATGACGATGGAACACTCAAATTGCGTCGAGATTCAATACATCGTCCTCCAGCCGAATGGCCTCCAAGGGTATATTGCTGCCTCGGGCACCTTATGGTCGTTCTCCTGTGAGTCTAGGTTATCGAATGGGACGCAAAACTGGTAGTCAATTGTAACTTTCAGGGCCTCCTAACGCCAATGGAACAATCAAATTGCGTCCCGATTGATTACATCGTCCTCCAGCCGACTTGTCTCCATTGGTCTATTGCTGCCTTGGGCACCTATTGGTCGCCCTCCTGTGAGTCTATATTATCGAATCGGACGCAAAACTCATAGTTAATTGTAACGTTCAGGGCCTCCTGATGACGATGGAACACTCAAATTGCGTCCCGATTCAATACATCGTCCTCCAGCCGACTTGTCTCCAAGGGTCTATTGCTCCGCCGGGCATCTTATGGTCGTTCTCCTATGAGTCTAGATTTTCGAATCGAACGAAAAAATAATAGTTAATTGCAACGTTCAGGGCCTCCTAATGACGATGGAACACTCAAATTGCGTCCCGATTCAATACATCTTCCTCCAGCCGACTTGTCTCCATGGGTCTATTGCTGCCTCGGGCTCCTTATGGTCGTTCTCCTGTGACTCTAGATTATCGAATCGGACGCAAAACTGATAGTTAATTGTAACGTTCAGGGCTTCCTAATGACGATGGAACACTCAAATTGCGTCCCGATTCAATACATCGTCCTACAGCCGGCTTGCCTCCATGGGTCTATTGCTCCCTCGGGCATCTTATGGTCGTTCTCCTCCGATTCTAGATTTTCGAATCGAACCCAAAACTGTTATATAATTGTAACGTTCAGGGCCTCCTAATGACGATGGAACACTCAAATTGCGTCGAGATTCAATACATCGTCCTCCAGCCCACTTGTCTCCATTGGTCTATTGCTGCCTTGGGCACCTATTGGTCGTTCTCCTGTGAGTGTAGATTTTCGAATCGGACGCAAAACTGATAGTTAATTGTAACGTTCATGGCCTCCTAATGTCGATGTAACACTCAAATTGCGTCCCGATCCAATACATCTTCCTCCAGCCGACTTGTCTCCATGGGTCTATTGCCGCCTCGGGCTCCTTATGGTCGTTCTCCTGTGTCTCTAGATTATCGAATCGGACGCAAAACTGATAGTTAATTGTAACGTTCAGGGCCTCCTAATGACGATGGAACACTCCAATTGCGTCGAGATTCAGTGCATCGTCCTCCAGCTGACTTGTCTCCATTGGTCTATTGGTGCTCTGGGCACCTTATGGTCATTCTCATGTGAGTCTAGCTTATCGAATCGGACGCAAAACTGATAGTTAACTGTAACGTTCAGGGCCTCCTAATGACGATGGAACACTCAAATTGCGTCCCGATTCAATACATCGTCCTCCCGCCGACTTGTCTCCATGGGTCAATTGTTGCCTCGGGCACCTTATGGTCGTTCTCCTGTGAGACTAGATTATCGAATCGGACTAAAAACTGATAGTTAATTGTAACGTTCAGGGCCTCCTAATGACGATATAAAACTCAAATTGCGTCCCGATCAATACATCGTCCTCCAGCCGATTATTCTCCATGGGCCTATTGCTGCCTCGGGCTCCTTATGGTCGTTCTCCTGTGAGTCTAGATTATCGAATCGGACGCAAAACTGATAGTTAATAGTAACGTTTAGGGCCTCCAAATGACGATGGAACACTCAAATTGCGTCCCGATTCAATACATCGTCCTCCAGCCGACTTGCCTCCATGGGTCTAATGCTCACTCGGGCATCTTATGGTGTTTCTCCTCTGAGTCTAGATTTTCGAATCGAACGCAAAACTGTTAGTTAATTGAAACGTTCAGGGCCTCCTAATGACGATGGAACACTCAAATTGCGTCGAGATTCAATACATCGTCCTCCAGCCGAATGGCCTCCAAGGGTATATTGCTGCCTCGGGCACCTTATGGTCGTTCTCCTGTGAGTCTAGGTTATCGAATGGGACGCAAAACTGGTAGTCAATTGTAACTTTCAGGGCCTCCTAACGCCAATGGAACAATCAAATTGCGTCCCGATTGATTACATCGTCCTCCAGCCGACTTGTCTCCATTGGTCTATTGCTGCCTTGGGCACCTATTGGTCGCCCTCCTGTGAGTCTATATTATCGAATCGGACGCAAAACTCATAGTTAATTGTAACGTTCAGGGCCTCCTGATGACGATGGAACACTCAAATTGCGTCCCGATTCAATACATCGTCCTCCAGCCGACTTGTCTCCAACGGTCTATTGCTCCGCCGGGCATCTTATGGTCGTTCTCCTATGAGTCTAGATTTTCGAATCGAACGCAAAAATAATAGTTAATTGCAACGTTCAGGGCCTCCTAATGACGATGGAACACTCAAATTGCGTCCCGATTCAATACATCTTCCTCCAGCCGACTTGTCTCCATGGGTCTATTGCTGCCTCGGGCTCCTTATGGTCGTTCTCCTGTGACTCTAGATTATCGAATCGGACGCAAAACTGATAGTTAATTCTAACGTTCAGGGCTTCCTAATGACGATGGAACACTCAAATTGCGTCCCGATTCAATACATCGTCCTACAGCCGACTTGCCTCCATGGGTCTATTGCTCACTCGGGCATCTTATGGTCGTTCTCCTCCGATTCTAGATTTTCGAATCGAACCCAAAACTGTTATATAATTGTAACGTTCAGGGCCTCCTAATGACGATGGAACACTCAAATTGCGTCGAGATTCAATACATCGTCCTCTAGCCGACTTGTCTCCAAGGGTATATTGCTACCTCGGGCACCTTATGGTCGTTCTCCTGTCAGTCTAGATTATCGAATCGGACGCAAAACTGATAGTTAATTGTAACGTTCAGGGCCTCATAATGCCAATGGAACAATCAAATTGCGTCCCGATTGAATACATCGTCCTCCAGCCCACTTGTCTCCATTGGTCTATTGCTGCCTTGGGCACCTATTGGTCGTTCTCCTGTGAGTGTAGATTTTCGAATCGGACGCAAAACTGATAGTTAATTGTAACGTTCATGGCCTCCTAATGTCGATGTAACACTCAAATTGCGTCCCGATTCAATACATCTTCCTCCAGCCGACTTGTCTCCATGGGTCTATTGCTGCCTCGGGCTCCTTATGGTCGTTCTCCTGTGTCTCTAGATTATCGAATCGGACGCAAAACTGATAGTTAATTGTAACGTTCAGGGCCTCCTAATGACGATGGAACACTCCAATTGCGTCGAGATTCAATGCATCGTCCTCCAGCTGACTTGTCTCCATTGGTCTATTGGTGCTCTGGGCACCTTATGGTCATTCTCATGTGAGTCTAGCTTATCGAATCGGACGCAGAACTGATAGTTAACTGTAACGTTCAGGGCCTCCTAATGACGATGGAACACACCAATTGCGTCGAGATTCAATGCATCGTCCTCCAGCTGACTTGTCTCCATGGGTTTATTGGTGCCTCGGGCACCTTATGGTCGTTCTCGTGTGAGTCTAGATTATTGAATCGGACGCAAAACTGATAGATAATTGTAACGTTCAGGGCCTCCTAATGACGATGGAACACTCAAATTGCGTCCCGATTCAATACATCGTCCTCCAGCCGAATTGTCTCCATGGGTCTATTGCTGCCTTGGGCACCTTGTAGTCGTTCTCCTGTGAGTCTAGATTATCGAATCGGACGCAAAACTGATAGTCAATTGTAACGTTCAGGGCCTCCTAATGACGATGGACCACTCAAATTGCGTCCCGATTCAATAAATCGTCTTCCAGCCGACTTCTCTCCAAGGTTCTATTGCTGCCTCGGGCACCTTATGGTCGTTCTCCTGTGAGTCTAGATTATCGAATCGGACGCAAAACTGATAGTTAATTGTAACGTTCAGGGCCTCCTAATGACGATGGAACACTCAAATTGCGTCCCGATTCAATACATCGTTCTCCAGCCGACTTGTCTCTATGGGTCTATTGCTGCCTCGAGCACCTTATCCTCGTCCTCCTGTGAGTCTAGATTTTTGAGTCGGACGCAAAACTGATAGTTAATTGTAACGTTCAGGGCCAACTAATGACGATGGAACACTCACATTGCGTCCCGATTAAATACATCGTCCTCCAGCCGACTTGTCTCCATGGGTCGATTGCTGCCTCGGGCACCTTATGGTCTTTCTCCTGTGAGTCTAGATAATCGAATCGGACGCAAAACTGATAGTTAATTGTAACGTTCAGGGCCACCTAATGACGATGGAACACTCAAATTGCGTCCCGATTCAATACATCGTCCTCCCGCCGACTTGTCTCCATGGGTCAATTGCTGCCTCGGGCACCTAATGGTCGTTCTCCTGTGAGACTAGATTATCGAATCGGACTAAAAACTGATAGTTAATTGTAACGATCAGGGCCTCCTAATGACGATGGAACACTCAAATTGCGTCCCGATTCAATACATCGTCCTCCAGCCGACTATTCTCCATGGGCCTATTGCTGCCTCGGGCTCCTTATGGTCGTTCTCCTGTGAGTCTAGATTATCGAATCGGACGCAAAACTGATAGTTAATTGTAACGTTCAGGGCCTCCAAATGACGATGGAACACTCAAATTGCGTCCCGATTCAATACAGCGTCCTCCAGCCGACTTGCCTCCATGGGTCTATTGCTCCCTCGGGCATCTTATGGTCGTTCTCCTCTGAGTCTAGATTTTCGAATCGAACGCAAAACTGTTAGTTAATTGTAACGTTCAGGGCCTCCTATTGTCGATGGAACACTCAAATTTCGTCGAGATTCAATGCATCGTCCTCCAGCTGATTTGTCTCCATGGGTCTATTGCTGCCTCGGGCACCTTATGGTCGTTCTCATGTGAGTCTAGATTATCGAATCGGACGCAAAACTGATAGTTAATTGTAACGTTCAGGGCCTCCTAATGACGATTGAACACTCAAATTGCGTCCCGATTCATTACATCGTCCTCCAGCCGACTTGCCTCCATGGGTCTATTGCTGCCTCGGTCGCCTAATGGTCGTTCTCCTGTGAGTCAGGATTATCGTATTGGACGCAAAACTGATAGTTACTTGTAACGTTCATAGCCTTCTAATGACGATGGAACACTCAAATTGCGTCCCGATTTAATACATCGTCCTCCAGCCGACTTGTCTCCATTGGTCTATTGCTGCCTCGGTCACCTTATGGTCGCCCTCCTGTGAGTCTAGATTATCGAATCGGACGCAAAACTCATAGTTAATTGTAACGTTCAGGGCCTCCTAATGACGATGGAACACTCAAATTGCGTCCCGATTCAATACATCGTCCTCCAGCCGACTTGCCTGCAAGGGTCTATTGCTGCCTCGGTCGCCTAATGGTCGTTCTCCTGTGAGTCAGGATTATCGTATTGGACGCAAAACTGATAGTTACTTGTAACGTTCATAGCCTCCTAATACCGATGGAACACTCAAATTGCGTCCCGATTTAATACATCTTCCTCCCGCCGACTTGTCTCCATTGGTCTATTGCTGCCTTGGGCACCTATTGGTCGTTCTCCTGTGAGTGTAGATTTTCGAATCGGACATAAACCTGATAGTTAATTGTAACCTTCAGGGCCTCCTATTGTCGATGGAACACTCAAATTTCGTCGAGATTCAATGCATCGTCCTCCAGCTGATTTGTCTCCATGGGTCTATTGCTGCTTCGGGCACCTTATGGTCGTTCTCGTGTGAGTCTAGATTATCGAATCGGACGCAAAACTGATAGTTAATTGTAACGTTCAGGGCCTCCTAATGACGATGGAACACTCAAATTGCGTCCCGATTCAATACATCGTCCTACAGCCGACTTGCCTCCATGGGTCTACTGCTCCCTCGGGCATCTTATGGTCGTTCTCGTCCGATTCTAGATTTTCGAATCGAACCCAAAACTGTTATATAATTGTAACGTTCAGGGCCTCCTAATGACGATGGAACACTCAAATTGCGTCGAGATTCAATACATCGTCCTCTAGCCGACTTGTCTCCAAGGGTATATTGCTACCTCGGGCACCTTATGGTCGTTCTCCTGTGAGTCTAGATTATCGAATCGGACGCAAAACTGATAGTTAATTGTAACGTTCAGGGCCTCATAATGCCAATGGAACAATCAAATTGCGTCCCGATTGAATACATCGTCCTCCAGCCGACTTGTCTCCATTGGTCTATTGCTGCCTTGGGCACCTATTGGTCGTTCTCCTGTGAGTGTAGATTTTCGAATCGGACGCAAAACTGATAGTTAATTGTAACGTTCATGGCCTCCTAATGACGATGGAACTCTCAAATTGCGTCCCGATTCAATACATCTTCCTCCAGCCGACTTGTCTCCATGGGTCTATTGCTGCCTCGGGCTCCTTATGGTCGTTCTCCTGTGACTCTAGATTATCGAATCGGACGCAAAACTGATAGTTAATTGTAACGTTCAGGGCCTCCTAATGACGATGGAACACTCAAATTGCGTCGAGATTCAATACATCGTCCTCCAGCCGACTTGTCTCCAAGTGTATAATGCTGCCTCGGGCACCTTATGGTCGTTCTCCTGTGAGTCTAGATTATCGAATGGGACGCAAAACTGGTAGTCAATTGTAACGTTCAGGGCCTCCTAATGCCAATGGAACAATCAAATTGCGTCCCGATTGAATACATCGAACTCCAGCCGACTTGTCTCCATTGGTCTATTGCTGCCTTAGGCACCTATTGTTCGTTCTCCTGTGAGTGTAGATTTTCGAATCGGACGCAAACCTGATAGTTAATTGTAACATTCAGGGCCTCCTATTGTCGATGGAACACTCAAATTTCGTCGAGATTCAATGCATCGTCCTCCAGCTGATTTGTCTCCATGGGTCTATTGCTGCCTCGGGCACCTTATGGTCGTTCTCATGTGAGTCTAGATTATCGAATCGGACGCAAAACTGATAGTTAATTGTAACGTTCAGGGCCTCCTAATGACGATTGAACACTCAAATTGCGTCCCGATTCATTACATCGTCCTCCAGCCGACTTGCCTCCATGGGTCTATTGCTGCCTCGGTCGCCTAATGGTCGTTCTCCTGTGAGTCAGGATTATCGTATTGGACGCAAAACTGATAGTTACTTGTAACGTTCATAGCCTTCTAATGACGATGGAACACTCAAATTGCGTCCCGATTTAATACATCGTCCTCCAGCCGACTTGTCTCCATTGGTCTATTGCTGCCTCGGTCACCTTATGGTCGCCCTCCTGTGAGTCTAGATTATAGAATCGGACGCAAAACTCATAGTTAATTGTAACGTTCTGGGCCTCCTAATGACGATGGAACACTCAAATTGCGTCCCGATTCAATACATCGTCCTCCAGCCGACTTGCCTCCATGGGTCTATTGCTGCCTCGGTCGCCTAATGGTAGTTCTCCTGTGAGTCAGGATTATCGTATTGGACGCAAAACTGATAGTTACTTGTAACGTTCATAGCCTCCTAATGACGATGAAACACTCAAATTGCGTCCCGATTTAATACATCTTCCTCCCGCCGACTTGTCTCCATTGGTCTATTGCTGCCTTGGGCACCTATTGGTCGTTCTCCTGTGAGTGTAGATTTTCGAATCGGACATAATTCTGATAGTTAATTGTAACCTTCAGTGCCTCCTATTGTCGATGGAACACTCAAATTTCGTCGAGATTCAATGCATCGTCCTCCAGCTGATTTGTCTCCATGGGTCTATTGCTGCTTCGGGCACCTTATGGTCGTTCTCATGTGAGTCTAGATTATCGAATCGGACGCAAAACTGATAGTTAATTGTAACGTTCAGGGCCTCCTAATGACGATGGAACACTCAAATTGCGTCCCGATTCAATACATCGTCCTACAGCCGACTTGCCTCCATGGGTCTACTGCTCCCTCGGGCATCTTATGGTCGTTCTCGTCCGATTCTAGATTTTCGAATCGAACCCAAAACTGTTATATAATTGTAACGTTCAGGGCCTCCTAATGACGATGGAACACTCAAATTGCGTCGAGATTCAATTCATCGTCCTCTAGCCGACTTGTCTCCAAGGGTATATTGCTGCCTTGGGCACCTATTGGTCGTTCTCCTGTGAGTGTAGATTTTCGAATCGGACGCAAAACTGATAGTTAATTGTAACGTTCATGGCCTCCTAATGACGATGGAACACTCAAATTGCGTCCCGATTCAATACATCTTCCTCCAGCCGACTTGTCTCCATTGGTCTATTGCTGCCTCGGGCTCCTTATGGTCGTTCTCCTGTGACTCTAGATTATCAAATCGGACGCAAAACTGATAGTTAATTGTAACGTTCAGGGCCTCCTAATGACGATGGAACACTCCAATTGCGTCGAGATTCAATGCATCGTCCTCCAGCTGACTTGTCTCCATTGGTCTATTGGTGCTCCGGGCACCTTATGGTCATTCTCATGTGAGTCTAGCTTATCGAATCGGACGCAAAACTGATAGTTAATTGTAACGTTCAGGGCCTCCTAATGACGATGGAACACACCAATTGCGTCGAGATTCAATGCATCGTCCTCCAGCTGACTTGTCTCCATGGGTTTATTGGTGCCTCGGGCACCTTATGGTCGTTCTCGTGTGAGTCTAGATTATTGAATCGGACGCAAAACTGATAGATAATTGTAACGTTCAGGGCCTCCTAATGACGATGGAACACTCAAATTGCGTCCCGATTCAATACATCGTCCTCCAGCCGAATTGTCTCCATGGGTCTATTGCTGCCTTGGGCACCTTATAGTCGTTCTCCTGTGAGTCTAGATTATCGAATCGGACGCAAAACTGATAGTTAATTGTAACGTTCAGGGCCTCCTAATGACGATGGAACACTCAAATTGCGTCCCGATTCAATAAATCGTCTTCCAGCCGACTTCTCTCCAAGGGTTTATTGCTGCCTCGGGCACCTTATGGTCGTTCTCCTGTGAGTCTAGATTATCGAATCGGACGCAAAACTGATAGTTAATTGTAACGTTCAGGGCCTCCTAATGACGATGGAACACTCAAATTGCGTCCCGATTCAATACATCGTTCTCCAGCCGACTTGTCTCCATGGGTCTATTGCTGCCTCGAGCACCTTATCCTCGTCCTCCTGTGAGTCTAGATTTTTGAGTCGGACGCAAACTGATAGTTAATTGTAACGTTCAGGGCCAACTAATGACGATGGAACACTCACATTGCGTCCCGATTAAATACATCGTCCTCCAGCCGACTTGTCTCCATGGGTCTATTGCTGCCTCGGGCACCTTATGGTCTTTCTCCTGTGAGTCTAGATAATCGAATCGGACGCAAAACTGATAGTTAATTGTAACGTTCAGGGCCACCTAATGACGATGGAACACTCAAATTGCGTCCCAAATCAATACATCGTCCTCCCGCCGACTTGTCTCCATGGGTCAATTGCTGCCTCGGGCACCTAATGGTCGTTCTCCTGTGAGACTAGATTATCGAATCGGACTAAAAACTGATAGTTAATTGTAACGATCAGGGCCTCCTAATGACGATGGAACACTCATATTGCGTCCCGATTCAATACATCGTCCTCCAGCCGACTATTCTCCATGGGCCTATTGCTGCCTCGGGCTCCTTATGGTCGTTCTCCTGTGAGTCTAGATTATCGAATCGGACGCAAAACTGATAGTTAATTGTAACGTTCAGGGCCTCCAAATGACGATGGAACACTCAAATTGCGTCCCGATTCAATACAGCGTCCTCCAACCGACTTGCCTCCATGGGTCTATTGCTCCCTCGGGCATCTTATGGTCGTTCTCCTCTGAGTCTAGATTTTCGAATCGAACGCAAAACTGTTAGTTAATTGTAACGTTCAGGGCCTCCTAATGACGATGGAACACTCAAATTGCGTCGAGATTCAATACATCGTCCTCCTGCCGACTTGTCTCCAAGTGTATATTGCTGCCTCGGGCACCTTATGGTCTTTCTCCTGTGAGTCTAGATAATCGAATCGGACGCAAAACTGATAGTTAATTGTAACGTTCAGGGCCACCTAATGACGATGGAACACTCAAATTGCGTCCCAAATCAATACATCGTCCTCCCGCCGACTTGTCTCCATGGGTCAATTGCTGCCTCGGGCACCTAATGGTCGTTCTCCTGTGAGACTAGATTATCGAATCGGACTAAAAACTGATAGTTAATTGTAACGATCAGGGCCTCCTAATGACGATGGAACACTCATATTGCGTCCCGATTCAATACATCGTCCTCCAGCCGACTATTCTCCATGGGCCTATTGCTGCCTCGGGCTCCTTATGGTCGTTCTCCTGTGAGTCTAGATTATCGAATCGGACGCAAAACTGATAGTTAATTGTAACGTTCAGGGCCTCCAAATGACGATGGAACACTCAAATTGCGTCCCGATTCAATACAGCGTCCTCCAACCGACTTGCCTCCATGGGTCTATTGCTCCCTCGGGCATCTTATGGTCGTCCTCCTCTGAGTCTAGATTTTCGAATCGAACGCAAAACTGTTAGTTAATTGTAACGTTCAGGGCCTCCTAATGACGATGGAACACTCAAATTGCGTCCCGATTCAATACATCGTCCTCCAGCCGAATTGTCTCCATGGGTCTATTGCTGCCTTGGGCACCTTATAGTCGTTCTCCTGTGAGTCTAGATTATCGAATCGGACGCAAAACTGATAGTTAATTGTAACGTTCAGGGCCTCCTAATGACGATGGAACACTCAAATTGCGTCCCGATTCAATACATCGTCCTACAGCCGACTTGCCTCCATGGGTCTACTGCTCCCTCGGGCATCTTATGGTCGTTCTCGTCCGATTCTAGATTTTCGAATCGAACCCAAAACTGTTATATAATTGTAACGTTCAGGGCCTCCTAATGACGATGGAACACTCAAATTGCGTCGAGATTCAATTCATCGTCCTCTAGCCGACTTGTCTCCAAGGGTATATTGCTGCCTTGGGCACCTATTGGTCGTTCTCCTGTGAGTGTAGATTTTCGAATCGGACGCAAAACTGATAGTTAATTGTAACGTTCATGGCCTCCTAATGACGATGGAACACTCAAATTGCGTCCCGATTCAATACATCTTCCTCCAGCCGACTTGTCTCCATTGGTCTATTGCTGCCTCGGGCTCCTTATGGTCGTTCTCCTGTGACTCTAGATTATCAAATCGGACGCAAAACTGATAGTTAATTGTAACGTTCAGGGCCTCCTAATGACGATGGAACACTCCAATTGCGTCGAGATTCAATGCATCGTCCTCCAGCTGACTTGTCTCCATTGGTCTATTGGTGCTCCGGGCACCTTATGGTCATTCTCATGTGAGTCTAGCTTATCGAATCGGACGCAAAACTGATAGTTAATTGTAACGTTCAGGGCCTCCTAATGACGATGGAACACACCAATTGCGTCGAGATTCAATGCATCGTCCTCCAGCTGACTTGTCTCCATGGGTTTATTGGTGCCTCGGGCACCTTATGGTCGTTCTCGTGTGAGTCTAGATTATTGAATCGGACGCAAAACTGATAGATAATTGTAACGTTCAGGGCCTCCTAATGACGATGGAACACTCAAATTGCGTCCCGATTCAATACATCGTCCTCCAGCCGAATTGTCTCCATGGGTCTATTGCTGCCTTGGGCACCTTATAGTCGTTCTCCTGTGAGTCTAGATTATCGAATCGGACGCAAAACTGATAGTTAATTGTAACGTTCAGGGCCTCCTAATGACGATGGAACACTCAAATTGCGTCCCGATTCAATAAATCGTCTTCCAGCCGACTTCTCTCCAAGGGTTTATTGCTGCCTCGGGCACCTTATGGTCGTTCTCCTGTGAGTCTAGATTATCGAATCGGACGCAAAACTGATAGTTAATTGTAACGTTCAGGGCCTCCTAATGACGATGGAACACTCAAATTGCGTCCCGATTCAATACATCGTTCTCCAGCCGACTTGTCTCCATGGGTCTATTGCTGCCTCGAGCACCTTATCCTCGTCCTCCTGTGAGTCTAGATTTTTGAGTCGGACGCAAACTGATAGTTAATTGTAACGTTCAGGGCCAACTAATGACGATGGAACACTCACATTGCGTCCCGATTAAATACATCGTCCTCCAGCCGACTTGTCTCCATGGGTCTATTGCTGCCTCGGGCACCTTATGGTCTTTCTCCTGTGAGTCTAGATAATCGAATCGGACGCAAAACTGATAGTTAATTGTAACGTTCAGGGCCACCTAATGACGATGGAACACTCAAATTGCGTCCCAAATCAATACATCGTCCTCCCGCCGACTTGTCTCCATGGGTCAATTGCTGCCTCGGGCACCTAATGGTCGTTCTCCTGTGAGACTAGATTATCGAATCGGACTAAAAACTGATAGTTAATTGTAACGATCAGGGCCTCCTAATGACGATGGAACACTCATATTGCGTCCCGATTCAATACATCGTCCTCCAGCCGACTATTCTCCATGGGCCTATTGCTGCCTCGGGCTCCTTATGGTCGTTCTCCTGTGAGTCTAGATTATCGAATCGGACGCAAAACTGATAGTTAATTGTAACGTTCAGGGCCTCCAAATGACGATGGAACACTCAAATTGCGTCCCGATTCAATACAGCGTCCTCCAACCGACTTGCCTCCATGGGTCTATTGCTCCCTCGGGCATCTTATGGTCGTTCTCCTCTGAGTCTAGATTTTCGAATCGAACGCAAAACTGTTAGTTAATTGTAACGTTCAGGGCCTCCTAATGACGATGGAACACTCAAATTGCGTCGAGATTCAATACATCGTCCTCCTGCCGACTTGTCTCCAAGTGTATATTGCTGCCTCGGGCACCTTATGGTCTTTCTCCTGTGAGTCTAGATAATCGAATCGGACGCAAAACTGATAGTTAATTGTAACGTTCAGGGCCACCTAATGACGATGGAACACTCAAATTGCGTCCCAAATCAATACATCGTCCTCCCGCCGACTTGTCTCCATGGGTCAATTGCTGCCTCGGGCACCTAATGGTCGTTCTCCTGTGAGACTAGATTATCGAATCGGACTAAAAACTGATAGTTAATTGTAACGATCAGGGCCTCCTAATGACGATGGAACACTCATATTGCGTCCCGATTCAATACATCGTCCTCCAGCCGACTATTCTCCATGGGCCTATTGCTGCCTCGGGCTCCTTATGGTCGTTCTCCTGTGAGTCTAGATTATCGAATCGGACGCAAAACTGATAGTTAATTGTAACGTTCAGGGCCTCCAAATGACGATGGAACACTCAAATTGCGTCCCGATTCAATACAGCGTCCTCCAACCGACTTGCCTCCATGGGTCTATTGCTCCCTCGGGCATCTTATGGTCGTCCTCCTCTGAGTCTAGATTTTCGAATCGAACGCAAAACTGTTAGTTAATTGTAACGTTCAGGGCCTCCTAATGACGATGGAACACTCAAATTGCGTCGAGATTCAATACATCGTCCTCCTGCCGACTTGTCTCCAAGTGTATATTGCTGCCTCGGGCACCTTATGGTCGTTCTCCTGTAAGTCTAGATTATCGAATGGGACGCAAAACTGGTAGTCAATTGTAACGTTCAGGGCCTCCTAATGCCAATGGAACAATCAAATTGCGTCCCGATTGAATACATCGTCCTCCAGCCGACTTGTCTCCATTGGTCTATTGCTGCCTTGGGCACCTATTGTTCGTTCTCCTGTGAGAGTAGATTTTCGAATCGGACGCAAACCTGATAGTTAATTGTAACCTTCAGGGCCTCCTATTGTCGATGGAACACTCAAATTTCGTCGAGATTCAATGCATCGTCCTCCAGCTGATTTGTCTCCATGGGTCTATTGCTGCCTCGGGCACCTTATGGTCGTTCTCATGTGAGTCTAGATTATCGAATCGGACGCAAAACTGATAGTTAATTGTAACGTTCAGGGCCTCCTAATGACGATTGAACACTCAAATTGCGTCCCGATTCATTACATCGTCCTCCAGCCGACTTGCCTCCATGGGTCTATTGCTGCCTCGGTCGCCTAATGGTCGTTCTCCTGTGAGTCAGGATTATCGTATTGGACGCAAAACTGATAGTTACTTGTAACGTTCATAGCCTTCTATTGACGATGGAACACTCAAATTGCGTCCCGATTTAATACATCGTCCTCCAGCCGACTTGTCTCCATTGGTCTATTGCTGCCTCGGTCACCTTATGGTCGCCCTCCTGTGAGTCTAGATTATCGAATCGGACGCAAAACTCATAGTTAATTGTAACGTTCAGGGCCTCCTAATGACGATGGAACACTCAAATTGCGTCCCGATTCAATACATCGTCCTCCAGCCGACTTGCCTCCATGGGTCTATTGCTGCCTCGGTCGCCTAATGTTCGTTCTCCTGTGAGTCAGGATTATCGTATTGGACGCAAAACTGATAGTTACTTGTAACGTTCATAGCCTCCTAATGACGATGGAACACTCAAATTGCGTCCCGATTTAATACATCGTCCTCCCGCCGACTTGTCTCCATTGGTCTATTGCTGCCTTGGGCACCTATTGGTCGTTCTCCTGTGAGTGTAGATTTTCGAATCGGACATAAACCTGATAGTTAATTGTAACCTTCAGTGCCTCCTATTGACGATAGAACACTCAAATTTCGTCGAGATTCAATGCATCGTCCTCCAGCTGATTTGTCTCCATGGGTCTATTGCTGCTTCGGGCACCTTATCGTCTTCTCATGTGAGTCTAGATTATCGAATCGGACGCAAAACTGATAGTTAATTGTAACGTTCAGGGCCTCCTAATGACGATGGAACACTCCAATTGCGTCGAGATTCAATGCATCGTCCTCCAACTGACTTGTCTCCATGGGTCTATTGGTGCCTCGGGCACCTTATGGTCGTTCTCGTGTGAGTCTAGATTATTGAATCGGACGCAAAACTGATAGATAATTGTAACGATCAGGGCCTCCTAATGACGATGGAACACTCAAATTGCGTCCCGATTCAATACATCGTCCTCCAGCCGAATTGTCTTCATGGGTCTATTGCTGCCTTGGGCACCTTATAGTCGTTCTCCTGTGAGTCTAGATTATCGAATCGGACGCAAAACTGATAGTTAATTGTAACGTTCAGGGCCTCCTAATGACGATGGAACTCTCAAATTGCGTCCCGATTCAATACATCGTTCTCCAGCCGATTAGCCTCCATGGGTCTATTGCTGCCTCGGTCGCCTAATGGTCGTTCTCCTGTGAGTCAGGATTATCGTATTGGACGCAAAACTGATAGTTACTTGTAACGTTCATAGCCTTCTAATGACGATGGAACACTCAAATTGCGTCCCGATTTAATACATCGTCCTCCAGCCGACTTGTCTCCATTGGTCTATTGCTGTCTCGGTCACCTTATGGTCGCCCTCCTGTGAGTCTAGATTATCGAATCGGACGCAAAACTCATAGTTAATTGTAACGTTCAGGGCCTCCTAATGACGATGGAACACTCAAATTGCGTCCCGATTCAATACATCGTCCTCCAGCCGACTTGCCTCCATGGGTCTATTGCTGCCTCGGTCGCCTAATGGTCGTTCTCCTGTGAGTCAGGATTATCGTATTGGACGCAAAACTGATAGTTACTTGTAACGTTCATAGCCTCCTAATGACGATGGAACACTCAAATTGCGTCCCGATTTAATACATCGTCGTCCCGCCGACTTGTCTCCATTGGTCTATTGCTGCCTTGGGCACCTATTGGTCGTTCTCCTGTGAGTGTAGATTTTCGAATCGGACATAAACCTGATAGTTAATTGTAACCTTCAGGGCCTCCTATTGTCGATGGAACACTCAAATTTCGTCGAGATTCAATGCATCGTCCTCCAGCTGATTTGTCTCCATGGGTCTATTGCTGCTTCGGGCACCTTATGGTCGTTCTCATGTGAGTCTAGATTATCGAATCAGACGCAAAACCGATAGTTAATTGTAACGTTCAGGGCCTCCTAATGACGATGGAACACTCCAATTGCGTCGAGATTCAATGCATCGTCCTCCAACTGACTTGGCTCCATGGGTCTATTGCTGCTTCGAGCACCTTATCCTCGTCCTCCTGTGAGTCTAGATTTTGAATCGGACGCAAAACTGATAGTTAATTGTAACGTTCAGGCCCACCTAATGACGATGGAACACTCACATTGCGTCCCGATTGAATACATCGTCCTCCAGCCGACTTGTCTCCATGGGTCAATTGCTGCCTCGGGCACGTTATGGTCGTTCTCCTGTGAGACTAGATTATCGAATCGGACGCAAAACCGATAGTTAATTGTAATGTTCAGGGCCTCCTACTGACGATGGAACACTCAAATTGCGTCGAGATTCAATTCATTGTCCTCCGGCTGACTTGTCTCCATGGGTCTATTGCTGCCTATGGCACCTAATGGTCGTTCTCCTGTGAGTCTAGATTAACGAATCGAACGCAAAACTGATAGTTAATTGTAACGTTCAGGGCCTCCTAATGACGATGGAACACTCAAATTGCGTCCCGATTCAATACATCGTCCTCCAGCCGACTTCTCTCCATGGGTCTATTGCTGCCTCGGGTACCTTATGATCGTTCTCCTGTGAGTCTAGATAATCGAATCTGTCGCAAAAGTGATAGTTAATTGTAACGTTCAGGGCCTCCAAATGACGATGGAACACTCAAATTGCGTCCCGATTCAATACATAGTCATCCAGCCGATTTGTCTCCATGGGTCTATTGCTGCCTCGGGCACCTTATGGTCGTTCTCCTGTGAGTCTAGATTATCGAATCGGACGCAAAACTGATAGTTAATTGTAACGTTCAGGGCCTCCTAATGCCAATGGAGCAATCAAATTGCGTCCCGATTCAATACATCGTCCTCCAGCCGACTTGTCTCCATTGGTCTATTGCTGCCTTGGGCACCTATTGGTCGTTCTCCTGTGAGTGTAGATTTTCGAATCGGACGCAATACTGATAGTTAATTGTAACGTTCAGGGCCTCCAAATGACGATGGAACACTCAAATTGCGTCCCGATTCAATACATCGCCCTCCAGCCGACTTGCCTCCATGGGTCTATTGCTCCCTCGGGCATCTTATGGTCGTTCTCCTCTGAGTCTAGATTTTCTAATCGAACGCAAAACTGTTAGTTAATTGTAACGTTCAGGGCCTCCTAATGACGATGGAACACTCAAATTGCGTCGAGATTCAATGCATCGTCCTCCAGCTGATTTGTCTCCATGGGTCTATTGCTGCTTCGGGCACCTTATCCTCGTCCTCCTGTGAGTCTAGATTTTTGATTCGGACGCAAAACTGATAGTTAATTGTAACGTTCAGGGCCACCTAATGACGATGGAACACTCACATTGCGTCCCGATTCAATACATCGTCCTCCAGCCGACTTGTCTCCATGGGTCTATTGCTGCCTCGGGCACCTTATGGTCGTTCTCTTGTGAGTCTAGATAATCGAATCGGACGCAAAACTGATAGTTAATTGTAACGTTCAGGGTCTCCTAATGACGATGGAACACTCAAATTGCGTCCCGATTCAATACATCGTCCTCCCGCCGACTTGTCTCCATGGGTCAATTGCTGCCTCGGGCACCTTATGGTCGTTCTCCTGTGAGACTAGATTATCGTATCGGACTAAAAACTGATAGTTAATTGTAACGTTCAGGGCCTCCTAATGACGATGGAACACTCAAATTGCGTCCCGATTCAATACATCGTCCTCCAGCCGACTTGTCTCCATGGGTCTATTGCTGCCTCGGGCTCTTTATGGTCGTTCTCCTGTGAGTGTAGATTTTCGAATCGGACATAAACCTGATAGTTAATTGTAACCTTCAGGGCCTCCTATTGTCGATGAAACACTCAAATTTCGTCGAGATTCAATGCATCGTCCTCCAGCTGATTTGTCTCCATGGGTCTATTGCTGCTTCGGGCACCTTATAGTCGTTCTCATGTGAGTCTAGATTATCGAATCGGACGCAAAACTGATAGTTAATTGTAACGTTCAGGGCCTCCTAATGACGATGGAACACTCCAATTGCGTCGAGATTCAATGCATCGTCCTCCAACTGACTTGTCTCCATGGGTCTATTGGTGCCTCGGGCAACTTATGGTCGTTCTCGTGTGAGTCTAGATTATTGAATCGGACGCAAAACTGATAGATAATTGTAACGTACAGGGCCTCCTAATGACGATGGAACACTCAAATTGCGTCCCGATTCAATACATCGTCCTCCAGCCGAATTGTCTTCATGGGTCTATTGCTGCCTTGGGCACCTTATAGTCGTTCTCCTGTGAGTCTAGATTATCGAATCGGACGCAAAACTGATAGTTAATTGTAACGTTCAGGGCCTCCTAATGACGATGGAACACTCAAATTGCGTCCCGATTCAATACATCGTTCTCCAGCCGATTTGCCTCCATGGGTCTATTGCTGCTTCGACCACCTTATCCTCGTCCTCCTGTGAGTCTAGATTTTTGAATCGGACGCAAAACTGATAGTAATTGTAACCTTCAGGCCCACGTAATGACGATCGAACACCCACATTGCGTCCCGATTAAATACATCGTCCTCCAGCCGACTTGTCTGCATGGGTCTATTGCTGCCTCGGGCACCTTATGGTCTTTCTCCTGTGAATCTAGATAATCGAATCGGACGCAAAACTATTAGTTAATTGTAACGTTCAGGGCCTCCTAATGACGATGGAACATTCAAATTGCGTCCCGATTCAATACATCGTCCTCCCGCCGACTTGTCTCCATGGGTCAATTGCTGCCTCGGGCACCTTATGGTCGTTCTCCTGTGAGACTAGATTATCGAATCGGACGCAAAACTGATAGTTAATTGTAATGTTCAGGGCCTCCTACTGACGATGGAACACTCAAATTGCGTCGAGATTCAATTTATTGTCCTCCGGCTGACTTGTCTCCATGGGTCTATTGCTGCCTATGGCACCTAATTGTCGTTCTTCTGTGAGTCTAGATTAACGAATCGGACGCAAAACTGATAGTTAATTGTAACGTTCAGGGCCTCCTAATGACGATGGAACACTCAAATTTCGTCCCGATTCAATACATCGTCCTCCAGCCGACTACTCTCCATGGGTCTATTGCTGCCTCGGGTACCTTATGATCGTTCTCCTGTGAGTCTAGATAATCGAATCTGTCGCAAAAGTGATAGTTAATTGTAACGTTCAGGGCCTCCTAATGACGATGGAACACTCAAATTGCGTCCCGATTCAATTCATAGTCATCCAGCCGATTAGTCTCCATGGGTCTATTGCTTCCTCGGGCACCTTATGGTCGTTCTCCTGTGAGTCTAGATTATCGAATCGGACGCAAAACTGATAGTTAATTGTAACGTTCAGGGCCTCCTAATGCCAATGGAACAATAAAATTGCGTCCCGATTCAATACATTGTCCTCCAGCCGACTTGTCTCCATTGGTCTATTGCTGCATTGGGCACCTATTGGTCGTTCTCCTGTGAGTGTAGATTTTCGAATCGGACGCAAAACTGATAGTTAATTGTAACCTTCAGGGCCTCCTATTGTCGATGGAACACTCCAATTTCGTCGAGATTCAATGCATCGTCCTCCAGCTGATTTGTCTCCATGGGTCTATTGCTGCCTCGGGCACCTTATGGACGTTCTCATGTGAGTCTAGATTATCGAATCGGACGCAAAACTGATAGTTAATTGTAACGTTCAGGGCCTCCAAAAACGATGGAACATTAAAATTGCGTCCCGATTCAATAAATCGCCCTCCAGCCGACTTGCCTCCATGGGTCTATTGCTCCCTCGGGCATCTTATGGTCGTTCTCCTCTGAGTCTAGATTTTCTAATCGAACGCAAAACTGTTAGTTAATTGTAACGTTCAGGGCCTCCTAATGACGATGGAACACTCAAATTGCGTCGAGATTCAATGCATCGTCCTCCAGCTGATTTGTCTCCATGGGTCTATTGCTGCTTCGGGCACCTTATCCTCGTCGTCCTGTGAGTCTAGATTTTTGATTCGGACGCAAAACTGATAGTTAATTGTAACGTTCAGGGATACCTAATGACGATGGAACACTCACATTGCGTCCCGATTCAATACATCGTCCTCCAGCCGACTTGTCTCCATGGGTCTATTGCTGCCTCGGGCACCTTATGGTCGTTCTCCTGTGAGTCTAGATAATCGAATCGGACGCAAAACTGATAGTTAATTGTAACGTTCAGGGCCTCCTAATGACGATGGAAAACACAAATTGCGTCCCGATTCAATACATCGTCCTCCCGCCGACTTGTCTCCATGGGTCAATTGCTGCCTCGGGCACCTTATGGTCGTTCTCCTGTGAGACTAGATTATCGTATCGGACTAAAAACTGATAGTAATTGTAACGTTCAGGGCCTCCTAATGACGATGGAACACTCAAATTGCGTCCCGATTCAATACATCGTCCTCCAGCGGACTTGTCTCCATTGGTCTATTGTTGCCTTGGGCACCAATTGGTCGTTCTCCTGTGAGTGTAGATTTTCGAATCGGACGCAAAACTGATAGTTAATTGTAACATTCAGGGCCTCCTATTGTCGATGGAACACTCAAATTTCGTCGAGATTCAATACATCGTCCTCCAGCTGATTTGTCTCCATGGGTCTATTGCTGCCTCGGGCACCTTATGGTCGTTCTCATGTGAGTCTAGATTATCGAATCGGACGCAAAACTGATAGTTAATTGTAACATTCAGGGCCTCCTAATGACTATTGAACACTCAAATTGCGTCCCGATTCATTACATCGTCCTCCAGCCGACTTGCCTCCATGGGTTTATTGCTGCCTCGGTCGCCTAATGGTCGTTCTCCTGTGAGTCAGGATTATCGTATTGGACGCAAAACTGATAGTTACTTGTAACGTTCATAGCCTCCTAATGACGATGGAACACTCAAATTGCGTCCCGATTTAATACATCGTCCTCCAGCCGACTTGTCTCCATTGGTCTATTGCTGCCTCGGTCACCTTATGGTCGCCCTCCTGTGAGTCTAGATTATCGAATCGGACGCAAAACTCATAGTTAATTGTAACGTTCAGGGCCTCCTAATGACGATGGAACACTCAAATTGCGTCCCGATTCAATACATCGTCCTCCAGCCGACTTGCATCCATGGGTCTATTGCTGCCTCGGTCGCCTAATGGTCGTTCTCCTGTGAGTCAGGATTATCGTATTGGACGCAAAACTGATAGTTACTTGTAACGTTCATAGCCTCCTAATGACGATGGAACACTCAAATTGCGTCCCGATTTAATACATCGTCCTCCCGCCGACTTGTCTCCATTGGTCTATTGCTGCCTCGGGCACCTATTGGTCGTTCTCCTGTGAGTGTAGATTTTCGAATCGGACATAAACCTGATAGTTAATTGTAACCTTCAGGGCCTCCTATTGTCGATGGAACACTCAAATTTCGTCGAGATTCAATGCATCGTCCTCCAGCTGATTTGTCTCCATGGGTCTATTGCTGCTTCGGGCACCTTATGGTCGTTCTCATGTGAGTCTAGATTATCGAATCGGACGCAAAACTGATAGTTAATTGTAACGTTCAGGGCCTCCTAATGACGATAGAACACTCAAATTGCGTCCCGATTCAATACATCGTTCTCCAGCCGATTTGCCTCCATGGGTCTATTGCTGCTTCGAGCACCTTATCCTCGTCCTCCTGTGAGTCTAGATTTTGAATCGGACGCAAAACTGATAGTTAATTGTAACGTTCATGCCCACCTAATGACAATGGAACACTCACATTGCGTCCCGATTAAATACATCGTCCTCCAGCCGACTTGTCTGCATGGGTCTATTGCTGCCTCGGGCACCTTATGGTCGTTCTCCTGTGAGTCTAGATTATCGAATCGGACGCAAAACTGATAGTTAATTGTAACGTTCAGGGCCTCCTAATGACGATGGAACACTCAAATTGCGTCCCGATTCAATACATCGTCCTCCCGCCGACTTGTCTCCATGGGTCAATTGCTGCCTCGGGCACCTTATGGTCGTTTTCCTGTGAGACTAGATTATCGAATCGGACGCAAAACTGATAGTTAATTGTAATGTTCAGGGCCTCCTACTGACGATGGAACACTCAAATTGCGTCGAGATTCAATTCATTGTCCTCCGGCTGACTTGTCTCCATGGGTCTATTGCTGCCTATGGCACCTTATGGTCGTTCTCCTGTGTGTCTAGATTAACGAATAGGACGCAAAACTGAAAGTTAATTGTAACGTTCAGGGCCTCCTAATGACGATGGAACATTCAAATTGCGTCCCGATTCAATACATCGTCCTCCCGCCGACTTGTCTCCATGGGTCAATTGCTGCCTCGGGCACCTTATGGTCGTTCTCCTGTGAGACTAGATTATCGAATCGGACGCAAAACTGATAGTTAATTGTAATGTTCAGGGCCTCCTACTGACGATGGAACACTCAAATTGCGTCGAGATTCAATTTATTGTCCTCCGGCTGACTTGTCTCCATGGGTCTATTGCTGCCTATGGCACCTAATGGTCGTTCTTCTGTGAGTCTAGATTAACGAATCGGACGCAAAACTGATAGTTAATTGTAACGTTCAGGGCCTCCTAATGACGATGGAACACTCAAATTTCGTCCCGATTCAATACATCGTCCTCCAGCCGACTTCTCTCCATGGGTCTATTGCTGCCTCGGGTACCTTATGATCGTTCTCCTGTGAGTCTAGATAATCGAATCTGTCGCAAAAGTGATAGTTAATTGTAACGTTCAGGGCCTCCTAATGACGATGGAACACTCAAATTGCGTCCCGATTCAATTCATAGTCATCCAGCCGATTAGTCTCCATGGGTCTATTGCTGCCTCGGGCACCTTATGGTCGTTCTCCTGTGAGTCTAGATTATCGAATCGGACGCAAAACTGATAGTTAATTGTAACGTTCAGGGCCTCCTAATGCCAATGGAACAATAAAATTGCGTCCCGATTCAATACATCGTCCTCCAGCCGACTTGTCTCCATTGGTCTATTGCTGCATTGGGCACCTATTGGTCGTTCTCCTGTGAGTGTAGATTTTCGAATCGGACGCAAAACTGATAGTTAATTGTAACCTTCAGGGCCTCCTATTGTCGATGGAACACTCCAATTTCGTCGAGATTCAATGCATCGTCCTCCAGCTGATTTGCCTCCATGGGTCTATTGCTGCCTCGGGCACCTTATGGTCGTTCTCATGTGAGTCTAGATTATCGAATCGGACGCAAAACTGATAGTTAATTGTAACGTTCAGGGCCTCCAAAAACGATGGAACACTCAAATTGCGTCCCGATTCAATAAATCGCCCTCCAGCCGACTTGCCTCCATGGGTCTATTGCTCCCTCGGGCATCTTATGGTCGTTCTCCTCTGAGTCTAGATTTTCTAATCGAACGCAAAACTGTTAGTTAATTGTAACGTTCAGGGCCTCCTAATGACGATGGAACACTCAAATTGCGTCGAGATTCAATGCATCGTCCTCCAGCTGATTTGTCTCCATGGGTCTATTGCTGCTTCGGGCACCTTATCCTCGTCGTCCTGTGAGTCTAGATTTTTGATTCGGACGCAAAACTGATAGTTAATTGTAACGTTCAGGGCCACCTAATGACGATGGAACACTCACATTGCGTCCCGATTCAATACATCGTCCTCCAGCCGACTTGTCTCCATGGGTCTATTGCTGCCTCGGGCACCTTATGGTCGTTCTCCTGTGAGTCTAGATAATCGAATCGGACGCAAAACTGATAGTTAATTGTAACGTTCAGGGCCTCCTAATGACGATGGAAAACACAAATTGCGTCCCGATTCAATACATCGTCCTCCCGCCGACTTGTCTCCATGGGTCAATTGCTGCCTCGGGCACCTTATGGTCGTTCTCCTGTGAGACTAGATTATCGTATCGGACTAAAAACTGATAGTTAATTGTAACGTTCAGGGCCTCCTAATGACGATGGAACACTCAAATTGCGTCCCGATTCAATACATCGTCCTCCAGCGGACTTGTCTCCATTGGTCTATTGTTGCCTTGGGCACCAATTGGTCGTTCTCCTGTGAGTGTAGATTTTCGAATCGGACGCAAAACTGATAGTTAATTGTAACAATCAGGGCCTCCTATTGTCGATGGAACACTCAAATTTCGTCGAGATTCAATACATCGTCCTCCAGCTGATTTGTCTCCATGGGTCTATTGCTGCCTCGGGCACCTTATGGTCGTTCTCATGTGAGTCTAGATTATCGAATCGGACGCAAAACTGATAGTTAATTGTAACATTCAGGGCCTCCTAATGACTATTGAACACTCAAATTGCGTCCCGATTCATTACATCGTCCTCCAGCCGACTTGCCTCCATGGGTTTATTGCTGCCTCGGTCGCCTAATGGTCGTTCTCCTGTGAGTCAGGATTATCGTATTGGACGCAAAACTGATAGTTACTTGTAACGTTCATAGCCTCCTAATGACGATGGAACACTCAAATTGCGTCCCGATTTAATACATCGTCCTCCAGCCGACTTGTCTCCATTGGTCTATTGCTGCCTCGGTCACCTTATGGTCGCCCTCCTGTGAGTCTAGATTATCGAATCGGACGCAAAACTCATAGTTAATTGTAACGTTCAGGGCCTCCTAATGACGATGGAACACTCAAATTGCGTCCCGATTCAATACATCGTCCTCCAGCCGACTTGCATCCATGGGTCTATTGCTGCCTCGGTCGCCTAATGGTCGTTCTCCTGTGAGTCAGGATTATCGTATTGGACGCAAAACTGATAGTTACTTGTAACGTTCATAGCCTCCTAATGACGATGGAACACTCAAATTGCGTCCCGATTTAATACATCGTCCTCCCGCCGACTTGTCTCCATTGGTCTATTGCTGCCTCGGGCACCTATTGGTCGTTCTCCTGTGAGTGTAGATTTTCGAATCGGACATAAACCTGATAGTTAATTGTAACCTTCAGGGCCTCCTATTGTCGATGGAACACTCAAATTTCGTCGAGATTCAATGCATCGTCCTCCAGCTGATTTGTCTCCATGGGTCTATTGCTGCTTCGGGCACCTTATGGTCGTTCTCATGTGAGTCTAGGTTATCGAATCGGACGCAAAACTGATAGTTAATTGTAACGTTCAGGGCCTCCTAATGACGATAGAACACTCAAATTGCGTCCCGATTCAATACATCGTTCTCCAGCCGATTTGCCTCCATGGGTCTATTGCTGCTTCGAGCACCTTATCCTCGTCCTCCTGTGAGTCTAGATTTTGAATCGGACGCAAAACTGATAGTTAATTGTAACGTTCATGCCCACCTAATGACAATGGAACACTCACATTGCGTCCCGATTAAATACATCGTCCTCCAGCCGACTTGTCTGCATGGGTCTATTGCTGCCTCGGGCACCTAATGGTCGTTCTCCTGTGAGTCTAGATTATCGAATCGGACGCAAAACTGATAGTTAATTGTAACGTTCAGGGCCTCCTAATGACGATGGAACACTCAAATTGCGTCCCGATTCAATACATCGTCCTCCCGCCGACTTGTCTCCATGGGTCAATTGCTGCCTCGGGCACCTTATGGTCGTTTTCCTGTGAGACTAGATTATCGAATCGGACGCAAAACTGATAGTTAATTGTAATGTTCAGGGCCTCCTACTGACGATGGAACACTCAAATTGCGTCGAGATTCAATTCATTGTCCTCCGGCTGACTTGTCTCCATGGGTCTATTGCTGCCTATGGCACCTTATGGTCGTTCTCCTGTGTGTCTAGATTAACGAATAGGACGCAAAACTGAAAGTTAATTGTAACGTTCAGGGCCTCCTAATGACGATGGAACACTCAAATTGCGTCCCGATTCAATACATCGTCCTCCAGCCGACTTCTCTCCATGGGTCTATTGCTGCCTCGGGTACCTTATGATCGTTCTCCTGTGAGTCTAGATAATCGAATCTGTCGCAAAAGTGATAGTTAATTGTAACATTCAGGGCCTCCTAATGACGATGGAACACTCAAATTGCGTCCCGATTCAATACATAGTCATCCAGCCGATTTGTCTCCATGGGTCTATTGCTGCCTCGGGCACCTTATGGTCGTTCTCCTGTGAGTCTAGATTATTGAATCGGACGCAAAACTGATAGTTAATTGTAACGTTCAGGGCCTCCTAATGCCAATGGAACAATCAAATTGCGTCCCGACTCAATACATCGTCCTCCAGCCGACTTGTCTCCATTGGTCTATTGCTGCCTTGGGCACCTATTGGTCGTTCTCCTGTGAGTGTAGATTTTCGAATCGGACGCAAAACTGATAGTTAATTGTAACGTTCAGGGCCTCCAAATGACGATGGAACACTCAAATTGCGTCCCGATTCAATACATCGCCCTCCAGCCGACTTGCCTCCATGGGTCTATTGCTCCCTCGGGCATCTTATGGTCGTTCTCCTCTGAGTCTAGATTTTCTAATCGAACGCAAAACTGTTAGTTAATTGTAACGTTCAGGTCCTCCTAATGACGATGGAACACTCAAATTGCGTCGAGATTCAATGCATCGTCCTCCAGCTGATTTGTCTCCATGGGTCTATTGCTGCTTCGGGCACCTTATCCTCGTCCTCCTGTGAGTCTAGATTTTTGATTCGGACGCAAAACTGATAGTTAATTGTAACGTTCAGGGCCACCTAATGACGATGGAACACTCACATTGCGTCCCGATTCAATACATCGTCCTCCAGCCGACTTGTCGCCATGGTTCTATTGCTGCCTCGGGCACCTTATGGTCGTTCTAATGTGAGTCTACATAATCGAATCGGACGCAAAACTGATAGTTAATTGTAACGTTCAGGGCCTCCTAATGACGATGGAACACTCAAATTGAGTCCCGATTCAATACATCGTCCTCCCGCCGACTTGTCTCCATGGGTCAATTGCTGCCTCGGGCACCTTATGGTCGTTCTCCTGTGAGACTAGATTATCGTATCGGACTAAAAACTGATAGTTAATTGTAACGTTCAGGGCCTCCTAATAACGATGGAACACTCAAATTGCGTCCCGATTCAGTACATCGTCCTCCAGCCGACTTGTCTCCATGGGTCTATTGCTGCCTCGGACTCCTTATGGTCGTTCTCCTGTGAGTGTAGATTTTCGAATCGGACATAAACCTGATAGTTAATTGTAACCTTCAGGGCCTCCTATTGTCGATGAAACACTCAAATTTCGTCGAGATTCAATGCATCGTCCTCCAGCTGATTTGTCTCCATGGGTCTATTGCTGCTTCGGGCACCTTATGGTCGTTCTCATGTGAGTCTAGATTATCGAATCGGACGCAAAACTGATAGTTAATTGTAACATTCAGGGCCTCCTAATGACGATGGAACACTCCAATTGCGTCGAGATTCAATGCATCGTCCTCCAACTGACTTGTCTCCATGGGTCTATTGGTGCCTCGGGCACCTTATGGTCGTTCTCGTGTGAGTCTAGATTATTGAATCGGACACAAAACTGATAGATAATTGTAACGTTCAGGGCCTCCTAATGACGATGGAACACTCAAATTGCGTCCCGATTCAATACATCGTCCTCCAGCCGAATTGCCTTCATGGGTCTCTTGCTGCCTTGGGCACCTTATAGTCGTTCTCCTGTGAGTCTAGATTATCGAATCGGACGCAAAACTGATAGTTAATTGCAACGTTCAGGGCCTCCTAATGACGATGGAACACTCAAATTGCGTCCCGATTCAATACATCGTTCTCCAGCCGATTTGCCTCCATGGGTCAATTGCTGCTTCGAGCACCTTATCCTCGTCCTCCTGTGAGTCTAGATTTTAGAATCGGACGCAAAACTGATAGTTAATTGTAACGTTCAGGCCCACCAAATGACGATGGAACACTCACATTGCGTCCCGATTAAATACATCGTCCTCCAGCCGACTTGTCTGCATGGGTCTATTGCTTCCTCGGGCACCTTATGGTCTTTCTCCTGTGAGTCTAGATTAACGAATCGGACGCAAAACTGATAGTTAATTGTAACGTTCAGGGCCTCCTAATGACGATGGAACACTCAAATTGCGTCCCGATTCAATACATCGTCCTCCAGCCGACTTCTCTCCATGGGTCTATTGCTGCCTCGGGTACCTTATGATCGTTCTCCTGTGAGTCTAGATAATCGAATATGTCGCAAAAGTGATAGTTAATTGTAACATTCAGGGCCTCCTAATGACGATGGAACACTCAAATTGCGTCCCGATTCAATACGTAGTCATCCAGCCGATTTGTCTCCATGGGTCTATTGCTGCCTCGGGCACCTTATGGTCGTTCTCCTGTGAGTCTAGATTATCGAATCGGACGCAAAACTGATAGTTAATTGTAACGTTCAGGGCCTCCTAAAGCCAATGGAACAATCAAATTGCGTCCCGATTCAATACATCGTCCTCCAGCCGACTTGTCTCCATTGGTCTATTGCTGTCTTGGGCACCTATTGGTCGTTCTCCTGTGAGTGTAGATTTTCGAATCGGACGCAAAACTGATAGTTAATTGTAACCTTCAGGGCCTCCTATTGTCGATGGAACACTCAAATTTCGTCGAGATTCAATGCATGGTCCTCCAGATTATTTGTCTCCATGGGTCTATTGCTGCCTCGGGCACCTTATGTTCGTTCTCATGTGAGTCTAGATTATCGAATCGGACGCAAAACTGATAGTTAATTGTAACGTTCAGGGCCTCCTAATGGCGATGGAACACTCAAATTGCGTCCCGATTCAATACATCGTCCTCCAGCCGACTTGTCGCCATGGGTATTTTGCTGCCTTGGGCACCTTATAGTCGTTCTCCTGTGAGACTAGATTATGGAATCGGACGCAAAACTGATAGGTAATTGTAATGTTCAGGGCCTCCTACTGACGATGGAACACTCAAATTGCGTCGAGATTGAATTAATTGTCCTCCGGCTGACTTGTCTCCATGGGTCTATTGCTGCCTATGGCACCTAATGGTCGTTCTCCTGTGAGTCTAGATTATCGAATCGGACGCAAAACTGATAGTTAATTGTAACGTTCAGGGCCTCCTAATGACGATGGAACACTCAAATTGCGTCCCGATTCAAAACATCGTCCTCCAGCCGACTTCTCTCCATGGGTCAATTGCTGCCTCGGGTACCTTATGGTCGTTCTCCTGTGAGTATAGATAATCGAATCGGTCGCAAAAGTGATAGTTAATTGTAACGTTCAGGGCCTCCTAATGACGATGGAACACTCCAACTGCGTCGAGATTCAAAACATCGTCCTCCAGCCGACTTCTCTCCATGGGTCAATTGCTTCCTCGGGCACCTTATGGTCTTTCTCCTGTGAGTCTAGATTATCGAATCGGACGCAAAACTGATAGTTAATTGTAACATTCAGGGCCTCCTAATGACTATTGAACACTCAAATTGCGTCCCGATTCATTACATCGTCCTCCAGCCGACTTGCCTCCATGGGTTTATTGCTGCCTCGGTCGCCTAATGGTCGTTCTCCTGTGAGTCAGGATTATCGTATTGGACGCAAAACTGATAGTTACTTGTAACGTTCATAGCCTCCTAATGACGATGGAACACTCAAATTGCGTCCCGATTTAATACATCGTTCTCCAGCCGACTTGTCTCCATTGGTCTATTGCTGCCTCGGTCACCTTATGGTCGCCCTCCTGTGAGTCTAGATTATCGAATCGGACGCAAAACTCATAGTTAATTGTAACGTTCAGGGCCTCCTAATGACGATGGAACACTCAAATTGCGTCCCGATTCAATACATCGTCCTCCAGCCGACTTGCATCCATGGGTCTATTGCTGCCTCGGTCGCCTAATGGTCGTTCTCCTGTGAGTCAGGATTATCGTATTGGACGCAAAACTGATAGTTACTTGTAACGTTCATAGCCTCCTAATGACGATGGAACACTCAAATTGCGTCCCGATTTAATACATCGTCCTCCCGCCGACTTGTCTCCATTGGTCTATTGCTGCCTCGGGCACCTATTGGTCGTTCTCCTGTGAGTGTAGATTTTCGAATCGGACATAAACCTGATAGTTAATTGTAACCTTCAGGGCCTCCTATTGTCGATGGAACACTCAAATTTCGTCGAGATTCAATGCATCGTCCTCCAGCTGATTTGTCTCCATGGGTCTATTGCTGCTTCGGGCACCTTATGGTCGTTCTCATGTGAGTCTAGGTTATCGAATCGGACGCAAAACTGATAGTTAATTGTAACGTTCAGGGCCTCCTAATGACGATAGAACACTCAAATTGCGTCCCGATTCAATACATCGTTCTCCAGCCGATTTGCCTCCATGGGTCTATTGCTGCTTCGAGCACCTTATCCTCGTCCTCCTGTGAGTCTAGATTTTGAATCGGACGCAAAACTGATAGTTAATTGTAACGTTCATGCCCACCTAATGACAATGGAACACTCACATTGCGTCCCGATTAAATACATCGTCCTCCAGCCGACTTGTCTGCATGGGTCTATTGCTGCCTCGGGCACCTTATGGTCGTTCTCCTGTGAGTCTAGATTATCGAATCGGACGCAAAACTGATAGTTAATTGTAACGTTCAGGGCCTCCTAATGACGATGGAACACTCAAATTGCGTCCCGATTCAATACATCGTCCTCCCGCCGACTTGTCTCCATGGGTCAATTGCTGCCTCGGGCACCTTATGGTCGTTTTCCTGTGAGACTAGATTATCGAATCGGACGCAAAACTGATAGTTAATTGTAATGTTCAGGGCCTCCTACTGACGATGGAACACTCAAATTGCGTCGAGATTCAATTCATTGTCCTCCGGCTGACTTGTCTCCATGGGTCTATTGCTGCCTATGGCACCTTATGGTCGTTCTCCTGTGTGTCTAGATTAACGAATAGGACGCAAAACTGAAAGTTAATTGTAACGTTCAGGGCCTCCTAATGACGATGGAACACTCAAATTGCGTCCCGATTCAATACATCGTCCTCCAGCCGACTTCTCTCCATGGGTCTATTGCTGCCTCGGGTACCTTATGATCGTTCTCCTGTGAGTCTAGATAATCGAATCTGTCGCAAAAGTGATAGTTAATTGTAACATTCAGGGCCTCCTAATGACGATGGAACACTCAAATTGCGTCCCGATTCAATACATAGTCATCCAGCCGATTTGTCTCCATGGGTCTATTGCTGCCTCGGGCACCTTATGGTCGTTCTCCTGTGAGTCTAGATTATTGAATCGGACGCAAAACTGATAGTTAATTGTAACGTTCAGGGCCTCCTAATGCCAATGGAACAATCAAATTGCGTCCCGACTCAATACATCGTCCTCCAGCCGACTTGTCGACATTGGTCTATTGCTGCCTTGGGCACCTATTGGTCGTTCTCCTGTGAGTGTAGATTTTCGAATCGGACGCAAAACTGATAGTTAATTGTAACGTTCAGGGCCTCCAAATGACGATGGAACACTCAAATTGCGTCCCGATTCAATACATCGCCCTCCAGCCGACTTGCCTCCATGGGTCTATTGCTCCCTCGGGCATCTTATGGTCGTTCTCCTCTGAGTCTAGATTTTCTAATCGAACGCAAAACTGTTAGTTAATTGTAACGTTCAGGTCCTCCTAATGACGATGGAACACTCAAATTGCGTCGAGATTCAATGCATCGTCCTCCAGCTGATTTGTCTCCATGGGTCTATTGCTGCTTCGGGCACCTTATCCTCGTCCTCCTGTGAGTCTAGATTTTTGATTCGGACGCAAAACTGATAGTTAATTGTAACGTTCAGGGCCACCTAATGACGATGGAACACTCACATTGCGTCCCGATTCAATACATCGTCCTCCAGCCGACTTGTCGCCATGGTTCTATTGCTGCCTCGGGCACCTTATGGTCGTTCTAATGTGAGTCTACATAATCGAATCGGACGCAAAACTGATAGTTAATTGTAACGTTCAGGGCCTCCTAATGACGATGGAACACTCAAATTGAGTCCCGATTCAATACATCGTCCTCCCGCCGACTTGTCTCCATGGGTCAATTGCTGCCTCGGGCACCTTATGGTCGTTCTCCTGTGAGACTAGATTATCGTATCGGACTAAAAACTGATAGTTAATTGTAACGTTCAGGGCCTCCTAATAACGATGGAACACTCAAATTGCGTCCCGATTCAATACATCGTCCTCCAGCCGACTTGTCTCCATGGGTCTATTGCTGCCTCGGACTCCTTATGGTCGTTCTCCTGTGAGTGTAGATTTTCGAATCGGACATAAACCTGATAGTTAATTGTAACCTTCAGGGCCTCCTATTGTCGATGAAACACTCAAATTTCGTCGAGATTCAATGCATCGTCCTCCAGCTGATTTGTCTCCATGGGTCTATTGCTGCTTCGGGCACCTTATGGTCGTTCTCATGTGAGTCTAGATTATCGAATCGGACGCAAAACTGATAGTTAATTGTAACGTTCAGGGCCTCCTAATGACGATGGAACACTCCAATTGCGTCGAGATTCAATGCATCGTCCTCCAACTGACTTGTCTCCATGGGTCTATTGGTGCCTCGGGCACCTTATGGTCGTTCTCGTGTGAGTCTAGATTATTGAATCGGACACAAAACTGATAGATAATTGTAACGTTCAGGGCCTCCTAATGACGATGGAACACTCAAATTGCGTCCCGATTCAATACATCGTCCTCCAGCCGAATTGCCTTCATGGGTCTCTTGCTGCCTTGGGCACCTTATAGTCGTTCTCCTGTGAGTCTAGATTATCGAATCGGACGCAAAACTGATAGTTAATTGCAACGTTCAGGGCCTCCTAATGACGATGGAACACTCAAATTGCGTCCCGATTCAATACATCGTTCTCCAGCCGATTTGCCTCCATGGGTCAATTGCTGCTTCGAGCACCTTATCCTCGTCCTCCTGTGAGTCTAGATTTTAGAATCGGACGCAAAACTGATAGTTAATTGTAACGTTCAGGCCCACCTAATGACGATGGAACACTCACATTGCGTCCCGATTAAATACATCGTCCTCCAGCCGACTTGTCTGCATGGGTCTATTGCTTCCTCGGGCACCTTATGGTCTTTCTCCTGTGAGTCTAGATTAACGAATCGGACGCAAAACTGATAGTTAATTGTAACGTTCAGGGCCTCCTAATGACGATGGAACACTCAAATTGCGTCCCGATTCAATACATCGTCCTCCAGCCGACTTCTCTCCATGGGTCTATTGCTGCCTCGGGTACCTTATGATCGTTCTCCTGTGAGTCTAGATAATCGAATATGTCGCAAAAGTGATAGTTAATTGTAACATTCAGGGCCTCCTAATGACGATGGAACACTCAAATTGCGTCCCGATTCAATACGTAGTCATCCAGCCGATTTGTCTCCATGGGTCTATTGCTGCCTCGGGCACCTTATGGTCGTTCTCCTGTGAGTCTAGATTATCGAATCGGACGCAAAACTGATAGTTAATTGTAACGTTCAGGGCCTCCTAAAGCCAATGGAACAATCAAATTGCGTCCCGATTCAATACATCGTCCTCCAGCCGACTTGTCTCCATTGGTCTATTGCTGTCTTGGGCACCTATTGGTCGTTCTCCTGTGAGTGTAGATTTTCGAATCGGACGCAAAACTGATAGTTAATTGTAACCTTCAGGGCCTCCTATTGTCGATGGAACACTCAAATTTCGTCGAGATTCAATGCATGGTCCTCCAGATTATTTGTCTCCATGGGTCTATTGCTGCCTCGGGCACCTTATGTTCGTTCTCATGTGAGTCTAGATTATCGAATCGGACGCAAAACTGATAGTTAATTGTAACGTTCAGGGCCTCCTAATGGCGATGGAACACTCAAATTGCGTCCCGATTCAATACATCGTCCTCCAGCCGACTTGTCGCCATGGGTATTTTGCTGCCTTGGGCACCTTATAGTCGTTCTCCTGTGAGACTAGATTATGGAATCGGACGCAAAACTGATAGGTAATTGTAATGTTCAGGGCCTCCTACTGACGATGGAACACTCAAATTGCGTCGAGATTGAATTAATTGTCCTCCGGCTGACTTGTCTCCATGGGTCTATTGCTGCCTATGGCACCTAATGGTCGTTCTCCTGTGAGTCTAGATTATCGAATCGGACGCAAAACTGATAGTTAATTGTAACGTTCAGGGCCTCCTAATGACGATGGAACACTCAAATTGCGTCCCGATTCAAAACATCGTCCTCCAGCCGACTTCTCTCCATGGGTCAATTGCTGCCTCGGGTACCTTATGGTCGTTCTCCTGTGAGTATAGATAATCGAATCGGTCGCAAAAGTGATAGTTAATTGTAACGTTCAGGGCCTCCTAATGACGATGGAACACTCAAATTGCGTCCCGATTCAATACATCGTCCTCCAGCCGAATTGTCTCCATGGGTCTATTGCTGCCTTGGGCACCTTATAGTCGTTCTCCTGTGAGTGAAAATTATCGAATCGGACGCAAAACTGATAGTTAATTGTAACGTTCAGGGCCTCCTAATGACGATGGAACACTCAAATTGCGTCCCGATTCAATAAATCGTCTTCCAGCCGACTTCTCTCCAAGGGTCTATTGCTGCCTCGGGCAGCTTATGGTCGTTCTCGTGCGAGTCTAGATTATCGAATCGGACGCAAACCTGATAGTTAATTGTAACGTTCAGGGCCGCCTAATGACGATTGAACAATCAAATTGCGTCCCGATTCAATACATCGTCCTCCAGCCGACTTGTCTCCATGGGTCTATTGCTGACTCGAGCGCCTAATGGTCGTTCTTCTGTGAGTCAAGATTTAGAATCGGACGCAAAACTGATAGTTAATTATACCGTTCAGGGCCTCCTAATGACGATGGACCACTCAAATTGCGTCCCGATTCAATACATCGTCCTCCAGCTGACTTGTCACCATGGGTCTATTGCTGCCTCGGGCACCTGATGGTCGTTCTCCTGTGAGTCTAGGTTATCGAATCGGACGCAAAACTGATAGTTAATTGAAACCTTCAGGGCCTCCTATTGACGATGGACCACTCAAATTGCGTCCCGATTCAATACATCGTCCTCCAGCCGACTTGTCTGCATGGGTGTATTGCTGCCTCGGTCACCTTATGGTCGCCCTCCTGTGAGTCTAGATTATCGAATCGGACGCAAAACTCATAGTTAATTGTAACGTTCAGGGCCTCCTAATGACGATGGAACACTCAAATTGCGTCCCGATTCAATACATCGTCCTCCAGCCGACTTGCCTCCATGGGTCTATTGCTGCCTCGGTCGCCTAATGGTCGTTCTCCTGTGAGTCAGGATTATCGTATTGGACGCAAAACTGATAGTTACTTGTAACGTTCATAGCCTCCTAATGACGATGGAACACTCAAATTGCGTCCCGATTTAATACATCGTCCTCCCGCCGACTTGTCTCCATTGGTCTATTGCTGCCTTGGGCACCTATTGGTCGTTCTCCTGTGAGTGTAGATTTTCGAATCGGACAGAAACCTGATAGTTAATTGTAACCTTCAGGGCCTCCTATTGTCGATGGAATACTCAAATTTCGTCGAGATTCAATGCATCGTCCTCCAGCTGATTTGTCTCCATGGGTCTATTGCTGCTTCGGGCACCTTATGGTCGTTCTCATGTGAGTCTAGATTATCGAATCGGACGCAAAACTGATAGTTAATTGTAACGTTCAGGGCCTCCAAATGACGATGGAACACTCAAATTGCGTCCCGAATCAATACATCGCCCTCCAGCCGACTTGCCTAAATGGGTCTATTGCTCCCTCGGGCATCTTATGGTCGTTCTCCTCTGAGTCTAGATTTTCTAATCGAACGCAAAACTGTTAGTTAATTGTAACGTTCAGGGCCTCCTAATGACGATGGAACACTCAAATTGCGTCCCGATTCAATACATCGTCCTCCAGCCGACTTCTCTCCATGGGTCTATCGCTGCCTCGGGTACCTTATGATCGTTCTCCTGTGAGTCTAGATAATCGAATCTGTCGCAAAAGTGATAGTTAATTCTAACATTCAGGGCCTCCTAATGACGATGGAACACTCAAATTGCGTCCCGATTCAATACATAGTCATCCAGCCGATTTGTCTCCATGGGTCTATTGCTGCCTCGGGCACCTTATGGTCGTTCTCCTGTGAGTCTAGATTATCGAATCGGACGCAAAACTGATAGTTAATTGTAACGTTCAGGGCCTCCTAAAGCCAATGGAACAATCAAATTGCGTCCCGATTCAATACATCGTCCTCCAGCCGACTTGTCTCCATTGGTCTATTGCTGCCTTGGGCACCTATTGGTCGTTCTCCTGTGAGTGTAGATTTTCGAATCGGACGCATAACTGATAGTTAATTGTAACCTTCAGGGCCTCCTAATGGCGATGGAACACTCAAATTGCGTCCCGATTCAATAAACCGTCTTCCAGCCGACTTCTCTCCAAGGGTCTATTGCTGCCTCGGGCAGCTTATGGTCGTTCTCGTGTGAGTCTAGATTTTCGAATCGGACGCAAACCTGATAGTTAATTGTAACGTTCAGGGCCTCCTAATGACGATTGAACAATCAAATTGCGTCCCGATTCAATACATCGTCCTCCAGCCGACTTGTCTCCATGGGTCTATTGCTGCCTCGAGCGCCTAATGGTCGTTCTTCTGTGAGTCAAGATTTAGAATCGGACGCAAAACTGATAGTTAATTATACCGTTCAGGGCCTCCTAATGACGATGGACCACTCAAATTGCGTCCCGATTCAATACATCGTCCTCCAACTGACTTGTCACCATGGGTCTATTGCTGCCTCGGGCAACCGATGGTCGTTCTCCTGTGAGTCTAGGTTATCGAATCGGACACAAAACTGATAGTTAATTGTAACGTTCAGGGCCTCCTATTGACGATGGAACACTCAAATTGCGTGGAGATTCAATACATCGTCCTCCAGCCGACTTGTCTCCAAGGGTATAATGCTGCATCGGGCACCTTATGGTCGTTCTCCTGTGAGTCTAGATTTTCGAATTGAACGCCAAAGTGATAGTTAATTGTAACGTTCAGGGCCTCCTAATGACGATGGAACACTCAAATTGCGTCCCGATTCAATACATCGTCCTCCAGCCGACTAGTCTCCATGGGTCTATTGCTGCCTCGGGCACCTTATTGTCGTTCTCCTGTGAGTCTAGATTTTCGAATCGGACGCAAAACTGATAGTTAATTGTAACGTTCAGGGCCTCTTAATGACGATGGACCACTCAAATTGCGTCCCAATTCAATATATCGTCCTCCAGCTGACTTGTCACCATGGGTCTATTGCTGCCTTGGGCACCTATTGGTCGTTCTCCTGTGAGTGTAGATTCTCGAATCGGACGCAAAACTGATAGTTAATTGTAACGTTCAGGGCCTCCAATTGACGATGGAACACTCAAATTGCGTCGAGATTCAATTCATTGTCCTCCAGCTGACTTGTCTCCATGGGTCTATTGCTGCCTCTGGCAGCTTATAGTCGTTCTCCTGTGAGTCAAGATTATCGAAACGGACGCAAAACTGATAGTTAATTGTAACGTTCAGGGCCTCCTAATGACGATGGAACACTCAAATTGCGGACCGATTCAATACATCGTTCTCCAGCCAACTTGTCTCCATGGGTCTATTGCTGCCTCGGGCACCTTATGGTCGTTCTCCTGTGAGTCTAGATTATCGAATCGGACGCAAAACTAATAGTTAATTGTAACGTTCAGGGACTGCTAATGACGATGGAACACTCAAATTGCGTCCCGATTCAACACATCGTCCTCCAGCCGTCTTGTCTCCATGGGTCTATTGCTCCCTCGGGCATCTTATGGTCGTACTCCTGTGAGCCTAGATTTTCGAATCGAACGCAAAACTGATAGTTAATTGCAACGTTCAGGGCCTCCTAATGACGATGGAACACTCAAATTGCTTCCCGATTCAATACATCGTCCTCCACCCGACTTGTCTCCATGGGTCTATTGCTTTCTTAGGCACCTATTGGTCGTTCTCCTGTGAGTGTAGATTTTCGAATCGGACGCAAAACTGATAGTTAATTGTAACGTTCAGGGCCTCCTAATGACGATGGAACACTGAAATTGCGTCGAGATTCAATACATCGTCCTCCAGCTGACTTGTCTCCATGGGTCTATTGCTGCATCGGGCAGCTTATGGTAGTTCTCCTGTGAGTCTAGATTATCGAATCGAACGCAAACCTGATAGTTAATTCTAACGTTCAGGGCCTCCTAATGACGATGGAACAATCAAATTGCGTCCCGATTCAATACATCGTCCTCCAGCCGACTTGTGTCCATGGGTCTATTGCTGCCTCGGGCGCCTAATGGTCGTTCTCCTGTGAGTAAAGATTATCGAATCGGACGCAAAACTCATAGTTAATTGTAACGTTCACGGCCTCCTAATGACGATGGAACACTCAAATTGTGTCCCGATTCAATACATCACATGATCGCACTGACAGAACCACAGGCACATAGACACAGGCAACAGAGCACGCATAATGTCGGCACTAGTACAGTGTATATCCACCTTCCGCAGCAATGCAGGCTGCTATTCTCCCATGGAGACGATCGTAGAGATGCTGGATGTAGTCCTGTGGAACGGCTTGCCATGCCATTTCCCCCTGGCGCCTCGGTTGGACCAGCGTTCGTGCTGGACGTGCAGATCGCGTGAGACGACGCTTCATCCAGTCCCAAACATGCTCAATGGGGGACAGATCCGGAGATCTTGTAGGCCAGGGTAGTTGACTTACACCCTCTAGAGCACGTTGGGTGGCTCGGGATACATGCGGACGTGCATTGTCCTGTTGGAACAGCAAGTTGCCTTGCCGGTCTATAAATGGTAGAACGATGGGTTTGATGACGGTTTGGATGTACCGTGCACTATTCAGTGTCCCTTCGACGATCACCAGTGGTGTACGGCCAGTGTAGGAGATGGCTCCCCACACCATGATGCCGGGTGTTGGCCCTGTGTGCCTCGGTCGTATGCAGTCCTCATTGTGGCGCTCACCTGCACGGCGCCAAACACGCATACGACCATCATTGGCACCAAGGCAGAAGCGACTCTCATCGCTGAAGACGACACGTCTCCATTCGTCCCTGCATTCACGCGTGTCGCGACACCACTGGAGGCGGGCTGCACGATGTTGGGGCGTGAGCGGAAGACGGCCTAACGGTGGGCGGGGCCGTAGCCCAGCTTCATGGAGACGGTTGCGAATGGTCCTCGCCGATACCCCAGGAGCAACAGTGTCCCTAATTTGCTGGGAAGTGGCGGTGCGGTCCCCTACGGCACTGCGTAGGATCCTACGGTCTTGGCGTGCATCCGTGCGTCGCTGCGGTCCGGTCCCAGGTCGACGGGCACGTGCACCTTCCGCCAACCACTGGCGACAACATCGATGTACTGTGGCGACCTCACGCCCCACGTGTTGAGCAATTCGGCGGTACGTCCACCCGGCCTCCCGCATGCCCACTATACGGCCTCGCTCAAAGTCCGTCAACTGCACATACGGTTGACGTCCACGCTGTCCCGGCATGCTACCAGTGTTAAAGACTGCGATGGAGCTCCGTATGCCACGGCAAACTGGCTGACACTGACGGCGGCGGTGCACAAATGCTACGCAGCTAGCGCCATTCGACGGCCAACACCGCGGTTCCTGGTCATTCTCCAGTGAGTCTAGATTATCGAATCGGACGCAAAACTGATAGTTAATTGAAACGTTCAGGGCCTCATAATGTCGATGGAACACTCAAATTGCGTCCCGATTCAATACATCGTCCTCCAGCCGACTTGTCTCCATGGGTCTATTGCTCCTCGGGCACCTTATGGTCGTTCTCCTATGAGTCTAGATTATCGAATCGGTCGCAAAACTGATAGTTAACGTTCAGGGTCTCCTAATGACGGTGGAACACTCACATTGCGTAGCGATTCACTACATAGTCCCCCAGCCCCTAATGGGCGTTCTTCTGTGAGTCTAGATTATCGAATCGGACGCATAACTGATAGTTAATTGTAAAGTTCAGGGCCTCCTAATGACGATGGAACGCTCAAATTGCGTTCCGATTCAATACATCGTCCTCCAGCCGACTTGTCTCCATGGGTCCATTGCTGCTTCGGGCACCTTATGGTCGTTCTCCTGTGAGTCTAGATTATCGAATCGGACGCTAACTGATAGTTAATTGTAACGTTCAGGGGCTCCTAATGACGTTGTAACACTCAAATTGCGTCCCGATTCAATACATCGTCCTCCAGCCGACTTGTCTCCATGGGTGTATTGCTGCCTCGGGCACCTTATGGTCGTTCTCCTGTAAGTCTAGATTTTCGAATCGGACGCATAACTGATAGTTACTTTTAACGTTCAGGGCCTCCTAATGACGATGGAACCCTCAAATTGCGTCG
The DNA here is from genome assembly GCF_023864275.1 of Schistocerca cancellata. Taxonomy (NCBI): domain Eukaryota; kingdom Metazoa; phylum Arthropoda; class Insecta; order Orthoptera; family Acrididae; genus Schistocerca; species Schistocerca cancellata. The sequence goes on along the minus strand of NC_064631.1, from coordinate 84,521,092 downwards.
AGATTCAATACTTCGTCCTCCAGCCGACTTCTCTCCATGGGTCTATTGCTGCGTTGGGTACCTTATGTTCGTTTTCCTGTGAGTGTAGATTATCGAATCGGACGAAAAACTGATCGTTAATTGTAACGTTCAGGGCCTCCTAATGACAATGGAACACTCAAATTGCGTCCCGAATCAACACATCGTCCTCCAGCCGACTTGTCTCGATGGGTCTATTGCTGAATCGGGTACATTATGGTCGTTCTCCTGTGAGTCTAGATTATCGAATCGGACGCAAAACTGATAGATAATTTTAACGTTCAAGGCCTCTCAATGACGATGGAACGCTCAAATTGCGTCCCGATTCAATACATCGTCCTACAGCCGACTTGTCTCCATGGGTCTATTGCTCACTCAGGCATCTTGTGGTCGTTCTCCATTGAGTCTAGATTATCGAATCGGACGAAAAACTGATAGTTAATTGAAACGTTCAGGGCGTCCTAATAACGAGGGAACACTCAAATTGCGTCCCGATTCAATACGTCGTCCTCCAGCCAACTTGTCTCCATGGGTCTATTGCTCCTCGAGCACCTTATGGTCGTTCTCCTATGAGTCTAGATAATCGAATCGGTCGCAAAACTGATAGATAACAATCAGGGCCTCCTAATGGCGATGGAACACTCAAATTGGAGTCCGATTAAATACATCGTCCGCCAGCCGATTTGTCTCACGGATCTATTGGTGCCTCAAGCACCTTATGGTCGTTCTCCTGTGGGTCTAGATTATCGAATCGGACGAAAAACTGATAGTTAATTGTAACGTTCAGGGCTTCCTAATGACGATGGAACACTCAAATTGAGTCCCGATTCAATACATCGTCCTCCAGCCGACTTGTCTCCATGGGTCTATTGCTGCCTCGGGCACCTTAATGTCGTTCTCCTGTGAGTCTAGATTATCGAATCGGACGCAAAACTGATAGTTAATTGTAACGTTCAGGGCCTTCTAATGACGATGGAACACTCAAATTGCGTCCCGATTCAATACATCGTCCTCCAGCCGACTTGTCTGCATGGGTGTATTGCTGCCGCGGGCACCTTATGGTCGTTCTCCTGTGAGTCTAGATTATCGAATCGGACGCAAAACTGATAGTTAATTGTAACCTTCAGGGCCTTCTAATGACGATGGAACACTCAAATTGCGTCCCGATTCAATACATCGTCCTCCAGCCGACTTGTCTGCATGGGTGTATTGCTGCCGCGGGCACCTTATGGTCGTTCTCCTATGAGTCTAGATTATCGAATCGGTCGCAAAAGTAATAGTTAATTGTAACGTTCAGAGCCTCTTAATGACGATGGAACACTCAAATTGCGTCCCGATTCAATACATCGGCCTCCAGCCGATTTGCCTCCATGGGTGTATTGCTGCCTCGGGCACCTTATGGTCGTTCTCCTGTGATTCTAGATTATCGAATCGGACGCGAAACTGATAGTTAATTGTAACGTTCAGAGTCTCCTAATGACGATGGAACACTCAAATTGCGTCGAGATTCAATACATCGTCCTCCAGCCGACTTGCCTCCATGGGTCTATTGCTGCCTCGGGCTCCTTATGGTCATTTTCCTGTGGGTATAGATTATCGAATCGGACGAGAAACTGATAGTTAATTGCAAGGTTCAGGGCCTCCTAATGACGTTGGAACACTCAAATTGCGTCGAGATTCAATACATCGTCCTCCAGCCGACTTGTCTCCATGGGTCTATTGCGGCCTCAGGCACCTCATGGTCGTTCTCCTGTGAGTCTAGGTTTTCGAATCGGACGCAAAACTGATAGTTAATTGTAACGTTCAGGGCCTCCTAATGACGATGGAACACTCAAATTGCGTTGAGATTCAATACATCGTCCTCCAGCTGACTTGTTTCCATGGGTCTATTGCTGCCTTGGGTACCTTACGTTCGTTTTCCTGTGTGTCTAGATTATCGAATCGTACGCAAAAATGATAGTTAATTATAACGTTCAGAGTTTCCTAATGACGATGGAACACTCAAATTGCGGCCCGATTCAATACATTGTCCTCCAGCAGTCTTGTCTCCATGGGTCTATTGCTGCCACGGGCACCTTATGGTCGTTCTCCAGTGAGTCTAGACTATCGAATCGGACGCAAAACTGATAGTTAATTGTAACGTTCAGGGCCTCCTAATGACAATGGAAGACTCAAGTTGCGTCCCGATACAATACATCGTCCTAAAGCCGACTTGTCTCCATGGGTCTATTGCTGCCTCGGGCACCTTATGGTCGTTCTTCTGTGAGTCTAGATTATCGTATCGGACGCAAAACTGATAGTTAATTGTAACGTTCAGGGCCTCCTAATGACGATGGAACACTCAAATTGCGTCCTGATTCAATACATCGTCCTCCAGCCGACTTGTCTCCATGGGTGTATTGCTGCCTCGGGCACCTTATGGTCGTTCTCCTGTGTGTCTAGATTATCGAATCGGACGCAAAACTGGTAGTTAATTGTAACGTTCAGGGCCTCCTAATGACGATTGAACACTCAAAATGCGTCCCGATTCAATACATCGCCCTCCAGCCGACTTGCCTCCATGGGTCTATTTCTGCTTCGGGCAGCTTATGGTCGTTCTCCTATGAGTCTAGATTATCGAATCGGTCGCAAAAGTGATAGATAATTGTAACGTTCATAGTTTCCTAATGACGATGGAACACTCAAATTGCGTCCCGATTCAATACATCGTCCTCCAGCCGATTTGTCTCCATGGGTCTATTGCTGCCTCGGGCACCTTATTGTCGTTCTCCTGTGATTCTAGATTATCGAATCGGACGCGAAACTGATAGTTAATTGTAACGTTCAGGGTCTCCTAATGACGATGGAACACTCAAATTGCGTCGAGATTCAATACATCGTCCTCCAGCCGACTTGTCTCCATGGGTCTATTGCTGCCTTGGGTACCTTACGTTCGTTTTCCTGTGAGTCTAGATTATCGAATCGGACGCAAAACTGATAGTTAATTGTAACGATCGGGGCCTCCTAATGACGATGGAGCACTCAAATTGCGTCCCGATTCAATACATCGTCCTCCAGCCGATTTGTCTCCATGGGTGTATTGCTGCCTCGGGCACCTTATGGTCGTTCTCCTGTGATTCTAGATTATCGAATCGGACGCGAAACTGATAGTTAATTGTAACGTTCAGGGTCTCCTAATGACGATGGAACACTCAAATTGCGTCGAGATTCAATACATCGTCCTCCAGCCGACTTGCCTCCATGGGTCTATTGCTGCCTCGGGCTCCTTATGGTAATTTTCCTGTGAGTCTAGATTATCGAATCGGACGAGAAACTGATAGTCAAATGCAAGGTTCAGGGCCTCCTAACGACGTTGGAACACTCAAATTGCGTCGAGATTCAATACATCGTCCTCCAGCCGACTTGTCTCCATGGGTCTACTGCGGCCTCGGGCACCTTATGGTCATTTTCCTGTGAATCTAGATTATCGAATCGGACGCAAAACTGATAGTTAATTGTAACGTTCTTGGCCTCCTAATGACGATAGAACACTCAAATTGCGTCCGGATTCAATACATCGTCCTCCAGCCGACTTGTCTCCATGGGTCTATTGCTGCCTCGGGCACCTTATGGTCGTTCTTCTGTGAGTCTAGATTATCGAATCGGACGTAAAACTGATAGTTAATTGTAACGTTCAGGGACTCCTAATGACGATGGAACACTCAAATTGCGTCCCGATTCAATACATCATCCTCCGGCCGACTTGTCTCCATGGGTCTATTGCTGCCTCGGGCACCTTATGGTCGTTCTCCTGTGAGTCTAGATTATCGAATCGGACGCAAAACTGATAGTTAATTGCAAGGTTCAGGGCCTCCTAATGACGTTGGAACACTCAAATTGCGTCGAGATTCAATACATCGTCCTCCAGCCGACTTGTCTCCATGGGTCTATTACTGCCTCAGGCACCTTATGGTCGTTCTCCTGTGAGTCTAGATTATCGAATCGGACGAAAAACTGGTAGTTAATTGTAACGTACAGGGCCTCCTAATGACGATGGAACACTGAAATTGCGTCCCGATTCAATACATCGCACTCCAGCCGACTTGTCTCCATGGGTCTATTGCTGCCTCGGGCACCTTATGGTCGTTCTCCTGTGAGTCTAGATTATCGAATCGGACGCAAAACTGGTAGTTAATTGTAACGTTCAGGGCCTCCTAATGACGATGGAACACTCAAATTGCGTCCCGATTCAATACATCGCACTCCAGCCGACTTGTCTCCATGGGTCTATTGCTGCCTCGGGCATCTTATAGTCGTTCTCCTGTGAGTATAGATTATCGAATCGGACGCGAAACTGATAGTTAATTGTAACGATCAGGGCCTCCTATTGACGATGGAACACGCAAATTGCGTCCCGATTCAATACATCGTCCTCCAGCCGATTTGTCTCCATGGGTCTATTGCTGCCTCGGGTACCTTATGGTCGTTCTCCAGTGAGTCTAGATTATCGAATCGGACGAAAAACTGATAGTTAATTGTAACGTTCAGGGCCTTCTAATGATGATGGAACACTCAAATTGCGTCCCGATTCAATACATCGTCCTCCAGCCGAATTGTCTCCATGGGTCTATTGCTGCCTCGGGCACCTATTGGTCGTTCTCCTGTGAGTCTCGATTTTCGAATCGGACGCAAAACTGATAGTTAATTGTAACGTTAAGTCCTCCTAGTGACGATGGAACACTCAAATTGCGTCCCGATTCAATACATCGTCCTCCAGCCGACTTGTCTCCATGGGTCTATTGCTGCCTCGGGCACCTTATGGTCGTTCTCCTGTGAGTCTAGATTATCGAATCGGAGTCAAAACTGATAGTTAATTGTAACATTCAGAGCCTCCTCATGACTATGGGACACTCAAATTGCGTCCCGATTCAATACATCGTCCACCAGCCGACTTGTCTCCATCCTTTTTGAGGATGCAGGGACGATGGGACTGCAACATGGGGCTTTTCAGTTCCCCATATGCGCCAGTTCTGTTTATTGACGAAGCCGTCCCTGTAAAAATGAGCTTCGTCAGTAAACCAAATGCTGCCCACATGCATATCGCCGTCATTAATCCTGTGCACTATATCGTTAGCGAATGTCTCTCGTGCAGCAATGGTAGCGGCGCTGAGGGGTTGCCGCATTTGAATTTTGTATGGATAGAGGTGTAACCTCTGGCGCATGAGACGATCCGTGGACGTTGGCGTCATTCGGACCGCAACTGCAACACGGCGAACGGAAACCCGAGGCCGCTGTTGGATCACCTGCTGCACTAGCTGCGCGTTGCCCTCTCTGGTTGCCGTACGCGGTCGCCCTACCTTTCCAGCACGTTCATCTGTCACGTTCCCAGTCCATTGAAATTTTTCGAACAGATCCTTTATTGTATTGCTTTTCGGTCCTTTGCAACAACACTGTGTTCTGCCTGAAAATGTACTGTTGTCCCAAGCATATTGCAACAAACGGTGTATTTCTATCGCTGCTCGTTTAGTTTTTATTGCCGTTTCAAATATACCGGTCATTTTTGAAACACCCTGTAAGAAAACTGTTGCAAAACGCCGCAGGTAAAACAAAAGTGTTCACGACGCGTAAATAAATTGAAACATGTGAATATGTGGCGAACATAAACGAATGTACTCTGAAATCGCGAATTTTGAAGCATAATTTATTGGTGCGGCATGTCGAGAAGGGGATGATACTCTAATTGGTACAGGGTCAATCGGCCGCCACGTTTTCCACGACTCTGAGAAAAGTTTTTCTTTTGGGTGGTTAATCTACTCAGCCCACTTTCAACAATACTTTCCTACAAAACATTTCCTAGTGCATGTATGAAGTGTCCCAAAAGTAATTAATATATTTAGAGATATTTAAAAATGCCCTTTTCATGTAACGGAAAATTCGTATGTTATATTGCTTGTCAATAAAAATGTGGATTCGAAAAGTGTTTTCAAATGGGATGTTATGCAGTAACAACTTGTACCTATTTGTTGCTTGCTGAAATGTGCCAAAACTTTGTTCTCTTAAGGTTCCCTGACAATCACCAATCGGCTATAAAGTTAGCTTAAATATCACTCGCCCTATTGTATATATAAGTATGTGGGTGTAAGGGGCTCTGGGAAGGTTCAAAATCATGAAATGTTCAATTTTTTACATTTTGGCATTTTAAAAATTACAGACTTTCCCCTTTCAATTGATATATAATTAATTCAGTTCAGAAGATTACAACTATTTTTTAAAATACTTTTGAAATAAGTTCGGCTTGGCAGTGAGCTATCATGACACTGTAAAAATGCAGTCAAATGTTGTATTCATGAATCTACATGGTTATAATTTATGTTTTAATTATGTGAGAAAATAAGTGTTGTGGTTAACTGTGATATTTCGATATATATCGCTCGCTCGATTGTCGGTGTTTTATGTTTATTTACTCTTTCGTAATCCTGAAAATATTTGTAGTGATTTCTGTTGATTGAAGTCTCTGTTTTGTAGAAGGATAATTGTGGGTAAACGCAAAGTGACTAGAAATCCTCTAAAGGCTTTTAAGATAAGAAGAAATGTTGGAAAGCCAAAGGTATGTGTTATTACCACAAACAATAAAGACGATAAACACGTGTGGACCTAACCTTGCTAGCACACCTGCCCACTGCAATGAAAGTAAGGTAGAATATACTTCGCTGAGGAAACTTTATTCAGTTAGCTAAAAGTGTGAATGTTATATTGGCGGATCGGATGTTAATGAAATATTTCATATGTCAGTTCTCAAAGGAATTTTTGTAACCTGTATAAGATGTATTCAGTGTAGTGAAGTCGGTCTGGAACTCTCAATAAGAAATCACGTAGGACTTACCAGTGAAATGAAACTGAAGTGTGGTCAGTGTTCATATATGACTACCTTTTGTAACAGTGTTGCAGAAACTCCAAATGAAGAAAACGGTAGCAAAATCTATGAACACATCATTAGATTTCTTTACGACTTGTGTACAGTTGGTAAGGGTGCTACTGCAAGAGCAGTTTTCTGTGGCATGATGAATCTTCCAAATCCCCAAACCAAGTTTATCAACTGTAATGGATTTACAGGGTCTAAAACAGACGGTGTCTGTATAGAATCTATGACGAAAGACATGGGAGGGACAGTAATAGAAAACATTGGTAATAGAGACGTGACTGCTGCACCCGATTCTACATAGCATGAACGGGGACACACATCTCTTCATGCTGTAGTATCTCCAACCAGTACGTCCACAGGGCAAGTTTTAGATGTAGCAGTAATATCTAAATATTTCTGGTGCCGAAAAAAATACAATATAACAGTACACTGGAAAACATTTGCATAGCTAACTACAGTGGCAGCAGTGGATAAATGGAAGTGGTTGGTGTTGCTAGTATATTTCAGCGTTCTGTTCGTGTGACAGCGTGCGATATGTGAATTTCCTTGGTGACAGTGATTCTAAAGAACTGAAGCCCTGTGGTGATGTTGTAGTGCAGAAATTTAAGTCTATTGGAAACGTAGAGAAACGAATGGGATCAAAACTTCGGCGACTGGAAGCTGCGTGTATAAAACAAAAAAATCAATGATGGTAAAGGGTTGGATGGGAAGGGAAGGTTAAGTGACAGTGTAATTGACAAAATTCAGTACTATTACGGAATGGCTATTAGGCTGTTAGGCTGTTAGGGCTCTTCAACCGATGAAAGTCCCCATCAACACTTGTGTCCCAAAAGGAGAAAAGAGTTGGTGTAAGTACAACAAGGAATTGCTAACAGGTGAAGTGTACACTCATATAAATTGTCTGCCTCATCCGGTAATGGAGGTGATAAAACGTATTTTCAGAGACTTAGAAGCATCCGAACTGTTGGAAAAGTTTGTTCATGGAAAAACTCAAAACCCCAATGAAAGAGTTAATAGTGTGGTCAAGAATCCCCAGGATTGTGTCTGTTGGAGAAGAAACACTTCACTTCGGTGAGTATGATGCTATTGCTACTTTCAATGATGGCAAAGTTGAAGGTGCAAAGTATTTAGAAATAAGTGAATGAAGATAGATTTCAACACGATACGAATGATGCTTGTTTTTGACAAGAAACCTCTTCGGGCTGTTGACATGGCTGTAAACAGTCTATAAATACAAGACAGGGAAACCAGGAGGACGACAAAGAAGAATCTGGAGGTGGACTTTGGCGACTATGAAGATAATACATCCTACGGACCTGGAATGCACTAAAAAGGTAATCCAAACTTTGTCGCTCGATTCCCAAAAGTTTCATTTTTCATACAAACTACGTGTTTTATTATGATCTACCCACCCAATTTGCTTCAAATTGTCAGGAAATGTCACACGGTCCCTTCTGCGTAATTTAAAAGTCTTTTTCCAAAAACCTGTGTATTGTTGGATTTATAAACAGAAAATGGTACAAAAAATTGTGAATTTTCATTACAAAAGAAAAAATTTACTCTAGCAACTGAAGTAATTTTTTTCAAAAATTGCTGTGTTATGTTGTAGGCAATTCTTCAATAAATAATCTGTAAAAATTTCATCTTCCTAATTCAAATACTCTCTGAGGAAAGGTGTAATTTATAACCTCAATTTTAAGGTTGGAAATATAGGGCTTTCTGGAGCCCCATAAGAATTATTCAGTCATTGCATGTATGTTTATGATAACTACGTCTAAATACACGGCATTAATAATTCCTGCCCACACTGAAAATTGCGAAAATATCTCAGAAATAAAAAAAAAATTCGAGACGAATCAGTTCGACACACAGAAAGTTCACACAATCGGTCGGCGACCAAATACACGTCGTCAGAAAAGACGACCGAACGAACGACCAACACAGGTCGTGCCCACTCAAGTTATATGTGTCGGCAACGGTCGGGCGAGTCTTGGCTGTCCGAAGCAAACTGCAGCTCCAACCCGACTCAGCGCCATGTCCGTTCGGAGCTCGGAGACACGGCGACCCGGGCAGACTGGCTCGGAACCATCCATGCAAAGGTAGCTCTTGCCCATTGGCCATGGCATCTCTCCGCAAAGAAGGAACCGACCCACGTCCGGCACGATGACCGAGTGACGAGGCCCAGAAATAGTCAAAAGACCAAATACACGTCGCCCGATGAGACGACCAACCGAACGACCGATTAACGGTCGTCCCGCTGCAGTCTCCTTCCGTCGGACAGTTCATGTGTGTCACCAGCGGTAGGCGACCACTGGCTTCCCGCACCTCTCACTGCTGCTGCGTCCGGACTCCACTGCTGCTGTATCCCGACTGAGCTCCCGACACCACCAGACACACGACGACCCGGAAATACTATCGGGCGCTCCAGAGATGGTACGACAGTGGACTTATCGATAAGCGCTGCTGCTGCCACTCACGGGCTGGTAAGGCAGGAAAATAAACTCCTGGAAATTGAAATAAGAACACCGTGAATTCATTGTCCCAGGAAGGGGAAACTTTATTGACGCATTCCTGGGGTCAGATACATCACATGATCACACTGACAGAACCACAGGCACATAGACACAGGCAACAGAGCATGCACAATGTCGGCACTAGTACAGTGTATATCCACCTTTCGCAGCAATGCGGGCTGCTATTCTCACATGGAGACGATCGTAGAGAGGCTGGATGTAGTCCTGTGGAACGGCTTGCCATGCCATTTCCACCTGGCGCCTCAGTTGGACCAGCGTTCGTGCTGGACGTGCAGACCGCGTGAGACGACGCTTCATCCAGTCCCAAACATGCTCAATGGGGGACAGATCCGGAGATCTTGCTGGCCAGGGTAGTTGACTTACACCTTCTAGAGCACGTTGGGTGGCACGGGATACATGCGGAAGTGCATTGTCCTGTTGGAACAGCAAGTTCCCTTGCTGGTCTAGGAATGGTAGAACGATGGGTTCGATGACGGTTTGGATCTACCATGCACTATTCAGTGTCCCCTCGACGATCACCAGTGGTGTACGGCCAGTGTAGGAGATCGCTCCCCACACCATGATGCCGGGTGTTGGCCCTGTGTGCCTCGGTCGTATGCAGTCCTGATTGTGGCGCTCACCTGCACGGCGCCAAACACGCATACGACCATCATTGGCACCAAGGCAGAAGCGACTCTCATCGCTGAAGACGACACGTCTCCATTCGTCCCTCCATTCACGCCTGTCGCGACACCACTGGAGGGCTGCACGATGTTGGGGCGTGAGCGGAAGACGGCCTAACGGTGTGCGGGACCGTAGCCCAGCTTCATGGAGACGGTTGCGAATGGTCCTCGCCGATACCCCAGGAGCAACAGTGTCCCCAATTTGCTGGGAATTGGCGATGCGGTCCCCTACGGCACTGCGTAGGATCCTACGGTCTTGGCGTGCATCCGTGCGTCGCTGCGGTCCGGTCCCAGGTCGACGGGCACGTGCACCTTCCGCCAACCACTGGCGACAACATCGATGTACTGTGGAGACCTCACGCCCCACGTGTTGAGCAATTCGGTGGTACGTCCATCCGGCCTCCCGCATGTCCACTATACGCCCACGCTCAAAGTCCGTCAACTGCACATACGGTTCACGTCCACGCTGTCGCGGCGTGCTACCAGTGTTAAAGACTGCGATGGAGCTCCGTATGCCACGGCAAACTGGCAGACACTGACGGCGGCGGTGTACAAATGCTGCGCAGCTAGCGCCATTCGACTGCCAACACCGCGGTTCCTGGTGTGTCCGCTGTGCCGTGCGTGTGATCATTGCTTGTACAGTCCTCTCGCAGTGTCCGGAGCAAGTATGGTGGGTCTGACACACCGGTGTCAATGTGTTCTTCTTTCCATTTCCAGGAGTGTATATCCCTGTCCCACAGGCAGTTTAATCCGAGCACTCTGTTCTTGGTCTTTGCTTTTGTTGTTCCATCTTGGCTCTTGTACATTACCCGTCTTTCCCTATAGCTTACCCGTATTGTTTTCGGAATTCCGAACATCTTATACCATTTGACAATGTCGAACGTTTTTACCAGGCGGAATTATCCCAACAACGGGATATGATTTATCTTCAGTCTTGCTTGCACGATCACCACCAACGTCAGAACTGCCTCTATTGCTGCCTTCACCTTTCTTGAAGCCAAACTGAAAGCCATTTAATGGATCCACAATTTCCTTTTCTGTTCTTCTGTGCTTTATTGTTGTCAGCAAGTTGGATGCATGAGCTGTTAAGGTGATTGTGAGATAATTCTTGCACTTATCAGCTCTTGCAATCTTCGTTATTGTGTGGATGATATTTTTCCGAAACTCAGGTGCTATGTAGATTCTGATTCTAATACTGGATTCCCTATCTCTTCCATGTCTATTCCTTTGTTTCATCCTGTCATCAGACAAGTATTTTCACTCGTAGGGACTTTCAGTGTGTTATTTCCACCTACCTGCTCTCTCCTCTACATTTAACAGTGGAATTCCCATTGTCCTATTAATGTTACCACCCTTGCTTTGAGATTTCCTTCTGACACTCACTTCATTTTAGATTCCTCCACAATTTTCATTGAGCCATTTCATCCCAGCTTTCCGGAATTTCAGATTTATTCCATTCCTGAGTGACATGAATTTCTGTATTCCTGAATTTTTATGAACTTTCTTCCATCGATCAACTGAGGTACCCTTCTGTTACCCACGGTTTTTTCGCAGTTAGCTTCTTTGTACTTACTTTTTTCTGTCCAATTTCTGTAAGTGCCCTTTCCCCTCTTCAGCTGAAACATCTACTGAGTTATTCCTTACGCAGTATCTACGCTTAGAGAACATTAAGTGTATCTCTTCCTTTCTTAGTACTTCCGTATCCCACTTCTTTGCGCAGTTGTAAGTAGGCTGTTTATGTTTTCTTTATGTAAGTAGGCTGTTTATGTTTTCTTATTGGCAACGTTACGTAGCGCTCTATATGAAAATCACTGGCTGTGCTGTGTGCAGTCTGTGGCTAGTTTGCATTGTTGTCTGTCATTGTAGTGTTGGGCAGCGGCAGCTGGATGTGAACAGCGCGTAGCATTGCGCAGTTGGAGGTGAGCCGCCAGCAGTGGTGGATGTGGGGAGAGAGATGGCGGAGTTTTGAAATTTGTCATGAACTGCTATATATATTATGACTATTAAGGTAAATACATTGTTTGTTCTCTATTAATATCTTTCATTTGCTAAATATCCCTATCAGTAGTTAGTGCATTCCGTAGTTTGAATCTTTTATTTAGCAGGCAGTAGTGGCGCTCGCTGTATTGCAGTAGTTCGAGTAACGAAGATTTTTGTGAGGTAAGTGATTTCTGGAAGGTATATTTTAATGTTACTCAGGGCCATTCTTTTGCAGGGATCTTTGATAGTCAGATAGCGTTGCGCTAAAAATATTGTGTGTCAGTTTAAGCACAGTCGTGTATATATTGTTCTAAGGGGACGTATCATATGTCGACCCTTAGCCAAGGATATCTCACTGGAATCTTCTGATTTTTTCTTGTAGTTTGTGTATTTAGTGTAGCTTTTGTTTATTGCTAGCGCGTAATTATAGAGAGAATTTCCTTGGTAGTTGTGGTTTTTCATTGTGCACAGTAAAACATTTGTGGCATGCATGTAGATTTGCACCAAGTATTTCGCAGCTGCAATTAACTAGATATTATTTTCAGTGGTATGTTAATGTGTTCCCTTATTTTTGCTCCTCAAATTGTGTTTTTCTGTGTTATCGTGTGAAATATTGTCACAATAATGGCGTGTGAAAAACGTAACACTGGGCTGCAAAGTAAACTGAGAAATAATAGTGACGACGAGCATAGCTTATCAGCACCACTGTGTAGTGAATTAACAGACATTCCAAGTAGTAATTTGGTAATTGTGCATAGGGAAATGGAGCGGGCGGCAAATAATGGTGTAGACAGTGAAACAGGTTGTGAACAGGGAAGCATTATCGATCGATCGGTCGGCAACAGCTCGCCTCAGGAATCCGAAATGACAGGACACAATTTTACAAATACTATAGATTCAGGTTTTGCGTCCTCACCGTTTTCTCAAATAAGTCAAGACACATTTTCAGCTTGTCAGAATGTGAATGTTGCCGGTGCAAATGCACTGCCGAAAAGCGTAGAGGAACAGATTCCAGACACTAATGCATTGTTATTACAACTAATGCAACAAATGGAACAAAATCAGAGACAAACACAGCAAAAGCTTCAAAAGTTAGACACAATGGAACAAAATCAGAGACAAACACAGCAACAGTTAGACACAATGGAACAAGATCTTCAAAAGTTAGACACAATGGAACAAAATCTTCAAAAGTTAGACACAATGGAACAAAATCTTCAAAGGTTAGACACCACACTTGAACAAACACGTGAAGATTTAACCACTGAGTTACATAACATCGAATTGAAATGTCAAAAGGTCTGTAATGATGAAAAACACAAATTTGTGAGCATTTCCAACCTATTTTTTCGCGTCATGAAAATGCATTACAGAAACACGAAGCAGCCATAAAAGAACTGCAAACCATTGTTCATGAAAATCATGAGACCTTGTGGGCTAAAATTGACTCAGTTGCATCTACCGATTCGGTTACGCAACTTGCAAAAACTCAGGAAAACTTAAAGGACACAGTAGATACCCTGAAAATTGGTTCAGAAAGACACATGGAGGAAATAAGTACACTATCGGAGAAGGTAGCCAAATTTTCGGATCAGGTCACTAACTTATCTACGAAGGTAGATGATAATCTGAATGACACAAAACCGGTAGTCTTCATTGACACAGAAGAGTGCGAACAAATTAGGAAACTGAAACAAAATATGAATCAAATTAATACGCAACACCAAAGAGAAATCCGGGAAGTACAAGATCAGCTGACACACGTAATACAAGAATTACGTATTTCAGAGGACACTCGCGGTCCAATACGGGAAGAGGGACATAGTAATACGGAACAGCCACAAAATAATAACACAGGGCATTTCGGAAGTTATGAAAGAAATTGGCAATGTGCACCGAATTTTGAGATGGAACCGCCGACACGACGTAACAATGACCGACATGCTACTCGCCGACACGATGATTTTGACTATAAGCTGTTCATTACTACACGTAAATTCAAAACGTTTAAGAATTCTGCCAACGACATTCATCCACAAGCGTGGCTCCATCAATTCTCTCATTGTTTTCCTCTAAACTGGTCATTGGAGCACAGGTTAGAATTTATGTGTGGCTACTTGGAGAATGAACCAGCTGTAAGAATGCGATCGGTCATTCACGATTGTCACAGTGAAGGAGAATTTTACCATGCGTTCCTCTCAGCGTATTGGTCACAAGCTACACAAGACCGAGTATAACAAAGCATCATGATGATGAAACACTTTGAACAATCTGAATTTTCCAGTCTTGTCAAATATTTTGAAGACATGTTGCACAAGAATCAGTACTTGTCAAACCCATACAGCCCCTCATAACTCATCCACATTTTCTTAATCAAATTACCCGAACATTTATGGCATATTATTTTGGCAGGACGTTGCAAAGACGACATTGAAGCTTTTCTGGGACTCTTACAAGAATTAGAAATTGACACAGACAGTCGCGGGATGCGAAAACAGGAAAACAATCACTACAGGTCACATCCATCACAATTCCGTGACGACAGAAACAATAAATGGCCACGACAAGCCTATTCTTACAACGTAAATCGTGACCAAAACAGACACCACCTGTATGACAACCACTGGCAGAGTAATAGTTACAGAGAAAGATAGCATTTCCGTAGTAATGAATATGACAGAGACAATCAGAGAAACAGACAATATGGGAACCAAAATAATTATTATCACGGGAGACAGAATAACTTTAGACGCAATGGTCCACCGTGTAGTGATAATTCAGGGAGAAATTCTCCATCACTTAACCGACAAGAAAGAATCTACAGGAACTACCGACAAAACGACAGACCTGAATTCCATCAGAACTGGCGAGCTTTAAAGAAGGCAGAGCCCGCTCGTCACTGTGAATTTGTGGAAGTTAGGTCTCCAAATCCCAATAACGACGCTCGCCAACAAAGGAACAGACAATGACTCGCACCGCAGGCAGCCGTGTGTGCCGGCTGGCTCAGAGAAAAATAACATAGACGCTAACCTTAAGAAAAAATTTTGGCTTTCTTTACCGACGTATACCACATGTTAATTGCGTTAAAGTTGAAACTCTGCGTACTAGGAAGAGCAAAGGGTTACACCACATTTCACATGTAAAACCGTTTATTGAAAGATAATCTGCTTTTTAACTTTGTCTTTGCCATAAAACGTTTCACTTCACGTTACTAGTATGCTTTAGAAACTGTTACTATGCAACAATGTTTAAAGTTAAATATCCAGTCAAGAACCAAGAGAACTTATTTAAACAGAAATTACGACTGCATTGTTATTGCGAACAGACGACACAGTGTTATTGTGTGTGTACATTCTTGCTTGTTAGTTGCACGATTACGTAACGACTATAAGGCTCACATACTTAGAACATTTACCAGTACTGCTAATGGGATTCTATTGCAACATTTTGGTTTACTTGAAAATACATTCCGGATTTAAAGTACTTTTTGAGAGATACCAGATGACATAGTGGTTAGTTTATGTGACAGCTACACAATTATATCACGACGTTACTAATGTGTGACACAATTTACATTGTTGCTTTTGTGGAGTATCTGTTTTATATCTGCACAGTTTTTCTGAATTCTTCTGGAAAGTAAAACATGTTTTAGTAGTAACTTTTGTGGTACAGCTACAATGAGGAAGCCTTTTTCGTAGCACAACAATACGTTACAGCACAGTACTTTCTTCATCACGGCAATAAGTGTAATAAGTAAGATATCTATATGCCAAGCATTTCTCTTTTGTTTATCATGAGGTCAGTACATGACTTCTGCAGAACTTAGCTTTTGGAGGACGATAACTACGACACTTCCACAGAGATTATCTTACAGCAAGACGCACATTTAGCGCTACAGGACACGTATTTGAGTGATTAATTTTGTACCTAAAACATTTATTTTTAAAGATTTTTGAATTACAAAGAAAGTTTTCCGTGATACATTTCATTCCATTGCTGTAATCTGTAACACCTGAGGGTATAATTACAATAATCCTTAAGGGGGTATACGCCTACTTTGTGTGCCATGTGTTTGGCAAGCACAAGGAGCCCTAGCTAATATGGTATTTGCTTATACAACTTTACACATCGGTACCATATTTCTCTAACACAAATTACACAGCTATCTGATCATTTAACTGAGAGAGAAAAACTTTTTTATTACGTCAGTGACAGATGTTTACGTGATTACACCGTTGGATAACTTCACACTTACGAAATTGTATTTTGTCTGTACTTTGTAAACTGTTCATATTTTTTCGGACCCATTGTGATTTTATGAGAGCTTTGAATGATATATTTGGTATGGGATCACGATTTTTAAAGTACGTTTGAGGCAGATGACACTTTTGACATGAGCAGAGAATTTTTTTAGGTTTTGAAATTATTGGAGGAAGCTGCGACGATTTTGAGAATTGACTGAGATGTTATGATATTTTTACGACGACGATGTGTATTATGCTGTAAGATTTTGCTTCTACACATTTGCAACGCAAATTCTTGACCTGTGAAATATTTTTATATGAGACTGTCACTGTAGTGGAAACTGCTATCGTAAATATTTCCGTAAGAAAGTTGAGTGACCACCTGCACGTAATGCGTTTTGGGCGCCCAGCTGAGAGGTAGTCGTCTGACAAAAGAAAGCCATTAGGTGAAAAAAAAGGGAGGCCATTATCCTCGCCATTGACATTCCTTTAGAGAAAACATTGCAAATGCGACAACCTCATTACTTGGAAGGAGACTTACATCTGCACACCTCATTATGACAAGCGTCTTTCTACGAGAGTTGAGAGAATTTCTACTAACTTATGAAATGTCACATGACTACTGAATGATATTTTTATGTTTTGGTTTGTGTAAATGCTTATTTCATTTAATATCTGGTTTCCAGCTGTGTTGCAGCACTAGTTTTATAAAATAAACTTCGATGCATTTGCTAATGTGAACACTTTCTGTCAACACATCTATTAAATAATTATTTTATGACCCACATTCTTCGATAAAGGAGCTCTTGGAATGGAAAGAAAAATAAGAAGGGACTAATAACAGTAACTGCATACATAATTTTCTTTTCAACTACTTGATAATATTTTTCGTAGAATAAGTTGTGGTGCACCACTTTAATTACATAGACATTAAGATGTGAATATGCATTTCCCTTGTCTGCATTGTTGTCTTTAGTGTAATGTTTTTTTTGCATGAGCTATGTCATGTTTAGTTATAAGTTGCTGCTGCTGTTTGCCAGGCATAGTGTTACTGAATTTGACGTTGTATTACGCTGTTAAGCCAGTTTTACTACTAATTTATTTTTCTTGTTTCCTGCACAGTGCCTTATATTAGTTGTAGTACTGCAATTGCTTTGCCTATTTAAAATTTTTGTCCTTGATGTTTGTGTTAATTGTTTTATGCTGCTGCATTGCCTCGTCCCTTAGTTTAGCATCTGAGCTCAGTAGATTTAAGTTAGCTTAAGAGGGGGTAGACTATATAAGAAACTAACTATGATGAATTGGACGAAATGCATTAAGGAGCTATAAGAAAATAGTTTGGCCAAAAAAGTACTGCACAGTGGAGAAAAACTATTTTTGAAAGAGGATGTGAACAAAATACAGAAAGCATACTTGGATAGGATGTTTTTTTGGCTGGAGCAAATGTTGAAATAAGAGGGACGATATATGGAATGAAGTTTTGGGTTGGACTGCAGTACCAAATGTTACACTGAAAACAAACCCTGTCCTTTCCTTTTGTGTTATCCCACTATGTGTTTGTGTACCCTTGTGTATTTGTTTTCTTCCGGTCTCTGTGTAGTTTCATAGAATTTTTTCTTCTTTTAATATTAAGCTACATTCACTATGATGAGGAATACTGTTATCCTCAAATATAATTGGCATTAATAATATGTTATTTACCTTGGAAATATGCTTAGACATTATTTATTCTGTTTTGTTTTAATGCTTATGTGTGAAGTTGATGTTTCAATCATTATTCTGATCTTTTATGTATGTACTCATGTCATAATTCCTGTAACACTGATGTATATGTCTATTTCTATTCTTTTGTAAAGCCTGTATTACTACAAATGTTATCTGTATTGTTATGTTCTTTAATTATGTATTATGTACCTTTGTTATTGTATTTTTATGTTATAAAATTGTAATTGACACCAGTTCATCAAATTAAGTAACTTGTGAGTTACATTTCACTGCACACGTTTCTGTTGGTCATAGTATATGGACAATATGTGAAAAGTTGAGGCTCTTAGTGTTTACATGTGTGTTGATAATTCAGCAAGGGACTGGATAACAGCATTGCTGGTTCTAAGGACAGTTCCAAAAACTTTGTGAGTGCACAAGTGGTGGTTATGGACTTGCTATATTAACTGCAAGACTCTTCAATGGTGATTGTGCACCTGCACAGTCACAACAGATGACTGCTGGCCATCTCTACAAGGACTACAGTGGGTCTGCACCTCTGGTGGCCCACCAATACCATACTCTCTACCAGGACTAAAGTGGGCCTGTCCACAATTTCTACAAGGACTGCAGTGGGTCTGCACCTCTGGTGGCCCACCAATACCACAATCTCTACCAGGACTACAGTGGGCCTGTCCACAATTTCTACAAGGACTGCAGTGGGTCTGCACCTCTGGTGGCCCACCAATACTCTCTACCAGGACTGCAGTGGGTCTGCTCTGTGATGACCTACCTACCAATATTCTTCAAAACTTCGACTGACTCTGCTGTGGGTTTGCTCTGTTGTGGCCCATTACCTGTCTGCATGTCAAGAGTCAGCACTGTCTTTCCGTTGGAAGGACAACACTACTTCTTCAAGACTGCATGGAAATCCACTACTTCTGTGTGCAATTTCTTTTACTGATGAGACTTTGTGAAAAACAAAAACTGTAATTACTATTATGATGAATGATCAGGACTATCTTTATGGACAGTGAGAAAATTTTAGCTTTTGACCAACATTGTATTAATAAGTGTGTGCATTTGATATCTTTCTTACGGTAATTATGAAAATATTTTTCAAATCTGTATTGGCCATTGCCCAAAAAACATTTGTCAATTTTTTTGTGGGGAGCGTGGGGGGCTATGTAAGTAGGCTGTTTATGTTTTCTTATTGGCAACGTTAGGTAGCGCTCTATATGAAAATCACCGGCTGTGCTGTGTGCAGTCTGTGGCTAGGTTGCATTGTTGTCTGCCATTGTAGTGTTGGGCAGCGGCAGCTGGATGTGAACAGCGCGTAGCATTGCGCAGTTGGAGGTGAGCCGCCAGCAGTGGTGGATGTGGGGAGAGAGATGGCGGAGTTTTGAAATTTGTCATGAACTGCTATATATATTATGACTATTAAGGTAAATACATTTTTTGTTCTCTATTAATATCTTTCATTTGCTAACTATCCCTATCAGTAGTTAGTGCCTTCCGTAGTTTGAATCTTTTATTTAGCTGGCAGTAGTGGCGCTCGCTGCATTGCAGTAGTTCGAGTAACGAAGATTTTTGTGAGGTAAGTGATTTCTGAAAGGTACAGTTTAATGTTACTCAGGGCCATTCTTTTGCAGGGATCTTTGATAGTCATATTGCGTTGCGCTAAATATATTGTGTGTCAGTTTAAGCACAGTCGTGTATAAATTGTTCTAAGGGGACGTATCACAGTAATTCTTGCTGACTAGTCTTTCAAACTTCAGCCTATTCTTCATTGCTACTAATTTGTGATCTGAGTCTGTAGCAACTCCTAGATACGCCTTACAATCCAGTATCTGATTTCGAATCTCTGCCTGACCATCATGTAATCTAACTGAAAACCTCCTGTATCTCCAGACGTTTCTCCTGGAATACCCTGTCCTCCTGAGATTCTGGAATAGAGTATTCGCTACTACTACCTGAAATTCATTGCAGTAGTCAATTAGTGTTTCTGCTCTCTCTCATTCTTAGTATCAAGCCCACATTCTGCAATTCTTTCTTCTATTCCTTACCCTAAAACCGCGTCCAAGTCACCCACGGCTATTAGATTTTTCTCTCACTTTAAGTACTGAATTACCCCTTCAGTATCCTCACATACATTATCTCTTCATCTTCAGCTTGCGACATTGGCATGTATTCCTGAACTATCCATATCGGTATTGTGTTGCTGTTGATTCTGATGAACACATCCCTGCCCCTGAACTGTTCACAGCATCTCATCTCCGCCCTACTTTCTTATTCATACCGAATCCTACTCCCGTTATACGGCTGTTTATATTATCCTATGCTTTCTGACCAGAGATCGTTGACTTCTTTCCATTTCACTTCACTGACCCTGTCTGTATCTAGATTGAACCTTACCATTTCCTTTTTCAGATTTTCTAGCTTCGCTGTTACGTTCCAAGTTCTGACATTTCAAGTCCAGACTCATAGAAATTTATCCTTTCGTTGGATATTCAGTCTTTTTGTTATGGTCACCTTCCCCTTGGCACTACCTTCCCAAAGATCCGAATTTGTTTACTAGTCCGGAATCTTTTGCCAACGGAGAGATCATCATTACACTTTTTCAATTGCAGTCCACATTCCTGTGGATACAAGTTACGTGTCTTGTACGCCATGCTTTCTAATGCCTCCTGCATCCTCATTCCTGATTCCTCCGCATTTTAGCAGTTTCCTATCCGAGGTGAAGGGACTGTCCTGAACCTCTGTCCGCTCCTCCGCCCTCTTCCACGAGCCCGTTTGCTGAATGGTGACTTCTTATGCCGAAAGTCGTCTTCTGGCATTGGTGATGATTTTTATTCAGAATTTTAACGGTGACGGTGTTCTAACACGGGAACGAAAACGTTTTGATTACTAATCTCAGACTAATCACCCGTTATTTAGAAGTGAGTGCTGCACTTGACATTTCTTAATGAAGATATACGAAATTTCAACACTCACTTCTGAATAATAGCCCACCGCATCGATCTTCGCATTATTTTCGAAGTTTTTAGAAATATATCAGAATGTCTCGTAAACCCAGGGTATTTCCTATGTATGTGGCGTTTGCCCCATACACATCTTCTGCTCCAGTGTCCTTATTGAAATTTAGGCTACAGTCTTCTAGCAGCCTCACCTTCGGAGCCATCCCGTATCTTTGTCAAAAATGGAAAGGATGTCTCCGTATAGACACACTAATTGCTGAAGAATCGAATCAGAAGGTAGCGCTGGTTGCACTTCTTTGTGTCCAAGGCAGCCAAGTACTCTTTAAGTTGGACTGCCGGGGAGATTTTTATCATTTTTGATGGAAAAAGCATTTTCAGTGCCACACAGAAAAGGATCTAGTGAAGAAACGGCAGTAAACTGTTTACTGATACACGGTACGAAGTAACGGAATCCTGTCGAAGAAGTAAGTACTTATATGGTTTGGGGAAGCTACTACTTCCGGAGCTTACCTGATATCCATTTTTTTACCGATTTTTTACATGAAGTAAAAATGAAAGGCAGTTCACAGCAGGAAGGGGTATGGGAAACATGAAACATAAATAATGGAAAATATTATGGCTGTGACTATGTCTAGACACCCTCGCCTACCTTGGTTTCGTAACATGTCAGTACTCCTCAGAGCTGTCTAAATAAACATTCGTATGAGATGCAGTAACGACAGTTCCACGTCTCACTTTTGTCGGCTACAACACAGAAATTCTGTCACTTGTGATTGCAATAATTAAGACGTTGGAGATATTAAACGTCTAATACTACCTTGTATCACTGGAAAGATTTATTTTAGTTAGCAGTTTCAAAATATGACCACAGTCTTACATAGAAAGCGTAGTCACCAAGTTTAGCGTTTAGTTAAGATAGTTGTTTATACCTCGTAGAGAACTCACACTAGGGACAACTTTGTAAACATTTTTGTAGAGAAAACTTTACTCAACACTTCCCTATTTAGAAATTAAGAAGCTCTTCCTATTGCTGCTAATTCTGACTAAATATCCCTTAGGAACTGTTAAGTAATATGTACATTTGGCTTGTGTATTAAGAAACTGTGTTTTGTAACTGTTAATGGCCGAGTAATGTAATTCTTGGAAGCTAAACAGTGTAACGATTGAAGTTATACAGAGCAATTTTTTATGGTTTAGGAGTGTACGAACTCTGAGGACCAAATAAATAAATAAATAAATGGTCCGGGACAGCTATGCTCGCTGTAATATTCAGACAACCGCTCCGTTCGTCCACTACTCTCTCTCCCTCCCTCTCTCTCTCTCTCTCTCTCTTTCTCTCTCTCTGGCTCTGTCTCTCTCTCTCTCTCTCTCTCTCTCTCTCTGTCTCTACCACACTCTGCTCCACTTGCTCGCCTCGATTCCCCGAAACGAGATGGTCTCTAACGCACGTACTATTCTGCTGCTGCAGACAAAGGACAACCGTGCCCTCAGGCAATTCTCAATAAACGTAAAAATAAACTGTTACCCCCGACGAGACGTATAATTACGTTGTTTCTGGAAGCATTTTAGCGTAAATTGATGCTGGAACATAGATTCGCATTTGTTTTTCAGCACGGTGCTGTTACTCTGTTTCACATATTGCGGCATAGTCACCGATTCTAACTCTATCACGGCATTCATCACTCTTCTATTACCAGTTTACGGTTCAATGTGAACAATCGTATGTCAATCATATCGTGTGTATGTCTTGTCAGTGTTTTCAGTGCCCTCCAAACGATCACCAAGGCCTTTTTCTCTACCTCTAAAAACATCCTGTGTCAAATAGTTAACGAATGACTGGCAAATACGAAACTTTGGTCCACAGTTCATCAGCGCAAATAATGTAAAGTATACAACATTAGTGATGCGCTTCCCGATCAATTTCGCAATACGTTAAGAATTTGTCAACCCCTTTCACGTTGATATAACGTACAGGTTGATAGAATTTAAAGCCGTTATACAGGCATGATGCAAAATAAAAGACAAGTTTCGATAATTGCACGCTGGAGATTTCGATCAACACAGGTTACCAGAAATACAGGATACAAATTTGTATTAAAGGAGACTGGAAAATTATTAAGGAACTGGTGCAACAGTTGCCATCTGTGAAATCAGAAAAAAAAGAAAAGCGTGGTAGCCGGCCGCGGTGGCCAAGCGGTTAAAGGCGCTACAGTCTGGAACCGCGCGACCGCTACGGTCGCAGGTTCGAATCCAGCCTCGGGCATGGATGTGTGTGATGTCCTTAGGTTAGTTAGGTTTAAGTAGTTCTAAGTTCTAGGGGACTGATGACCTTAGAAGTTAAGTCCCATAGTGCTCAGAGCCAAAAGCGTGGTATAAGACATACGTTCAACAAAGCCCGTGACACACTATTTCGCTGAGACTACTTTCGTCATCATCCAGGAGCTCTCTATAACAGTCAACATTTATCACTTCGTATCAGATAACACTGCTATAAATACACTTCTTGTACAACATGGATAAGGCAACACTTCCATAGACACTTATTAAGTAGCGAGAAAAATGGCAGTGGGTCACTGGACATATTGTAAAGCAAATTCATAGTGCGTAAACCAGTGGTTCTCAAACTGTACGAGAGGGAGGGTGGGGAATGACGTGGAAGAGAGGCCCCATATATTTAAAAATAAAAAAGAAGGATAAAAAATTATTCGTAACGATGAGTTACTTTTGTCATATTCTTCAAACAAAGAAGGTGCTGCTTATCTGGATTAAATTTTGCGAGGCGTCGCTAAGCCAGACGCGATGAAACGGCGGCCATCTTTGTAGCATTGTTTGAAATGGTCGGGTGAGCTTGACGGCTTCGCCCGTTGGCGCAAGCACCCGTTGTCGCCGGCACCGTCGCTGTTGTGCCCTTTGGCCTCCCGAGTGTCTTCCTGATTTCGTGACGAAGACTTGACAGCAGTATGAAGCGGTTTCTGGTTAGTGACAGTAGTGGCAGACATGAACACACCAGTGGTCCATCAACTGACCGATTACAGGGTATAACGGGACATCCTCCTCTAGCATTACTTTTTCGCAACAGTACTTCTCGTTACCAGTATTATTTTTCAAATTTTGTTCAGGTCAGTATTATCTCAGTTGCTCTTCTGAAAACTTTCATATAATTCTACAAAAATGGTTCAAAGGGCTCTCAGCACCATGGGACTTAACTTCTGAGGTCATCAGTCCTCTAGAACTTAGAACTACTTAAACCTAATTAACCTCAGGACATCACACACATCCATGCCCGAGGCAGGATCCGACCGTGCGACCGTAGCGGTCGCGCTGTTCCAGACTCAATCGCTTAGCACCGCTCGGCCACTCTGGCCAGCTATAATTTTAGGCACAGTATGTTATATTTCAAGCTAAAATTTATGGAAGTATGTTGAATTTCAAGCTAAAATTTATGAAAAGAAATTACTTTCTAAAAAATTTTAGAGTCGATGCTACAATCGATAATTACTAGCTCTGAACGTACAGTTGAATTTTTTTTTAGAAACACTTGAAATTAGGAAATATTTGCACACTTAAAATTTTTTATTAATGACGCAATTCTGCACTGTTTACTATGTTTATTTCTGGGTTCATTTATGAATTAATAATCGAAATTAATAATGTAACACAAATTAGTTAAAATTAATTTGTTAGGAAAAATTGTAAACTCTTTGGAACATTGTTAATTCCGCAGAATGTGAGAGTCGTAAGCATGCCTCTGATGTGATCGGACTTCTTTTTTTTTAATTTTTATGCGAACAATTTAATTTCGTCTTTGTTAATGTGAAAAGCCAAAAACCTGTATGATATACTAAAATGTGAGAAAATATGTTTACGTACAAAAATGCTGCAACAACAGTCTTCAAATTTGTTTGGTTCAATCCAACCGTGATGACCTAAATTTGAGATTTTCTGCTTCAAGAATCAGACCCCTACACAAGAAGAACTGGATCCACCTCAACACGACAACCTACGTAAAGTTGAAAATTTATTGTCATCTTTGCTCCTCTCAAATCTTCGTAAAAAACTTTAAAGTGGACAATAGACGGAAGTAGGAGGGAACGGGGAGATTACAAGGGGCATGTTCCAAAGGCGAAAACGAGTAGATATGGTGCCAACAATTTATCAAAGACTATAACAACATAAAGATGCAGAACAAAGCTACTTTCAGAACCTTAATATTTTGAACATGGCTTTTGGTAGAGTTTCAGACCTTCAAACATATTTTTTCTCTGAAGGATGGCGTCATGTTAAATGAACAACTGCATTCGCGTAATATAAAATTTTTTCAATGGCTTAAAGCCGCTGCTGAAAGATGTTTGACAGCTAAAGTGGCTTATCCGTTTCTCTGTAAGCCCTTAAAAACCTTTTCCTCTCCCTTGTTTGTATAATTCACATGTGGCAAATGTTTTAGTTGTTTTTTTAACGTCCTGTCTAGAGTGATGTCGCTCATATTTTTCCTTTCATCCACATGTGAGTAGTTTTATGCAATTTTACTTGTAAAAATTAAGTATTGGTTCTATGCCTACCTGTTATTAATGTACCTTCCTGTGATATTGTTAGGTAAGGTAACAGTTTCTTCTGAAGAAGGTGCCCCTCGTTGGCGTTGAAAACTAGTTAAAGAATTTTAAATTCTGTTTTGCAACCGCTTGGCTTGAAGTTTGTGACATTGAACTTTGAGAATTTTTACTATTAAATGAATAATGTAATTCGTATAGAAATGGCCACTAAAGATTAATAATTTTGGCATATAAGGCTGTACACGAATGTACCGAGGGGAACTATCAGTTTTTTCTAATCACAAAAAATTATGTCTATGACTAAAAAAGGCGATTAATAATCTGTGAATGAAAAAAATATAAAGTAAATTCTATTTTTGAAAAACGATAACAAATTGCAAGTATTAAAAAATTTCTTTATATCCGTAATTGATTGTTGTTAGCGAGAACATACCAAGTTTTGGCAACCTCAGAAAGAAAGACGGCCATGTGAAATATTTCTGGCCTGTAGCCATAATATCCAGGTTCAAGAAACTCTTCTTAGAGCAGTTGAGAAGGCAGCAGTAGCAGGATGATGCAATACGGTGTGAGGTACCGATGGCAGATGTTTTGTTCAGTATGGGAATCGTGAGAAAAACCGCCTAAATTATAGTCCTCAGCGACTGGCAGCTGTTTTCGGAAGTCGTACGCCAGAAAGATAAATCTTAGTATTACAAAATCAAACAGTGTATTTACTTGCATTTCATATTAAAGCATCTCTCAGTAGCGTGATACCATTCTGTTATTTCACGAGTATTAATAACCAGCAGAATAACAAACAACTGCCAAACGAAAAGGCAGACGAAGCGCTTGGGTGATCTCCGGATCGTAAGTACCTTGGATGGCAGTCGAAGTGGTTCGGCTGTAAGATCATAGCTGGTTCGGCAGTCTCGGAGAACAGACATGTTGTCTGCCGCGATCGGTATCAGTTAAGACTTTGTTAGCAATTTTTGGTTATTTGGACATGTAACTAAGAACAGTGTGATAGGAATTACGGGAATACGCAGTTCATTATTTTTTACTGAAGATTGAAAATGTTTTGTAACCCTAAATTAGAGTGAAATTGTGCAGTTTCCCGTGCTGTACTAATAAAAAACAAGTGGCATCCCATATAAACAACTAATTGGTAACATAATTTTTTCTAGAAAAAAGAGTTCCTTGCTAAGAGTTACTTACAGCCTCAAGATGACGGATTCACGACCTACGTGCTGTTTCCTGCGCCGGGGACAACAACTGTAGAAGACTGTAGGTTGGCGAGCATTTATTGCAACTTATGTTGCTACTCAGGGCGGTGGAAGGAAACAGGCGCCTCACTTGTGCTGTAATCTTAGTACAAATGAGGTTAGTGACACGTCATCTGTTATTACGCAGAGGGCGTATGAAGGAGAGAAATTTTGAAGGGAAGGGGTTTTCGATACGCACGTACATGTCCCCCTCTCCCCCCACCCCCCTCCCTCTCTCACTCTTCTTCAACATGTTGTAATGTTACACGAAGTTCCGAAGTAGAGTAACGGACGGCGTCGATGTGGTAGTTCCCGTCAACTCAACGCCAGAGTCATCCCTGATGGCCACCATGTGCCACACATACACTTTGCTTTCAACGTACATGGTAAGAAAATATTTTCCATTGTCGACTTACAGGCAGTCAGGGCATATTTTCATATTCCTGTTGCACCAGGAGACACACACAAGACCGTTGTACCAAAGTCCTTAGGTCTTCTTAAGCTTGTGAGAATGCCTTTTGGAATGTGTAATGCGCTGCTGACATTTCAACGCTTTATTGATTTTCCTTGTGTCTGCATAGATGGCATTTTAGTGATGTCTGCGTCCGAAGCGAGACGCCAGAAACATTTAACTAAGGTATCCTGTCTTTTGTATATGCAGGACCAACTTATTAAAGTAGCGAATTGTACCTTCGAATCAGAGGTCCAAATGTTCAAATGTGTGTGAGATCTTATGGGACTTAACTGCTAAGGTCATCAGTCCCTAAGCTTACACACTACTTAACTTAAATTATCCTAAGGACAAACACACACACCTATGCCCGAGGGAGGACTCGAACATCCGCCGGGACCAGCCGCGCAGTCCTTGACTGCAGCGCATTAGACCGCTCGGCTAATCCCGCGCGGCGAACCATGAGAGGTCCAGATTCCTGGATATGTGATAGATGCCCAGGGCATCAGATTTCCTGAATCTAGGGTGGAAGCCATAATCAAGTACTCCTGTCTAATTACAGTTAGAGAGATACGTCGTTTTCTCGACATCATTAATATTCGCTATCGAGTCACGTGCAATCACGCTCAACTAACATCCACACGGAATGAGCATCTGAAGGTCGTACAGACGTCGAGTTACAGATTGCAATGGACAAACGAAACAGGTACTGCTTTCCAAGCTATAAAAACAGCAACAGCAGAAGACTACACAATAATCTCATCCTTATCACAAACTTCATTTCTTGCCCATGATAGATGCACCGGCTACCGAGTTCCAGCAAGAAGCAGAACATAGTTGGCGACCACTCCCGTTCTTCAGTCACAAGTTATCGCCGTCACAGCAACGCTGGGCAACTTACGATGGAGAACTGTATGGTGCATATGCTGCGGTTAGGAGGTTCCACCACACGTTAGGAGGTGTCCACGGACCACACACTGCTCATTTGATATGAGTGCTTTTTTTTTCGGTCATCAGTCTACTGACTGGTTTGATGCGGCCCGCCACGAATTCCTTTCCTGTGCTAACCTGTTCGTCTCAGAGTAGCACTTGCAACCTACGTCCTCAATTATTTGCTTGACGTATTCCAATCTCTGTCTTCCTCTACAGTTTTTGCCCTCTACAGCTCCCTCTAGTACCATGGAAGTCATTCCCTCATGTCTTAGCAGATGTCCTATCATCCTGTCCCTTCTCCTTATCAGTGTTTTCCACATATTCCTTTCCTCTCCGATTCTGCGTACAACCTCCTCATTCCTTACCTTATCAGTCCACCTAATTTTCAACATTCGTCTATAGCACCACATCTCAAATGCTACGATTCTCTTCTGTTCCGGTTTTCCCACAGTCCATGTTTCACTACTATACAATGCTGTACTCCAGACGTACATCCTCAGAAATTTCCTCCTCAAATTAAGGCCGGCATTTGATATTAGTAGACTTTTCTTGGCCAGAAATGCCTTTTTTGCCATAGCTAGTCTGCTTTTGATGTCCTCCTTGCTCCGTCCGTCATTGGTTATTTTACTGCCTAGGTAGCAGAATTCCTTAACTTCATTGACTTCGTGACCATCAATCCTGATGTTAAGTTTCTCGCTGTTCTCATTTCTACTACTTCTCATTACCTTCGTCTTTCTCCGATTTACTCTCAAACCATACTGTACTCTTAGACTGTTCATTCCGTTCAGCAGATCATTTAATTCTTCTTCACTTTCATGTATGATTATACCAGAAACAAATTTCGTATTCTGTTGATATGTGTCTGGAGGAAAAAGTACGACCGTTCGTACGTCACTAATTTTGGTCACTGTCAAATTAGTCAAACAGAGTTTTGTCCACCCAGGAATGAATGCCGACTATAAGAGATCTGGCAGACCTCGCATGGCGTGTCATAAAATAATCACTCGGCATGTCAAAGCACCGTTAGCCACATTCCTACTACCAAGCCAGACACTATGGGCCTCTTCCAGAGTCAGAAGGCTTCTGCTTCATCGTCGTGGATCGATTGTCTAGATGGCCTGAAGCTTTCCCTATGAAAAACGTTGCAGCTTCTAATGAATTCTCTTACTGTAATTGATGAAAGTATGTGTGTGTATTAATGCAGCTAGCCGCTAACTTGGTCAGTAATGTTTTGTCTGTCCAGAAGTGTATCTGTCGCCTTTATCGCTCTCTCACCCTCACACACAATTCTGTACAATAAAGTCAAGGGCTTAGTTTTTCTTATCAGGCTTATTCATGCAAAGACAGACGAAAAAATTATACTAATGGGAGGATTCTGAGTAACTTCTAGAATTCCATTCGCTCTCTCTCTGTCCTTTATCTGTGTACAGTTCAAATATAATTTACATGAAATCAGCCTAGTAGAATCTCTGGTGGAGCCCTTCGTTTTAATATTCAGCGGCTGGCTTGCTAGAAAAGATCTTTACATACGTTATTATTATTAAGCGCTGCATTCAGTTGGGAAAATCGATCGTGTGAACACTTCGTTCAGTTTACGACAGATCTAAAATTTCAGATGTGGACGAAGCCTTTTTGGACGATTTCAAAAAAACTCAGAGATTGCAGGCTCTCTTCGTCACAGCTGAAACTTCCCAATTAATTACAGGGCCCAGACAATCATCAATGATTCAGACAGAGAACGCATTCGTCATTCACTCTAGAATAAAATGGTCACAAACCTTATTTCTGAGGAAAATTGTATATTGAATCCATTTCCGTACATGTTCCGTTTCCGTGGATTTTAAGTCTCACGCAATTTACTTTTACAAGTCCTTCTTTCTCTTTATCTACCACGCTAGCGGCACAAACTTTCCTGTCTCGCTTTAGCGCGAAGAAGAGTAAATAAAAATCTCCTTTAGCAATCCGAAAATCTTCCAACCGATACTTTCCGAAGCTGTTCCTTTCTCTCTCTCTCTCTCTATAATGACCATGGAGCATACATCTCTGTACCTCTGTTGTTCCAAAGAATAAACGTACTAGAAAAATACCTTGGCGTCGACGAGCTGTCGGCGCATATATTACTAGAAAATCTGCTCAGATACTTTTCAAACGTAAATAAATGTGGATGATTTGATTGACCATTATTAATTATTGCGTGGTAGAGGGTAATTTTCCGTGGGGCGATTACAATGCCCCTCGCAGCGAGCGAAGTTTGTGAGGTCAATTTTTATTCACCGAACACACTTCGCGAGCTATCTACACTCCTGGAAATGGAAAAAAGAACACATTGACACCTGTGTGTCAGACCCACCATACTTGCTCCGGACACTGCGAGAGGGCTGTACAAGCAATGATCACACGCACGGCACAGCGGACACACCAGGAACCGCGGTGTTGGCCGTCGAATGGCGCTAGCTGCGCAGCATTTGTGCACCGCCGCCGTCAGTGTCAGCCAGTTTGCCGTGGCATACGGAGCTCCATCGCAGTCTTTAACACTGGCAGCACGCCGCGACAGCGTGGACGTGAACCGTATGTGCAGTTGACGGACTTTGAGCGAGGGCGTATAGTGGGCATGCGGGAGGCCGGGTGGACGTACCGCCGAATTGCTCAACACGTGGGGCGTGAGGTCTCCACAGTACATCGATGTTGTCGCCAGTGGTCGGCGGAAGGTGCACGTGCCCGTCGACCTGGGACCGGACCGCAGCGACGCACGGATGCACGCCAAGACCGTAGGATCCTACGCAGTGCCGTAGGGGACCGCACCGCCACTTCCCAGCAAATTAGGGACACTGTTGCTCCTGGGGTATCGGCGAGGACCATTCGCAACCGTCTCCATGAAGCTGGGCTACGGTCCCGCACACCTTCCGCTCACGCCCCAACATTGTGCAGCCCGCCTCCAGTGGTGTCGCGACAGGCGTGAATGGAGGGACGAATGGAGACGTGTCGTCTTCAGCGATGAGAGTCGCTTCTGCCTTGGTGCCAATGATGGTCGTATGCGTGTTTGGCGCCGTGCAGGTGAGCGCCACAATCAGGACTGCATACGACCGAGGCACACAGGGCCAACACCCGGCATCATGGTGTGGGGAGCGATCTCCTACACTGGCCGTACACCACTGGTCACGGTACATCCCAACCGTCATCGAACCCATCGTTCTACCATTCCTAGACCGGCAGGGGAACTTGCTGTTCCAACAGGACAATGCACGTCCGCATGTATCCCGTGCCACCCAACGTGCTCTAGAAGGTGTAAGTCAACTACCCTGGCCAGCAAGATCTCCGGATCTGTCCCCCATTGAGCATGTTTGGGACTGGAAGAAGCGTCGTCTCACGCGATCTGCACGTCCAGCACGAACGCTGGTCCAACTGAGGCGCCAGGTGGAAATGGCATGGCAAGCCGTTCCACAGGACTACACCCAGCATCTCTACGATCGTCTCCATGGGAGAATAGCAGCCTGCATTGCTGCGAAAGGTGGATATACACTGTACTAGTGCCGACATTGTGCATGCTCTGTTGCCTGTGTCTATGTGCCTGTGGTTCTGTCAGTGTGATCATGTGATGTATCTGACCCCAGGAATGTGCCAATAAAGTTTCCCCTTCCTGGGACAATGAATTCACGGTGTTCTTATTTCAATTTCCAGGAGTGTATTAGCGTGGATAACCCGGAAGTGATGATTGTCAGTCCTCTGACTGAAAAAGAATATTATGTTTGAACTAGACGAAGAAAAGAAATGTTGAAGTCAGAAGAAATGAAGAGTGCGGTACCGCGGCTGTATTACTTTTACGTGCATCTAGGTGTTATGTTTGCTGTGCACAACCAAGGAAGATGATCGTTCATGAACTTATGTCAGGGTCTACCCATTCGGGAACTTTCTTAAGCAGGGAAACCTTGGAAAACCTCTTAAGCTTAGACCCCCAGCCTACGGTACATAGAAGATAGGAAAGCCTATAGAAGAACAAAAAATAATTTTGAAATTTATCCCTAAAGGAAATATAGGGCTTAATTTGTATCACGATTTGGAGAAGAGTAGTTTGTGCCTCTAGAAAAAAAAAAACGTTTTACAATAAACAACGTGAATTTGCGTTTTACAATCTTGCTCCTAGGACAATATCTTGCGGTGCTAAACTCCCCCGGATCTGGCATGTCCCCGACGTCCACATTTGTAGTCGGTCTTCTATGCGGCCCCCTCTGTTGTTGATCTTCTACGCGGCCCACAATGGGAAGAGTAGAAGGGACAGGGATACTCGAATTCACATGCAACATTCATTCCAAAAGAATTAGCAATGACCAAAAGGGAAACTCTTCCTGTAAGAGAACTGATTAGGTTGCACCGTCCAAGATTCTCCTTTTTGAAAGCAAAATCCTTGTGGCTTCATGGATCCTTTTTGTTATTACGTACTTCAAGGAATTCAACTCTTAATTAATGATGTTTCCAAAAGCATCATCCGATTTATTCTCGTTTGAATACTCCTTTTGACTTTGCCTCCCCACTTGTGCTTATAAGTCCAAAAGTTTTAATAGATTTTCTATGACTGATTTGTTCTTCGTAATTTAAAGGATTCATGTAACTGACTATAGATTTTGGATTCAAATCATCGAATAATGGAAAGTGTAGTTCATTTTATTCCAAGACATCATCCATATTTCCTTGATAAGTCATATAATTTAGCTATACTCAAAAAAAAACTTTTTATTCTAAATACATATATTTCTACGCTTGAGTGCTGAAATGTAGAAGTTATTAGCATTGAGGAATGCGGATTCACTTCTTTCATTTACTCTCTGATTCATACGGCGTTCATCCATGCTCATATATGGAAATGGATTTTTCACCCAAAATTCCCAAACGAACACGAACCATTAAATTACTACTGAATCTATGAATACTACTTTCTTTAATCATTCATTATTAAATTAAAACTCTTAACTTCGAATTATACCACCTCTTCCTTTTAAAGTTCATCATGAATCAGTTTATCCTCGCGTTTGGTGCGAGTCTCTTACAAAGGATATCTGTATCGTCTATATCGATTTTAATTCTCGCGCCGACGTCAACTGTTTTGCGCGGGAAATAATCTTTGCGGCGTTAACCGTCACTCACGATTCACTACCACAACACATCCCTTCACATATTTACACATTTAAGCGTTCACATGAGATTATATATGAATCTTCACTCGAACCTCTTTAGATTATTCAGCGTCATTTGCGTGGAAACATTTCATTCTTCTTGAAGGTCAGTCAGATCCTTTATACATCTTGATAACATTAGCAATGCTAAAGTTCTATGTTCACCCAAACCACAGGTGAAGCCTATCTCCAATATCTTTTTTACAACACTCAATAGTACTAATTAGTCACTATTTCTATACTCTATGTCACTGACTAACTATTTCAATTTAAAGGCTTTTAACACCACACACTCACAGTTTATTGTTATATTTTTTACGAGCGTTCATCTCTGTCACTCGGAACACCATTCCTCCCTATCTTCTAATCTTCATTATATCTTTTTAAGTCGTTATGAGGAAATAACCCTTTTATTTTGTTCGATCCCGGGTAGCGATCTATTTCCTTTTGAACTTTAGCCTTTAACCTCCAGGGAACAGGATAGAAAGTTCTACAATACGTTTCGTGCGGCTTAACGTAGAGATGGCATATGTATCCTTTAATCACTCCTGGCCTTTCATCAAACACGTTTTCATACGCTGATAATAATCCTTTGAGCTGCGTCTTCTGATCTTCAGTGATGCAGTCGGATTCATTTAACTTCTCATACACTAATTGACCGAAATCTCCTTTGACTTTGAACTCATTATTCACGTGCTGTTTAGAATTTTGTGCAGTCCTGATTACTTGCACACTGATCCCACTATTATATTTACTGGTAAGGCTTTCTTTTTTCAACAAGTCCAACTCAATTTCTTGTTTATTTACATTTAACCAAATTTTTCGTGTTTTAAAATCTATTCTGCATCCGTATTGACGTAGGCTGTCGACTCCGATAATGCAGTCTACCACCAAATTTTTCACAACAAGGAATGTGCTTAATATTGCTACCTTTCCTACTTCTACACTAAGTAGTGACTGCACTTTTACATTCGCCGATCGAGCCCCAGCGGCGCCTATTATTTTGCAATTTTGAACTGGATAAATTGGTACTCGTCTTGTATTTCTGATCTTGTTGAATAGAGCCTCCGAAATATCATTTGTGGTTGCAGCTGTGTCTAAAACTGCCACTATAGGTACAGTTTCCAAAATGACTTGCACTTCGGCTACTGCCACCTGTTCCTTATTCTCATCTTGGGGTTCTAAGTCCTCGGTCAATTCATCTGCCAGTAATCGTCCATCATTATACGTTAGCATGGGTACACATATCCTGTTGCCCCTCAACCTATTGTTGACCGCTCCTCCGGGGCACGAGTGGGTCCTTACAAGTTTGTTGGATATTGATTCACCTGGTGGTTGACCTCATCCGTCACTTCGGTAATTACCGGTTGATTCGCGGATGTCCGTCCCCACTGATGTTGGTTATTTGAGTTTATTCCCCCCGGTTGGTTCCACTTTCTATTACTGTTATTGTTCCAAGCTTGTGGTCTGAAATTCCTTTCGTTCCCCCATACGGGATTATATCGTTTCCCATTCCTGTTGTTCCTTGGATAGCCCCTCGCAAGACTATTGCCGGTATTATTATTGAGATTTTGAGGGTTTTCTCCACTATTTATCGATCTCTGTACGTTCACTTGCCTACCATTTGGCGGAGGTTCTATCTCCCTATATTGGAATCTGTTGTTACGGGCTTTCTGGTTGTTCTCTTCTATAATGTCTATATGACCTAACGTCGTGAGGAACGACTCCAGGTCTTTATCGTTGCCGTAAATTAATTGATTCCGGATGCTAGTTGGTAATCTTGCCTTAAGTATGTTTATTATGTCTGGCAAAGGCATAGGTCTGTCCCAATATCTAGTTTTATTTATATATTTTTCAAAATACTTCCTAAGGCTTCCTTTCGAAAAAGAGAAAGGCTCTGGGTAGAGCACCTCCTGCCTTAGGCGTTCCTGTACTCTTTCTGACCAGAACTTTGCTAAAAACGCTTTCTCAAAATCGTCATAGGTCGAGCAAACAGAAGTCATGTCCGAGGCCCAGATCGCCCCCGAACCTTGTATATACCCAGTAACGAAACTGATCTTCTGCCACTCCGACCAATTTCTGGGTAGAACTCCTCTAAAACTTCGAATAAAAACAATCGGATGGACCCCCCTTTTGTCAGTGTTAAAAATCTGAAATTGCCGATGCTTTATCATTTTTTCTTCGGCATGGCAAAGGCTTTCGTAATCTCCGTCAGATAAAACTTCACGCGAACAACTAGCTCGTGGCAATTTAATATTTGAGTTACTCACACAAGTCGGTATTGTGTGCGAATGTGCAGTAACTGGCTCTATAGTCGCTGGCAACTTCTGCTGCTGGCCTGTATTCCTTTGTTCTGAGCCTTGTTGTGAAACGCGTATCGACTCTGCTATCGTTTGTTTCCAATGCTCGAGATCAGCACCTAACTGCTGTCGCACTTCCTCTAGTCCTTTCGCAAACAAATTCTCTTCCTGTTTGCCGCACAGACTCTGGAATGCTTCTTTAACATTTTGCTCAACGTTTTCACACATTAGCCTTTTGTTTTCTAATGTGATTTCGGATAATTTACCCATTAATACATTAATCTGGTGGTCTATAACGTCTTGACGTTCTGTCAGATGTTCCACACTTTCCTTTAGGTTCGTCTGCGTACGTGCCAATTCAGGAAGTTGCGCAATTGCACACGACATTGCATCTTGCTTTTGTACTAATTGCGGAACCATTTCCACCTGTTCGCGTACGGTATCTATCTTAATAGCCACGTACTCCTTCATTTCTACACGTACGCGTTGAGTAGATTCCTCACATTGAGCTTTAACCAATTCGATTTGTGCAGTTAATTTTCGTTCCGTCTCTTCGGCCTGATCTTTAAGTTCCTTTGTCTTCGCCTCTATCCGTTGTTCTAATTCGGAAAAACTGTCATGTAACTGCTGCTTAATCTCAGCTTTTAGCTTTTCCTGCCCTTCAGTAACTGAGGCTAACTTCGCATTCAAATCATTTTGCCCTTCATTCACTGCGGCGAACTTCGCGTTAATGTCGGTTTTCAAATTTTCTTGCCCTTCAGTAACTGAGGCTAATTTTGTATTCAAATGGTTTTGCCCTTCAGTAACTGAGGCTAATTTCGCGTTAATGTCGGTTTTCATATTTTCCTGCCCTTCAGTAACTGCGGCTAATTTTGTATTCAAATGGTTTTGCCCCTCAGTAACTGAGGCTAATTTTGTATTCATATTATTCACGGTCTCCGTTAACATCTGCATCTGCCTCATGATAATGACCAATGGGTCTAATCCATGTTGCGTACTGGCTGATACATCTCCAGCCGTGTCTACCGGGCGTTCTATTGCGCTATCTATAGCGATCGGTTCTACAACACTTCTTACTACATCATTATCATCAGTGCTCACAGCTGAAGGCTGTTGGGTGTTGCTCTGCTCTGCTTCACTCATCTTAAACATTGCCCTAGTTAAAACCATACAAATGTTCTACAGTCAAGATGTATATATATCTCCCTTCACAAGAATACTTCTGTGGCTACTTTGTTATAGTACTTATACAGGTAAATCCAACTAGGGCAGGTCAGTCAAACTATTTCTGTTATGAACAAAATTAGTAAATGTTCAAATCTACGTCTACTTCCTCAATAGTACCAAGTTTAATAAAAAAAGTATAGATCTCTTTTCTGCGTCCAGCGTGCTGATTTTATTTGTAGATCAAATAATACGACTGCGAGTATTTCTTCTCTTTTCCACGTTAAGTTGTCTCGTCGTAGTTCACATGAAACAAAGAACAAAATTATTTTAACAACGTCCAAAAACGTGTCCTGTCACGGATTGGCCATTCTAATGAATTCTCTTACTGTAATTGATGAAAGTATGTGTGTGTATTAATGCAGCTAGCCGCTAACTTGGTCAGTAATGTTTTGTCTGTCCAGAAGTGTATCTGTCGCCTTTATCGCTCTCTCACCCTCACACACAATTCTGTACAATGAAGTCAAGGGCTTAGTTTTTCTTATCAGGCTTAATCATGCAAAGACAGACGAAAAAATTATACTAATGGGAGGATTCTGAGTAACTTCTAGAATTCCATTCGCTCTCTCTCTCTCTCTCTCTGTCCTTTATCTGTGTACAGTTCAAATATAATTTACATGAAATCAGCCTAGTAGAATCTCTGGTGGAGCCCTTCGTTTTAATATTCAGCGGCTGGCTTGCTAGAAAAGATCTTTACATACGTTATTATTATTAAGCGCTGCATTCAGTTGGGAAAATCGATCGTGTGAACACTTCGTTCAGTTTACGACAGATCTAAAATTTCAGATGTGGACGAAGCCTTTTTGGACGATTTCAAAAAACCTCAGAGATTGCAGGCTCTCTTCGTCACAGCTGAAACTTCCCAATTAATTACAGGGCCCAGGCAATCATCAATGATTCAGACAGAGAACGCATTCGTCATTCACTCTAGAATAAAATGGTCACAAACCTTATTTCTGAGGAAAATTGTATATTGAATCCATTTCCGTACATGTTCCGTTTCCGTGGATTTTAAGTCTCACGCAATTTACTTTTACAAGTCCTTCTTTCTCTTTATCTACCACGCTAGCGGCACAAACTTTCCTGTCTCGCTTTAGCGCGAAGAAGAGTAAATAAAAATCTCCTTTAGCAATCCGAAAATCTTCCAACCGATACTTTCCGAAGCTGTTCCTTTCTCTCTCTCTCTCTCTATAATGACCATGGAGCATACATCTCTGTACCTCTGTTGTTCCAAAGAATAAACGTACTAGAAAAATACCTTGGCGTCGACGAGCTGTCGGCGCATATATTACTAGAAAATCTGCTCAGATACTTTTCAAACGTAAATAAATGTGGATGATTTGATTGACCATTATTAATTATTGCGTGGTAGAGGGTAATTTTCCGTGGGGCGATTACAAGCTGACAGGATGGCTGAAACGATTTTCCGCAGGTGCATCGCTCGGTTTGGTGTACCGATACTCATTACAACAGATCAAGGAAGCCACTTCCAGACATACTTAATTAAAGCATTGGCCAGCCTTTCGGGCATAAGGGCATTCGCACTACTGTTTTATCATCCTGCAGCGAACGGGATAGTTGAACGCATGTATTCCGAACTCAAAGATGCCCTTCGGCGTCACACAACACAAAATCAAATGCAGTCATCAACTATCGTGTTCTCTGGTCTCCGCACATCATTTAAGAGCGACCTGAAGGCTACAGCAGCTGAATTGCGGACTAATACTGCGGCTGCCAGAGGAGTCCATGCATAATGTGACGAATGATACAGTCGATACTTCAGAGTTTGTCACCAAATTATGATCGCAGTGCCATCAAGAGAAGAAAGTAGATGGTACCCATTCGTATTCGAGAACCTCTCCAATCATGGTTTCATATGAAACAACACGGTGCATAAGCCATTGTAGCCGCCGTATCGAGGGTACTATACAGTACTTGGTAGAAGCGACAACACTTCTCCGATAGACATTGGAGATGAGCCCAGCACCATATACACTGACAGTATCAAATCTACGATAATGATAGAAGGTAAGGAAATGTGATAAAATTTGTGCTACAGCCAGGACCTGAACTCGGGTCTCCTTACGACCTAGGCAGGCGTGCTAGTCACTACTCCACCATAGCAGCATAGGAAAAACACCTGCATGGAATACTCTAGTCTAATGGCCTCCCTAACACAAACTTCAACTCAAGTCTTAAACTTATTTTCCTCTCCTTAAATCGTCACTACAGCCGAGGCTCTCCAGTGTTGGAACAGCACCCCAGCTTCTATCATCCATCGTTATCATAGATAAAGTTGAGAGTCATATGTCGCAAGGAAAATTTAATTATATCAGACCTATACATTTAAATCTGCCTTCTATGATCCACAAGATGGAACAAAGGCGGATGGCCTCGTGACCACTAAAGATAAAGATGCAGTAGCTGCAGATGCACTTATCCAACAACAAGCTGCAACAACAAGCACAGTGGCAGGGTACATAATTAATCCATGACACTATGTGCTTTTTTTTACTCTTTATTTAGTTTTAGTATTCT
Source organism: Schistocerca cancellata (assembly GCF_023864275.1). Classification (NCBI taxonomy): domain Eukaryota; kingdom Metazoa; phylum Arthropoda; class Insecta; order Orthoptera; family Acrididae; genus Schistocerca; species Schistocerca cancellata. The sequence goes on along the minus strand of NC_064631.1, from coordinate 84,481,666 downwards.
GTGTTCCAAGTATTAGAGGACAAAACGTACTCATTCATATGAGTGTTAATGTACTATACATGTAAATAAATGTTTAATTATGAACAGACAGCCACAGAGCGTCACCATAAAAGAAATCTCCAACAACAGCTTAGTATCACGAAGTAAATGAACTGTAATGTTCTAGAAAATGCTTCTAATTCTGTATCGAGACTGACTCGAATTGAGCTAGCTTTCCAGTCAAGTTGTTGGACATCACTACAGTTGAACAAAGCATAGACTGACAAGTTACAGATCAGTTCCAGCAGAACTTACGGTGAACACCACTAAATTTTCTCATAATACGCACACTCATGCGCCACATAGAATAACTAACTGTACTTCAGAGTCAGTCGTTACATTCAAGGATAACTTCAGTATCCTTCGTGACCGATAACGATCATTACTCGACCGATTTCAAGTGGGAAAAGTACATCGTTTAAACATTTAAGTAATAAATGGTCTCTTTCTCGTCTGGCTGTCGGGGGACGTTGCTGGTGACAGTTACTCGGTTCACTGGTCGCTTCATCAGCAGTGTCGGCCCGCAGCTTACACACTGTTATCTGCAATACTTATCAATTTCTGCTAAAACACGGAAAATCTCCCTTGTGGGGAGGGTGGTTGCCCTCTTAGCTGCCTGCGTAACTTCACATCATTACGTGCAGCCCACAATTCCACATTCGGGTAAGGTTAATTAAGACGGCCGAAGTTAGCGCTCTGTTACAGGATGTAATAGTAAAGGGTTATTACAAATGATTGAAGCGATTTCACAGCTCTACAATAACTTTATTATTTGAGATGTTTTCAAAATGCTTTGCACACACATACAAAAACTCAAAAAGGTTTTTTAGGCATTCACAAATGTTCGATATGTGCCCCTTTAGTGATTCGGCAGACATCAAGCCGATAATCAAGTTCCTCCCACACTCGGCGCAGCATGTTCCCATCAATGAGTTCCAAAGCATGGTTGATGCGAGCTCACAGTTCTGGCACGTTTCTTGGTAGAAGAGGTTTAAACACTGAATCTTTCACATAACCCCACAGAAAGAAATCGCATGGGGTTAAGTCGGGAGAGCGTAGAGTCCATGACATGAATTGCTGATCATGATCTCCACCACGACCGATCCATCGGTTTTCCAATCTCCTGTTTAAGAAATGCCGAACATCATGATGGAAGTGGGGTGGAGCACCATCCTGTTGAAAGATGAAGTCGGCGGTGTCGGTCTCCAGTTGTGGCATGAGCCAATTTTCCGCGGGCTACGCGTGAAACTTGCCCGCACGCGTTCAACCGTTTCTTCGCTGACTGCAGGCCGACCCGGTGATTTCCCCTTACAGACGCATCCAGAAGCTTTAAACTGCGCATACCATCGCCGAATGGAGTTAGCAGTTGGTGGATCTTTGTTGAACTTCGTCCTAAAGTGTCGTTGCACTGTTATGACGGACTAATGTGAGTGGATTTCAAGCACGACATACGCTTTCTCGGCTCCTGTCGCCATTATGTCTCACTGCGCTCTCGAGCGCTCTGACGGCAGAAACCTGAAGTGCGGCTTCAGCCGAACAAAACTTTACGAGTTTTTCTACGTATCTGTAGTGTGTCGTGACCATATGTCAATGAATGGAGCTACAGTGAATTTATGAAATCGCTTCAATCATTTGTAATAGCCCTGTATTTTAAATGTATTTCCTCCATAAAACAAGGTTAGAGGTCTCCTCGAATTTATTAAAAATGTTTGTAAAATGACTTATCATTTTGAGAAAGATATATTGACCAGACAATTCGCACGTTTCGTGACTGATGTATTAATCGTCATCGCTGTACATGATAACTCTAAGAAATCTGCGGTGGTTGACCACTATCTAACCAATGACCACATAGTGATGTATGACTAGGGAAATAGTTATTTCCACTTGCGACTGGCTTTTGGGACTCGGTCCTATGTTAATCAACTAAAAAAAGACTGACAGTCAATATTAAAAATGGAGGCAAGTAAACGTACAATCCTGTTATACCTGACATTAAAAAGCAACCATTTCTTTATCGGCCAGCGGAATGCGTTGACCCACACACTTGGTAACGACTTAGTTTTCGCCTGCTTTCAGCACTAAGCGCTGTAACAGTACGGATCAGTTCCGACACGATTCAACGAACAGGTGTCTCACCAGAAGACAGCGGCGAAACAAAATGCTGAAATATCGTTTAAAAATGATTTTATAATTCTACTGGAGATCAATTAACAATATTACTTACACAACCACATCACCATGACGAATGATCTTTAAAAGGAATGGTTGTATGCGACAAGTCGAAACCTACCCTCAAATCTTTCACACAGGCCAAATACACTGCCGAAAACGCACTGTCAAAATTTTAGCTGATAAGGTGCACTACAAGTATTTTTAAAACACGTTAAGGCTAGTCATTTTTGCCTCGCGAAGAAGCGCTTATAACGGCGGTTTGTACAACTTTTAAATTTCCTTCCATTATTGATCTCGACGGGATCATGCATGGGGAAATGCTTGGGCGTGAGCCAGCTTATTAACATAATTAAGTAATTTCTGAAATAAATTATATTTGTAAATATATTCCTTTTGTTAGGCGCGCTTGACAATAGCTTTCGCCGCACGGGGTCGCCGCGCGATCTCTTGGCACCTTGCCTCGGTTCCAGTGGCTGCACCCGCTGGAGGTTCGAGTCCTCCCTCGGGAATGGGTGAGTGTGTTGTCTTTAGCGTAAATTAGTTTAAGTTAGATTAAGTAGTGTGTAAGCTTAGGGACCGATGACATCAGTAGTCGATCCCATAGCAACGTATCCCCACCACAACGATTTTTGTGTAGCGTCAGTCCTCATTCTTTTACTCGACCGTGGATATCTCTTCAAATGAAAACGTCTTTTATCGGTGTGTTAATATTTGTAAAGGAAAATGATATATTTGAAGAACTGTGCCCAGAGAAACAGTTGTTATGCAACAGAATCTGTGTCTGCGGTGACAGCACTGTGGAGTCCGTTGAGTTTGCAGTGTAATGCTTTGGCGCACTTTTGGAACTATGTGAGTTGCAGATTTATTATGAGGAGGAATGACTCAGAACAATGGTTGGAGAGCATACGGACATAAAAAAGTTTTAAAATTAAGAACAAGGTATAATTTGATGAGGTAAAAAGTTTAATTTTTAGACTTGGATTGTTGGCCACTTTACCTTAGTCACCGCGCAGTTTTTGTATCTTCTGAGTTAATTTACTGTACTATCATAGTTATTAATAAATAATTTTCATATCAGTGTATAATTGTTTTCTTTGATAAGTTCCAACCTAACTGAACTTTCAATTCCTTTAGGTTGAGTCATGTGTTTCATCGGCATTCTGTATCAAGATTATGAACCCAATGACTCTGGACCAACAATAATTAGCTTTTAGCAGTATTTTCTTTAGTTGTTGAAGAGTGTTGCTGTGTTGCTACTTCTGCCAGTACATCATTTTGCTGGTGAGATTGATAATACGTGATTTTTTCGTTTCCTTAACGCAATGTAGGTTTTTCAGTGTCTTGTTTTACTAGGGTAATACGCCAGACAGAAATTTTCGTGTGTTTCACGTTATATTCATATACAAGTCGACATTATAGTTTTTTTATGCAGCTACGTTTTCTGCCAACAGTTCTCACTGACCAACTCTACAGAGCCTGAAGTTATTGGTTTGCTTATATATTTGCTTATGAATAAGGTCGGTTTTCACACAGGATTCTTTTCAATTTCCTGTAAGTGATTTGGCTCTGACCTCAGTACCGAGCGAGGTGGCGCAGTGGTTAGCACACTGGACTCGCATTCGGGAGGACGACGGTTCAATCCCGCGTCCGGCCATCCTGATTTAGGTTTTCCGTGATTTCCCTAAATCGTTTCAGGCAAATGCCGGGATGGTTTCTTAGAAAGGGCACGGCCGATTTCCTTCCCCATCCTTCCCTAATCCGAGCTTGTGCTCCGTCTCTAATAACCTCGTTGTCGACGGGACGTTAAACAGTAATCTCCTCCTCCTCCTCTGACCTCAGTAGTACGTTTAGTTTGTCATTTACGTTTCCAGGTTTGTATTTCCGATAACATACACACAAAATTAGAGGCTAATCAGTTACACCTGACGTCGAAAACATTTATTTATCAAACAGACGGATCGTACTGGACTATTTATGTCCATTTAATGAACTTGGGACCTTTCTCCACGCCAAGACGCAGTAAAGCTGACATTTCTTATAATACAAAATGAAACAAATCTTAAGTAATATTCAATAAACATACGTAAACAATAAATCTGCAGTGAAACTTACATTACTTCAGTTGCTGTATGCAACAACATGTGAGTGCGCCCAGTGTGATTGCGCCTGATATAAATGAAAACGGTGGCGTACCGTATAAATCTGCCGCAAACACAGAAAAGCGTTCGTCTTGGCTCGCTTCTAAAACAAGATGATGCTGACCCCTTCAGAAAAATTAACTGAGAGGCGAAATTCTACATTCGTTCCTGCGGTTGTACCCTACAGTCGATACGTTTTAAATATTTCGTACGTAAATTCCTCTTTTCCCGCAGATGTATCTTTAAATTTCTCCCTGAAATGCCAGGAGAAAGGACGCACCTGCAGCTGAGCAATTAGCCCTAAAGCATATTGGATTCCATATTTACAATTCATGTTCACATACCATGTATGGTACGCAACTTTCAATGGGGCGCGTGCGCGAGTTACATTTCAGTATACTAGCGAATTCCGTGGGCATGGGCTGTCATGTATTCTTAAGTGCGACTAAGAGCTATTACCTGATTGTCCATCTCGCAACACGCTTTTGACAGTTTATTAGCAGTTCCGTTTGTGCGTGTGCAGAAATCATCACATTGACAGAATACTACGTGGAGTATTCAGATGAAATTTGCACATCGATAATAGCTAAAATAATCTTAATGCTATAACGTCTGCTTATACAAATACAGCCCGTTTCGGTTGACTGTCTCATTGGGCAAAGTTTATAGCTTTTTAAATGTCTTCCGCTGCAGATTTCTCATCCTTGTACGACGAGTCGTCGTTCAGTACTCACCAACACAATATATACAATAATAACGTAGAGGTAAGCATTTTTTCTAGTATTTATTTTTACGCAAACGTTGTTGCACATGGACGTTATTGTGCACTGTCTGATGTCAGATAGGTGACTTTGTTCACACGCTGCATTGGTTATTTACACTTGCCTTCACTGCTTTCGTAGGTCATGCGTTGCATGGATGAAGACTAGTGGATAACAATTCCACAGTATCTTGTTCCGTGAAGCCATGGATATGAGACTTCGGACAGCAATATTCTGGCATCGATCCACGATTAATCCAGGTGAGAGACCGTCGCATTGCGACTGCATGTCATTACCTGAAATCTCATACAAAGACCTCCAGGCTTAGAGGTACAGCAGTTCAGGCGTTAATAATTTGCTTACTGTACCATCGCGATAGGCGATGTACGAAAAGACTCACAGCACAATCGCATGTACTATTCCATTACGATTCGAGTCTATCTTACGATGCATTAAGAACGCTTTTTGACAGTTCTACGCAAATATTTCATCGCGATTATAGTCATTGCGATGTACGGAAATGTCCCTTCATCCTTCCTTTTTACATTAGTCTTATGCTTTTACCCATATTTGTTACGTATTACAAATTCTGATTATTATTGCGTTACATATAATCATATTACATTTTATTTTACATTCATTTACAAATACTTTCAAATTCTACAAGTTTTTATGAATTTCTCATCCACGTTTTGTATTAGCAAATAATGTCACCAGAAATTAGAAAGAGTAGACACAACGTTTTGATAACATTAGCAAACAAGCTCAGTCGCATATATACTAATAGAAAAGTGTCTCACCAAACAAATGCCGGCCTGAGTGGCCGAGCAGTTCTAGGCGCTTCAGTCTGGAACCGCGCGACCGCTGCGTTCGCAGTTTCGAAACCTGCCTCGGGGATGAATGTGTGTGATGTCCTTAGGTTACTTAGGTTTAAGTAGTTCTAAGTTATAGGGGACTGATGACCTCAGATGTTAAGTCCCGTAGTGCTCAGACCCATTTGAACCATTTTTTGAACCAAACAAATATTGGTTCAAAACTACAGGGATTTCGCGTTTCGGCTGTGTGCAGTTTGTGTATGTGACCATGGACTGATGTGATCATAATTTATTGTACGTGATGTATGGCTAATCTTCTTCTGGGTTGAAGTGTTTGGTTGTAATCCCATTTAATCTACATGTCATCAGTCATGAATTTCGTCGATCGACGGTACAGTTTCTCAGTTTCACTGTATTATTAATATTCTTTGTATTGCTTCTGCGTAAATATCGTCATATTACTTGCGTTAAGATTCCTTCCTGATAACAGTCATATATATATATATATATATATATATATATATATATATATATATATATATATATATATATATATAACTCGCTGTCATTCTGTTTACTTAGCAGTTCCAGATAAACATATGCTTATTACTTAGAATGGGATACTCTCAGATCTCTGTGAGCGTTAAGTCCAAAGATTATGTTAATTTTCGGATTTTGTAATAGGTATGCACCAGGATGCGGTATATTAATGATTATATATGGGCCTTCGTATAGCAGACGCCACTTCGCATTGCACCGCTTCAGTGCAGAAGATTTTTGGTGAGTACGCAATAATTCCTGCAACCTAAATTTTGATTCCTGCATTTTCTTTATCGAATTAACGTAAAATCGGTTTCTATCTTTTTTAGCAGTCTGTATCAGCGTCGTAAGTACTTCCCTAATCTTTTCATTACGCGACACCGGTTCATTTGGAAATTTCGGCAACGGATTGTGCCATCCATTAGATTCCTTGTGGTCATACATTAGTTCATTAGGAGCATACTTCGTATCGTGTTCGGTGAAATTATTGAGTACACCTTCAAAACGAGTTAAATAGCTTATAGAATTAGAACGTAGTGTAGGTATGTATGTCCTTATAAACCTGTTAACTTACCTGAAAATCCATTCTGCTGGTCTTTGTACCTGCACCCACTCGTACCAGTCACCTAGCCCCAAGCCGGAACTGCTCTGGAGTGCCCTTCTTACAACACTTGACGGACGATTATTTCGCTTAAATACGCTTCACGCTACAGCAGGTGAACGTCAGTGAGTTTAGCAGAGCAACAAAATGTATACAACAACGACAATTTTAGATAATTTCTCATTCATATCAACAGTTCGTGCTATTGCATTCTGGGACATGTACAGTGAATCCGTACTCTGTTGTCCGTGTTTGAATTTTCTGCAGCACGTATGACACTACCATCAACTCACGGTGAGACAAAAAGCATAAACGACTGGATATAGTTTAACAGCCGGCAACTTTCCGAGTGAATGTCTTCGACGATCGCATATGAACATTTCATTCTACGTATTGTGTGACTGGCCATGCTAGAAAATGTCAGATAACGAAGTCTATTGTCTGGAGTTCACCAAGTACTTGGTTCAAATGGTTCAAATGGCTCTGAGCAATATGGGACTTAACATCTGAGGTCATCAGGCCCCTGGAACTTAGAACCAGTTAAACCTAACCAACCTAAGAACATCACACATATCCATGCCCGAGGCAGGATTCGAACCTGCGACCGTAGCAGTCGCGCGGTTCCGGACTACAGCGCCTAGAACCTCATACCAAGTACTCACTCATACACTTTATTCTGTAATTACCGTTATATTCACCTATTGCAATGACTAAAAATGGCAAATTACACCATGACGAGGAGGCTACATTAAACTTTATAACTTTATGTCTCGTACTGAAGTTGCCGCTTCCAACAACTGTTTCTCGTCTATTGTATGATGGATATTCTTAAATATACCAAGACCTTACTCGTTCTATACGAGTTAATATTGTACATACGTGATTTTTGGAGCTATATTCGTGGTTGCATAAACACTCTTTACCTCAAAGAGCCTGCTGTGCAATCTCAGTTGAGACCGTCTTTTTATATTCTATTTTGGCTATACCTGACGTGATAAGATCCTTAGGCATATGTACTAACCATATAATGTAAAGTAATTTTTCAAATAATTATGCTGTGATTTCTCTGTATATATAGCCTTACATTTGCACCAGACTGTTGCCAGTATGCGTCTGTACATCTCCCTTTAACTGGCTGTGTAAGTCATCTCACTACTTGGACGAAGACAAGGTTAAAACCCACTGAGAAAGGACTATGTTTAGTGAAACATTCTAGAATTGAAAGTGTCCTTCACTCTGATGACATTAATCCTTTATTGTTTGCAGCCTTTTAATTGTACTAAGAGGGGTTTTCCTCATGTCTGCATGTAACATGTTTAGCATCTACTTGCCTTTGAATCTGTGACATGACCGTCACCTATTGCTATATCATAGTGTTTCTATTTTCTGTCACTACTGCTTGATTATTTTCTTGAGAGTACAGGGCATGTTTGCTAGGGAGATTTACGTTTCTCTCACTGGGAAAGTGCGCTCCTAGCGTGGTCTCCAGTTCCTGTTTGTTGGCAGAAGGCAGTCAGTGAGTCTAATCCGGAGGAGTGAGAATTTTTAAGTAGTTGAGTGATTTCGTGAAAGTGGGCCTCGACCCAATCAATGCTTTTGTTTGATAGACGTGGTGCGTGTTTTCATGACGGCAGAGAGCGCCATGCTCCCACTGGCATCCCCAGAAAATAATTAATTTGTCTTTTCTGTACAGACATCGAATGACGGGATTTTGTGACGTTGCCCAAGCAGTGTGAGAAACTCGATTGCTTTTGCTCTAACTCTTTGGTGTATCCAGTCGAAGGGGACGCCCCCATCACTGTAATAGTCGCAAACAGATTGACCCATCGGCGGAACACTGCTGTATGCCAGCACCAATCTCTTGTTTGTCTTGTACGTTTTTTACACCAAGAATAGGAAGTTTCTGCTCCATTCCCCTAATGCTTCGTGAAATAAACGATATTATAGTTTGTCGCAATAGCTACAGCATTGATTTGTACCTTTCATGTGGGCTTTTTTTTTTTAAATTGGGTCTTGGGAGTCTATGGTGGAGAAGAAAGTTTCCGTCCTGTTCATCTCGTCCGGCGATGACTGCTGGGCCATCGCTGATTTTTGGAGAAATATAAGTGCCGCAATTACGATAGCACGGTCCGTGTTCTGAGCAGCTTGCTACGTACTTGCTCTGCCACGTTACTTGTAATTATCTACATCTACATGTACGTGATTACTCTGCTATTCACAATAAAGTGCCTGGCAGAGGGTTCAATGAACCACCTTCAAGCTGTCTGTCTACCGTTCCACTCTCGAAATGCGCGCGGGAAAAAAGAGCACTTAATTTTTTCTGTGCGAGCCCTGATTTCTCTTATTTTATCGTGATGATCATATTTCCCCATGTAGATGGGTGTCAACAGATTGTTTTCGCAATCTGAGGAGAAAAGTGATGACTGAAATTTAAAGAAAAGATCCCGTCGCAACGAAAACGCCTTTGTCTTGATAATTGCCACTCCAATTCACGTATCATGTCTGTGGCACCACGTCCCCAATTTCGCGATACTACAAAACCAGCCGCCCTTCTTTGAAGTTTTCCGATGTCATCCGTCAGTCCCACCTGATGCGGATCCCACACCGCATAGCAGTATTCCAGAATGTGGCGGACAAGCGTGGTGTAAGCATTCTCTTTAGTAGACCTGTTGCACCTTCTTAAGTGTTCTGCCTGTGAAGCGCATTATTTGTTTTGCTCTACCCACAACATGATGTAGGTGGTCGTTCCAATTTAGATTATTAGTAACTGTAATCCCTAAGTATCTAGTAGATTTTACAACTTCATATTTGTGTGATTTATCGCGTAATAGAAATTTAGCGGATTCCTTTCAGTACTCATGTGAATAACTTCACATTTCATTATTCAGGGTCAATTGCTGATTTTCCCACCATATAGATATCTTATCTAAATCATTTTGCAATTCGTTTTGGTCGTCTGATGACTTTACAAGACGGTAAATGACAGCATCATCTGCAAACGATCTAAGAGAGCTACTCCTATGTCGTTAATATAGATCAGGAACAGTAGAGGGCCTTGGGAAACGCCGGATATTACTTCTGTTTTACTCGATGACTTTCCGTCTATTACTACGAACTGTGACCTTTTTGACAGGAAATCACGAATCCAATCGCACAACTGAGGCAATATTGCGTAGGCACGCAGTTTAGTTAGAAGACACTTGTGAGGAACGGTGGCGAAAGCCTTCCGAAAATCGAAAAATATGGAATCAATTTGACATCCCCTGTCGATAGCACTCATTACTTTATGAGTATAAAGAGCTATTTGTGTTTCACAAGAACGATGCTTTCTGAATCAGTGTTGACTGTGTGCCAATAAATCGTTTTGTTTAATGTAATTCATAATGTTCTAATACAGTATATGGTCCAAAACCCTGCTGCAAATGGACTTTATAGTTTTATGATTATTTTGTCTAGTTAACTTCGAATTCATGAACTGCCCAGAGGAGGAAATCTTGTTGGGTTTTCTATACAATTTGATATCACCTCTCCCCCCTCTCGGACAGTGTTTACGTCATTTTATGTAACGTCTACTGAGATTTTATGTGAATGGAGTGCATCATAAAGAGAAAATGAAAATTTGTTGTACTCAGATCTGACTTAAATTTTAAGATCCCTCAAGGGGCGACCTACGTTTTCTTGGTTAAGTGACCCACAAGTAATAAATATTGCTCGTTATACACCTAAGTCATGGTTCTCAGTGTGACGGTGTACTCATTGTTTGCAGTCACCAAATACAGCCAACTGTTGTTTGGAGTTCAATAAGAGACACCACAGAATTTCAGTTCAGGTTTTTATTCATATACAAACTACGATTTGATATTTTACAAAAGTGAACGTTTCCTTATCTGCGTCTTTAGCACATAAAAAATTTGAATTTCTGTGCCCTGTTGCTCAGATATCAACCTCATGTCCATTTCTGCTGAAACCTTTACTACATAATACATTTAGAAAATACTGAAAGACTGAAATTCCCCAATAAGCAGCGGCTTCAAGAAGAAGCGTGAAACAAAATACTGTTTTTCCGTTAACTATAAATCTTGTCATTTTTGACATTTCCAATATCCAGCTGACATGCTGTTCTTATTACTAAGAAGACATAACTGCTCCTTTGGTAAAAGTGCAATTTGCTAACGAAACATGACACATGCCTGCATTCGCCGCATATTACGGATACTTCAGCGACACTGCTCAATCTCATCCTCACAGATTCTTTACTCGCCACATGTCACAGCATGAGATGTTCTTCATACCTAGTTAGCTTAAGAAGAAGAACGTTATGATTAACGGAAAGACAGTAAAAATAAATCGGCGATAGGGATAAAAATGCTGTATTTTATTTTACAACAATTTCAGAAGTTCGTCTTAGAGACTTTTGAAAGAGTAAAGGAGTTATAGCCTTCCTCGTGTTGACAAAGCTCGCACACTGATTTGGGTTCAAGCGAACTGCATGTAGGTGGCCCCATCATCAGCCAGGTCTCGTTAGATTCTTCAAGGCACTTAGGAAGTCCTCAAAGAACGCCAAGATACCTGTGGAGGACATAAATACCATTAGTATGTGCATAGGAGAAAATTATATCCTATAGGAGCCGTCCTTGAGCTTCGTTGAAACACCAATGAAGTCTGCAAGAAAGTTATAATATGAGTGTTGATGTAGAGATGGTCGTCACGACTCAGACTCGAAAATAAGAATGGGCTCGAAAGCAACGTGAGGTATATACACTAACAATAACAGACTGTTTCTGAAATGCGTTACGGAAGAGAGGATTTCGGATGAGGGAATTGAGCTATCTTAAATAAAACTATATGATTTTTTTGCAGTGCTCTATATTAATAACGATTATTTAAGGTAGGAAAGAAAACAGTTCAAGCGATTCCTTAGGGAACATGTAGCTTCGACAGTATCTCTAGAACTTGAGGAAAAGCTAAGGGCTGCTCGTACTTTAGTGAACACTAAAGTACGAGCAGCCCTTACCGGCTCGCCATCTTACTTACAACTATTCATGACGTCGCCTTTCCGGCTTAGATCTTTTTTAATATGTGACTTGTAAGTACTGCATCCTTTTCCGGTCAGTACGAAGTTTAATTTTATTAATGTATTATATACCTAATATGTTTTAGAACAGTTAGTTTAATTCTGAAGACGACGCTCATAGTAGCGTCGAAACCTGGACAATTTTGACTTAATATTTGTGACCGAGGGCTTATTTGTTCTAATATAACTCTGGTATCCATATTTTGGGAGGAGGTAGTAAGGACCAAACCAAGAAAACAAATTTACCATAAATATGGGATCTAAAATTCATGACAATACTTATTCATATTCGCTAGTGTGAAACACTTTTACTGAACAAGTGTTAATGGCGCTAAAGGTATGCATTAAGAGCGCAAATTTACTAGACTTTCTTTTTATTAGTTTTATGTAAGAAACTTGGTCCTAAAGCTTGTAGATGTTTTTAACACACTCTGTATTTGGTATAGGTCCTGTATTTTGTATGGGTGTAACACACAAGCAATATTATAAGGTAGGTTGCATGGGTGAATTTCTAGCGATTTCGTCTGTAGATATATTACATTACCCTATTATTCCGCCAATAAATGGAAGTCTGCCACTTGCTTTATGACTGTTCGATTACATACGTAAACAAAGTGCTACACCCAGATGTCTGTGTGAGATGACCAATTCTAGCTGTGACTTGATGAAAATGTAGTCATACAATACTATTTTCATTGCATTATGTAAAGTGTAACATTTTACGTTTTTGAACATTTAAAGGAAGTTGCGAGTATTTGCATCATTATGAAATCCTAGCAAAACTTTACTGAATATTTTTGTAGCTTCCTTTGGACAATACTTCAATACAGATTAGCATTCGCATCATCTGTGAAACGTCTGAGATTGATTAATATTATCCGTAAGGTCATTATTTACATCATGATCAAGGGTCCCCCCTTACTCACCCGGGGCACGCTCGAAGTTACTACTATATCCTCTGTGCCCAAGGAAACCGGCTGCCTCCTCCCTATCAACTAATACAGTCACAAATTTCACTCGATACCCCATACGATTGCCCTTCACAATACGCGTAGATGTCGTACTAAATCAGATGCTTTTCTGAAATCTAGGAATACTTCGTCTATATGACTTTCCTAAGCGTTCAGTGACAAAAACGCGCTTTGGGTTCGACATCATCGACGTTTTTAGAATCAGTGCTGGTTGGCAAGGAGAAGGTCATTGTGTTCGAGATACCTCATTATGTTTAGGCTCAGAACATTTTCTAAAGTTCTTCAACAAACGGTTGTCAGGTACACTGAACGGTAGTTATTGAATCACATCTGCTGCCCTTTACGCAGATGGGTGTGACCAGTGCTTTCTTCGGACTATTGGGCACTGTATTTTGTTTGACGGTCTGCGGTATATTGTAATTAAAAGAAGGGCTATCTCAACCGCAAATTTGGTACTTAATTTGATAGGGATACCATCGAGACCGGGAGCTGTGATTGAATTCAGCAGTTTATCAGCATTACACAAATACCAAGGTTACTAAGCTTTGCAGTGGTGCTACAATTAAGTTGTGGAATTGGGGTTCCGTCAAAAACTCTACGGTGACGGCATTGACAATCATGGTATCTCCCTGAAAGAAATGTGTTCGTCAGGTCGGTGATTATGTTCAGAAATAAATATCTAGAGATGTGGAATGAAGACGTCGAATGTTGACAACATTTCTTTGTTTAAAAAGAAGCTTAAATAGTTTCATCATATGAAATTTGGAGGAATTACTTTCCAACATTTCCTCGTACATTGGTGACAGTAGAATTGTTCTGCAGTCGACTTCAGAAGCCGGTTCTCAAAATTTCCGGAATAGGAAATGGAAATGAAGTCCCATGCTTCTTGACAGAGCCTAGGGGAACGATGCGGGAGACCCGCACTGCCATACTAGACAAGGTCCTAATGGAGGTTGTCTGCCATTGCCTTCCTCCGACCGTAATGGGGATGAATGATGATGATGAAGACGACACAGCAACACCCAGTAATTTCGGGGCAGGTGAACAAACCTGACCCTACCGGGAATCGATCCCAGGAACCCCCGTAGGGAAGCGGGAACGCTACCGCGAAACCACGAGCTGCAGATTCCCGCAACAGGCCCCGTGAAAATCATCTCCGTAGTACATGAGTGCTGATCGAACCTCCGGATGATATATCTGTAGTAGCTGTGTCTGCGATGAACGCTAGGCATCGAGGACAATGAACTGGCTCCTGTTATTTAAAAAGTCTTCCACGCACTCACATATTTCCGTGTCACATCAGTATGTTCAGTCCTTTGTCAACAGCCTGGAGTAGGACACATTGTTGAACACTTTCCGGACACCTAGGAATATGGAATCTGCTCGTTACCACCCATCCACGGTTAGTAGATTTTCGTGTGATAAAAGAGCAAGTGGAGTTTCGCACGAGTGATGGTTTGTAATTGGACTGATCTTAGGATACAAGCTTGCCTATCTCAAGGAAATTAACTTTCTTCCCTTCCTTCTTCCTCAAGATACAAAACCAGAAAAAGTACTAACGCTGGACGCTAGAGTCTGGAGTGGAGTCAGCGTTCTAACCCGTCACAAAGGAGTTCCATTGCACTTAGCTTGGGATTCTGGGCAGGTAGTCCATTTCCGTATGTTATTGTCAACAGTTTCCTCACAGACGCTGCTTTAAGATAGGAGACACTGTTTTTCTGACAAAAACAATCACCATCTACGAAATGATTCTCTCTTATAAGGAGTACACAATGCCTGCAACTTTGAACATTTCCTTTCACATCACATTTAGCGCTTTCTGAAATAAATAAAGTAAAATACAGCATGGTAGCGGCACGTCCTCAGTATTTCACTGTTGGCACCACACATGAAGGCTAACAATATTCTTCTCAAGCTCCATCGGATTTCTCCAGGGAGTAGCGTGGTCAACACACCAAATCACTCGGTTCCAGTCAACCACTGTCCAATGGCACCGCTTTTTAGATTACTTCAAGTGTTACTTAGCACTGAATGCAAAAAATCTGTAACACCGAGAGATGCTTGCCCATTGAGCCCCTTCCTTTTTAACTCCCATCGTAAAATCCTTGTACCAGTTGGACTGCTGTTACCACTTTCGAACTCATGAGTGACTTCTACTGCTGATTTCACGCGACCCTTAACGACTACCCTCTACGACATTTAGACGGTCTGTGTCTGTCAGTACATGAGATCTGGCTGGTCTTAGCTTATCTGTATTCGTTACGTCGCAATTCCATTTCGCTTTCACGCTACGAACAGTCGTCTTGTGCAGCTTTAGGAGGGTAGAAATGTCCCTGACGCGTTTGGTAACTCAGTTGACATTCAGCGACCAGACCCAGTCACTTAGCCCTCCAGACTGACCCATTCCGCTGTTGCCACTTCTCTGCTAACAACACAGCAACACGGTACTTCGCGCCTACCTCTACACTTGCGGGACCACCTCTTGTCACATCTAGCCGCCAGTCCCGCATTACGTAGGAGTGACCGGACACCTTCGATCAGACAGTGTATTTCATAAGTAAATCAGACTACAGAATTAAAGACAGAGATCTCATTGTCAGCGTAGGGTCTAGTAACGAAAGGAGTCCACAAAGACCCCATGTCAACACATGTCAGTACATGATCACAATATATTGTTTTTTGCAAAATAAATAAATAAATAAATAAATAAAAATAAAAAAACATGCTCCCAGGAATTGTAGAGCATAGTGTTAATAGCTTGTCACTCCCACGAGTTCAACACTCCGCTCATAGATGAGGTCCTGGAATCAGTTTTCCATACAGACGGCACGAGTTTAGCAACGTTGTACTTTTCCTGAAGTCAACAACTGCTATCCAGACTGTGTGCATAATAGTGTTGAGAGATAAGAAGATACAGAGCAAAACAGTTTCTTGTTGTACAAGTTATCTCGTGCGTAATATTATGAGCGTAAGAAAATCGAATACATGGAAAAATAAATCAATGAATAAATAAATATTTAATTGTTCATAACGATGATTAAAATATTTGGAAGTTTGTTTGCTTGAATATTGCTCTGAGTTAATATAAAGTTGATAATACTTCGGGGGAACTTTTACAGGTATTACTCATTCCCTACATAAACGAGTACAATGAGGAATATGTGCTTCGCGTATCCTCGACTCCACTGTTGCCCGTAACTTTGGTTGCTAGGCGTACCAAACGCAGGTTTGCAGCGTGTTTAATTCCGTGTACAATGTGTCATTAGAAATCGTTTACACTTTGAAAACAACATAATTGCTTATAATCATCACCTGCATCAACATTTACATTCACTACAGATTAATTAAATCGAACATTGTACATTAACGGAAAGATAATGTAGCCATGAAAACATTCGATTACTTCACAAGAGAATTGAAGATGCTGAAGAAGTACACTGACGAGCCAAAGAAACTGCTACACCTGCCTAATTTTGTGTAGGACCCCCTGGAAGCACGCGGAAGTGCCTGCAAACGAAGTGGCATGGACTCGACTAATGTCTGAAGTAGTGCTGGAGGGAACTGACACCATGAATCCTGCAGGGCTGACCATAAATCCGTAAGAGTACGAGGGTGTGGAGATCTCAATAGCACGTTGCAAGGCATCTCAGATACACTCAATAACGTTCATATCTGAGGAATTTGGTGGCCAGCGGAAGTATTTAAACTCAGAATAGTCATTCTGTAGCATTCTTAACGGGTGGGGTGTCGCATTGTCCTGCTAGAATTGCCAAAGTCTGTCGGAATGCACAGTGGACATGAATGGATACTTATGTACATGTCACCTGTCAGGGTTGTATCTAGACATATCAGGGGTCTCATATCACCCCAACAGTACACGTTCACATCATTACAGAGTCACCATCAGCTTCAATGGTCTCCTGCTGACATGCAGGGTTCATGGATTCATGAATTTTTCTCCATACACGTACATTTCCACCTTCTCGATACCATTTGAAATGAGTCTTGCCTGAGCGGCAGGATGTTCCCAGTCATCACCAGTCCAATGTCGGCGTTGACGGGCCCAGGCGAGGAGTAAAGCTTTCTATCGTGCAGTCATCAAGGGTATACGAGTGGGCCTTCGGCTCCGAAAGACCATTTCGATGATGTTTCGTTCAATGGTTCGCACGCTGACAATTGTTGGTGGCCAAGCATTGAAATGTGCAGCAGTCTGCGGAAGGGTTGCACTTCTGTCACGTTGAACGATTCTGTTGAGTCGTTGTTTGTCCCGTTCTTGCAGGATCTTTTGCCGGCCTCAGCGATGTCGGAGATTTGATGTTTTACCGGATTCCTGATATTAACGGTACACTCTTCAAATGGTTGTACGGGAAAATCCCGACTTCATCGTTACCTAGGAAGTTCTGTGTCCCATCGCTCGTGAGCCTACTAGAACAACACGTTCAGTCTCACTTAAATCTTCATAACCTGCCACTGCAGCAGTAACCTATGTAACAACTGCGCCAGACACTTGTCTTATATAGGCGTTGCCGACCGCAGAGCCGTATTCTGCCTGTTTACATATCTCTTTATTTGAATTTGGAAGCCTAGAGCAGTTTCTTTGGTGCTTCTGTGTATACGAACAAGTCTCAATATATCTTGAAAATATCTGTATATATAATTTGAAATGTCTCGTTCAAAATGTCAGTAATGGTAAAAAGAGCCTATACTTCTGCAGTGGGTTGATACTTTACATGATACGGAGATATGGCAAACTTAAAGCATGGACAATGAAAATAACTAACTTTCTAATTAATTAATGAAGTTTCTAGTGTTCTTAAGTATATGTAACTGTGTGGCGAGAGGAGAATAATTCAGTCACGATTCTGAATCCAGAATGGACGTCTACTCCGAGTGAATGGCAACAATTTGAAGGGTGTGAGTTCCTAGTCATTGCCTCAGGTTCTGACTTATGCCGTCACAAGAATGTGACTGACATGAGACTTAAATACTATATCCACAGCAATGAGAACGAAATTTTAGGGAATACTACACGTAAAATATTAGCGTTAACTATCAGTGAATGCCTTAAAACTCTACATGGTTTTTGATAGTGCTATGATGTCATGAATAAGGTCACAAAAAATTACTTGATACGTACAGTCAAAGCATTGCTGCGATTCTTCCGTAGATATAGGAGGCGCCGAGAGAACTGTAGATCCCTGAAATATGATCATTGAAAGATATATATTAGTCATTACAACAACGTTTAGTCACTTGTAAGGAATTTTATATAAATGTGCTCATTGGTGACGGTGGAGGGGAGACGCATTAATTTAGCATAAAAGTGTAATATAATTTTTATGACTACTTGAAATTAGCAGGTTTTTCCTTGGGTTTATGACAATTATTGAGAGGAGGAATAATTGTAGAAGCTCTTGTGCTCGTCAGAGTAATAGGGAAACACGCACGAGTGTCGACCCAGTTCACGGTCGTAATGATGACTACACCTAATAGAGCTCCTTATCACAGTTTTATGGCAGTGCAAGAAAATAATTACAGCTGACCGCTATAAGATGGTAGCTGCACTGAGAACCAAATTTCTTTGAATAATGAAGGGATGTTGGCGATCCATGCTATCTACTCACAGGTTCACTGTTCAACTGGCCCTTGTTGGTGTTTGATGTTCAGTATCTAAACACGTCTGAAGCAGTTCTCCACGCTACTCTATACTATGCAACCTATCCATCTCTATATAATTACTGTACCTTAAATCCGTTTGAAACTATAGTACTTTCCGAGGTCAGTCCTCTGTTTCGTCCACTATTTTTACCTCCAACACTCTCCTCCGCACGGCGTTAGTGATTTGCTTGATACCTCAAGATGTCGCATAAATTTCTCTGGTTTTGATTCAGTACCTCCTAAGAAACATGTGAGCATGTGAGAACTGTGGCAGGGAAGGCGAATGGTCGACATCGGTTTATTGGGTGAATTTTAGGAAAGTGAGGTCCTCATTTAATGGAGACCGCATATAGGACGCTGGTGCTATCTAATCTTAAGTATTGCTCGAGTGCTTGGGATCCGTACCAGGTCGGATTGAAAAAAAAAAAAAAAAAAAAAAAAAAACACATCGAAGCATTTCAGAGGTGGACTGCTAGATTTTTTACCGGTAGGTTCGAACAACACGTAAATGTTACGGAGATGCTTCAGGAACGCAATTGGGTATCCCTGTAGTGAAGGTGACCTTCTTTTCGAAGAACTCTATTGAGAAAATTTGGAGAACCGGCTTCTGAAGCCAACTGCCTAACGATTCTAATGCCGCCAATATACATTGCGCGTAAGAACAGAGAATGTAACGAGAAATGAGGGTCCATAAGGAGGCAACAGGGATTCGGTTTTCTTTCGTTATGTTTGCGAATGGAACAGGAAGGGAAATGACTGGTTCTGGTACATGTTGTCCGCCACGCTGCATACGTTGGCTTGTGGCGTATCTATGTAGGTGTAGATGTAGAATTAGTTATGCGATTTACCAATCTAATTTTCGGCGTTCTCGTGTAGTATTGCATTTTAAGATATTTTAGTTTCATCATGTCTTAATTGTTTAGCGACCATTTTTCACTTTCCTACAATGCAACACTCCGGACCAATACCTTCGGAAAACATTTCCCAACACTTGCATTTATATTGATTTTAACAGATTTCTCCACATCAAAGACATCTTTCTTGGAATTACCAGTCAGTACTTTGCATTTATTTTAGTTCGTTCCAAATCATGTATTTTTGTGTCCAAATAGTAAATCATATTTATTGCTATGATTCTTCAGTTCCTCTCAGCGTAGACTTTGTTGATCGAACTATCCACCGGTGTGCTGCCCGTTCATAGTGTAGATGGGGCACATTTCATATACCGGACACGTCGCCATCGTCAGGTACTTTGACAATTTTACCTGCTAGCGACACACGGTAGACTTACATTCCGTCCACCCACAAGCGTACGACGACGCGCGTCGGCGGTTGCTAGCGTCGTTTTAGTTTCTCTTTCCTCAACCGCCGTCAGATTGTTGTGTTTGCTGTCTTTCTAGTTAGGCCTAGTGCTGGCTCTCAAGCGTTGCCCAGATTACAGCCGCTGTCCAGACTGACAAGACTGTCCCTTGTGGTAATGTCGATAGCTTCTCTACTACTCTAACAACACGGTCCCAGTATTTCCATGTTACTGCTGAAATCAGAGGAAGTTCGTATTCCACCGCATGTTTCTCTGACAAACAGCGCTCCGAGACCGCCAGTTTCTTGGGATACATTACGCGTGTCTGCCGCTCGTGTTCTCGGCATTCATCTCTGATGGTGCGCATTGCTTGTTGTCCAATATATATCTTGCCACCTTGGCACGGAATCTTAAATATTTCGGGCTTCCGCAAACCGAAGTCACTCTTGACGTTCCCCAGCAATGCCTGCGTTTTGTTCGGTAGGAAAAAGACAATTCACACTCGGTGCTCTTTCAGTATGCGCCAACTTTTCCCGAAATGGCGTTGGTGTACGGTACAAAGGCTGTGACTACCCCTTCCTCCTTTATTTCTTCCACCTCCAAATTTTTGGAAATTTGTGGTAAATTCCTATGGGTCCAAACTGCTGAGGTCATCGGACCCTAGGCTTACATACTACTTAATCTAACTTAAACTAACGTACCATAAGGACAACACTCACCCATACCCGAGAGAGGACTCGAACCTCCGACGGGGGGAGCCACGCGAACCGTGCAAGGCGCCCGAGACCGCCCTGCTATACCGCGCGGCACCGCCTCCAAAGGCAACGCCAAAGTGATAGTCGAAGGGGTGCTTAATCTTCTACTCTGCGTAGCCGTTTCTTATGGAAACACAATTCTGAGGCCTTCCAGACCCTGAGGAAGTCTTTCTTCGTTTGACAACGTGCACGCCCCATGTAGTAGTGTTTTCAGTACCAGGTTACTCTGTCCAGGTTGGTGGTAGCTATCTGCGTGCAAATGTGGGTCAGCGTGCGTTTCCTTCCGACATACACAATGCCCCAGGATACCGTCAGCACTTGTGTTTTCCATGATGGACAGGAATGGTAGTATTTTTTTTTTCTTTTTCAGTCTCCACTGATACTGGGATGTATGGAATTCTTATGTGCAAGGAAGTCAAGGAGTATATGGGTTGTGTAGCCTTTCAAACGTAGAGAGACTAGCCCAGGAACTGCAACAGCTCAGAACGTTTACTCAGAATGGCACATTAAGCGCGCTCTTCGCCATACCACTAAATTAAGTCCTGTGGAAGAAGTCATAGCCTTTATACCATGGACCAGTGCCCTATCTAAATATGCCAGGCGCATATTGAAAAAATCACCTACTAAGAACAGTCGTCTGCCCGCCTAATAAAACGCTGGTATTGTTGGGTAGCGTCAAAGGTGCCCTCGGTTTGCAGAAGGCTGGGATGTATCAGATTCCGTGAATATGTGGCAAGATATATACACTCCTGGAAATTGAAATAAGAACACCGTGAATTCATTGTCCCAGGAAGGGGAAACTTTATTGACACATTCCTGGGGTCCGATACATCACATGATCACACTGACAGAACCACAGGCACATAGACACAGGCAACAGAGCATGCACAATGTCGCCACTAGTACAGTGTATATCCACCTTTCGCAGCAATGCAGGCTGCTATTCTCCCATGGAGACGATCGTAGAGATGCTGGATGTAGTCCTGTGGAACGGCTTGCCATGCCATTTCCACCTGACGCCTCAGTTGGACCAGCGTTCGTGCTGGACGTGCAGACCGCGTGAGACGACGCTTCATCCAGTCCCAAACATGCTCAATGGGGGACAGATCCGGAGATCTTGCTGGCCAGGGTAGTTGACTTACACCTTCTAGAGCACGTTGGGTGGCACGGGATACATGCGGACGTGCATTGTCCTGTTGGAACAGCAAGTTCCCTTGCCGGTCTAGGAATGGTAGAACGATGGGTTCGATGACGGTTTGGATGTACCGTGCACTGTTCAGTGTCCCCTCGACGATCACCAGTGGTGTACGGCCAGTGTAGGAGATCGCTCCCCACACCATGATGCCGGGTGTTGGCCCTGTGTGCCTCGGTCGTATGCAGTCCTGATTGTGGCGCTCACCTGCACGGCGCCAAACACGCATACGACCATCATTGGCACCAAGGCAGAAGCGACTCTCATCGCTGAAGACGACACGTCTCCATTCGTCCCTCCATTCACGCCTGTCGCGACACCACTGGAGGCGGGCTGCACGATGTTGGGGCGTGAGCGGAAGACGGCCTAACGGTGTGCGGGACCGTAGCCCAGCTTCATGGAGACGGTTGCGAATGGTCCTCGCCGATACCCCAGGAGCAACAGTGTCCCTAATTTGCTGGGAAGTGGCGGTGCGGTCCCCTACGGCACTGCGCAGGATTCTACGGTCTTGGCGTGCATCCGTGCGTCGCTGCGGTCCGGTCCCAGGTCGACGAGCACGTGCACCTTCCGCCGACCACTGGCGACAACATCGATGTACTGTGGAGACCTCACGCCCCACGTGTTGAGCAATTCGGCGGTACGTCCACCCGGCCTCCCGCATGCCCACTATACGCCCTCGCTCAAAGTCCGTCAACTGCACATACGGTTCAAGTCCACGCTGTCGTGGCATGCTACCAGTGTTAAAGACTGCGATGGAGCTCCGTATGCCACGGCAAACTGGCTGACACCGACGGCGGCGGTGCACAAATGCTGCGCAGCTAGCGCCATTCGACGGCCAACACCGCGGTTCCTGGTGTGTCCGCTGTGCCGTGCGTGTGATCATTGCTTGTACAGCCCTCTCGCAGTGTCCGGAGCAAGTATGGTGGGTCTGACACACCGGCGTCAATGTGTTCTTTTTTCCATTTTCAGGAGTGTATATCGGACAAACAGTGCGCACCATTGAATATCAATGCAGAGAAAACGAACGAAACACACTACTAATGTATCCCAACAAGTTGTCACCGAATCACGCAATGGAGAGAAGCCATCGAAATTCGTACCAGTGGCAACCTTGTTAACCACGACTGCAGACAGAGCGCCTACAACGACGCTACAACACACGCTGACTCAGTCGCCTCCGCGACAGCCGACGTACCCTCTTGCGCTGACCGCAGAGGGAACGGTTAGCACTGTTCACGGGGAAGCCGCCAGCAGCTCAGCACTCATCCTGTTGCTCGACTCGCTGTGCGTCACGTCGTCACTGTGGGTCGTCTCGCTCGCCTACACGTCCTAAACTGTCTCGCCGCCTTAGTACAGTACTTGACTGCTGTGGAACTCGAGTTGGCCAGGAACGCAGTCCTCAGCAACAGCACACAAGTCTGTAAGTCCACCTTCATGCAGACGATTGCAGCACCTTGGCTCTTCAGTATTCAGCAGTCTGAATTTTCAGTTGTTATTTTATTTGAACAACTAGTTTCAGCGCTACATTACGCCATATTCAGGCGATCTGCCCGACGAGTAGGAAGAATCCCACACCTGGGCCAGCATTCAGTGATTTCTTCTTAATACAGTGATCGAATTGGAGTAGCAGTACCACCGCTGTCAAAAGCTCGGTAGTCAAGTACTGCCGAGACGACGTTGCTTATACAACTGCGGTGGCGCAGACACGGCTACTCATTGTGACTGCAGCTACATCACGAGCTGGAGGCGCAAAACAGAAAGAAGACTTGTCTGCATGGCCGCCTAATAAGAAAGAGCTGGCTGTCAGCGGCACTGAGCAGGCGGAGACGGCGGCGCCGTCCCCGTGCCCCCCATGCCGCCCGCCCTCCCCCCTCCCCCTCATTGCCGCTGGCTGAAGATGGGGGAGAGAATCGCGCCGCCACGAAGATCCAGGCGACGACAAGCATGCTAAGTTGTGTGCCGTTGTCGACGACGAGGTTGGCGCCCTCAGAGCTGAGACAGGGGGAGAAAGAACCGCCCTAATAGCGGAAATAGACGAGGCTCGCCTGCAGATAGAGCAGCTGCGCCGACAGCCACAAGAGAAGAGACATCTCAGCCGCCATCTCCCCTCCTCCCCCCCCCCTCTTCCCACCCATAGGGCAAACAGTGCGCGTGGACGCTTCTATGCTGACGGTCACCTCGTTGGTCGCTGTAGAGATGCAGGAACATTTAGAGCTGACCCCAGAAGAAGAACAGGGATTAGAGCTGACCCCAGAAGAAGAACAGGGAGAAGCAAAAGAAAAAGAACAAACGCCTGTTCCAGTGGCCCTCTCCCCAGAGAGGCCCTGGGCCCAGCGTGGGCCTCCCCGTCTGCGCCGTGGAGCCAGCGACCTCACTGCCGGCCGTTCACAGAACCAATAATTCTAAAACAAATCGCTTTTATTAATATTATACCGCCATCCGATTTCAACCCGACGTCGGGGTCACCTTCTGGGCGTTTACACCATAGGTAGACTGCTGGTGGTGTCACTCCTGTCTACTATAGTTTCCTACCGTTACGCCCAGAAGGTGACGCCTACGTCGGGTTGAAACCGGTTGGCGGTGTAATTATAATAATAAATGCAATTAAGACTTTTTGAATTACTGATTAATCATACTAATCGCTGCTTCTCTCCACAACCACGTTGTCCAAAAAGCTCACAGAACCGCCTGTCCGGTGTCGCTCCACACTGAGCCCAGGGCGCCCCTCGAGATGCAGTCGAGATACTGACCGGCGCTCGTGATGATCGGCGATTCCATCTTGTAGGACACCGACTCACACTCCAGTAACCTCCACCCCCTCTCTCTGTATGTCCGTCTTTTCAGAGATGGATGCGCGACTGTGTGTTCTGTACAGGATATCAAATGAAACACCTTCCAGCCGCCTAATTTCTAAACTGTTATTTTATTTGGCTACCAGTTTCGCCCGATTACTACACCATCTTCGGGAATCTTTTTGCAGACAACAAAAGGTAACAGCGGCGCGTGGTTAGCCAAGCGGTCTAGGGCGCTGCAGTCATGGACTGTGCGGCTGGTCCCAGCGGAGCTTCGAGTCCTCCCTCGAGCATGAGTGTGTGTGTTTGACTTATGATAATTTAAGTTAAGTAGTGTGTAAGCTTATGAACTGATAACCTTAGCAGTTAAGTCCCATAAGATTTCACACACATTTGAACATTTGAACAAAAGGTAACAGTATGAAATAGATAAGCAAAAAGGGAGTGATGCAAGTTTTATATACAGTGGAACTATAGAATAAAATAGCAATAACAAGCAGTACATTAAGGTACATAAAATAATTATAAACTAAGGAATAAAATAACAGAACAGTTACACACTGTATTAACTGAAAGTACTGAGCACAGTATATAAGTCATGTAACCGTAAAAAGGAACCTACTAAACGAAGGTCAATAGTGCATGTTATGCATCGATAATCACCTTATACCCAAAGAATTCCCACTAAGCAGTAAATACTGAAATTATTAGGAATTCGTTACGGTATGTTACATTAGATTCATGGTTTGCGTCATTACAGATGTTTTATTGTATAAGGTGCATCTTATGAGTCTGCGGTCGATAAATTGCATTGATATATCTTTATATTCATATTTTCTTTGTTATGGAACATGATGATACAAATAGTTATGGTTTTGACCGCCACTAAGTGATATATGTTTTACTAGTGCGTAATCAAAAGTTTTACCTTCAGTCTGTGATCGTCAGTATATGGCTACATAGTTTCATTCCAGTTGTTTCACGGGCATCTCATTAGCATTATACCGTGATTACCCTATGCATTACACGCAAAACGGACCTTCGTTTAGTACGTTCTTTTTTACAACTTTATGTAACATACTGTACTGCTTGGTTATGTTAGTTCATATTACCACTGCATATCCGACTTGCATCACCCCCCTTTTTTTGTTATCTCTTTCACTCTGTTACCATTGTTGTCTGTAGATAGGGTCATGAATGTGGGTTGGTAAATCGCCGAAACTGGTAGCCAAATAAAATAATAGTTTGGGCATTAGGTGGCTGCAAGATGTTTGATTTGACATCCTATCCGCTGTGTCCTCCTGATCATTCTATACCTCCTCTTGCCTGTAAACACTTTCCCTTCTCTCCTGAGCAGCTAGAGGAAGAGATCAGCATCTTTCCTCTGGAGACGGTGCAGGGTGCCTAGGAAATGGACAGTTTCCACTGCGGCACAGGTGAATCTCCTCATCGGTGACACGGATGAGGCCAGCCGTGACACGAGAGAGGCCATTCGAGAAGAAGAAGAAGCGACAAGAACAAACGAATCTTACGGGCAGCCACTCAGGAGGACGTCCAATAAAAACAAGAAGAAGAAGCTTATCCAAGCACCGTGCAATACTAACTTATCAGAACCTCCGCATCTGCACCATTAACCAGCCGGCCTGTGTAGCCAATTTGTTTCTGATCTCCACATGCCACTTTACCGAGAGAGGCTCCAAGGGTCGACAACAGAGGAAAAGCAGGAATAGCACGTAAGTGCTTACTCTGCACGTCACTTTCTATGGAGATCAGCGACCCTGTATCTCAGATCGTCCATGCACATGACGATCGCAACACTTATGATTGCCGAAATATTGTGCACGTTTGACATACTGTACTGGCAGTGCATCCATGGTCTGTCACATCATATTTATTACTACTAGTGTCGCTCTTTCTAGTCCAATCCCCGCAGCATCACCTTATTTTATTACTTTACCTTTGTTGATATTCATTTGACAATATATTTTCTAGATCTTATCCAATCCCTCCAACCGCTCTTACATTTCCTTTGCTGCCTCTGAGAGAATTACAGTTTCATCGACAAACTTCAGTGTTTTTATATCTTCTCCCTAAACTTCAGTTTCCTTTTTAAATTATTGCTTTGTTTCCCCCACTGATTCCTCGATATGAAGTTAGATTAATATGAGGGACAGTTTCTAACCCTGTTTCACTTCAATCTCAACTGCTGCTATTTTTCGAAGTCGTATTATTGCAAATGCCATGTACTATCTGTACTAACTGCAGATAGCGTATTCCTCACTCAAAAATTTCAAACAGTTAGCTTTAGTCGATATTACCTAAATCTTTCTCTAGATCTATAAATGCTACAAACGAAGGTTTGCGTTTCTTCTATTTGTCCTAATCCACCAACATGTAGTATTCTACATATAAATCTACGTCCGAATACCGGAAGCCACTTTGCGGTTTGTCGTGGAGGGCACTATCAATTCCACTTTTTGCTGCTCCAGTCGTGAACGTCTCGAGAGAAAGATTGCCAGCAAGCCACCGTGTCTGCTCGAATCTCTCTGATTTTATCTTCGTGAGGTTTTGGTGAGATATTCGTAGGGGACAGCAACACAGAGTGTTTCAAAAAGGAATTTACAACTTTTAAAATTCATATAAATTAATTCATAGCACCTACAGAGGTGATTGCACTGAAATACATTAAGTTTTGTCTCGCGTAGTTCGCTAGTACCCAGTAATGAGCGTTAGCGGCTGAAGACTTTGTGCTTTCTTTTTTTTCCAGTTCAGCGTAATTTCCGTTCCAAGTGCACTGAAGATCCTCGTAGTAGGCCTAAATTTATCAGTGACATAAATGTTTTGTAGAGACAGGGTATTCGGTAAGACACGGGAAATCAGCAGGTCGTCCAAGCACATCTGACGACATCATTGAACGAGTGAGACAACGTTTTGTCAACAGCCCTCTGAAATCGATCCGGAGTGAATCTAGTGGACTGCAAATCCCACTAACATGTGTGTTTACTTTGAAAGGGAAGAGACTGTAATGTGTCTTTGATACAAGTTAGTAAAGTAATAGACAGGGTGGCAGAAGCACTGAACATCTCTACAGCCATAATGAGGACAGTCATAAAGGATAAAGAGGCTTCCAATTCTGCTGGGAGTCATGTTACTGTGTCGCCTAGAAAGTGAAGAAAGATAACATATCGCGCGACTGAAACAGATGACTTTGTCGAAAGTCCTATCAGGCAGCAGGAGTAAGTACTGAACACTTAAAAAACAGTTGATGTAAGACTGTTGGACAGCGGTTTATTTGCAGATCGAACGACAAGTCTCTTCATTGCATTAAAAAAAATGGCTTTCGGTGGAACAGTTTTCAGGAAGAATGATGCTAATGTATTACGGAGACATTGTGGCATGGGCGGTGTGTCTTACTACGTGAGTTACTAGCAGTGAATCTGTAGAATATAGTATAGATTGACGAAACATGGGTCAAAGTGCTTTGGGCAGGATCCGTTGCGTAGACGGAGGCCAGGTGCCACGGAACTATGAATATGCTGACTGGTAAGGGAGGACGCCTAATTGTTGTTCATGCTGGCATTATGAACGGTTTCGGGCCCTGTTCTATGTAGTTATTTCTGAAACAAAGTGTCGATTGCCACGTGGAAATGAATGCAGATACATTTCAAGAGTGGTTCGGTACCCTTTTGCTACCAAATGTCCGTGCTAGTAGTGTTTTTGATGGACAATGCACTGTACCTGTCTGCACAATTAAATAAGGCACCAACAGTTGTTCCATGAGAGAAGAAATAGTCAAATAGTCAGCTGGTTGTAAGATAATAAAATGGGCTTTGAACAGAATAGGTGATATGTGGAAGGCAGAACTTCTGGAATTGTTGGAACGATGCAAGCCACTGAAGACACAGTACGTAACTGATATGTCAGCAGAGAACCACAGCCACAAATTTATACGTCTTACACAGTACCACTGCCATTCAATACCAACGAACTTGTCTGGGATCAAATAAAAGCACGTGTCACTGAGCAAAATGAGACCTTTACACTGAGAGATACAGAGAGGCTGGTAAATGAGCATGAATAACGCTAGAAAATGGGAACAACATTCTGAACCATGCGTGAAAAGAGATTACAAACTCGAAGTCAGAAGAAGGCGTTAAGAGAAGAATCTAAAGAAAATAATGTAAATCTCTACCCACATGATGAGGACACCAGCAGCGATATACAGAAGCCCCTGTGGTCGTGACGGCGGATGATGAATAAGACGACGATGATCAACGTGTTTCCGTTCCCCCACACAGAAAATAAAGGCAGCGTATGTATTCGATATTTTACACGCAACATTTGAGCATGAAACTTCCTGGCAGACTAAAACTGTGTGCCGGACCGAGACACGAACTCGGGAACTTTGCCTTTAGCGGGCTACTGCTCTACCATCTGAGCTACCCAAGCACAACTCACGACCCATCCTCACAGCTTCAGTCCCGCCAGTGCCACGTCTCCTATCTTCCAAACTTCACACAGGGTGATCAGTGGCCATCTAAGACCGTTACCGAGTGACCTCTGCTGACCAATCTGTCAGGTGTAAAGATTGTGTACATGTGCTCCAGGGTTCGGCTGGCTATATGGGCAGTTGGTCCATCGTGTTGGAAGTAACTGTATGCCTTTTCCTCCTCCTTTAATGCTGCCACAATTCGTCTCAAAATATTGGCAATGTAATGTGGAGAAGTGAGCGCCTGATGGAAGAAGGTAAGACGAATAATGCAGCGCGCAGACACTGCACACCAAACCCCGCCTTTCCGATCGTGCAGTGGTGTTTCATGGAAGTGATGTGGATATTCCGCTGCCCAGAAACTCTCATTCCAGGAGTTGAGATAACCACTAAGGTGAAACCAGGATTCATATCCAAGCCACGCATTATTATCTCAGTGAACAACAAGTGAGGAGCTGAGGAGCATCTACTGGTTTTAGTGGATGGAGAGCAGGCACTCGGTAGGGGTACATGTGCAGATCCTGGTGGTATTTTCGTCCTCGTGCTCGATGTTGTACGCTGGCCTCTTGCGACAGGCGTCGGGTTGATCTAGTAGGGCTCTGAAGCAATTTCTGATTAATTGCAGCCACGTTTTCTGGTATCCGGGCGAGTTTCGGAATGTTTTTTTGACTTGTTCAAAACAGATCTTTTCTGCTGCCATGTTCGGACTAAGTGTTGCATGGTACTCTTTGCTGGCACTTTGGCACCACTAAACATCTGAACAAAAACATAGATCACACCTTTTCACGACTTTATTGTCATGTAATCTTCCACAACGAACGCCTGCAACTCCACTGCGAGTGCCATCGTCCGCTTTGCGCTGTTCCTCTCACACTGTCACAATTCGCACTACGGTCTGAACGAGTGTGGGTCGCGTGGCTGGCGTACAGTGGCGTGCGCGCCACGTGGTATGGTTATATGCATACACGTCCAACTGTATCCACTCGTCCACCAGACCACTTGCCGCACCCGGTACATGTGATCCAGGAACACATGGCTGAGTAGAATGCTGCCAAAAAGGATGCTCCAATGAATCGTGGGCCATGCACTGTTGCCCAGGCTGCTGCGAGGCCTAATGGTGGGGGGCGAAGGTTTCACCGTGATCCCCGCCCTGCTAACCGCTGGCCCACTGTATTTCCATGTCCTATATTGGCAACTGCGCTTTCATCTGTCGGAGCTCTTCTTTCACCATACGGAGGGACATTTCTGTCTCTTTATATATTGTAATTGTTTTACTGTTTGTATATATATTTATGCATTTATGTTGGTTTGTTTTATGAATATTATTTGTATTTATACGCTGGGTCTGGCCTAGGGAAAACTATGCTATCGAACGAATACATCGATAGGTCGTGTGGAGAACCAAAGTGTTTAGGATCTTTGGTAGTGTTAACTCTGTCGCATGGAGCGCGGGCAGAGGGGAGTCTGGCTGGGGTGGTGCAGTGGAGCAGAGGTGTTGTGTGAAGCTCCCGCGAGTTGCCGCGCTTTCGGGGTTTGGCAGCATGTAATTGCTCTCGACTTGCGATGATAGTTTCTGACATGGTGTTGCGGACGGGAAGCATTAGCTGGCGCACATCAAGAACCCGTTTCGTCTGGTGACCGTGTCGAGAAGAAGGCGTGCCAACATCCAGCTTCTGCAACAGCGACGGCCGACAATGAGTGACTGTCGCCACCTCCTCGATCGACGGCTTCAAACCTTCAATCAGCCAACAAGGAAGACTGGAAGCACGTAAAGTTTTAGAACTGTAAGGCAGACCTCAGCTTTTCAAACTTTTAAAATTGTTGCATCGCAAAATTACAGCAACTTAGCATGAACCTTTGTAGCTCATTGTCGCAATTGCATTGCCAAGCAGGGTCCCTTCCTTTTCCGAAATGAACCCGAGTGTCGTTGTAATTCAAACGCCAGCATTAAAGTAATATAATTCGATTTCACTGCTTTAATTTCAAAGTTCAGTTAAGGCATTCATAGCTGGCTACAATATTTAGATTACACAAGCACAAATTAAGAGTGCGAGTTTTGTTACCGTATTTTGTCTTACCTGTGACTGCAGCTCAGCTTGGTACGTACTATATTTTACTATTGTTAATTGTTCAGAATCACTTAATTCAAGTTCAAAGTTAAATCTCTTATTTCTAAATTTCTTAGATTCAAGTAACTTTTGAAATGATTGGTTCAAATGGCTCTGAGCACTATGGGACTCAACTGCTGTGGTCATAAGTCCCCTAGAACTTAGAACTACTTAAACCTAACTAACCTAAGGACAGCACACACATCCATGCCCGAGGCAGGATTCGAACCTGCGACCGTAGCGGTCGTGTGGTTCCAGACTGTAGCGGCTTTAACCGCTCGGCCACTCTGGCCGGCTTTGAAATGATTGTTGAGATAGTCCAAGACTAACCGTATTTTACTGAATTTCGATGTGCTTCAGAAAGAAAGCTCACTATTAACTTCAGTCACTAAATTAACTTTCGATTTTCTGGTTTTATTAATTCTTTTGCTAAATTAAGTCAGAGTGTAGCGAAATTTATTACTTCTGACAAACTTTCAGTTTTAACATTACACGTGTCAACCTTCAGTTGCCACGCTTCTAGTGCTGGCTGGCTCTGAGCACTATGGGACTCAACTGCTGAGGTCATCAGTCCCCTAGAACTTAGAACTACTTAAACCTAACTAACCTAAGGACAGCACAAACATCCATGCCCGAGGCAGGATTCGAACCTGCGACCGTAGCGGTCTTGCGGTTCAAGACTGCAGCGCCCTTAACCGCACGGCCACTTCGGCCGGCACTTCTAGTGCTAATTATATGTGTAATAACCTTTCTTTTTCAGTTACTATAGTAATTGTCCTTAGGACTGGCGACCGTAATTTCCCTCAAATCTCAAATATCTGATTACCGCTAGTTAATTGATAACGTAACGGCCGCACATTTACTTTCTTTATTAACTTTACCCCTTTTCAAAATTAATTTCCACCAGTTCATTTGCATTTTTCCTTTCATTTAGATGTAACCCTTTCCTCCCTCTTTACCGACTGATTAATTTCAGTGACGATTGCTTTTCCCAAATTTCCATTAGGTAAAAGCGGTTTAGTTTTTCACTGTCATTAAGGTCGATAAGTGAGGGGGAGGTTACAAGGTGACTTCAATCCGTTTATTGATTTAACATATGACCATTTTAATCACGCTCTCCTCGATTCGAGTAATTCGTCTGTGAGTCTTATTAAAAGAGCTACACAAACTGACGATTTGATCTACCTGTGACGCTTATGAAAGCAGTTATTCGGCTTTATATTGATTGACAGAGTTGTTGCATGTCCCCCTGAGGATCATCGTGCCATATTCTATTCAACCGGTGCGTCACGAGGGGCTAAAAAACGTGGCGTAGAATATCACTGGTATACCGTTATGTTGTAGGGGCGCCGCAGTGGCAAGTAAGACGTTCTGGTATGAAAATTCCTGATTGGCGGCCAGTATGGCAGATGACAGTCATATTGGTATCTCACGGATATCTGCGGCATCTGCAGACACGTCTTCGGTCTGAAAACTCATTGACTCGGGTAGGATAGTGTTCAGTGGTGAGTCTTGCTTCGAACTGAGTCCAAATAACCAGCGAAGATGCGTCTGAAGACCACGCGAAAGCGGTGGCGTACCAACCTGACTGTCATCTGCCATATGGCCCAGCAACCATGAGTAATGATGATCTGTGGTACCATTTCTTCGTCACCCTTACAGCACACTGGACGTCGACCATATTGTACGCCTAGTTTTATTGCCAGTGATCCTCGACGTACATTTTAGCAAAATAATGCCCGCCCGTACGCAGTGAGAGTTTCTCGTGTTTATTTTCGTGCGTGCGAAACTGTACGTTGGCCGAAAAGGTGAACTGATCTCTTCCCAATTGAGTATGTTTGGAGCATTGTAATAATAGTAGTAGTAGTAGTAGCAGTAGCTTTATTCATCCGTAGATCTCTTTTTACAAGGATAAAGTACAAGTGTCAAAGGGTTTACAAGCTTAGACCAATTTGAAATAAGCTAATTCGTATAGACATACTTTTACAGACTTCTAGTTAGAGACAATCATTAGATTTACTCCTGGTATACAATACATTTTTTTACAAGTACTTATTAAGTAATGTAATGCCACACTGTTCATTCATATCTCACTATGAGTCACTGTACACACTATACACACATTACTTTATAACACTTCACTCACTACACACGAAACACACATGCTGATGGCATTCTGTTTGCAAGTACCTGTGTGTCTTCACTTATAAAGCTCCTAAAATAAGCCTGTGGTACACCCATCTTTGTCAAGAGCATCAAGTACAACCTTTGTGAACTCTACTATGGCGGACTCCCTATTTTTGCCACTTCGGAAACCCAGCTGTGATTTGCTTAAGAGATTGTATTTATTCCGCTAATTCATTAATCTGTCTTTCATAATTGCTTCTATTGTTATTGAGAATGGTGACAGCAGGGAAATGGGCCAGGAATTCTCTATGTCATCTGCATTAGCTTTCTTAAGCAAAGGACAACTCTTGTCTGTTTTAACTGCTCTGGAAATGTCCCTGATGTGAAGGATTAATTTATTATATTTGTTAAGAGGCCTTGTATAATCATTATGCATTGTTTCAGTACACACACTGGTATTTCATCTAAGCCTATCGAGTTTTTATTGTTTAGTTTTTGAACAGTTTTATGGACTTCATTCTCTGTGGTTGGAAGTAAAATCATTGTATTGAGTGCAACATTATTTACTGGTGTTATATTTGTTTTGGAGAATTTTTTCAGTAACTTCTCTGCAATAGTTGAAAAATGCTCGTTTACACAGTTTGCAAAGAGTTGTGGTCATTTATTACCTTATCCCCCTCCATCAGGAGTATGTTATTCTGCATTTGTTTGCTTCTCCCCA
This sequence comes from Schistocerca cancellata, assembly GCF_023864275.1. Taxonomy (NCBI): domain Eukaryota; kingdom Metazoa; phylum Arthropoda; class Insecta; order Orthoptera; family Acrididae; genus Schistocerca; species Schistocerca cancellata. Next base: position 84,447,410 of record NC_064631.1, on the reverse strand, counting down.
TTTTCTTTTTTAATAATATCGCAGACTGCTTTGCTTCTATTTTCTTCATTATATATTATTTTGTCATTAAATGACTTTCTTGTAGCAATCAGCACCTTCCTATACATCTTTTTGTATCTATCACAGAAATTTAATAATTCTGGATCGTTGCGACTCTTTTTCATGGAACTGAGGTATTTAAGTGTTTGAAAGGACTTCTTAATACCTGCTGTTATCCATCTGTTTTTGAGAGGTGTTGATACAGACATGCATACGTTGGGAAATGCCCTTTCAAAGTTCAATTTAAATAATGTGGAGAATTTAGAGAATTTCATATTCACACTGATTTCTTTATACAATTCGTCCCAGCTTTGTTTTGCTAGTTATTTTGAATAATATTTTATTTTTATTTTTGATAGATGTCGTTTGTACGCTTGCAATTCAGGGAATGATTCGATGCCTGATTTTACTGTTGTTATTTGACAGAGACGGTCCGATAGTCCGAGATATTTTGCTGCTACATCACATTTTTCCCTGTCCATATTTGTGGCCACATGGTCAATTACTGATGCAGTCATTGTAGTAACCCATGTTGCACTATTGACAGAGAGGAACATGCCAAAACTTTGAAGGATATTTATGGTTGAGCTGCTCGATTCATTTATGATATTAGAGTTGATGTTCGTGTTGAAATTTGTACTTGAGACTTTATCTGTCTCTTCTATTAATTTATTGAAGAAAGTGTCCACACTACCACTGGGATATCTATACACACACAAAATCATTAATTTCTTGGTGATATCAAGCCCTGTTAAAACAATAGCTAACATTTCAAAGTGTTTTTCTGTACTTACTTTACTGAGGTCATGTCTTGGTTTGAAGTGTGTTCCTTTTCTAATATAACTGCATGATCCTCCACCCCTTCAAGCAGTTCTGCAGTAAGAGTTTGCCCAATCATGCAATGATAATACTACATGTGGGATTTATGTGTATCTACACCAGTGCTCAGTAACAGAAATTACTGTCCAGTTGAAAGATTGGAGCTCAACTTCTAATAGTTGTATTTTATATTTATTGATTTCATGTTCTGATGGAGGACTGTGAAGTCTGTGAAATGCCTCATGTTACTCTTTCCAATGGTTTGTTTTTCTTTGTGACATCTGTTATGTGTTACATCTGGAGTGTTAAAATCTGTCTTGTGAGTGATGGTTTCAGTATTTCTTAAACTGCTGAAGATACTCTTTAAGCAAAGGGAACATGTTGTCTGAATTTATCGTAAAGAAAGACTTACGTTTCCTACCCATGACAACAAGTATTAGATCTTGTGTGGCCCGAGATCCATCCCCTATACTTTCATGAATCAGCTGTAGCGATCTTCCCTTTCTAGTCCTGTTTAGGTGTAGGCCCTGCCAAGTTAAACCCCATCTGTTGATAGGCCTGATAGGCACCAGAGGAACATGAGCAAAGTTGGCTGCCCTCAGAGCCATCCCTAGCCCCACACTGATTCGCCTCACAACTCCATCAAGGTGTGGTCGATCATGACACCAGAACAGCTCAAGAAAGGGTACGTTGGTGCAAGAATCAGGGAATCTATGTTGTCCAGGTCACCATCTATGTCATATGCCCCATTCCTATCCAAACTGTTTCCTGCCCCATGCTCTTCACTACATGTTCCTCTTTTGTAAAAACCTTACATAAATAATAATCGAAGCAGAAGAAACAAATTAAAATTTGTGCTGTGGCTGGGACTCAAATCCAGGTCTTCTTGTTTGCTAGGCAGAAATGCTAACCATTAAACCACCACACCACGATGGTGAACATTGCTGCACGAACTACCCGAGTGCCCTCCCAAACACAAACTTGAATTCATATCTTCTGCTTATTTTCCCTTACATTGTCACTACTGCCAGGGCTCTCCGACATTGGAATAGCACACCAGCGTTGGATGTAATGGGAAAGTCCTATTGTAGTGACAATGCAAAGTAGTGACAATATAAGAGCAAACAAGTAGACTATCGTGTTTTGTTGCTGTAATGTTTAGCATTTCTGCCTAGCAAGTAATACGACTGGATTCGAGTCCTGGCTGCAGCACGAATTTTAATTCGTTTCTTCTGCTTCGATCATTATCGTAGATAATGACGAGACTTAAATGTCTAAGGGAAACATTTAATTGTAGGATCCTTGCATAAAGACCCCTAAGTCCTCTATGACACGACTTAGTCCTGCATTTGGCTTGAAGATACTGGTGGCCTGCTATGCTGCCCCCAAATTTTCCTGTCGCTGAGGGTCTATAGCTCGCCCATGGCTACTACCTAGTAGCAACACCTTCTTCTTCGTAACACTTTGTACATTCCTAGGCTTCTTCGCCTTGGTTGAAGTGGGTTGCACATTCCCTGCTCCTCTTTCTACCTGAGCCTCTTCTCTGGCAGTGGTAGACACCTGTTTTTGGTGTTGATGACAAAACTGTCAGATCGCGTTCTCTTCCTTCCTATCCTCCTATCAGACGCCAGTTCCCAACCACCCTCCTCTCCCCTATCTCCCTTGGTCCTTATCAGTTCCTTCCTCGACAAACTTTCCTTTCCTGCTCCCCAACCAAAATGTTCCTACTGAATACTCTGCAGTTTCAGGAGACAGCCTCTTGTGTTCTCCCAACATTCTCCCCAGTGCATCCCCCCCCCCCCCACCCCAGTGAAAATGTTTCCTACAAGATTTCCAACAAATCCCTCTACACACTACCATATAACATCTCCTACGTTTCTCACTCATGGTCAGTTTCGAAAGAATAATTAAGTTTAAAGAATGTTGTAGATTCGTCAAGGACGCGAGACTGGCTGTATGCAAACAAAAAAAGACACAAAGTCCTTACTTGCAGTTGTTATTTTTGTACTGATTTAGCGATAGAATGACAGCAGAATGAATTAGTAATTACGGTGCTTTTAGAGAATTTGCGTTATCAAGCGTTTAAACTTTTAGAACTAGGATAATTTAGGCCTAGATCGCGTCTATGTAACTAGTAAACAATATTTGAACGCGATTTAGAAACGTTTAATTACACTTTGATTGTGACAATAGACACTGATGAAACTAGTAGCTGTCTTTTTTTCAACGAATTTTGAGCTATAAAGAATACTTGAATAGAATTTTTTGTGTTTATATCACGCAAAATTACGGGTTATGTCGTGATTATCGGGACTTTTTGCTGGGTCGCCAATAATCAGTTGTATGACAAGAACGGGCACTACAGCAAGTAAACGAAGTAAAGAAAATTTAAATGTAACACTATTTCCTCTTAAATAAGCTCTTTAAGCGGACGAAGAAAATACCTGTGATCTTACTCGGCGGCCATCTTATCCAGGGCTCTCCAAATAACTCGTGATTTTGACAATATGACGTGCTCATTGGACAGAATGTGGCAACGATGACCCTCAGGAGGACAGACAATCAGCTCTATCAGTCAGTGTCAAACCGAATAATTGCTTGCATAAGAGCCAGAAGTAGACGAATGCGTTATTGGCTTGTTCCATTTGTGAAGCTCATTCACTTAAATAAATGATTCAATATTTCTGAAAGTGTAATAATTTGTTTGTCTGTACATGTTCAGCTCATCTACCGATGGTCGTCCCAGTCAGATAATTTCTGAGAAATACTTCTTTCTTTATAACTTAAAATGTAACAGCTCCATTTCTTCCGCGTGCCGCACTTTTTGCTTTCGATCCAGTGGTTCCTTTTTTTGTTTTCATTTTTTTAGTCTTTGGTGAGAGACAATGTGTTATTTCGCTAACTATGGACGCTGTTACGTACCATTCAAGCTTCTACTACTGGGACAGTTTTTAAGAATCTCTCTATTAAAATCATCAACTATTACCACTCCCTTGCTTTTACTGTTATACAGTTTAATATACCTTAAAACTGATTAATGAACACATCAAAATTACCTCCAGGTGCTCGACAAACACTTACACGATTTATTACGAAATTTAACTTCTACCGTGAATCCTTCACATATAGTACTCCAAGCTTAACAACTTTTGTGTTCATTCCGTAATGACACCTTTTGACTAAGAAGTCAGCTTTTCCCACCTAGATATCTGATCTAGAGATGTAATACGCTATCCTAAATCCTCAAACAGTTATCGATCTATGTCAGTGATCCCACGATACTCAGAGAAGAAAGCTACACACGGTAGACAGAAATATGGAAACACAAAAACACGTTACCATGCCTAATATGGTGAAGGAAACCCATTGGAATTCAAACTAGCTGTGTCCTTGTATGCATCGTTTTCAAGGAAATATTGAACCTTTCTTACTGCCAAATAGTGGCAAATTAAGCTAATGGTGATGTATATGGATAGCGATTACGCGCCC